>NW_024744839.1:2072487-2722487 GCF_018991925.1 Homarus americanus
GAGAAAACTGCCTCACATACACAGCAGACCATAAACATTTCACTACAACATTTTTAGAGCGCAGAGAAGGAAAGGACTAATGTATTTTGGGGGCTGGGATCTGCGTGCTGTGTTTTCCGGGGAAGAGGTGAAGTAATCTAATGCAGAATAAGAACACTACACTCCCCAAATTTAGCCCTGGCGATGTTTTCTCTATATCCTGGAATTATTGTGGACAGAGGTGCAGCGTGGAGGAAGGACCCAAACTATTCTGAGTTATTTTTAAACAGAAATATTCTGGTAATAATATTTTTTTCTGGGGTTATGTTGGTCATTCCGGTGTCTGCCTTTCTTGCCTGACGGAGCAGTAGTTTTTGTTTTTCCTTGTGAGGGATTTTTTTTTTCCGTAACATCAGAGTAAAGTAAGATACGCTGCCTGACCTACGACCAACCTCCTGTATTAACGTAACTATGATGAAAATTTTTGTTCATGCCAGAAGTTTGTATTTAAGTGATGGAAATAGAGAGAAATCTTGTGAGTTGTTCTTTGAAGACGAAACTCCTGACACATTCTATTATTAAATTGTTCTTATTCACCATTCATACTAAGCGAAAATCATTACCTCCCACCGTATTTCACCTTAAGATTAACCACCCTAACGCTAACCTAACCTAACCTAACCTAACCCTTCCAAGTAGCGTTCGGATAATTACTCATTAGTTGTAATAAACTGGGGGAGGGGGGAGGGGGGAGCGGGTGGGGGGCTAATCTTCAGGTAATAAAAAAAATGTATTACGACAGATTTTCCCAGATTGATGACGTCATGACAGGAATATTCCTCGGTTTGTGTCGGTGGGAGGCGCTGATGTTGTTAAGAGGATATTCTGGGTCACTCTCGTGCTGTAAAACCTCTTGTGAATTATTACCGAGAACCACCACACGGAAAGTTTGCCCGCCCAACGATTATTAGTCTTGCGAGTCAACAACCCTGAATTATTGACGGTCAGGACGAGTGCCGACTGAGCCCTCCTGCACGCACCTCTCTCTCCTAAATTAATCAGGTGTTCACGAGGACTGGTCAAGCGGGGCCCAGTGCTAACCTTAAAGATATGGAACTAGTTCTTATGGGCCCCAACCTAAGTTAACCATGAAGAGTGGGAACAAGTCTTAATGAACATTGGAAATTAATCCCAATTGATAAGTTGAAACTTATCAGGACTGGGACCCATATGACCGCGACCCGTGGTGAGTAATATATGGTCACCTACAGGTAGAGGAGCTCTAGCAGCGGCTATTAAGTTCACTAGACAACAACCATGAAATATTGACCCGAGGGACGAGCGTGGGGGTTGAATTCCTCGTACATACAAGATCATCGACTATGTAAACCAGGCGATCACGGCCACACATGATTAATACATGGATGGTGACAGGCAGGTAGCGGCCATAATTCATTTCTTTTGATACTCTCCCGATCATTAACCTCCACCATCTTTACCTTCATTTGGCATCGATCGATGGACTGCGCCACTTCAACCACCGCATAAACATGAAACACCTTATACTTTATGACACCTTGGATGTATACCACTGTCACCCGTTGTACCATGTACCTCAAGATGTAATACTGACCTTGAATGTAATACACGGAGTGGTCACCGTCCTAACCCATCTTAATGTAACCGATAAATTAAGTACATGTAAGGTAAATTGATGATCCCACCAAATAGCATCAATACGTTTAGTCAACTCGTATTACAAGTAAATTGATAATACATTTAACTTTCCTCCACTCAGGGGCACTAAATACACACTCCAGTCACAGGGCTCATCTCCGGGGCGTCAAACCAGGACTCCCGTGTGCCGCAGTTACACGGTACAAGATAAAGATAACACAAGCCTGGAGGTGACACTCGGGTCTTGGGACACATCACACACAGAGACAAGGGTTACAAAAGATCAGAATATAGATGACTATTTAATGTTCATGAATTGGGAGAGTTACAACTGTAGGCGCGACACAGGTGTAGGGCCTCAGTGAAAGGTCAAGAGAATGTTATCTTAACAATTTACGACTTACGAGGGGCACAGCCACGTCCACAGACCTTGACACACCACATATAACGTTTATGTTTTCTTAACAGACAAGATATACAACCAAAAAATGTACAGCATGGAAAGAGAGAGCGATAGTGCATTTAATTTTAAAAATACTCAAAATGCCTCGCCTGTAAACAAGCTCTGAAGAGTATTAAACGGATGTAAAACTGTGTAATAACAGTTTTCTCTTAAACACTGAACAAAAAATATTGTTAGATATAAATTATGCTGTTCACGACGAGGAAAATGTCTGGTCGGGCGAGAAAATATAGTGGTTCCGGATAACAGTATTGGGAGGAGATGGACTTGACCTTTGTTTCCCGAGGTGGTGACGGGGCAAGTGTCCTCCTCGCCTCTGTCCGCGATGTTGTGTTTTGGTTCCTCACACATGAGTACAGGAATACGTCATAATCTGTGTTGTTTTACTTCAGACTCTCACGTGTAAAGGTAAACGAGCTGTGACTTGGGTGTTTGTGCTAGTTCCAACCCCCCACACGTGACCTGTCTAGGAAAACAACCAATGATTAGTGTGCCTCACCCTACTCCAAGGTGACCTAGCTTGTGTCTTGGGTCTTCACTTCAGCTCAGGTCTTGGTGTGGCGTGTCGGTAAGTGGAGCATCTCCGTCTTCTTGGAATTTTCGAGTCTCTCTTAGAGTTGATGTTAGTGAGTGGGTTTGTCTTGTCGACCCCGTGTGCAATATTCAGAGTCGGTGGGTCGCGTCTGCTGGCACCAGTAAGAGGATCTACTGATTACGTCACCCGAGTGGCCCCATCCTGCCGCCTTATACATAACCAACGTTTACAATACATTTGTTTGTACAGCTGTAGCACAACCACATTAAAATTTCATTGACTTCATTTGTACAGTTCTAGTTGATATTTACGTTTTGTACTGGTTTTAATTTTTCAGTATCAAGCATAACGATCACATTATATGACGAAAGAGTTGGTATAAGAATGACACAAAATACGAGCAATAGGTTACATTTTCTTGTCGCGAGTCTCTTATGTGCTCTTCAAATATTCACGATTTCATGAATCTTGAATTTCGACATCTTGAGCACAGCTGAGGAGACAATATTTTGTTTCCTCCTTAGCTCGAGTGTAGTGAAGCAGGACATTTGTTTGGTTTTACGTCATAATGTGAGCTTGGACCAATAACCTGGATTTGATTCACGATAAAGCGCTTTAGTGCAGTTAAGTCTCATACTTTAAATAGTAAACTACAATAAAATATGTTTTTCCTGCTTCGCGCTAAACCACATATAAACCAGTGAAGGTTTGGGTTTGTTTTGCTCTAGAACGTATATGAACCAGTAGGTGTGCGTTTGTTTCATGCTAACACACATTCGGACCAATAACTTTAGTTTGCTTCATGCTCAAACGCACCTGAATCAATAGCATCCTCTGGTGCCGCGGCGGCTGATGATTAAACCAACTTGGCGATGACAATGTGTGAAGTGTAGCGAGTCATTCACTATCAGAGGAGAGACAGCACTTACCACACCACGGGGAGGGCTGTGTGTGTGTGTGTGTGTGTGTGTGTGTGTGTGTGTGTGTGTGTGTTAGACCCCGGCTGTACTTCCTCAATGATCAAGGAAGAGCTTGGATCTGTTCGTGTGTTTCCCCACAAATGGTTCCCTTGAATATATGAATCAAGAGACAACTAAGATTATTTATTTATTTTTATTTAATCTTTTTGATTTTCTTGTTTTTTTGTGTTTTTTTTTTTTAGTTTTCTTGGCTTAGGTAAGTTTCTTGAGCCAATCAGCATTCCATCGGGCGTGAGTGTGTGTGTGTCGTCTCTAAGGTCGTTCATCCACCTTACACAGCTCTCCGATGCGATACAGTACATACGAACACCCATTCCACCCTGGGAGCGGCCAGCGGGGGCATAGCACTCCAATATCCAGCCTTTGTTGTGTTCTTTCTCTGCAACGCAATATTTCCCTCCATTGTAAAGGGAATGGTAAATAGAATACCCAGATCAGCTTTCAGGAGAAATCCACACCACCAGCGGACGAACCTCTAGCCCCCCCAAAAAATCCGCCGTGTGTATAGTGCAAAAATGTATAGCGAAAAAAAATCAGATTTTATTTTTTCCTGTTGTTTTTTCCCCCTGTGAACTCTGGTCGCCGTGTTCTCCCCCGCGTCATCATCAAAGGTCCAGTGTACATGTGACGTAGGGCGGCCCACCTGGTGTTCTCCGACCCCCACTCTCAAAGTTGTAATTTTTCTCAATAACTGGAAAAGTGAAAAATGTGCCTGACTCTAACTGCTTAATGTAAACCTACGGCGTAAAAATAACTGCTTGAAACGATGTCTGAAATACACTAATACACTGTAACGTGACATAACATGATGCGTTGTCTCATCCACAGTTTCCAGGGAAGAAAATTAAAGTATGCAACACCTTTGGATATTGTAATCAGGGACCCAAAATTCTTAAAAGGTGAGGTTACCTTATCACACCTGGGCCAATAGAGCCTACTGTATGATGTGAGATTATCTATATAACATAAAACAAAACCTCCATCACTCCATAGTAGTTTACCTGACAATAATTAACCACTCGTTCAAACAACCAATATGGGGCAATTTTTTTAACCAAAGACAAAAAATTTAATAAAATCTTCAAAACATAAAGAAGTTCGCGGTGGCCAGAGACAGGTAGGAGGGATGGAAGATGGGAGGGGTGGGAGGGATGGGAGGGATTTAGGAGGGATGGGAGGGATTTAGGAGGGGTGGGAGGGATTTAGGAGGGGTGGGAGGGATTTAGGAGGGGTGGGAGGGATTTGGAGGATTTATGGAGGGATAGGATGGGGGGGAGGGTGGGGGAGAGGGATGATTTAGGAGGGGTGGGAGGGATGGGAGGGATTTAGGAGGGATGGGAGGGATTTAGGAGGGGTGGGAGGGATTTAGGAGGGGTGGGAGGGATTTAGGAGGGGTGGGAGGGATTTAGGAGGGGTGGGGGGATTTAGGAGGGATTTAGGAGGGATGGGAGGGATTTAGGAGGAATGGGAGGGAAGAATGTCCGTCCGCTGTGAGGTGCTACGAGGCTGTATACAAGGTAGTTGACCCCTCCTGACCCCTCCACTGGTCTGTCTTTAACTGTCATAGGTCGTCTCTACCCTCCACTGCCCTTTCTCTTACGCCCTTCTCACTTACTCCTCCATTCTTCCATCTTCCTTTCACGTTTCTTCAGCTTCATTTGTCCTTTTCTCTCTCTACTGCTTCCCTATACCTATCTGTCTCACTTCCTTCCACGCTCCATCCTCTCCTCCCTCTTTCTCTCTCCCCATTTCTTTCTTCCATTTCATTCACCACAAGCCTCCTCCCTACTACCACTTCTTTCCTTTGCCTTCTTACACCTTTATCTTTTCTGCCTTCCTTCACCTCATTCATCTCACTTATACTTTCCCTCACTTCCATTCTTCACTTTCACTCACTCAAAAATCTCCTTTTATTCACTCTAGTCTATTCACCTTTATTTACTCACACTCACTCGCTCACTCGCCCACTCACTCACTCACTCGCCCCCGCTCCAGGTCACCATATACTCGCTACAGAAGGCAATAAACTGTAGAGTCTAACAAGGGCACAATTCTGTTCCTCTGGTGGCGGTCTAGTCAATATATCTCTCCCCGCCATCGCCAGTGTCAGGAGGTATCGTACACCTGACACTACCGTTAATGTTGTGGGTTATCGTACACCTGACACTACCGTTAATGTTGTGGGTTACCGTACACCTGACACTACCGTTAATGTTGTGGGTTACCGTACACCTGACACTACCGTTAATGTTGTGGGTTATCGTACACCTGACACTACCGTTAATGTTGTGGGTTATCGTACACCTGACACTACCGTTAATGTTGTGGGTTATCGTACACCTGACACTACCGTTAATGTTGTGGGTTATCGTACACCTGACACTACCGTTAATGTTGTGGGTTATCGTACACCTGACACTACCGTTAATGTTGTGGGTTATCGTACACCTGACACTACCGTTAATGTTGTGGGTTATCGTACACCTGACACTACCGTTAATGTTGTGGGTTACCGTACACCTGACACTACCGTTAATGTTGTGGGTTATCGTACACCAGACACTACCATTAATGTTGTGGGTTATCGTACACCTGACACTACCGTTAATGTTGTGGGTTATCGTACACCTGACACTACCGTTAATGTTGTGGGTTATCGTACACCTGACACTACCGTTAATGTTGTGGGTTATCGTACACCAGACACTACCGTTAATGTTGTGGGTTATCGTACACCTGGCACTACCGTTAATGTTGTGGGTTATCGTACACCTGACACTACCGTTAATGTTGTGGGTTATCGTACACCTGACACTACCGTTAATGTTGTTGGTTATCGTACACTCAGAGGTTATCATACACTGAACACTAGAGTCAGTGTTGGGAGTTATCGTACACCTGGCACTATCATCACTGTTGGGGGAGGGAACTACATTATCACACACCTGATTCTATACCACCAATCTTACTAATTATCTTACACCTGTTGTTACTTTCACCGTTGAGATTATTGTACACACAGCCGTACTGTCAGCGCTGATGACTACCATACAGGTAATGTTACCGTCATTATGGGAAGGGTTAATGTGTGTACCTGGCGCTAATAAAGGTGCTGAAACTTATCGAGAGCACAATACATTACCGTCACTGTTGAGAGCTATCTTACAGCTGGCACTACCGTCACTGTTGAGCTATCTTACAGCTGGCACTGCCGTCACTGTTGGGCGCTATCTTACAGCTGGCACTGCCGTCACTGTTAGGATTACAGTACATCTGACAACACCAACAGTTTTTAGGGTTATCGCGACTGTCGCTGTGACCTTTAGGGATCAGCGTGTGTCAGGCTGGTGCAGTATTGCCATGGTCAAAAACGATGCAGATTTGACCTTTGTTGTGAGTAAATTTATAGTTGAAACTTTACACAATATTTTCTAAATTTGTGTAACCTTCAGGCCCGTGTAATTATGACAGAGGCCGTGTTGGACAAAGGAGGCTCAGGCCCCTCATAATGAGATTTTTATAAAAGGCGTTTTGAAAATATATTTAAGCTCGTTCATTATCGCCCACTTACCCTCATCACCACCATGCTCAATACTTCAAATACTGGTCTGTAAACATTATATAATGATATCTCTCTCCTGTGTCAGCCAGTATCTTCTTGTCTAGTGCAACACACACACACACACACACACACACACACACACACACACACACACCCCACACACACCCACACACACACACACACACACACACAGGTATCAATACATAAGGCTGGAGATTTATGCTGAGATTATCGTTGTTATGAGCGAGAGAAGCACCGTGTCTATTTCACAGCTGGCAACCTCGCTGGTGTTGTCAGGTGGGGATACACGGTAAACAATTAGAGTGTTTACCTGGGGCTGTCAGCTGATGTCGATCATATGTAAGCTGAATGGAGTGTAGTATAACATTGGTGTGTGTGTGTGTGTGTGTGGTGTGTGTGTGTGTGTGTGTGTGTGTGTGTGTGTGTGTGTGTGTGTGTGTGTGTGTGTGTGTGTGTGTGTGTGTGTGTGTGTGTGGGTGTGTGTGTGTGTGTGTGTGTGAGGGTGGGCAGGTAATTATAGTGGTCTCTCTGTTGTCTGTGTGACAGGTGCACTGGGCACGGCGTGCCACCTGCTGCCAGTCATATAATGTGTGTGTGTGTGTGTGTGTGTGTGTGTGTGTGTGTGTGTGTGTGTGTGTGTGTGTGTGTGTGTGTGTGTGTGTGTGTGTGTGTGTGGGTGTGTGTGTGTGTGTAATAATATATGTATATATATAAATAATAAACGGTTTATTAATAGAGTTGCAGCCGGTGGCTGAAAATATACAGACTTACATTAGATTTAGACATAATGATATAATATGCATTGAATACATTTACAGGGCTGTACAGTACATAAATCAGGAGTTGTTTATTATTTTAACAATAGATGGGATGGTGCTGTTCTTATATCTATCGGTGTGTGTGTGTGTGTGTGTGTGTCTGTGTGTGTGTCTGTGTGTGGGTGTGTGTGTGTGTGTGTGTGTGTGTGTGTGTGTGTGTGTGTGTTTGTGTGTGTATGTGTGTGTGTGTGTGTGTGTGTTGTCTCAGGTATTTGATATTTTTTTCTTCTCGTTCTTGGTCTTTTTCTTCGTTTTCTCCTTTTAAAGATTTTCCATCTTCTTCTTCTTCTTCCTCTTCCTCTTCTTCTTCCTCTTCCTCTTCTTCTCTTCTTCTCCTTCTTCTCCTCTACGATACACCAAGTAAACAAACAACCGCGAGACATAAACACGTACTAAGACAAACTCAGACATAAAACTACAATAATTTAAAACGTAAAATAAACCCACATAAAAAAACAAATAAATAAATAATAAAACACGAAACGAATAACAAAATGACAAAATGTGTATATGTGTATAAATATGTATATAAACTGGATATACATAGACCAGACTGGAGGAAGATAAACACTGTGATTCTGGTTTGTAGTTTCAAGCTTTGTAATGTAAAACACTTGCTGACGTCACTGTTGATTCTGTTTGTCTCTGTTGATTCTGTTTATTTCTGTTGATTCTGTTTATTTCTGTTGATTGTTATTTTCTATGTTGAATCTGTTTCTGATGATTTTGTTTCTGTTGATTCTGTTCCTGATGATTCTGTTGTTGTTCTTTCTGGTTGCCGTTACTGTCTCTATATGATTCTGTTCTTGTTACTACTGTTGTTACTGTCTCTTCTGCTTCTGTTATCTTTGTCGACTTTGTTACTGCTTCTGTTTTTTCTTGCTAGTTTGCTATTTTCTTCCGTCACAGATTGTACCGCTGGTGTTGCCACTTGTATTAAATTTGTTGCTATATCTTTTATTTTTCATATAATTTTTTTTCCCCAGACACTACAACTGGTTCTGATAAGTTCAAATGCTATTCCCGGGGTTAGTTTTCTGTCCGTTTTTCTGGTGTCGACGAAAGTGCAATTTTGTAATAGTTGTTGATGACGCAGTAAGAACTACACGGTGTATACGAAACATTCAACCCTGAGAAATATTGCAAAAAACACATAAATAATTCTGTATTTGCGCAGCCAACACTGGTCTCTGATGCATATATAAGGCATTTTTATAACCGAAGTTTTTTAATCTAAAACGAGAGGAAAAACTTGAAGCTGGAAGGACGGAATATGATATTTTTAATTTTTTTTTGACTTGACTCATAACACGTGTTTTCTTTTCATGAATTTCATATAAGTTAATTAAGAAAAATGAATAGACGGTATAAACAGTTGACTTCAGGAGCACCGAGGAGATATTTTTCAGGAGGTGTTTTAGTTAATATTTTTTGGTGTATTGATTAAGGAAGGAGGTTAATTATATTTATATACTGATTATGTGGCAGCTCAGATTATGATGACTGCAGGTAAAATTTAATGTTCTCTCTCTCTCTCTCTCTCTCTCTCTCTCTCTCTCTCTCTCTCTCTCTCTCTAAAACAAATTCTTCCCCTCTCTTTCCCTCTCTCAGTTTACTCTCCTTCCGATATGAAATTAATAAGAAAGATGCAGAGTTGGTACAGCCTCGATTCCCCTCACAGGCGAATAATCAAAGGTTCGAATCCCAATCAATACAGAGGATTGGGTCTCCTCCTCCTACACCAGAGACACTTGGTGATGGGACAGTCCGCATGTGAACCATCATGCCGTCAGAGTGATGGAGTAACGCGGTATTAAGAATCAGGCGATAAAAGTACAGAAAAAATAAACCTTAATTCAAGACTTCCTAAAAAATTATCAACTTTTATCAAAATTCGTTGAAAACCTGAAATAGTCTCTCAAAATTTCGGCTGAAAATATATTGTTTGGTTGAGAAATATACCAAAATAATAATATATTCTTTCTTCAAAATTTGTAGGAAATATAGAAATCTCTTTTTAGAACTCACGGGAAAATGTACACCAATATTGTCGTAGTTTTTTTTTTTTTAGGGGGGTCAATGGCAGAAAACAAATATATAACTTTCTTACAAAATTCACTGAAAATATATCACTTGAGCGTCGTGTCTTGAGCGTCGTGTTTGTTAATTATGATGAAACTCTTGACGTACAATAACTTCCATGCGTCAGTTCTGTTACTTTACGCTACATAATAAAAAAAAATCGTCAAAAAAATAATTGGAGTTAGTAGTTCCTTTAAATTCAACACTGAAACATATTTAATGACAAGTAAACAAATAAATAAATAAATAAAACTAACATAAAAATACGAGAGGCTATTTAAATCAAGACTAAAAAAACGTAAAAAAATTATTCTACAATAAACATATTTCTTCGCTCATAAATCAATATTTATTTTTTTATCGTAAAGCTAAAAAAAAGTAAAAAAAAATCACAGTTACGAAAAAAAAGAAGTTAGTATTAGATATTCATTCACGCTCAATTATTTCATACCTTTTTATTGCAAGACCCCAAAAAATATTATAAAAATTTGAAATACCCAGCAGCATTTTTATACAGTTTAAAAAAGTAAAAAAAAAAAAAGTAAAAAAAAAGAGAGTCTGGGAATGTGATCATTAATTAAAACCTAACCTGTATTTCTTCATTATTAAAGGCAACGAGAGAAGAAAAAAGATGAAAGGAAGAAAACTAATTCATAACTCAATGGTTTTCTGTGAAGTGAGGAATATTTTCTTTTCTTTTTCTCTCTCAATGTTTACCTTTCGTTTCCTGTTTACTCAAGGGTGAACAATGAGAGAAAAAAAGAGATATAGAAAGAGAAATGAAAATAGACGAGGAATACAAAGAAGAAATAAAATAAAAGGAAAAATAGAATCAGATAAAAAAAAAACCTGAGCGACAAGAATAAAAATGAGAAAAGGACAAACACGAAAATAATCAAGCAAAAAGAAATAAAAAAAAATAAAGAAAAAAAGAATGAGATGAAAGGCGGAAAAAGAAGAGTGGAGAAGAGGAAGAAAAAGAAATATATAGCGAAACAAGAAGAAAGAGATGATCGAATATTAAACATAAAAAGGAAAGGATAAAAATGAGGAGATGGGGAATGGGGGAAAGAGAGAGAGAGAGAGAGGCATAAGAGACACCTGCCCTACATCTTTCTCTCCCTGACCCCGGTAACTCCCTATCGCTCCCTCACCTCCCTCTATCACCCTCACCTCCTCTCTCCCCCATCCTTCCCTCTCTCTTCTCCTACCCCTCCCCCCCCCGTTCCTCTCATCCACTCCCACCCACCCTCTCTCCCACCCTCCCACTCAGCCTCCCTCTCGTCTCACCTGGACTCTTGTCACACCCTCATTTGGCTAATGGACATAAGGCATCCACACGCAGCTCCCTACTCTTGAACTCTTCCCTCTGCCACACCTCCGACCAATTCTCCCAAAAATATTTTCCGTTTTTACTTTTACGATGATATAGGATGGTGGGTGAGGTGAGTGGGTGGGTTGGGTGGGTTAGTGGGTGGGTTGGGTGGGTTAGTGGGTAAGGTGGGTGGGTTGGGTGGGTTAGTGGGTGGTTAGTGGGTTGGGTGGGTTAGTGGGGTAGGTTGGGTGGGGTTAATGGGGGTTGTGGGTTAGTGGGTGGGTTGGGTGGGCAGTGGTGGGTTAGTGGGTGGGGTTGGGTGGGGTTAGTGGGTGGGCTTGGGTGGGTTAGTGGGGTGGGTTAGTGGGTGGATAAGTGCTAGTGGGTGGGCACGGGGTTGGGTGGGTTGAGTATAGTTTGTTGTTAAGTGGGTAGATGTAGAGTGAACGGGGGGTAGATGACTGGTTGAGGGGTCAGTTAAGTAAGTGGTGGTGGTTGACTGTAGAGAAAAGGAGAGCAGGTAGTAGTTGATTGGGTGGTAGGTGACAGGTGATTAACGAGTACAGTAATTAAGTGGATAAAAGAGCATGAGTGGTAGTAAGGGGAGGGCTAGGATAATGATGAATAAGTAGACGTATCTTGCTTCTAAATTGCTCTTTAACAGGCTAGGAATTGTGTGGATAGAGGTGGATCGTGTGGATGGGAATAGCAAGGAATAAACTAGGAATAAACTAGGAATAAACAAGAATCTCCCCGCCCGTTTCTCCCCACCACCGACCCGTGTCCCTGAAGCAACATCTCTCGCTTTGCTTGAGTTTCCCCCTAAGCTCCCCTACAAGATGATAATTACTTGCATCGCTGAATTGTAATATCCCCGCGCGCTAACATCAGTTCAAACTTGTTACCATAATTTGAATGACGGTCATTAATTATTCAAGGTGTTCCCTCTATTCCGGGGAAATTCCTTGTCTAAATTCCAAGATTCTTAAGACGATTGGAATATTTGTATTTCCTAAGAATCTCCCGCATAATTCCTGTTTTCCCTCAATGATTTAGAGATTCTTCTATAAATTCCAAGATTCTTCTATAAATTCCAAGATTCTTCTATAAATTCCGAGATTCTTCTATAAATTCCGAGATTCTTCTATAAATTCCGAGATTCTTCTATAAATTCCGAGATTCTTCTATAAATTCCAAGATTCTTCTATAAATTCCGGAGATTCTTCTATAAATTCCGAGATTCTTCTATAAATTCCGAGATTCTTCTTATAAATTCCGAGATTCTTCTATAAATTCCAAGATTCTTCATAAATTCCGAGATTCTTCTATAAATCAAGATTCTTCTATAAATTCCAAGATTCTTCTATAAATTCCAAGATCTTCTTATAAATTCCGGAGATTCTTCTTATAACCTAAGATTCTTCTATAAATTCCTGAGATTCTTCTATAAATTTGAGATTCTTCTATAAATCTGGAGATTCTTCTATAAATTCCGAGATTCTTCTATAAATTCCAAGATTCTTCTATAAATTCCGGAGATTCTTCTTATAAATTCCGAGATTCTATAAATTCCGGAGATTCTTCTATAAATTCCGAGATTCTTCTATAAATCTCCAAGATTCTTCTATATGCCAAGATCATCTCTGGTATTTTTTCATTATTCAGGAAATTATAAGAATTTTCCGTAAATTAAAAATCTTTCTGTAAATTCCAATATGTTTTGCTTTGCAAGTATCAAAATTCTCCCAACATCAAGATTATTCTATAAATTCCTGAGGACCTTTACGTAAATACTTCGATATCTCGATCCAATGAAATTTACCATCTTGAGGATCTTAGGTACTTTCTGATAATCCTCCATAAATACCTAATTCTTCCGTAACAACATATTCTAAGGATCATGGCCTTCAGCGCCCCTCGCCCTAGTTCCCATTCACTTTTGGCTACTGCAGCCAAGGTAGCAGCTGACTGGTGTGTGTGGGTGTGTGTGTGGGTGTGGGTGTGTGTGTGTGTGGGTGCGTGTGTGGGTGTGTGGGAAAAGGATCTTTTGGTGTATAAGTGAGTATGTGTAGGACAGACAGACAGACAGACAGACAGTTGAGAAGGGATTAAACCATCTATGACTGCACCATTTTAAAGAATGAAACTGTTCTTGCAAAATTCTTGGTGATATTATCCGTGTGTACCTCATGATATTATCCGTGTGTACCTCATGATATTATCCGTGTGTATCTCATGATATTATCCGTGTGTACCTCATGATATTATCCGTGTGTACCTCATGATATTATCCGTGTGTACCTCATGATATTATCCGTGTGTACCTCATGATATTATCCGTGTGTACCTCATGATATTATCCGTGTGTACCTCATGATATTATCCGTGTGTACCTCATGTCATCTATGTGTACAGTAAACAACTTTAACCCATCGGCGCCTGAGGTTACCGCCAAGAGAGCTGAGAGTTATACAGCCTTACTCACTAAACCACTTGTCACGGTAACACCTTTCAAGAAATACCTTTTAATCTCCAGGTAAAGATTTTATTTTTTAAGACATTTGACAAAGTTTCTCTAATATATATAATTTTTAGAAGAATATATTAACAAATGAGAAAATAAATAACGTGGCTAAAAATAATAATAATTTCCTGAACCTTAACTAGTTCGGATCTCAGACTGAACAAGCAAAGGGTAGAAGAAAAAATAAATAATAAAAAATAAAAAATGAAGAGGTCCCTCGAACACCGCTCTTTGTCTCTTGTTTCCCGACGTAAAAAAAAAATCCGGTAACAAGATCTCGCAGCGCGGGTCAATGCAATATGCAACGCCTTCAAGAAAAAACAAGTAAGACGCTTCGATCATGTTGCAGAGGTTAGGTTAGGTTAGGTTAGGTTAGGTTAGGTTAGGGGAAGAGCATCACAGTGAGGCAATTAAATACACTGAAGATGAGTTGTTTAGTTGTATATTGGTGAAGCAAGATGGTGAAGCACTAAGAGACAGAGAACAAACAGGTAAGTTGGTGCATCAGAAGAGACTAGTGCCCCCCTCCCCCCCTAGAGACAAATGAATGTGCACAAAACTTGGTCGAGTTCCCGAAACCAAAGTTGTCTGAACATCCTTCGGGGATTGGAAAGTTGGCAAGATTGGGGAAGAGGGAGGCATAGAGGAGGGAGTTAGGGCAGATGATTGAGGGAGAATACCCAATAAACATTTGTGTAACTCAAATACACACACACACACACACACACACACACACACACACACACACGGAGATAAACGATAATAGTACACGGTTTAATTAAAAAAGTAACATCGTCATCAAGAGACTACACCTGCATCAAGTTCCGGGAGAGATAGTGGAGGTCTCAAAGGCCGAGGGAGGGTGGGGAGGTAGAGGAGAGAGAAGGGAGTGGGGGAGAGTGAGAGGAGGCCAGAGTGAGGCAGAAGCGTTTATGACAGCGTGGCCCGGCCGGAATGTGTAGTGGAGGTCTAGCCAATTATTATTATCATTATTACATTTTAATTACAGTGTCGAGGCCGAGCCGTGTGTGTGTGTGTGTGTGTGTGTGTGTGTGTGTGTGTGTGTGTGTGTGTGCCGCTGGATGACACTACGAGGTTATGACCGCACGTTGTCATAATGTCTCCCAGTTGTCTGACAGGGTGTAAAATTGTTAACTTATTGTCGTGGGGGCGGAGGGTGACGACGTGGGGGGGAGACCTTGGTGGGGTGACGACCTTGGTGGGGTGACCGGCCTTGGTGGGGTGACGACCTTGGTGGGGGTACCTATGGGGAGTGGGGAGATAAGGAGCGAGGAAGAGGAAGATGGAAGGGAGGAAGGAGAAGGTATGGGGAGAGAGTGAGGGAGGAAGAAAAAGAGGTGGAGAGAGAGTATGGAAAGGAGGGAAGGGAGAGAAGCGAGGGAGGAGAGAGGGTGAATGATGAGAGGAAGGTGTGAGGATGGGAGAGGAGGAGAATATTATGGGTGGATCTATGGTTGTAGGGTTAGTTGGTGGCCTGGTGGAGCCATCAGGGAGGAGGAGGAGGGCAGGAGAGACAAAAGAGGGAATGGTGGAGATGAGGGAAGAACGGAAGTTGGTGGAGGAGATGGAGAATAAGAAGGTGGATGGAAGAGAGAGAAAAAAAATGGGGGTATAGGAGAGAGGAGGTGGGAGAAAGGGTGTAAGGAGAAAATGAGAGAGAGGGAGAGAGGGAGAGGGAGAGGGGGAGGGGGGAGAGAGGGAGAGGGAGGAGAGTGGTGGGAGGGGGAATA
Source organism: Homarus americanus (assembly GCF_018991925.1). NCBI lineage: Eukaryota > Metazoa > Arthropoda > Malacostraca > Decapoda > Nephropidae > Homarus > Homarus americanus. The sequence continues at coordinate 2,088,195 of NW_024744839.1, forward strand.
AGAGGTGGTAACTTATGTAACAGTTGGATAGTTTTATGGGTGAGTAAAAATAGGGCGGAAGTGACGGTGTTGGTGGAGGTGTCTGGGATGAGAGGGAGGAAGGAAGAAAGGAAATGAGGTACAGAGAGAGAGGGAAGGAACGGAGAGAGAGAGAGAGAGGAAGGGAGGGACAGAGAAGGAAGCAGGGGAATCCTAATGAAGAAGGAAGGGAAGGAGATCGTTAGGATGGGAGGGAAGGAGGTCCTAGGATATGGAACAGCAACCGTAGACAGCCTTTGTGACAGACACACCTTTCATCTCACTGTTACATCACACGTGTTTTACTTCACCTCCCCCGTCAACACAGGGGACTCGAATCACCCGCCAAGACCCGAGTGACATTGTGTAGTAATTGGTGAACCTCTCGCGTTCTCCTGGTGAAAATAGTGAAGGTGTAGTGATGGAATGATGGTGATTTAATGATTCAGTTACACGTTGTTACCGTAATAAAATTGTACACAGGAAAACATAATGAAATCCATGCACAAAAATTATACAAGAATATATTGTATACACCACTCGTGCGTATTATGGAGGAACAGCTGATATAAAAGTAGTGAATAACTCTTCCAAATTGAATTATCCAATTTGTGTTTTATAACAAGAAAAGTTTGCTCTCACTCACTATAAAAAACAATAATAAAAAACTTTGCCCCACTCAGATTTTTGCCAAAGTTTTTAGAGCTTCGCGAACCTTAATATTGGGCGCCCCAGAGGCCAACAGGGGCAGGAAGAACAAGGATCTCGACCCCTCATATTACCTCTGTTGTTACCATACTGAGGCAGCCACGAGAGAAGTTCTTGGGGGGGAAACACCTCCTGATGTGTGTGGTGTATACTAACGCGCACACACTGTGGAACTTCTACACGTAACCCCTCTTGTACAAACTTGTTCATCTCCATTTTTCTTTCCAAACTCTCCAACATCCACAACATCAACCACCATAACTCCCCCACACACTGTAATGGTCGTCCCTCGTGATGGAGGATGGTCGACCCTAGGACCACCAGGCGTGAATTTGTCTAAGGTGTAGAGGATGTCGTCAACACATCAACAACACCCTATGTTAACGAGGTGTATGGGTCAGTGTCAAGGAGTAGCCCAAGAAGACTGGATAGGTCTCCAGCTAACCATTACCCTCATACAAGAAACTCACCCGCAGTTCCACCCTGCCCTGGTATCGAACCAAGATCCACTCTGTTGTGAGGTGAGTACGCCGACCATCACACCCTACCAACAACACGACACACTACCACCACATCTCTCGCCAGTGTTCGTATTAGCCATTCACCCCGTCGTCACTGGAGAATAAAATCTTCTTGTAGGTAAAATAACTCTTTGAATTTTCCGCAGCAGCAGCGTGAGGTGTACAGTACAGGGGCTGCACAACATAAACTCATTAATTCATATTTTTGTTTGTTTATGTGTTCCGCCCTGTTCCCTCGGGGGGCAAGCTTCTTTCTGGACAACAACAGAAAATCTTGTTGCATTACAATACAAAAATATAATCAATTAAATTACTGTTTTGTATTGAGAAATAATTGATAAAGGTAGATGACGTGAATTAACCTCTAGTGAAGTCCTCATCTGTGTCACTAGCCTCTCAAGAACTATAAACTAATTAAGTGTGAACAATTATTGAATATCATGTATCTCATGAACACTTGTTGTATTTTCTAGTGATGTATTTTAAATCGGATTAAAATCACCCAAATAAATTCCAGATTAGAGAGGAGATTACTAGTTAGGCTTCGCACGAATTCAAAGCCGCTGAACTGTGCATAAACTCTAAAGGAAAATATTTAAGTCATTAAGTTTTGCCAACACATCTGTCATTATTAGTGTGTTTGTGTGTGTGTGTGTGTGTGTGTGTGTGTGTGTGTGTGTGTGTGTGTGTGTGTGTGTGTGTGTGTGTGTGTGTGTGTGTGTGTGTGTGTGTGTGCGTGTGTGTGTGTGCGTGTGTGTGTGTGTGTGTCCCACCTCTCATACTTCGTTGTGCTGTGGTCGATACAAAACCAAAAGATAGAAGCCATTAGTGAACCAAACTAACCTATAATTACTCTATCAGTCAAGTACCTATAATTACCCTGTCAGTCAAGTACCTATAATAATTACCCTGTCAGTCAAGTACCTATAATAACTCTATCAGTCAAGTACCTATAATTACCCTGTCAGTCAAGTACCTATAATAACTCTATCAGTCAAGTACCTATAATAATTACCCTGTCAGTCAAGTACCTATAATAACTCTATCAGTCAAGTACCTATAATTACCCTGTCAGTCAAGTACCTATAATAACTCTATCAGTCAAGTACCTATAATTACCCTGTCACCCTATATAACTCTATCAGTCAAGTACCTATAATTACCCTGTCAGTCAAGTACCTATAATAACTCTATCAGTCAAGTACCTATAATTACCCTGTCAGTCAAGTACCTATAATAACTCTATCAGTCAAGTACCTATAATTACCCTGTTAGTCAAGTACCTATAATAACTCTATCAGTCAAGTACCTATAATTACCCTGTCAATCAAGTGCCTTAACAAACAACGTCAAATCATAAAACAAAGAAACAATATTGAAGAAGATATTGGAGAGCAGCGATACTAGTAAACCCATTATGAGTGAGTGGTTCTGTCCCGGGTTGGTGTGTGACAACAGAAACATCCTTTGAGATGCAAATTACTTATAGAGAAGGAGGAAGGAACTCAATCTCCTCCACGGGGGAAAAATACAAGATAAAAAAATGAAGATGATATGAAACACACTCTATCGGCAGTGACCAGCACCTAACCTAAGCTAACCTAACGTGACATGACCTGACCTGACCCAACCTGACCCAACCTGACCTAGTCTCCTACAACACACACACGCACACACACACACAGACACAGAGGCAGACGTGGCCCCGAATTTGTAGTGAAATATTGCTGGCTTATTAAAGAGACTGTGGCAATCAGAACAACAAACAGGAAATAGGAATTTGTACACCCTGTTGATGACAAGTTATGAATTTACAAAAGAACGTCCAATAAATAATTTCTCGTTTGATTTATGAGAAAATTATTAATCTAACTCATTATAAATAAATATTCTCTCTAAATAAAGTTTTTCTTTACGATCTTAAGGTTTTAGCTAAAGTACGAACCATATTGAGAAAAAAAATAGCGATATGTTAACATTTTATGGTGAAATAATTAAATAAAATGTTAATAAAACCGTAAAAAATAGCTTTAAAATATGGTAGTCTTAACCCTTAGTCAATAGTGTTTTATCTCGAGAATAACCTTGGTATTTTAACCCAAGATATCAACCAAATAACGATTAATATTCCTACAAAACCAAATAACATACAATCCAGGTAAACGATGAGGTGTTTGTCCCGGTGAACAGATGGGCTCCGTGTCCCACCTAATATAATCAGTCATCTATCGTTTGGAAAGTCAGATTAGAAGCTTCGGTCGTCCAATTTAATAATACAGTATGCTGACTGATGCCACCTGTATTCTGTGTGTGTGTGTGTGTGTGTGTGTGAGAGTATTTTCAGTCATATCTCTTTACCTTACCTAACCCTTCTCATACATAACCTACGGCTGGCTAGTGTTTGTGTCTCCCCATGTTAACACACGGTACGGACACCACCTTATCTGTCTCCTGAAAGGGAAAAAATGTGGCTGATGGTTTTCCGTTGTGGCGAGGGAGGGAAACTAGACACTAGATATTTCTGAAGATTGCCACTTCCATAACCCACGGATATTATCACCATAACACACACACACTATCACCACAACACCACACCCCACACTTTACCACCACAACACCACACCCCACACACCCACCACACCCCCACACCCACACCCCCTCCCCCCACACCCACCCCCACACCACCCCTCCCCACACCACCACCACAATACATCCTCAGACTCAGATAGTTCAATGTTTGTTTTCGGTTCCCACAGAGGAAATAGTGTCTGTTGGTCCCTTTTCCAGGTGAGAGTTCGTAGAAATGACAATCGTTCTTTTCCTCTCCCACCGTTTCCCATCATTCCCTCCCTCTCTCCTCCATCTTTATCCCTTCACCCTCCCTTTCCAATATCCTTCACTAAGCTCTCCATTCCCTCCTCTTCTTTTACCATTCCCTCTTTTTTTCTATCCATTACCTCCCCCTCCTTCCCCATTCTCTTCACTCAGCTTCCCATTCTCTCCTCCCTCTCTCCTTCCCTTCCTCCCTCCCTCCCTCCTTCCTTCCTTCCTTCCTTCCCATCCCCTGTTCCACTTGAGACCACCAGCACCTGTAGACGTTTAACACAGTCACGACAATGATAACAATACAATCATTAAACCCATGGCCACAGACGCCACCCTGACTAATATAACCCATGGCCACAGACGCTACTCGGACCACTATAACCCATGGCCACAGACGCCACCCTGACTAATATAACCCATGGCCACAGACGCTACTCGGACCACTATAACCCATGGCCACAGACGCTACACGGACCAATATAACCCATGGCCACAGACGCCACCCTGACTAATATAACCCATGGCACAGACGCTACTCGGACCAATATAACCCGCGTACAGACATACCCTGACTAATATAACCCATGACCTGAACGCCGCCCTGACTAATATAACCCATGGCCTGAACGCTACTCGGACCAATATAACCCATGGCCACAGACGCTACTCGGACCAATATAACCCATGGCCACAGACGCTACTCGGACCAATATAACCCATGGCCACAGTTAAGAGACTATATTGGGAGAATTAATGGCTCCTTTGATGTGGATAAAGGAAGAATAACTTTTAATATAGAACAAAATATGTATATTCCTTTTTAATACATTATCACAATATGCATAGTATCGAGGCAGTGAGTTTGAGCATTATATGTATACGAATGAAATATAGAGGGGGTGATATTTTTCTAATACTTATCATTACAAATAAATAAAATAAAAAACAAAATCAGAAAAATCGGTTTTACTCGGTGATAAAATCTGAAGAAAAGAAAATAATTTCTTCTTGGAAAAATCACTTAGCAGGAGAGAAATAAAAGGTAAAAAAAGGGAAAAAAATATAGCCTTCAGCCGGACCAAACACCTCTCACCCCCAAATCATTAATCTCCAGCCCCCTCTTCCTCCCCCAGCCCCAGCCCCCCCCCACCAGGTAACTCAGGTGGGTCTCGCCTAAAACATCAGTCAGCTTTAGGTAAAAGGCCGCCATATTTGACAGTGCAATTTAAAACATTGTCTCTACTAATGAGAAATAGTGTGTGTGTGTGTGTGTGTGTGTGTGTGTGTGTGTGTGTGTGTGTGTGTGTGTGTGTTTAATATAAGCATTTCCTTCAAATAAGCCTATACATGAAATACAGCACCTATAACACTGCCATGTATAACAAGAGCGAGAGATAAGAGACAGATCTAGCAAAATCTCTCGACGTAGGAGAGACGGAGAATCGTGATGGAGCAGCAGTCAGTCCCCTGCCCCCACACCCAAGTCATTTCTCTCGCTGATAAATGACGAAAGGAACTGATATCGACTCCCGGACCAGATTCGACAGCCAATCAGATAGCCGATGGAATCAAATTCTTAAACGTCAACTACTCCCTCGTTCAGTGATGTCCCAGGGGGTATCAGTCTCACAGTGAAGGGGATTTAGCTTGCAGTATTTCCCTTTAGGTTAGGTTAGGTTAGGTTAGGTTAGGTGAATTATTATCCTTTTATATCATATCTCAACCATAACACACGTATAATGAGTCAACAACTTCCTTAACTACGCCTTGTTCATGTTGTACCATTAGAGTGAGTTAACTTAGAGTGCGAGGCGACATGTGTGTGTGTGTGTGTGTGTGTGTGTGTGTGTGTGTGTGTGTGTGTGTGTGTGTGTGTGTGTGTCATTCCTCACCATCAACAACACTCACACGCCATATGTACTGTCAGTGACGGAGAGCACAACAAGGTAAGCGGAGGTCAAGCTTAAGTGGCAGAGGTCAGTCAGGTGTTTAATGAATCTGTGAGTCACTTAAGAGCAAAGCCATAATACAGACGCTGTAATAAAGACACCGTGATGGACAGATGAGAGGGAACCAGTACAGCATAATCCCTGGAACAGCAATAAGAGCGAGAAGACCATAACAGCAGAGAAGTAAGAGTGGTAACACAATGAGAGCAAGAGTGGGAAAATAAGAGCAGCAATGGGAGAGGAAAACACCCTAACGGCAGCCGGCAGTAAAATTACAATGATGTCAATAACAGCAATAACAAGTAAAGAAAGAGCTTGACAATTACAATAGAACAACAATATGTGTGAGTGAATTAACAAGTTCAACACTATGGAACACGCCAGCACCAATGTAAACAGTAATGTCTGTAATAGCTGCAACAACAACAGCAACAACAACAACAACAACAACAACAACAACAACAACAACAACAACAACAACAACAACAACATGCTGATGCCAATAAAAAAAAAATGGACGCCACGTACCAACAAGGGAGCAGCAACACCGGCACGCTGTCTGCTCTGTATTTATCTGCCATTTACCGAGCGAGATGCCGAGCTCCCAGATACTCCACACCAGACACTCTTTCCCTACCAGATGCACTCTTACCAAGGTCAACACCTCATCAATCCCCAGAGTGCACACTTTTCCACTCAAAACTCCTTTACAACCATCCCCTCCTCTCTCCCCCCCTCCCCCCCAGCCATAATACCCACAGACCACGAACCTATATAAAGTTTGTTAAGAATTCATGTGTAGGTATCCTCACTCACTCCCCGGCCCTGTACTGATCCGTGTAGTGCACCTCAAGACCGCCTCCAAGCCTTCATCACAAGCGAGGCATCATTCATAAACCTTGAAATTTCTGGGAGTTGTTGTAATATCGAGGTAGCAGCTTCCGTGACTGGGTTATCAGCCCACACGGTATAATAAAGCCATCAGTAGGAGGTAATGTTGAGACCCGTGTGAGCCTCGCCAGCTCCGCTACCCTCGTTCACCGGCCCTTATAAGCTAACACCTTTAAGGCCCTCCGTCCGCCCACCTAAAACTCTCTCTCATTTCCCCACACTTTTCACCGCCCACAAACATAAATTTTTATTCTAATACCCCTAATTACTTCCTACTTAATTCTTAATACAGTATTTTTGGAGACCGTGTTTTAAATACCTCCCACATAATAATATTCTACAAGGGAGGTCAGCATAATTTTTCCAGCCTAGAGCCGCTAACAACAGCGCCCCAAACTTCCAAAGCCAATAGTAACTTCCTCCATCAGCCTTCATTTTCCTCCATTTCCTCCACCCTCCTGCTCTCTCTCTCCTTCACTTCCTCCCTCCTTCTCTCTCTCTCCTCCTTCACCTCCTTCTCATTATACACGAGCTAGGCGTGGGAATATAAACCTAAGCGTGGGAATATAAACCTAAGCGTGGGAACTGTGGTTTATTCACTGTTGTTTCCAGGTATACATATTTCTTTACAAATTAATTAAACCTCCTTTGATCCCTAACAATTGTATCAGGATGGAACAGAGAGTTTAATTTCCTGTTTACGTGTTTGATAATAATAATAAAGTCATGAATATCCTGGACAGGTAATCACTGTTCGTCCAGGTAGTCATAGTGTTTACTAAAGAACAATATCCTTTCTAACACTCCTATACATAATTAAGTGTAATTTAACACCTCCAGTCTCTATCTCTTAAAAAGAATGAGATATTAACTTAATATCTCATTCTTAAGTGCCTCTCTCTCCCTCCTCCTCCCCTCATCACAGCATCCCCTCCCTCCTGCAGGATCTTGCTCCACGCTGCTGTCCTGGTCCACCAATACTCTCTGTTTCTCCTTTGCTGACTACATACGTCACGGCAAGTCTCATTTATCATTACAGGTACTCTCTCTCTCTCTCTCTCTCTCTCCACACTGCTCTCTTCCACCCCCCACCCCCCCACCTCTCCCGTAATCTATCTCCACTTCTCACCTGCCTCCTCCCTCCCCCTAATCCTCCCTACCTTCCCTCACCTGAGCTCATACACCCTAATTACACTTGATGGTTCCTCCGTGGCTTAATAGTGGTTCCTGTAATCATGTCACCTGCTTTTGATGTGCATAATGACATACTATAATGACGCACTATAATGACACCCTATAATGACATACACACACTAGGGATCACAAGTGCATAATCCAAACAGACACACCCCAATCTCGAGGGCCTTTTACAATAAGTTTTTCATGAATAATAATGGTATAATTATAAACTGGCCTCAAGCCCTGTGGAGAGTGTGTCTGCTCTCACTACTGCTTCTGAACCACACTGTAAAAAATTTCCCCAAAATTCGAGTACACTGATTGTCTGATTGTATGGGGTGGTGGTGGTGGTGGTGGCGATAGTGGTAGTGGTGATAGTGGTGATGGTTATGCTGGTGGTAATGGTAGGACATCATCAGTGTGGTGGTGGTGGTGGGGCATCATCAGCTCGAGGTCAGGCCACCATAGCCTCCCGTACCTCGAGTCATCCTCCTCCTCCTCCTTAGCAATTAAACGCCTCGACTCACTCTTGTCGCTTCCTCTCACACTCACCCTCCCTCCTTTTCTCTCCTCTCACTCTCTCTCCCTTTCTCTCCTCTCTCTCTCCTCCATTATGAATATTCTTTGTCCTTTTCCCTTTTCCTATTATTACATATATCACTTTGACCTCCCTCTCTCCTCTCTCTTTTCTCCTCTCCTCTCTCTCCTCTCCTCTCCTCTCTCTTCTCTTCTCTCCCTCCCCTTTCAATCTCCTCCGTCTCTAACACACAAAAAAGTTCTCTCCTCCTTTTCACACATAATTCACGACTTATCTCTACCTCTGAATGTTATCTCCCACCTACCTCACCTCCATCGTACATTATCTCTCGTTCTTCCTCCTCCTCCTCCTCCTCCTCCTCCTCTTATTCCTCGTTATCTTTCTCCTTCTTTCTGATTCGGTTACTTGTCATTTTTTCAAGTTTTGTCCTCTCTATTCTTTTCCTTTTTCTCTCATTATCTTTCATCCTCTTCCCAATTTTCCTCTCGGTTCTCATTACATGCCTCTTCCTCCTCCTCCTTTCCTTATTCCATGTTACTGTTGTTCTTCCTCCCTTTGTTATTCGTCATTAGTGTCTCCCTTTCTCTTCTTTTCCGCCTTCTCCTTCTCTTCCCCCTCAACACCCACCTGTCCCCCTCACCACCCACCTGTCCCCCTCAACACCCACCTGTCCCCCTCAACACCCACCTGTCCCCCTCACCACCCACCTGTCCCCCCTCAGCACCTGTCCCCTCAACACCCCACCTGTCCCCCTCACCACCCACCTGTCCCCCCTCACCACCCACCTGTCCCCCTCACCCACCCACCTGTCCCCTCAACACCCCACCTGTCCCCTCAACACCCCCCGTCCCCTCACCACCCACCTGTCCCCCTCACCACCCACCTGTCCCCTCACCCACCCACCTGTCCCCCTCACCACCCACCTGTCCCCTCAACACCCACCTGTCCCCTCAACACCCACCTGTCCCCTCACCACCCACCTGTCCCCCTCAACACCCACCTGTCCCCTCAACACCCCCACCTGTCCCCTCACCACCCACCTGTCCCCCTCACCACCCACCTGTCCCCCTCAACACCTACCTGTCCCCTCAACACCTACCACCAATCCCCTCACCACCCCACCTGTCCCCTCAACACCCCCCTGTCCCCTCACCACCACCCACCTGTCCCCCTCACCACCCACCTGTCCCCTCCAACACCCCCTCAACACCCCCCTCCAACACCCCCCTCCCCCTCACCACCCACCTGTCCCCCCTCACCACCCCTGTCCCCCTCACCACCCACCTGTCCCCTCAACTTCCCGCCTGTCCCCTCAGCACCCACCTGTCCCCTCAACACCCACCTGTCCCCCTCAGCACCCCACCTGTCCCCCCTCAGCACCCACCTGTCCCCTCACCACCCACCACCATGCCTCACTGCCACCTGTCCCCTCAACACCCCCACATCCCCCTCACCACCACCTGTCCCCCTCAAGCACCCCCCTCAACACCCCCCCTCACCACCCCCCCCTCCAACACCCCCCCTGCCTCACACACACCACAGTCTATTCTCTCTCCTGAAGAAATCACTTTCTCCTTTTGTTCCCGAGTCTCGCTTATTTCCCCGTGGTAATGTTATCCCAGCCGCGCTCACCTCTCCCTCACCCGGCCACAACTCTCGTCACACCTCACCCATCTCCCCCCCTCGCCCACTCATCCACTCTCAACACACCTCACCTCTCTCTCTCTCTCTCTCTCTCACTTTGCTTTGATCTTTTTTCTTCTCTCTCTCTCACCTTATCATTTAGCAAGCCTCTGCCTCTCTTCCTCCTTCTCTCACCCCGTCTTCGTAATCCTGCCAGTCTCCCATTTATCTTTAATTTACTCCTTCCGTCTGCGTTTCTCCCTTTCATTTTGTATTTTATTTTCATACTCTAATCCTCTCCCTTAGCTCCTTGTTCTTCTTCCTCACTCTCCCTTCCACTCCCTTTCCTTGGTCTTCCTCCTCTTTCTTCCTTCTTTTCTCACATTTTGTTCCTCCTCCTCCTCCTCCTTCTTCTTCTCTCCTTTCTCTTGTTTTTCAGTTCCTCTTCATCCACATTCTGTTTCTTCTTTCCATCCACACTCTCATCCACATTCTATCTCCTCTAATCTTCCCACTCCATCTCCTATCATAGTCCCCACTCCACCCCCTCTCACCATCTCCTATCCTTAGTCCCACTCCCATCCCTCTCACCATCTCCTATCATACTCCCCCTCCACCCCTCTCACCATCTCCTATCATACTCCCCACTCCATCCCTCTCTCTCTTGATCTTAATTCCCTCTTCATAATATCTCTGTACCCATCTTTCTCTCCCCACGTGTCTCTTTAACTAGTTCCTGAATCTCTTTGCTTTCACAATATCCTTCCCTTCCCCCTTTCTGTTATTCCTCTCTCTCTCTCTCTCTCTCTCTCTCTCTCTCTCTCTCTCCTTCTTCCTCGTTCTACCTCCCACGTGTCATCAACCCACAACCAGCCAGCTATGAGATGAACAGGGAGGGAGGGAAGAGGGAGTGAGAGGGGAATAGGGGGAGAGGGAATGAGTGGAGAGCATAAAGGGAGAGAGAGTGCTGGGGGAGGAAGCGAATGGAGGGAAGGGGGAGTGAGTGGAGGGAATAGAAGGGAGAATGAGCGCTAGGAGAGAGAAAGGGGGATTAAGGGAGAGAGTACTGAGGGAGGGAGGGATTAAGAAAGGTAGTCCTGAGGGAGGGGAGGGAGGGATTAAAGAAGGTAGTCCTGAGGGAGGGGAGGGAGAGATTAAAGAAGGTAGTCCTGAGGGAGGGAGGGAGGAAGATAGGAAGGTAGTCCTGAGGGAGGAGAGGGAAAGTAAGAAAGAAGGTAGTCCTGAGGGAGGGAGGGAGGGATTAGGAAAGGTAGTCCTGAGGGAGGAGAGGGAGAGATTAAAGAAGGTAGTCCTGAGGGAGGGGAGGGAGGGATTAAGGGAGAGAGGGGAAGTGCTGGGGAGGGGGAGAGTAGGGAAAGGGTGGGGAGGGGGGGAAAGGGGAGAGGGGAGATAATGAAAGTCAGGGCGTGGGACAGGGGGAGTCAGTAGCGTGTGATGTAAAAAACGACACCTTTACAATAACACTGCCAGTATAACTTACACTATTTCCCCTTAAAAATACAGATGATTTCTTTTACCTCTAAGGATTCACATGAAATAAATACCAGAGAATACAACTATATACATCACATACACATCACTTCACATCACATATACAATAACATCACATCACGATAAAAATAAAGTACAGTCACTAAAAAAAAAAAAAATATCTATACAAAATTATCTTGAAAAAATATGACACAACGGACGAAGGATTTTGACAACCCTACCGAGACAACAGGAGTCACAGTGTTCATTACGGAATTCATCGATCACCCCGGGTACAGATAGTTTTTTGGGGGGAGGGACAGTACATATAACGAGGCTGAGTAAGTGCATAAAAACGGACTTGAAATAACGAAACATAAACGATATATAGAGGAAATTTTATCTCTTTTTTGAGTACACAAAAGGGAATAGATATAACGAACGATAAACGAGGAATAGTTAAAAAATATAAACGAGTACTTACCGAGTCCGTTGAGTACAAAGACATGGAGTCGAAATAACGAAGAATAAACGTAGAAACTGAAAGAGATAAACGTAACAAAAAAGAAGCATTATGTACCCTATCAGTTGAGTACAAGATAATGTAATCAAACTAACTTAAAATAAACGAAGAAAGTTAAAATAGAAAGCAGTACTCACAATGTCCGTAGCTCCCGGAGTACCTGAGTCCTTGTACCGACGAAGGAAGAGCTGTGCACAGAAGAAAAGAAAAGAATCGACTATAATAACGAAAGAGAGAGAACAAAAGCGACACAAAGAAAGTGTAACAGAAAGGCTAGATAGAAAGTGTACATAGATAAGTGAAGAGAAATTATACAAACAAACCAATAAAAATGAAGAGAAAGTAAATATAATGGGTGAATGGTCCTCTGATGCTGCCATTCGTCAACACACATACATACATACATACATACATACATATACATACATACATACATACATACATACATACATACATACATACATACATACATACATACATACATACATTTTAATATATATAATGGGTGGTCCCCCCGTGTTCGAGGCTGGCCGGCACTAAGGCCATGAATTTGTTTAAGGTGTAGAAGCTGTCGCCAACACAACACCACCACCCAAGCTAACGGGATGGACACACACACGCACACACACACACATGCACACACACGCACAGGCACACACACACACACACACACACACACACACACACATCAAAACACGAACATGGACCAAGATGTCTTCAACTTTCAAAGGTTAAAAATATATATTTGTTGAGTGGAGGAACAGAGAGAGGGGAAGAGGGGAAAGCGTGGTAGTGAAGGGAGGGAAGGAGAGAAACTGAAGTGAAAAGAGAATGAAAGGAGAATGAAGGTGAGAAGCGATGGAATGGAGGAAGTAAAAGTAGGAGGGGGAGGGAGAGGAGAACAAATCAGGGAGGGAGAGGAAAAGAAATCAGGGAGGGAGAGGAGAAGCAATCAGGTAGGGAGAGGAAAAGAAATCAAGGAGGGGAAGGGAGAGGTGAAAAAATCAGGGCGGGAAAGAAGAGGGAGAGGAAATTAGGAAGGGGGGGAGAGGGAGAGGGATAGGCGAAGAAATCAGGGAGGTGGAAATGAAGAACGATAAAATGAAAGAAGGAAAAGGTAAAAGTGGAGGGAGGAGGAATGGAGGAGGTAGATAGAAGAAAGAAGAGAAGGAAAAAAGAATGAAGGAAAGAAAAGATGAAGGCAGTGGAATGAGAAAAATGGTTTATGGTGGTGAAGGGAAGAAGGAGTGGGAAGAGAGAATACAGAGGAGAGGGAGAGAGAGATTGTGGGAGGAATCATGTCAAGACGAGAGAAGGGAGAAGATTGGATTGGAGGGAGAAGGGAGAGAAGGGACAATGGAGATATACGATGGAGGAAGAGAGGGCGAAGTGGAGGGAAGAAGAGTGGAATAAGAGCAAGAATAAATAGAGGTGGAAAGGGTGAGTCGAAAGAAAGAGTGGAGGGGAGAGGAGGGGAGTGGAGTGGAGTGGAGTGGAGTGGAGTGGAGTGGAAGAAAATACTACGGAGGGTAAGGGAGTGATTCTGGACGTAGGCGGGAGGGAGAGTAGAATGGAGAGAAGGAAAAGGTTGAGAGAACGAGGATATTGGAAGTGAGGGGAGGAGGCAGGGTGAATGGAAAGGGGGGAAGGGGGAGGTAGAAGGGAGAGAAGGAGGGAGAGAAGGAGAGAAGATGGAGGTGGAAGGGTGGATGGAATGGGGAGAGATGCACAATGGAAGAGGTGAATGAAGGAGGAGATAAACAATGATAGAAGAACTTAAAATGAAAGAAGAAATCTCTCTCTCTCTCTCTCTCTCTCTCTCTCTCTGTCTCTCTCTCCCCGGGAAGGAAGTAGATGTGTGAGCAGGAGACAGCGAGGGAGAATTACGAGAGGTTGTGAAATGCACCAGAAAAATGGGGTGACAGTGTGTCGGGTGAGAGGGCGTGAGGGAGAGGGAAGAAGTGGGGTGAGAGGGAGGGGGAGGAGGAAAAAGAGAGGAAAGAGGTAACGAAGATGTAGAGTAACCGAGGGAAAAGGAAGAGGAAGAGAAGGAAGGAAAGAAGAGGGGGGAAGAGGAGAAAAGGAAAATAAAGGAAGAGAGAGAGAGAGAGAGCGACAAAAGAGAAAGAAAGGTAAAGAAACAAAGAGAGAGAGAGAGAGAGAGAGAGAGAGAGAGAGAGAGAGAGAGAGAGAGAGAGAGAGAGAGAGAGAGACACAGGTGGTGATGCAAGTAATGAGGTAATAATGTCCCCAGCATCGTGAGAGACGACAAGAACAGCATTACAACAAGAGAAAAAATCCCTAAGAAAAACATTAAAGGAACTGTCCAGGTAAAGGTAAAGATGATGATGATAATGATAATAATAATGATGATAACAACAACAACAACAACAACAACAACAACAACAACAATAATAATAATAATAATAATAATAATAATAATAATAATAATTAGAAAAAACACGAATAAAACAAAAACAACAATACAACAAGAACAGGAACAAGAGGAAGAAGAGATCGATAAGAAAACAAGAACAAGAAGAAAACAAAGAGAACAAAGAGGGAACAACAACAGAAAGACGAAAACTCACTCAGACAAAGAAAGGAGCAAAAAGTATAAGAAAGCCAGAGAATAAAAGAAAGGGAGAAAGAAAAAAAGAAAGTGGTGGGACAGAGGAACAAAGAGACACCAAAAACCAAACAAAAAATGACCACAGAAAGAACAAGAGAGAGAGAGAGAGAGAGAGAGAGAGAGAGAGAGAGAGAGAGTAAACAAACTAATCACCAAAAAAAACAAAGAAAATACACACACACACAGACACACACACACACACAGACACACACACACACACACACACACACACACACACACACACACACACACACACACACACGAAGAAAGGAAGACAGACCCATAAAGAAAGAAAGAAAAGAAAGAGTAAAGAGAATGTCTAGCGTGGAGGAAAGGAAAGTGGAGAATAATTATGACGGGTGAGACAAGGTAACAGACACAGTTGAAATACACCAGAGAGAAGGTTGGCTTCTGAACTCCTCCCCCACACACTGTCACAATACCTGCCACGGCTGGAGAAGAAGGAGAGGAGGATGAAGGAGGAGGAAGAAGAAGGAGAGAAGGAAGAAGAAGGAGACGAAAAAGAAGGAGAGGAGGAAGACAAATGTGAGAGGAGGAAGGAGGTGGTGAGGAGAAGGAGGATTTAGGTGAAGGAGAAGAAGAAGTGAGGAAAGAAGAGGAAGGGAATTGTACCCTCCCCTCCCCCTGTCACACTACCTGCCACGCTTGGGGAGAATGAGGGGAGAAGAAAGAGAGGGGGAAGAGGCAAGAGGGGGAGAAGATGAAGAAGGGCAAGAAGAAGAGGCAAGAGGGGGAGAAGATGAAGAAGGGCAAGGAGAAGAGGCAAGAGGAGGGAGAAGATGAAGAAGGGCAAGAAGAAGAGGCAAGAGGGGGAGAAGATGAAGAAGGGCCAGGAGAAGAGGCAAGAGGAAGGAGAAGAAGTCTACGGACTTGGCGCACCCTCATTCAACTACTACAAAGAAGGGCAAGAAATAGAAGGAAGAAGAAGAAGAAGGCGAAGAACATGGAAAGGAAGAAAGGTCATTTATCCCTTACAATATCAAACTGACCCTAGATCTCAGGTGCAAAATTCGAGTGAACAGACTTAATGAAACACACCTGTCATTGTATTGCACAGGTGGCAGGTACCCCTCCCCTCCACCCTCCATCACCCCTCCATCTACCCCTTCCCACTTCTCTCCCTCCATTCCTTCTCCATCAACTCAACTCCTTCCTCTCTCCTTCCATTACTCACTATTGTCTACTTTCAATCCTCCCTCCCCCCAGACCCTCCATTTGGCAATATAATCGGTTTTTACTCTACCTTTCTATCCACCTATCCTTCATATAGCATTTATCCTCTCTCTCTCTCTCTCATATATATATCGTGAGTCCATTCCTTCCCTTCCCTTTCTATTTTACGGTATTGGACTCATCGACCCTCCCTCCTTCCTTTCCCCCTCTCCTCCTCCTCCTTTCATTCCTCTCGCCTTTACTACCGTTCCAGTCTGCCTCCTAGTTTCTTCTCTCTTCTCACCGTCCCTATTTCCTCGCTTTATATTATCGCTCATTTTCCTTCCTATTTCCCTTCCCCCCTCGCTACAGGACTGAAGAGCTACCAATAACGAATAAAACAGACACATTCCTCTCGCTTAATATTACACTATGTTAACACCATCTTATCCTTCATAGACCCAACCATCACACAACCTGGTACCTGCATCTTCATCTTTCTTCCTCTTTTATAATTTCTATTTTCAAATTTCTTCGTTTTATCTGACCTATTCCCGTTCTTGATTCTATTTTTTTTTTGTCTTCTCCTCTTCTTCCCCATCCACCATATTCGTCGTCATATTCCTCCTTCTCTATTCTATTTCTTCGTCTCCTCTGCCTCCTCCTTCTTCTCTTATCTCCTCCTCCTCAACTTCTCTCTGGTTCCTCTCTTACACCTATTTTTCTGCCTTTACTTTTGTTCCTCTTCTTTCACAATCACTAAGTTGAAACCGCAGGAAACTCAGAATCAAAGGCGGCAAAAAATTCTAAAATTCATCAAGGAGTCCACAGTTTTATCCTCTGCTCGGCCAAATAGATTTTATTAAAGACCTCCTGCCTTTGACTCGCTCTTAAAAGGTCATCTTTGTGGCCTTTGAGAAACTTGAGGAACCCGAACCTTTACGTCTGGCCGAGGGGCAAGGGATAGCGGGCACCCAGACTATATATTTTACTTCACTCTAGTTACCTTCTTAATATATATATATATTCTTTTACAGGTACATACATAAAGAAATTGGTTGATTTATCACCTGAAGATTAGGCACTTCAACTTATATATTTTTTTATCCTGATGATAATACAACCTGAAGCTACGTTTAATGGTTAGGTTAGGTTAGGTTAGGTTAGGTTAGGTTAGGTTAGGTTAGGTTAGAGTGTTTAATCTTCAGGTGTTTGAATATTCGTTTATATAATTAGTGATAAAAACAATACTAAAAAGGCTATTACAGTTGAGAAAACTTAAAACAAATAAAAAATGATTGTGGTTACTGAATATTCGTGGGTATAATCAGAATAACAAAGAGAGAATGACTGAAAAAACTTAATCCGTCCCAAACAAAAAATGAAGAAGAGAGAAGAGATAAAGTTGGAGATAAGAGCAAGGAATAAAATCTTCATAGAGAGAACATGAGAGAAGGAAGATGTGGTGGAGGTGAGAGAAGGAAGATGTGGTGGAGGTGAGAGAAGGAAGATGTGGTGGAGGTGAGAGAAGGAAGATGTGGTGGAGGTGAGAGAAGGAAGATGTGGTGGAAGTGAGAGAAGGAAAAGATGTGGTGGGGGTGAGAGATACAAATATTGAACTGAGTGACAAGTGAATCGTCTCAATAATATTATGGATAAAATTAAACGTAAATAAACGTAATTGAACTTGTGAGAGAGAGAGAGATTCTGGGAAGATCTCAATAACTGCAGTGAAAGGTTTAGTATGAGAGATAGGGAGATATACAGTCCAGAAAGGGAGGGATTTGGTGACAGGGAAACGAAAGGGTGTGGGTGAAATAGGGAGACCCAGGAATGAATAGAAAGAGTGAGAGACTGATAGAAATGGTGGAGAATATACGGTCCAAAGAGCAAGAGAAACAGTGTGTAATAAAACAAGGAGCTAGAGATAATGAAAGGTGTGTGTGTGTGTGTGTGTGTGTGTATATGGTTTACGTACATGACTGCATATTTACCTATCTTCCGGCACATACACAAACACCCCCCCCCCAAAAAAAAACACACACAGAAAAACACCAACACTGTGTTTACGTTTATGACCACAAACAAATCTACCGTTTAGTCAAAATGCTACAACACTGATCTCTCTATCAACACCAAACTTTTTATATATAACCTGCTACATCAGCGTTACATATATGAACCCCTCACCACCCCCCCTATAAAGGTCAGGGGAAGGGGGGAGGGGTGGGGGGTACGGGGAGGGGGGCTTTAGAACACTGGCTGGCGTCCGCATCTAATATTATAAGTCTATTACGATTTTTGTTTCCCAATTTTTGTCATGACGTAACAGATAACACTCCACAACTGAGCCAATAACAGTGTTGTAGTTTGGGGAGGTTTTAATGGCGTAGAAAAAGGAATAGTGACGTCGAAAAAGATATAGTGACGTAATAAAAGATATAGTGACGTAATAAAAGATATAGTGACGTAAAAAATGAAATAGTGGCGTAGAAAGGAGCTGTAATGGTGTTATGGCGTCGTAGAGAACATAATGGAATCGGAATAGTCATTGTGGTAGTGTGTGGTAATGGCGCACATATGGCGTTCTTCTCCTTGGTGTGAACAAATAGGCTTATTTCTGAACATTTATTGTGGTGGCTCCCATAGCTTCTATATCCATCTCTCTTGTGTTGGGTCAATGTTTATCTTCCCTACTTACCGGCGACTTTAACCAGGATTACCTCACTTACATCTTCTCCGGTTCATTTTACTTTAATTCCCGAACGCCTCTCTCTCTTCCCGACCATTTCTCTCTTCCCGATTATCTCATTTAACTCTCTCTTCCCGACCATTTTTCTCTTTCTTCCCGACCATTTCTCTCTTCCCGATCATCTCTCTCTCTTCCCGACCATTTCTCTCTTCCCGATCATCTCTCTCTCTTCCCGATGATCACTCTCTCTTCCCGACCATTTCTCTCTCTCTTCCCGACCATTTTATATTCAATAAAGGCTGAGTTAATACATGGTGGTTCAGGCGTCGTTAACCCGCGTTACGGTACAACAAATCATGAGCTAGGTAGCGCACACTGCTTTATGCCTCTCGTAAAACAAAACAAATTGGAAACATGAAGTTTATGAATTACAAAGCGTTTTTTTTTTATTATGTCAGACCATTTTTGTGCCGATCCTCTCTCTTCCCGACCATTTCTCTCTTCCCGACCATTTCTCTCTCTCTTCCCGATCATCACTCTCTCTTCCCGACCATTTCTCTCTCTCTTCCCGACCATTTTATATTCAATAAAGGCTGAGTTAATACATGGTGGTTCAGGCGTCGTTAACCCGCGTTACGGTACAACAAATCATGAGCTAGGTAGCGCACACTGCTTTATGCCTCTCGTAAAACAAAACAAATTGGAAACATGAAGTTTATGAATTACAAAGCGTTTTTTTTTTATTATGTAAACAGACGTATTTTTGTGCCGCCGCCATTACGTGCCTACACGAGGGGTGGTAATGATAAATGGTGAATCCCGGCAGTGCGACGGCCAGGGATTTAAATGCATTGTGCTAGAAATCCATTAATGTCCGTTCTTATCAACGGCGATGATGATGGAACACACACAGCTTTTAACAGTTAATGGTACAGACAGCTTTAAACGGTACAGACAGCTCTTATAGTTAACAGTACAGACAGATTATTATTAACCTCTGAAGACATTTCTATGTAATTTATCTTTTATTGCATATTATATTTTTACCTCTTATTGAATTTTGTATTATTAATATTATTATTATCATTATTTTTATCATTATCATTATCATTATTATTATTACTTTATCATTATGACCACTACTACTGCACCTTTTGCCAGCAGCTGTACCCCTGGAAGTTCATTAGGCCGGAGGTGGACTTATACCTGCAGTCAGAGCCAGAGTCACAGAGCCATGGTTTACTGACCCCGACGCTTAAAATGTTCGTTCAAGAGACAATGTTGAGATTTGTGTTTGGTGCAGTGTAATGAATTAAAATAATATGATCCATTTAACTGGCAAAAAGGCGGGTGGTCAGGGGGGAGGGAAGGGGGGAGAGGAGGGGGGAGGGGAGGGGGGGGATGAGGAGTATTCCCCCCCGGTCTATTGGGTAAAATGAATCCTGTACAAGTATAAACCACGATGTTATAGACCCAGAGATCATATTCCAAATAATTCCTCTTCAGTTCAATTTAACGTCACATCAAATACGATATTACAATATGAATCATTTATATACGATTTTGTTCCTCGTGTTAGGGATTTATAAAGACTTTACAACAAGAGGAAGGTTCTGGGAGTATAACACATTTTACCGGTTGTTGATGATTTTCACGGTGTAGGGAATTTGGTGGAGGTTGTGGGCGGTTGTTGTGCCTTTGACGGCTTAGCTCAGTATTCATTA
The DNA here is from genome assembly GCF_018991925.1 of Homarus americanus. Taxonomy (NCBI): domain Eukaryota; kingdom Metazoa; phylum Arthropoda; class Malacostraca; order Decapoda; family Nephropidae; genus Homarus; species Homarus americanus. The sequence goes on from NW_024744839.1 coordinate 2,108,683, forward strand.
ATGATTAACAGCTCTTGTACACGTCAAATTGGTTTGTGTTTTTAAATTATTTTATATCTGTCGGTAATCATTCATGCATATATATACAGTGTTGGAGGCTGGCCGGCACTAAGGCCACCAGGTGTAGAAGCTGTCGCAACACAACAACCCCCAAGGTTAACAACGAGCTACATGAGCCAGTGTTAAGAAATCATCCAGAACTATAGTGTATAAATTTATACATATGTATATACAGTATACTATGAGTGTATAGCGACAGGTACAGTAAGTATAAATTCCTGCCTCGCAGAATCAATAATTGGGTATCAATGTATTTAAAACAGTAATAACCATGAGAGCCAGAACCAAACAAATACTGAACCTACAGTAAATAACTTTTATGAGGTATGGTGGCGCAGTGGTTATGGCACTGAAATGGAAATTCAGTGGTCATATGTCGGAATCCTCACGTAGGGGGAGAGTCGTAAAAACCCCAAACTGTTTCACAGATATTTAGATGAATTAGGGAAGATATTTTTTGTTAATCTTGCCAGCCCTTTCCCACTACTGGTGAAGGGTGACTCAAATCAAGACCAATACAGACTCAACCCTTCATTCGCTGTCATTCGTTCGCTCTAATTGGTGTAACAGATGTGTTGTGTTATGGTGTTCCCCCTCCACAACAAGGCCGCCGCTGCATCACATAACACACCTACACGTCCATCAACACCTACATATACCTACAGGTGAGTTTACAGGTATTCCCACTCACAGTACCTGGTCAGTTGATTATCAGGGTCATAGTAAACTGACGCTAGTTGAAGACACACTACCGTCACCAACTCCCTCCCCCCCCCCCCCCAACTCGACCCTGACTTAAGCTCTCCTTCCCTCGACATTATAAAACGCTTATATTGACGTCGCCAACATCCGCATACGTGATGGCGCCCCTCCATAAAAGACCATCTTCCTTGTTTAATGTCTCCCCCCTCTCTTTAAATTTACCCCCTCTCCTCCTCCTCCTCTATTCACTTCTTTCTTCCTCCCCTTCCATCTGATACTTCTTCCTCCCCCTCCCACCTCTTGCCTCTCCCCATTCCCTCTTCCCCCCCCCCTCCCAATCCTTCCCTCTTCCCTCCCCCCCACCTCTTCCCTCTCCCCTTCCACCCCCCAGTCCTTCCTCTCCTCCTTCACCTTCCACTCCTTCCCTCCCCCTCTGACCCTTTCCTTCCTCCTCCCACCTTCCACTCCTTCCTCCCTCTCACCCCTCACCCCCGACACTTGTGTTTACTGTATGATTCACCTTCATATATAAAACCTATCTTCCTCAGACACCCACCACAGACAGAGTGACGTGAGACCACAGACAGAGTGACGTGAGTTACCACAGACAGAGTGACGTGAGTTACCACAGACAGAGTGACGTGAGTTACCACAGACAGAGTGACGTGAGTTACCACAGACAGAGTGACGTGAGTTACCACAGACAGAGTGACGTGAGTTACCACAGACAGAGTGACGTGAGTTACCACAGACAGAGTGACGTGAGTTACCACAGACAGAGTGACGTGAGTTACCACAGACAGAGTGACGTGAGTTACCACAGACAGAGTGACGTGAGTTACCACTGTCAGAGTGACGTGAGTTACCAGCGGACAAGCCATCACTACTGACACTAAACACAAGTTATTAACACACGACCAAAACACAAAACTCTCCCTCAACTAAATATGAAAAATAAATAAGGAATAATCACCAAAATGATTAAAATAATTGTCATAAGATCAACTTGACTGGAAATAAAATGCTTGAACCTGTAGTAGTAAAAACACTATGCAGCTCATCCTACTTTTAAAACTACGGTAACAACAACAACAAACACACACACACAAACACACACACACACACACACACACACACACACACACACATCAAAACATCATAGATAACATTTTCATTACAATCGTTAATTAAATACAATAGGAATAAATAACCTTGCCAACGTTTATAGGGAAAAATCAATTAGAGCAATTAATAAAAAAAGCGCGCGTTAAATTACTCTGAAAGAATAAATATTTACAACAGCCACAAATACTCGGGCTGTTATTAAAACGCGGGGACACCAACAACACGGGCTGTATCATACCGTATTACCCTAAACAAAAGATTAACAGCTACATACAAACATGAAATAATTCCTAACATCATCCAACAGCACAAGTTTTATTACACACACACACACACACACACACACACACACACACACACACACACACACACACACACACACTCTTTGACAACAAAAGACTGTAACGAAAAAATTATTAATGAGATGTTATGAAACGCTAAGAGGGACAGAGTAATAACGATAGATACATCGATACACCTACACTAAGACACACGCTTACTGTACACACCACAACAACACATACTGAATAATGTGTGTGTGTGTGTGTGTGTGTGTGAGTAATACAATGAACCAAATAAGCAAACGTACCCACCCCACCCCCCACACGCCTTACCCCCTCCCCCTACATCCCCCTCCCTCCTGACAGGAGACAAAGTAAGCCAGTGAAGTAAGAGAGATACAATTATCGCTGCCACACCTGAGAACGACACCTACACCATTATTGGAACGTGGCTCGATTTCCAGAAGGTGATCCCCCACCCCCACCTCCTCCTTCTCCAACCCCTCCTCCTTCATCCTCCCCCCATCATCACTAACATCCATCCCCCTCCCCACCATCCATCCCCATCCCCCACCATCACCACCACCCATCTACATTTTTCTTAATAAGCCAAAAGTGCCGGGATGGATCAAACACGTGACGCTGTTAAAGATTTAAATATATTCACCCAGGCGCCATTCCCTTCCCAAAGACGAAAATAATTATATAAAACACGATGATTTAAACTGACTTAAGTTAGGTTAGCTTAGGTTAGGTTAGGTTAGGTTAGGTTAGGTTAGGTTAGGTTAGGTTAGGTTAGGTTAGGTTAGGTTAAGAAATACTCCTAACATTGAGATAGACCAATTGAAGTGATAGACAGCAGCTCTTAGATAAAACAAGTATAGATAAAATTTAATCAGTTAATCCTGGAACAAGTTTATAATAATTAAAGGGTCACATGATTTAGCCCCCAGTTTATTTGACCTCAAGATAAACTATGTCCTAAAGCTGACCTGACCTGACCTGACCAGATGTAACCCAACTTAACATAACATTATCTTATCTAATCTAACCTAATTTAAAATAATCTAAGCTAACAAAACCTAACTCACCCAGCCTCGCCCAGGTAGCGTTAAGGTTTGTAATCATCAGGTGAAATGAGCTGGGGTACTAATCTTCACGTAATCCTGCTTAGTGGAGTTAGTTCATTAGTGAAAACAGTGTATTAACCCCTCGAGTACACGGTGGTCTCCCTGTGCTGAGTAAACTCGTGGAGGTGTTAATGGAGACAGTTGACTATATTTGTTAACATTAACTTTGATAATATAACGCCGGTAACTTAGAATAGGCAGACTCATTTAACGGTAACGGGTAGATCAGGTTAATTAACACAGGTGATTTTTTGGGGCACAGGTTAATTGATTAAGCTGACCAGGTAGAGGCATTAGAAAGGTCAATTAACCTGATCAATTAAAACTCTCTGATTGGAACACGACATTTAAGTTGACCAGAAAAACTTATGATTGAAAGAGCTGGCTGAAAGAGTACACTTGGCTGAGCTGATCATTAAGAGCATGTAGCTGAAGCTGAGAGAGGTGGAGAGATGTCAGCTGAGAGAGGTGGAGAGATGTCAGCTGAGAGAGGTGGAGAGATGTCAGGTGAGAGAGGTGGAGAGATGTCAGCTGAGAGAGGTGGAGAGATGTCAGCTGAGAGAGGTGGAGAGACGTCAGCTGAGAGAGGTGGAGAGATGTCAGCTGAGAGGAGAGACGTCAGCTGAGAGGAGGTGGAGAGACGTCAGCTGAGAGAGGTGGAGAGACGTCAGCTGAGAGAGGTGGAGAGATGTCAGCTGAGAGAGGTGGAGAGATGTCAGCTGAGAGAGGTGGAGAGACGTCAGCTGAGAGAGGTGGAGAGATGTCAGCTGAGAGAGGTGGAGAGATGTCAGCTGAGAGAGGTGGAGAGACGTCAGCTGAGAGAGGTGGAGAGACGTCAGCTGAGAGAGGTGGAGAGACGTCAGCTGAGAGAGGTTGATGAGTCATTAATACCGGAATATGGTCTCCTGGCTCTGTGTTTACTTGAGTGAGGTAATGACTTTACTCTCTCCTCTTCTCCCTATTTTATTCCTCCTTCTCCCCCTCCTCCTGTTCGTCGCCCTCTTTTCTTCTCCCCTCCTACTTTACTACACTTAAAGGGACTTACCCTCTTCCCTTCTCTTCCTCCTCTACCTTATTTCGCTATTTTTCCCCTTTACTCTTCTCCCTCCTTCTTCCTCCTTCTCTGCCTCCTCCTCTCTTTCTCTCTTCTCCCCTCACCCCTCTCCGACATTTAAACACTTGACGTCATGATTTCCCCTTCTCTTATCCCCTTCCCTCTCTCCCTTTCCTTCCCCTTTTCCCCCCCTTCCCTACGTTTACACACTAAACTTAACTTTTCCATCTTCCTTCTTTACGTTTACACATTTGACATCTCCATATTCCTCTTATCCTCCTCCTCATCTTCCATTCCTTACCCTCTCTCCTCTCTTCCCTGCTCCTCCTCTTTATCTCCCTCTCTTCTTCCCCTCTCCCCTCCTCCTCCCCCTCTATACTTTACTTGAGGCTTACTCGCTCCTCTCCCCCTCCTCCTTCCCTTCCTTTCCACTTCTTCTCTTATCCTGATGATCCTCCTCCTCCTCCCCAACCCCCCCTCACAACCCCCTCCGCTACATTACTTTTTCCCTCATATTAATTCTCCTCTCCACCTCCCCTTGTTAAAATTCCTCCATCTGAGGTGCCGTCACCACTAGGCTCCGAGACATCAAAGAGGAGCTGTCACCACATTGATCAAAGTGTTGGGAGGGGGAGAGGGAGGGAGAGGGAGGGAGAGGGAGGGAGAGGGAGAGGGAGGGAGAGAGGAGTAGGAAAAGATGAGGGAAGAGATGAGGAAGGATAGGAAAGGATAAGGAGGAATGGAAAGGATGAGGGAGAGATGAGGATGGAGGGAGGGAGAGAGAGGGAGGGAGTCGGAGGAAGAAGGGGATGAGGAGGAATGGGAGAGAAAAAAGAAAGAAAGAGAGAGAGAGAGAGCAGGAAACAAAGGAAACAGAGAGGGAGAGAAATCACTCCCTCACTTCATTCCTGCTCTCTCTCTGTTTCTTAGAGAGAGAGAGAGAGAGAAAGAGAGAGAGGTATGGAGAAAGGGAACGAGAAAGAGAGAGTAAGAGACAGAAAAACAGAGAGACACAGATAGACAAATTGACAGACAAAGAGACACACAGAGCCTGACAGAGAGAGACAGACAGAGAACAGAGCAACAGGACGTCAAAGGCAGGAAAGAGTCTTGAACCTTATTAGTGGATTAAAGAGCATCTATCACTCCAAGGAAACACTCGCCCTTGGTAAAATCCCCAACACAACCAACACCATCGATCACAGTGTTGCACCATCCCAAGTATTGTTCGATCACAGTGTTGCACCATCCCAAGTATTGTTCGATCACAGTGTTGCACCATCCCAAGTATTGTTCGATCACAGTGTTCGCATCACAGTGTTGCACCAAGTATTGTTCGATCACAGTGTTGCACCATCCCAAGTATCAAATGTATTGTTCGATCACAGTGTTGCACCATCCCAAGTATTGTTCGATCACAGTGTTGCACCATCCCAAGTATTGTTCGATCACAGTGTTGCACCATCCCAAGTATTGTTCGATCACAGTGCACCATCCCAAGTATTGTTGATCACAGTGTTGCACCATCCCAAGTATTGTTCGATCACAGTGTTGCACCATCCCAAGTATTGTTCGATCACAGTGTTGCACCATATTGTTCCCAAGTATTGTTCTATCACAGTGTTGCACCACCATCCCAAGTATTGTTGATCACAGTGTTGCACCATCCCAAGTATTGTTCGATCACAGTGTTGCACCATCCCAAGTATTGTTCGATCACAGTGTTGCACCATCCCAAGTATTGTTCGATCACAGTGTTGCACCATCCCAAGTATTGTTCGATCACAGTGTTGCACCATCCCAAGTATTGTTCGATCACAGTGTTGCACCATCCCAAGTATTGTTCGATCACAGTGTTGCACCATCCCAAGTATTGTTCGATCACAGTGTTGCACCATCCCAAGTATTGTTCGATCACAGTGTTGCACCATCCCAAGTATTGTTGGATCACAGTGTTGCACCATCAAGTACTGTTCGATCACAGTGTTGCACCATCTCAAGTACTGTTCGATCACAGTGTTGCACCATCCCAAGTATTGCGTTACCGAGAGAAAAATACAGGTATATACTCTAAGTGTTTTGTAGTAGTGAGTTAAGTAATGGACATAAGATGATGATGATGATGATGATGATGATGATGATGATGATGATGATGATAGAGATAACAACAACAACAACAACAACAACAACAACAATGATGACAATACAATAACTAACAATAAATAACAATAACAACAATACACACCAGAGAGAGAGAGAGAGAGAGAGAGAGAGAGAGAGAGAGAGAGAGAGAGAGACAAAGGAAGTGACACCTTGCCAGAAAAACAAATAAACACACATAAACAGACAAACAGACACATAATAAATGAATAAACAAACAGACTGAAGGACACAAAGGGAGAAACACAGAAAAAACAAGACAGACAAACAGACACATAATAAATGAATAAACAAACAGACTGAAGGACACAAAGGGAGAAACACAGAAAAAACAAGACAAAACAACGAATGAGTAAGAGCGAGATGGAGAATTAAACAGAAAGAGACAGAAGATAGACAGTAATAAGCAGATAACTAAACAGAAAAGCTTACGAACTAAAAGAGAGAAAACACACACACACACACACACACACACACACACACACACACACACACACACACACACCAAAAAGAAAGACAAATGAACAAACGGAAATCAAGGTACTCACAGAAAGAGAAAACACACACAAAAAACAGACAGACAGACAGAGAGACAGACAGAGAGACAGACAGACAGACAGACAGCCCAGCCATCAGGACCCTCGGTAATCAGCGGGATGGCGCACCTGGGTGAGGGAGGTGGGAGCCAGGTATCACTCTAATAACAATCAAGGTGTCACCACTCGCTCACAAATTGCGTTTAGCGGCCCTAGGTGATGGATTGAGCCAGGTGAGGCGTTAATCACAGTGCGTAGCTATCAGAGGACATGAAGGAGGTGTCCGTAAGGGCTGTCTTCTCCTGCAGTCATCACGGTAATAGAGGATTTTAAACGTTTCATGTTGTAGTGAGGGGAGCAGAGGACAGTTCCGTGATAGGGCTCTGTCTGTCCACTCACCTGTACACTAATGGGAGGTCAGGTCAGGTCAGGTTAGGTTAGGTCAGGTTAGGTCAGGTTAGGTTAGGTCAGGTCAGGTCAGGTTAGGTTAGGTTAGGTTAGGTTAGGTTAGGTTAGGTCAGGTCAGGTCAGGTCAGGTCAGGTTAGGTTAGGTCAGGTCAGGTCAGGTCAGGTCAGGTTAGGTTAGGTTAGGATTTAGTTGTGTAGGTTATGCTGTACTGTATATAATATGAACCAACCAGAAGCTCACCAGGATCGGAGGGTTCACTTCGCCCTGGGTACGTTACCTTGGTTTGTGTCAACTGGAAAATAAATGGATTAGCGTAGCGGTGTTGTTGACTGTGTTGCCCGGAATTGTGTGCGGTTCTTGCCCCGGTCCAGATTAGTGAGGCTGTCCGTGGTGTGGCCCGGATTAACGGTGTGGCCCGGATTAACGGTGTTGTTGACGGTGCGGCCCGGATTAATGGTGTTGTTGACGGTGTGGCCCGGATTAATGGTGTTGTTGACGGTGTGGCCCGGATTAACGGTGTTGTTGACGGTGTGGCCCGGATTAACGGTGTTCTTGACGGTGCGGCCCGGATTAAGCTGTGACTCAGGAACAACACCCAAATGAAGCTGAGATTACACTGAAACTCGTTGATGAGTCTATCATGGGTCGTTGATGAGTTTATTATGGGTCGTTGATGAGTCTATCATGGGTCGTTGATGAGTCTATCATGGGTCGTTGATGAGTCTATCATGGGTCGTTGATGAGTTTATTATGGGTCGCTGATGAGTTTATCATGGGTCGTTGATGAGTTTATTATGGGTCGTTGATGAGTCTATCATGGGTCGTTGATGAGTCTATCATGGGTCGTTGATGAGTCTATCATGGGTCGTTGATGAGTTTATTATGGGTCGCTGATGAGTTTATCATGGGTCGTTGATGAGTTTATTATGGGTCGTTGATGAGTCTATCATGGGTCGTTGATGAGTCTATCATGGGTCGCTGATGAGTCTATGATGGGTCGTTGATGAGTTTATTATGGGTCGCTGATGAGTTTATTATGGGTCGCTGATGAGTCTATCATGGGTCGTTGATGAGTCTATCATGGGTCGCTGATGAGTCTATCATGGCTCGTTTATTATTCATTCGCTCTAAGAATAGTTACTTTACGTCAACAAATGATCATGAGTCTACAATGGGCTATACAGATCACAGGATGAACTAAATTAAAGCCCTTTGAGGCCTGGATGACTGAGTAATAACACCGCGGGTCCTGCCATTTCCTCCCGTCCCTCTACAATATTATCGTATCCCGAGAGCACTATCAATTTAACCAATCGCAGATACTAATCATGGACCCGACGATCCAATCAGGGTCCTCCCTTTATTGCTAAATCACTATATATCAGTGACCGCTAACCAATCAGCGGCTCGACGGATTCAGTAAGCGGAACAATAGATTTGATTATATAAAGTCGATGGGTTGAGTTAGGGAGAAGTTGGGGGATTATAGAGAAGGCTGCCGGTGACAGTGGAACAGCAGCGTCAGTAACAGCAACAGTGTCAGTAACAGCAACAGTGTCAGTAGCAGCAGTGTCAGTAACAGCAACAGTGTCAGTAGCAGCAACAGCGTCAGTAGCAGTAACATCAGCGATAACAACAACACCATCACCCACGACAACACTTGGCATCTCGGGGTTGTTGTCAGTGTATAACTCTTGCAGCAGTTATAAAGCTTCTCGTACACTGTGTCTCTGTCACACCAAGACGGCAATAAAGCGCTAATGTAACTCAAGCACTGATAGATGAGTCTCGCCTCTACTGAACTATGTTTAATGTGGAGCAAAGTTCGTTTAGCGCCGCGTGTGTCGAGTGTTCGTGTGGCGGGGACTGTACGTCTGAGACACTGGTGAGAGGGAGAGCTTCATGTGTGACCTGCCACCACCTCCTCAGCACCACACACCTGACACTACCACCACCACACAGTTGGCTCTATCACCACCACACACCTGACACTACCACCACCACACAGTTGGCTCTATCACCACCACACAGTTGGCTCTATCACCATTATCAGATTGAAGAAGACCGATATTATGTATTCATAAGAGATGAGAATAAAATTTAAAAAGAAAGAGGGAATAAGACAAGGAGGAAAACTAAAGCTAACTTGAAAAGATCTACTGAAGCAAACACTAAAAGAGCAGGTTGGAGGAGGAGGAGGAGGAGGAGTGGGACTACCAAAAGAAGTTGCTGACCAGACCAAGTGGAGATCTTCAGCTGAGGACCCGTGAGCTTCCATGGCACGAGACATACATACATACATACATACATACATACATACATACATACATACATATAGTAAGTTACCTTTAATGCAACATAAATCTAAGTGGAATACAGTTACACTTCAGGTTTATTTTATTTTATTTTTATTTATTTTTTCATTTTTGCCTCGTGATATCTGGACTGCCCCTCCCCCCCCCACTTTATTATACGGGTTATCGCCAGAAACTAATGACGTCATTTTTTGTGAAAGTTCGTCCTTACAGCTTCCTCCGTCTAGTGAATAACCTCGACACACAAAAGTTCTCTCTTTCTCTTATACGTGTTATCTCAAAAACCTGTGAAGAATATCTCTTTTTTTTTTTTGCTTCCCGACAAAAGATTTTTTTTTTTAAGAGAGGTGAGAGTCGTCACCTGCACTCATTAGCAGTACATTTCAGCTTTTTTTCCCTCCTGTGGTCGAAGCTGGCGCGGCGGAGCGACGACAGCTGATAAAAAGGCTCTCATCTGGGATTCCTGGTGCGTGTTGGCTGCCTCAGCAACCCCGGCCAGCGTGACGCATCCTCATTTTTACCTCTCGAGAATTCCACCCAATTCTTCGTTTTAGGACCTACTTAAGAATAACATTTTTCTCTATCTTTTTATCTACGTATTACACTCTCCATAAGTGTTACACTCCCCATACGTATTACACTCCCCATACGTATTACACTCTCCATACGTATTACACTCTCCATACGTATTACACTCTCCATACGTATTACACTCTCCATACGTATTACACTCTCATACGTACACTCTCCAGCCGTGATACACTCTCAGCAGTATTACACTCTCCATACGTGTTACACTCTCCATACACGTATTACACTCTCCATACGTATTACACTCTCCATACAGTGTTACCTCTCCATACATTATTACACTCTCCCGCTTACGTATTACACTCTCCATACGTATTACACTCTCCATACGTATTACTCTCTATGCGTATCCACTCTCCATGCGTGTTACACTCTCATACGTATTACACTCTCCATGCGTATTACACTCTCATACGTATTACACTCTCATACGTGTTGCACTCTCCCATACGTGTATTACACTCTCCATACGTATTACACTCTCCATACGTATTACACTCTCCATACCTTGACTACACTCTCTATACATCTGATACACTCTCCCATACGTATTACACTCTCCATACGTACACACTCTCCATACGTGTACACACTCTCCATACGTATTACGCTCTCACGCGTGTTACACTCTCATACGTATTACCTCTCCATACGTATTACACTCTCCATACGTATTACACTCTCATACGTATTACACTCTCATACGTATTACCTCTCCATACGTATTACACTCTCATGCATTACACTCTCCATACGTATTATTACACTCTCCATGCGTAGCCACTCTCCATACGTATTACACTCTCATACGTATTACTCTCATACGTATTACACTCTCCCTTACGTATTACACTCTCCATACACGTGTTACACTTTCTCCATACGTATTACCTCTCCATACGTGTATTACTCTCATCGTATTACACTCTCCATACGTCAATGCACTCTCATACGTATTACACTCTCCATAAGTGTTACACTCCCCATACGTATTACACTCCCCATACGTATTACACTCTCCATACGTATTACACTCTCCATACGTATTACACTCTCCATACGTATTACACTCTCCATACGTATTACACTCTCCATACGTATTACACTCTCCATACGTATTACACTCTCCATACGTATTACACTCTCCATACGTATTACACTCTCCATACGTATTACACTCTCCATACGTATTACACTCTCCATACGTATTACACTCTCCATACGTATTACACTCTCCATACGTGTTACACTCTCCATACGTATTACACTCTCCATACGTATTACACTCTCCATACGTATTACACTCTCCATACGTATTACTCTCTTCATACCAAATACTATAATAACGAAGCTCATTATAGTGTTGATATATTACGTTTTATATATATAGGAATCTCTTGAAAACTTTTACCCATAGAAACTATTAATGTACTGTCACCTGCAAGTGTTCGCGAGGTGAGGAAGACGAGGAGAGGGAGGAGGAGGAGAAGGAAGAGGAGGAGGAGGAGGAAGAACAGAGGAGGAGGAGGAGGAGGAGGGGTGACATATTCTCTGATCTAGTATTTATTTACAAAGTTTACACATTTATATTGGGAAAAGATGGCGATGGTTTTGAGTTACTCTTTATTGTATTAACGGATAATAATATTTTACATGTATGCATATCTTCACTTACACTGTAGCTTGGTTAGGCAGATAGATAGATAGATAGATAGATAGATAGATAGATAGATAGATAGATAGATAGATAGATAGATAGATAGATAGATAGATAGATAGATAGATAGATAGATAGATAGATAGATAGATAGATGAATGAATAAGATAGATAGATGAATGAATGAGATAGATAGATAGATAGATGTAGATAGATAGATAGATAGATAGATAGATAGATAGATAGTAGATAGATAGATAGATAGATAGATAGATAGATAGATAGATGAATTGATTGATTGATTGATTGATTGATTGATTGATTGATTGATAGATAGATAGATAGAATGAATGAATGAATGAGTAGATAGATATAGATACTGAGTTGTGACTCATGGATATTTTCCAGTTTTCTGTGTGCTTTGCCCTTATTTCGCCCAGATATGCTCCTCAATGGCCTGATGTGTTAAATCTGTGTGGCCAGCCATGTCCCGCCTCAGGGCCCAGCTACTTGGGAGCCCTTATGTCACTCCAGGGCCACCACTGCGACACCACATATGCCATCTGACCCAATATCTCAACACGTCTTCCCTCCTCTCTCCTTCCTCTCCCGCTCCTCTCCCTCCTCTCCCTCCTCCCTCTCTCCCTCCCTCTCCCCTCTCCTCCCCTCTCCCCTCTCCTCCCTCCCCCTCCTCCCTCTCCCCTCTCTCCCTCCCCCTCTCCTCTCCCTCTCTCCTTCCCTCTCCGCTCCCTCTCTCCCTCCCCGCTCCCTCTCCCTCCCCTCTCCCTCTCCTCTCCCTCTCTCCTCCTCTCCCTCTCCCTCTCCCTCCCTCTCCCTCCTTCCCTCCACTCTACTACAAATGATGTTCTCATCTTCTGGCAATTGTTTTATCTGTGGTGGTGTGTGTGTGTCTGTCTCTATCAGCATTTCTCTCTCTCTTTTTTCTCTTTTTGTCTCTTTTCTCACTCTCTCTCTCTCTTCTCGTTGTTCATGACTCTTTTTTTCTCTCTCACTCTCATGTGTATTTCGTTAGTGTGAACAAATCTCCCTTTCAACCTCTATTATTCCATGCTTGACTCTCTCTCTCTCTCCTCTCTCTCTCTCTCTCTCTCTCTCTCTCTCTCTCTCTCTCTCCACGTTCCCCTTCACCGTGTTTCACACTCCATCACAGCCCCTCGCTAAGTCCCTTGGTAGTCGGCATCTTATAGACCATTTAATTCCCCACCTGTCAATCTAGTTCTATTTACAAATACTCTGCGATCCTCCTTTCCTTCCGTCCATATTCTCTTAAACATTTTCAGCCAGTTCACCAAAATTAGGGATTAAGTAATAAAATGTCAGGTATAAATTCACTTACCTGTATAAAGGCCTAACACAATAACTGCACTGTGGTGATAGGTAAATGTACTATCTTGGGTATAATTGTTTTTCCTTACAATAGTGGGATTCACACAGGTAATCCTAACCGAATGTTGAAAAAGGTAAAACCGCAGTGCCACCACAGCAACGGACTGTAGCATATAATCCGTATTATCCCTGCCTGTAGCTGTGAATGCAGTAAAACGTTGTTCTAAAAGTGCCAGTTCTCTAAAAGTAAGTTTTAGTGTTGACGCAACTATTCTCGGAACACTACCACAATACATCCTGGCTCATCCATGGTACATACGTGTCCTAATTTATCCACACATACTCGTTCAGTTTCCTCCACTCTGCCCAAGTTTGCCTCAGCATGTTCCAGCGGCCCCAATTTATTTATATCGCCTCCAAAAAAAGTATTTAACCGATCAGCCAAGTTCCACAATTCCGTCCCCACTACATCTAACAGATCTACACTACATAAAGCATAAAGTGTCCTGGGTCGTCGGCACACTGACCCCAATTCTCACACAATTCAATTAACCGCTCCCTTACATTCCTCACCCTCCACAGCACTTGTTTCCTCTTATAAAGTGTCCCAGTTCATCAGTTGCTAGTCTCTCTCCTATTAATGTCCCAACTTAATTACCTTTATTCACACACCTAAATACTTAATAGTGTATCTCCCACACTCAGTCCCTCTCTCACATCCCTCGGGGCTACCACACTTACCCCCAACACCTCAACACTTGCCCCACAGTAACCCAAGCCCCAGACAACGCTCCCCGTCCTCCCATCCGTCTTGCTGGCCAGGCAGTTGCTTGACACCACCTCGCTGTCTCTGGTACCTGTTGGCCATTTCCCAAGACCTCCGGAGATCGACTTGCCTCCCCGTTCACAACTCAATTCCTCGTCTATCATTTTATACTGATATTTTTCTTTAACCATTTGTTGTGGATTATATTTCAACGACTGATACACCACGATGATTCTTCCTTTCATGTACACGAGTGAAATCTGTCCCCCCTTCAAGATACATTGTGCTACCGTGAGCCTTGTGTCTACCACGTCAAGCTGCTCTCAATCAATGTGTGTATGTGTGTGTGTGTATGTGTGTGTGTGTGTGTGTGTGTGTGTGTGTGTGTAAAGAGACAAAGTACACAAACAGTAATAAGTGCAAATATAGATACAAATTATCACAGGTAATTACACACACACACACACACACACACACACACACACACACACACACACACACACACACACACACACACACACACACCACCAAAAAATATAACATTTGACGTAGTTACAAAACGCTACAAAAATCACTTGAATTTACCTTGACAAGAAGAATGAGAAAATTACCATTATTTTTCCCCTCAATCGTGTAGTAGAATCAGTCAAGTTTAAAAGCTGTTACGGGGATAAGTTCCGTTTGACTGAGCACCTTCCACAGTGAGAGAAAACTGCTAAATTCAGCAATAAAGCGTAGATAAACTGTGCATAAAGGCAGGAGAGAAGACACAGTAAACAAAGAGAAGGGGGAGAGAACACACGTAAGGGAGAAGTGGAGCCATGAAGAAAAATACACAAGGTAACAATAGACATGGAAGAATGGCAGGAGGGAGGACGATGTACTGTACAGGTAAAATAATAAAAAAATATATCTAAAAGGGGGAACAAAATGGGAGAAAGGTAGAGATGAAATTAAGCACACACTATAATGAAGGAAGGAAGGGGAGGGAATGTGAAAAATGATGAGGGAGTGTAGATAGATGGGGAGGGGAGGTGGGGAGAAGGAGGAGGAGGGGGAAGGAGGAAGGAGAAGCAGGTGTAGGTGTTAAATGAATGAATGGAAGGTAAAGATATTAAAAATAATACATATAGGAAATCAATTATATTCTGAGTTGTGTTTATTTGGCTTCGTGTTATTTCTCATATTGGAAGGACGAGAATATATAGAGGGAGATGGGACACTATATGAGGATGATGGGGACTAGGCAACGACATAGTAAAGGGGAGAACGTGATTTACGACGGTGATAAAGAGGCGGGATAGGTGAAAGACACACACACACACACACACACACACACACACACACACACACACACACACACTACACCAGCCAAGTTGACTGTATGTAGGGTTGAAAGGTAGAGGAGCAAGTGACCACAGAGGAGAGGAGGAGAAAGGAAAGGGAACGAGGGGACAGGGGAGGGAAGGAGGGGGAGGAGGGAGGAGGGAGGGAAGGGGGGAGGGCGGAGGGAGGGGGGAGGGGAGGGGACAGGGGGAGGGAGGCAGGCAACCCTACACTCTGGTGGACATTTTTGTTGACTCTTGAAGAAATAGAGCACAAAGGCAGGTGAAACAGAGGAAGGCTGCAACAAAGGGGAAGGAAGATAAAGCAGAGTTTGAGGTGAAAAATGGCTTAATTAAGAGAGAAAGCTGTTGGCTGGGATAATGAGTGCTGACGCTCTCAAAGGCGGTCAGATCTCATTATAGAAAAAGTAAATAATTAACGAATTGAGAGATAAGCGAGTGAACAAAGGGTTAAATAGAAGCGTAGGTGACGAGTTAATTAAATCATTGAAGAGGTAAACACATAACTAAAGATAAGAGATACAATCATATGTGTGCATGAGTGTATGACTGTTAGATATGGTTCAGCTGTGCGGATGTCGTGACAACTTTTACTTAGTGAACTTAATAAGAGATTCTAAGGTCATTAAGGTTCATTATGGTACTAAAGACTGCGTGATGTGTGGCAGTTATTATTATCCAGATATTATGGAGGGTTGTTCTGCGTTGAGATGGATTATACTGCACTCACACACACACACACACACACACACACACACACTCACACTCACACACACACACACACACACACACACACACACACACACACGGTTTCCTTTACAATCCTACACAAAAGTTTATGGTAGAGGAAGGTTAATCTTTGTTTTAATGCATGATCTGTCTGTCATCTGTGTTCATAAAATGGGTACGATCGACATTAGCTTGGCACCACCGCCCCTCTATTAGTCAACGCTGGTGTGCTACAAGGTGAAGTGCTATGTCCCTTCAGTAAACTCTGCCTATTGTGCTTCGATACACGTATTATGGATCTTTGTTCCTTTTATATTATGTTTCTTTTTCATCTCAGATAAATAACATGAGTTGGGGTGTTAGACACTTGGTAATAGTCAGTGGTGGATATTGTCTGCTTAAGAACTTTCTTTAGCTCTCATCGCACCTCTGTTGCTTATGAACTATTTACTCACAAGTAATGGCCAAGAATATGAGTCCCTCGGACGACATGGCCGAAGTAAATCAGGAATATGTTTCATTCGTGTTTCTGGGATTAGACCTGGCCAGTCCACAAACTTTTCTGACGTGGAAAATCCCGCTGAAAGACTGGAAATTCTCGACAGTGTGCGGGCAGACTCATGGCAGAGTCCGCAGGATCTGGTAAGAGGATGACGGAAATTTGCCTTTTAATCCCAGAGGCAGCAAGTGACAACCAGGTTACCACTACACTGTACAGCTATCAGTGTGTGCCAGTGAACATCAACTTCCACTGCTTCATCATTGTCCAGCCAAAGCTCGAACATCCCAGAAGAAAGCCTCACAACAAGTCATATTTGACCCACATTGTATTTTCTTCTGTCTGTGACTCTTGGAAGAGGAAAGACAAGTGGATTCTGCAACACACAGAAGGCATGACCCGTCTGTTTTATGGTCAGAAGTAATATCATTCTAAGTACAATATTATACGAGTGAGGCTGATCAAGGCATTGTTGATCATTCAGCGGTAACAACAGCAAATGATCAAGGCTTGATGCTGATTATATTAAATACACTGTCGCAATTATGACGCTATGGATGGTGTTAGGAACTTTCTTAGATATTTGAAGTGACTGATAAAGAACGCCTGGTGCTCCCCGATACAGAGTTTGATGTTTTCGCTGGTAAAGAATCTGGTCAGATGGTCAGACAGATAAAGTGAAGTTTGTTCAACAAAGGCTGCAGAAAGTTACTGGCAAAGAACTACAATTCTTTAGTAAACTGAACATGTTAAAGCTGAACAACACGGATAGAACGAACAAGACTGAGGCTGACATGGGGCAGGTAATGAAGTATCAGTCACCAGCAGGAGATAAAGCCTTTTCATCTTCCTGTAAACCACAACTCTTCCCACAGCCATAGTGATGATGAATGATGACCTTATCAGTCCCACCTCCCAGGGTTCTCCAGGCGGGGCAGGGGCTTCTACTGCACTCTGTTCTCTATGTTTAGTGTTTAAAGTAAGCAATTTTTTCTTAGCTCAATACCTATATTAAAGTATCTAATGATGTTATATAACTGTAAATGTGGATGTTGTTGTATTTTATATCAAGTGTTATGGGTTTGATGATGACAGAGGATATTGTCGTAACATTAACGAATAAATGTTGTTTGGCCACACTATACCTTGGTGCTCTTATTGAACCTACGTACACGCTTACCCCGAGTACAGTCCATTGCTTATACATGGTATATACAGACACATATATATATATATATATATATATATATATATATATATATATATATATATATATATATATATATATATATATAAAAGACGGGTAAAGCTTCAGTATTAATAAACGCGCGAGCGAGTTTTAACAGATTGAATTACATGGCAGTTACCCAGGAATTGTGCATCCATATATATATATATATATATATATATATATATATATATATATATATATATATATATATATATATATATATATGTGTGTGTGTGTGTGTGTATACGCTGTATTATTAAAACATTAAAATAAAGTATTCTTCAGGTAAAACCAAACAGGACTCGGTACATATATATAATATTATCCGTCCAAACTGTTGTTATCAAACGCTGGTGGCTGTGAGGAACCAATAGCTCACACCTTCACGTCCAGAAGTGAGTAAACTGACAGACAGTCGTGTGTAACTTACATATCAAATTCCTTTGTTGCTTCCCCATCGTTCAGGAGCAACAACACAACCCCCGACAAGAGAAAAATGTCGAATATGAATTGGATAGATGAATAAATTGAAAAATGAAATGAATATCAGTCGAGGAAAAAGAAGAAAAGAAAACTGAGACTGGCGAGAGAGTGTGTGGCATTACCATAAGCTTCCCGGAGACTGGAATATAAAACACGGCAAAACGGATGAAATATGAATCGCATAAAACCCGCATAAAAACTCCACCACTCTAAAAGTCTCACACACTCCCCGCAAAGAATTCACAATTTTCACTTCATATTTGACGACTTGAAAAGAATATAATGCACCCTGTTAATTAATCTGATATATTCTTTTGACAACCAAATTAGTAAAGGAAAGGAAGCCACGAACAGCAAGGGAGGCGACACTAACACACACACACACACACACACACACACACACACACACACACACACACACACACACACACCCCGTATATTTTACTCCATAAATCCAAAAGTGCATAATCGTAATATCCGTAATTCAGAATAAGAGGTCCGTACAGCACAGTATAATAATGTTCCCCCATCACGCACCTCTACACACACGATAAAATGAAAACCAACAGAAATTCTACACCATGACAGGTTAGCGTATATAAGCAACGAAGTGAGAAGAGCAAAAAACCTTTACATTAATTCTGCGATACGTGTAGAGATGGTGAATAAAAAAGTGGGAAGGTGCACGTCAGGGGCAGATAGAGCTTAACACACAGGCAGACAGAATTACTCTCAGTTCAGGGAGTTCTTTTACCTGCCGTCTGCCGCGACATAATGGCGTAAAATCATTCACTGAGGTTCTTCTTATCGCTTATTATAAACTCTGCAAACCGTGAGATCTAACTTGTTCTTTTGTTCAATATACTGTAATTACCAGAGCATCAATCCCGCAGGTGATGTGAACCTTATCCTGCAGGTGATGTGAAACTTATCCTGCAGGTGATGTGAAACTTATCCAGCAGGTGATGTGAAACTTATCCCGCAGGTGATGTGAAACTTATCCAGCAGGTGATGTGAAACTTATCCAGCAGGTGATGTGAAACTTATCCCGCAGGTGATGTGAAACTTATCCCGCAGGTGATGTGAAACTTATCCAGCAGGTGATGTGAAACTTATCCCGCAGGTGATGTGAAACTTATCCAGCAGGTGATGTGAAACTTATCCCGCAGGTGATGTGAAACTTATCCAGCAGGTGATGTGAAACTTATCCCGCAGGTGATGTGAAACTTATCCCGCAGGTGATGTGAAACTTATCCAGCAGGTGATGTGAAACTTATCCAGCAGGTGATGTGAAACTTATCCAGCAGGTGATGTGAAACTTATCCCATCCCTCAGGTAAAAAACAACAACAACAACATGAAACTCCATCTCATCCAGCAACTTATGTGAAACTCATCTCATCCCGCAGGTGAAAAGACACGAATGCAAAAATGTTTGGTGTTTACTCGTATTTGTGTCCACCTCGAGGCGACGGGATAGAAATTATGGATGCTGACAGGGAGAGAGAATTGTTGTTGGTGGTGGTGGAGGAGTTAAAATACCGGTGTTTATATTACCGGTGAGGATAATGAGCGAGGGGGAGGGGTTGGGGGTGGGGTGTAGGTGGGGGGAAACGGGGGGAGGGGGAATAAACTACAGGTCGGCCAAAAATTTGAATGTGATTTTGTTGGCTGTGATCTCTACTATATTGGATGGTCTTTTGTGGGGTATACTTATTCTCCTGTGAAACAATACAACAATGACTATAATTCTACCTAAATTAAAACACTCCTCCATTATATAGCACTTCCTCACTTCCTGTGCTGTATGCATGTTCAGGATTACAGTACATAGTTCTGCTCTTATTAAAGTAGTGTCTAACTTGGTTTGTAGTCATTTGATGTCATACTTTCTAAATTGAATAGACGTCCAAGATTAGACACTTTCTAAATAGGGTAATAATCTAATAATCTTTTTACTTTCTAATTTGGATGGTCTTATACTGTAAAACTAGCACTAAAATAGGTAAGTTTTCCAATTAGATATATTCTAGGTCAGGTAAAAGCATCACTCGCGAAAAACAATTCTTCACTGGCTAGTTATGTTTGGAATAGTAAAGTTTTCCGTCTGTCTGTTTCTATATCCTTCAGTTTCTGTCTTTCTATCCGTCATTCTCTCTGTCTATCCATCTGTCTGTCTGCCTTTACGTTTCCACAACAATATTTCAGGTTCATTATATCATCACTCAGACGTCCCAAGTGGTAAGCCAAAGCTCCTTACGTTTATAAATATGATACACCTTTTCCTGAAGCTCAAGAGTCAACCTTAGCTTATAACTCTTTTAAAAAGCTCGTGGAGGCTGACCTCCCCCCACGTATATTAAGTTAATAATTATATAAATATAGACTACATATACCAAGAGTTTATATAAACAATCCCATCACTCAGGATAATAACCACTTTAATAATCACTTGTATATGACGCAGCAGATGCCCAGGTGATCTCACACAGAGCCGGGGAACAGTACAGAGCCGGGGAACAGTACAGAGCCGGGGAACAGTACAGAGCCGGGGAACAGTACAGAGCCGGGGAACAGTACAGAGCCGGGGAACAGCACAGAGCCGAACATTACCGAAGACAGACGCGGGTCACAGAGTGTAAGGCTTCACCTCTACCTCTTCAAGTTAACACAAGCTAAGTGCTCATAACCTCAGTCATATCTATCCTGTACTTGAAATGTTTTTCATCTCTGGTGAGGAGGAGGAAATGCCTCGGTAGAGAGATTTAACAATGGCACTTGTATGACCTCGCCCTGCGCTTATTATTATTATTATTTATTTATTTTTATTTGTGTCTGTGTGTGCGTGGTGTGTGTGTGTGTGTGTGTGTGCGTGTGTGTGTGTGTGTGTGTGTGTGTGTGTGTGTGCGTGTGTGTGTACATAATATATACCGCACGGGTAGTATCTTCTTTAGGAAAACATTAAGGCCACGACCTACACAGAACACAACACAACCTAGAGGTCACACGGGCCGCCATCACGACCATGGCTGGGGTGACGTGTCCCTTTGTCGCATCTTGAGTGACGTATCTGAGTGACGTATCTTGAGTGACGGATCTTGAGTGACGTATCTTGAGTGTCGTATCTTGAGTGACGTATCTTGAGTGACGTATCTTGAGTGACGTATCTTGAGTGACGTATCTTGAGTGACGTATCTTGAGTGACGTATCTTGAGTGACATATCTTGAGTGACGTATCTTTGGGGTGACATGATCCGCGAAAGGTTGAGAAAGAGGAAGAAGACAAAGTAAAGAGATTCATTCCTTTGTGTTGGCAGCCACCCGTAGCCAGAGACCCTGACAGCCCTGAATTCAATTGAAGATAAAGTGTATGGTATATATTTCCCTTATATGGTCCTCTTCCTCCCAAGACAAGAGTTGATATGTATAGTCCTTGTATGGTCTGTCGTCGCCTTTGATGCTGAAGATGGTTTATATCGCCCCATTGTAGTTTTACTCGTGACAAGTATAGACCTCATTCACACACACAGATGGAGCAGAGATCCAACCAAGGCTCCTGTATAGCTACGCTTTTATATCCTTGTACAGTATAGAGAGACTCTGCATGGCTCTTGAAAAGTCTCAAGGTAGACCTCATAAACCAAGTGTAAAAAGTTTTCTCCCGATAACCAATAACCACGCAGGAAGACTCAACCATAGACTAGTCCCAAATGTACTTCCCCCAACAGATAGGCTGAATAGAACAGGTCCTCAACTCTGGAAATGATACGACTACGAGATGTAAGGAAGACGGCTGAAGGGATGGTGGTGGCTTGTCCATTCAATTCATTGTAGGAGAGGAGGAGCATCTATCAGAGAGACTATATGCCCTTGTGATGAGGAAGTATTCAGGAGGAAGGGATCAACAAATATCCTCAATAAATCAGGTTTAGAAGTCAATTTTGTATTCCTAAGAGTTATTGATATATTTCTCCGACTCATATTTTTAGGGGCTTGGGGTTTTATTGTGATTTCAAACTGATTATACTGTGTCTGTGTGAGCGTTAGGAGGTAATGCGATGTATATACAGTTTAACAGTTATAAACAGTTAGAGATGAGGCTTTGACACTCATCCTGTCTATCCCGCGGCTTGTGATATAACTGTATACGGTATTATAGTTATACAGTGATATCGCTATACAGTTACAACTATATAATGACAACTATACACTGACAGACAGACATACAGTGAAAGGTTATACAGTGATACAGTGACTGCACAGTGACAGCTACACACCGATAATATTCTATTAAAAACCTTAATAACCATTTTACAATTCAGTCACAGTTCTAACAACAACAACAATAATAATAATACCAACAACAACAACAAAAACAACAACAATAATAATAAGAACAAAAACAATAACAACAACAACAACAACAACAACAACAACAACAACAATAATAATAACAAAAACAACAACAACAACAACAATAACAACAACAAAAACAACAACAATAATAATAAGAACAAAAACAACAACAACAATAATAATAAGAACAACAACAACAACAACAACAACAAAAATAATAACAAAAACAACATCAACACCAACAATAATAACAAAAACAACAACAACAACAACAATAATAACAACAACAACAACAACAACACAAATAATAAGAACAAAAACAACAACAACAACAACAACAACAACAACAACAATAATAACAACAATAAAAACAACAACAACACAAATAATAAGAACAAAAACAATAACAACAACAACAACAACAACAACAACAACAACAACACAAATAATAAGAACAAAAACAATAACAACAACAACAACAACAACAACAACAACAACAACACAAATAATAAGAACAAAAACAATAACAACAACAACAACAACAACAAAAATAGAGGTATACAAACAAAAAACAAACGTCTGGATTCTAAAGCGGGAAAAATGAGACCCATCCTCTGAACATCCAATTACAGTCATCTGTGTGTGGTCCTCAACTGTGTACATGTCGAAACACTGACGATCACAGACTCTACACACACACACACTCAAGAGGCCTCATGGAGTGCAGCTGTGTACAAAGGTTCAACGATGGCTTAACGCTACTCAACAAAACACAAAAACGAGTTATGAAGCTGATTTAACACTTTTATTTCGTTAGTAGTGAAGAAACACGTACTTTTATCTTATATTTTTTTTCCTGGCGATATTATTAAGTGTAGAAATTATATATAGTCTGTATCGCATCGTATCAAGTAGAACATATCGGTATCTTGTTCAGTTTCACTCGATATTGTCATACCAGTGAGCGTAACTTAGGTGTTTGTTAGTGATGGCCAGGAGGAGGGAGAGAGGGAGGTGGAGACTGATAATGGTGTGGATGTGTAAATAGACAAATAAATCAATTGAGCAGCAAAGTGAGAGATAGAGAGAGAGAATTGGATTACGGTAGGTGGATAGACTGTATAAATTGGTAGGTGTAAAGAAGACAAAGAAGATTGAAAAGATAAAAAGTAAATAAAAGATTGAAAGAAAGACTGAAAAAGGCAAAAACACACGATATATAAGTGGTTGAATGTGGGTGAGCCAGGTCCGTAGACTTGATAGTGATAGATACGTAGATATGTAATTAGATAACCATACAATTAACGTTAAACTTGAGAAAGGTGAGACAGAGGAAGGAAGGAAGGAAGGAAGGAAGGAAGTAAAACATAGACACAGATACAGTAAGACAGAAAAGAAGAGGCAAAGAGAGAGAGAGAGAAGGAAAAAAAATAGAGAATAAGAGATAGAAAGATAAAGACAGAGAAAACATATCATAATAATAATAATAATACCACAAAAGGTTCTTGATGAATGACTCACCTTTGAGCTACACCTGTGTTCTTTTATGTTTGAGCCTCTCTTTTTGTACACGTCAGAGTCAGCCTTTGTGGCGTTGCTGATAAAGTTGTCCGCTCCAGCGAATCTGAAAAGCGATAAAAGTGTCTTATTTACGGACAACGTAAAGAGCTTACGAGCATAAAACAAGACAAGATACTGTATAAGCCCTCAGACATATTGACTAACTGTCCGTGTGAAGAAAATATAACCTAAAACATATATTATCAAGTGACTCTTTATTCCATTATATACAAAATAGCAGAATAAACACGCATACTTTTCTAACTTATTCTTTTCTACCCACATAAAAGAGACAATTTTTTCTTAACTTTTATGTGCTCAACTCGCACTATATAACACCGATAAAATATGTCACAGTTATAAAAATGATTAGCAATGAAAAGGTCATTTTTATTCCGCACTGATTTCTTTTACCCGCGGTGTTTGTGGTGTGTTCTTCTTAATACCTAGCACAATGTAAGGCTGTGATTGTAATACAGTATATATATTTCACTAATACTACTCGATACAGCCGTGAGAAATACATAACTAAAACTATAGCCTGCCACCGCCTCAATCATCATTTGTAAATATTATTGGACTTGGAAATTGAACAAATACGGCACTTATCGAGATTAAACTGTACACGTATATCATTATAGTCTCTGTAAATCATTAATCCCAAACAAATGCTAGCAGACAACATAAATATACTCTACCTCGATATAACGAACAGATAGATATACTCTACCTCGATATAACAGACAAATAGATAGACTCTACTTCAATATAACGCAGACAAACACACTCTTACCTCGACATAACGCAGACAAACACACTCTTACCTCGATATAACGCAGACAAACACACTCTTACCTCGATATAACGCAGTCAAACACACTCTTACCTCGATATAACGCAGACAAACACACCTTACCTCGATATATAACAGATACACTCACTACGCAGACATAACGCAGACAAACACACTCTTACCTCGACATAACGCAGACAAACACACTCTTACCTCGATATAACGCAGACAAACACACTCTTACCTCGATATAACGCAGTCAAACACACTCTTACCTCGATATAACGCACAGTTTCATATATAACTCCTATAACAACGGTGTATCACGCACAGCATAACGATAATAACCAAAACATGACAATTTATTTCAGTTTCTTAAATTTAGTGATGAAAGTTTTCGCATAATTTTCTCCTGTTTTATTTGTGTGTTTTATTTATTTCTAGTTTATTTATGGTTAATTTTCCATTATATATATGTTACGTTTCTTGGGGGGGAATCGGTCCTTATTCAACCATATGGTCAAGTTAGTTTACGTTTTCTGTTTGTAAGTTATTTTGCAAAATTACCAATATGCATACCGGCCTTTTTGCAAAATAACCGATTCTTCAATAAAACCGTAATATATACATGTAACACAATTGATTAATGTTCCTCAGTATAATCTTACCTCAGTATTCCAATAAATCTCAGTTAATATCGTCTTTTGTCAGCATTGATCAACATAATCCTATCAATCTCCATCCCTCAATAAGTCTGCTCACTATTACGACATTTCCACTGTGATGTTTGTCAATATGTGTCAATATGTGTATCAGTATATCTTAATATGTGTTTTATGTTACGTTTATGTATATATTTGTTGTCGTAATGTACACCAGTAATTAGGAGATGTTATTTTATCAATACAACCTACGTGTATATCCCCCTTGTATTATTCCTCCCAAATATACTTACATACACACGGGATACAATAGTGGAAGGGAGTTTCTACACACTGCCTCCCCCTCCCTGGCTACACCACTCATCTATAACAGGAGTGATTTCCAATACCCCGCCATCAAGGTGATAGCTTTCCCCAGTACAAACTTGAGGGCCTTTTTTTGATTCAACACAACGTCTGCAGGAGATTCGGGAATTATTGATATCATACTTGCTTTTGGTATCACTCAGTTATTTGATACACATTATAACTTGGATGTAACTGCAATACCTAGGCCGGTGACCTCTGATTAAAACCTCCCTTCGCTCACCAGAAACACTCAGAATCACCTCACAGACAAGAACTGAAGCTGGCGTTTACATCAACAAGGAGAAGGAACTTTCAACATTTCACTGAATTCAAATCATCCTGACGGTGTGTGGAGGAGAAAAAGATAATATTTGACGATGATATTTAACTAAGAACCTAATGCTGCCATATTAGGTGAGAGTGAGGCAGGTGTGTGATGATTGGCTGAACAACAACAACAAAAGGTATAGGAAGCAGGAAAGGAAAGTGAACATGAGTAAACTTCAACAGGTGGCGGAAGAATGTGTTTATTAAGAAAGTGAACATTAATGCACTGTTCATATTGAACACGCCCCACCTACACGCACCTCTGTGTTAATATTATATCACATGAACGAGACATTCAATAACACTTCACCTGGTCAACTTGTCATAGTATTATTTTAGATAAAGCCAACCGTATTTAACGCAATACTAAGTTCTCAGTTAAATATTTCCTATAATATGAGCGTTTACATCAGTGAATCACCAATAAGTATTGTAATATTCTCATCAGAGTTAATAACATCTAAGTTAAATGATTCCGTTCAAAATGAAAATCCTTTTACAGAGATAATTACCTGGCCTGATGCACTTAATGCTAATATACCCGACCTAATTGTACCTATATTAACCTGAAGTTTTTGTTTGAACTGTATATTTACGCCAATCTAGTCCACCTTATTAACTGTGTATCATAAGTCACAAATATTTCTTTTATAATAACCCATTTGCATCTAATCAGGGAAGAGACAACGACCTAATTGTTTAATGTCATCTATCTGAGTCCTCCATAAGGCTGTTAATGTTCATGATTTATAGAGCAGCAACAGCAGGGGGAGGAGGGGGAGAGGAGGGGAGGAGAGGGGAGGGAGGGGGAGACATGTATCATGCTCCGGGATTTATTGGATTTAATTTGAAGTATTTATAACATTTTAGGAGGCTACAGTATGTTTGGTGGGAGGAAGCAACAACAGCAGGGAGTACAGGTAACAGGAGGAGAGACAGTACAGTAGGAGAGATAGCAACAGCTAACAGACAGTAACAGGTAACAGGGAGACAGTAACAGTAACAGGAGACAGTAACAGGGAGATACAGTAACAGCTAACAGACAGTAACGGGTAACAGGAGACAGTAACAGGTAACAGGGAGACAGTAACAGGTAACAGGGAGACAGTAACAGCTAACAGACAGTAACGGGTAACAAATCATTAATTAATTATAACAACAATATCGTCAGGTTACATGAAAGTCGTAAATACATAATAAATTAATAAACTATTATTCTAATTATTATTCAGTGTTTATTCTTTATCAATTAATGGTTCACATTTTCATTCTAGTGGCCGTTGGAATAAATTAAAGCCAGTTATACGTCGATGAAGAACCTGTTTAATATTTCCGATGGCTCAGCTAATTATCTGCGTTAATTCCACACACACACACACACACACACACACACACACACACACCACACACACACACACACACACACACACACACACACAGACACACACACACACACACACACACACACACACACACACACACACACACACCTTAGATCTATATCTCATTTAGTGATACATAACTTATTTTTCTGTGACACTTTATTTCTTACATCTAATTACTTTCATTTAGGTGTACAATAATATCAGTAATTACCTTCATACAGGTGTAATAATAACAGCAGTAATTACCTTCATACAGGTGTAATAATAACAGCAGTAATTACCTTCATTTAGGTGTAATAATAACAGCAGTAATTACCTTCATACAGGTGTAATAGTAACAGCAGTAATTACCTTCATACAGGTGTAATAATAACGGCAGTAATTACCTTCATTTAGGTGTAATAACAAGGTACCACTTATTTAGGTGCAATAATAATATATAATTAATTTCATATAGGTAATAATAATGTTATAAATTATTTTCCATTTAGGTGCACAATAACAGCAGTAATTACCTTCCATACAGGTGTAATAAATAGCAATTACCCACGAGGTAATAATAATACAGTAATCATACTATATAGTGTAATAATAACAGTAATTACTTTCATACAGGTGTACAATAAGGTAATTACCATCATACAGGTGTAATAATAACAGCAGTAATTACCTTCATTTAGGTGTAATAGTAACAGCAGTAATTACCTCCATACAGGTGTAATAGTAACAGCAGTAATTACCTTCATACAGGTGTAATAATAACAGCAGTAATTACCTTCATACAGGTGTAATAATAACAGCAGTAATTACCTTCATACAGGTGTAATAATAACGGCTGTAATTACCTTCATACAGGTGTAATAATAACAGCAGTAATTACCTCCATACAGGTGTAATAATAACAGCAGTAATTACCTTCATACAGGTGTAATAATAACAGCAGTAATTACCTTCATTTAGGATTAATAATAATATGCAATTACCTCTGTTATGCAATAGTAACAGCAGCACCATCATACAGGTGTAATAATAACAGCAGTAATTACCTTCATACAGGTGTAATAATAACGGCAGTAATTACCTTCATACAGGTGTATAATAACAGCAGTAATTAACCTGGCAGACTCAGCCACCAGACACCCACCACAACGTCACCGTTCAATTAAAACTTGTCTTTCTGGAAGTGAATTATGCTGTGTCATGGTGGCTGTGTTGTGCTGTGTCATGGTGGCTGTGTTGTGCTGTGATTCGTTCTACAAATCGCGTTTCACCAAATACAAGTTATACTCTCTCTCTCTCTCTCTCTCTCTCTCTCTCTCTCTCTCTCATCCTCTATGCATCATATTATAAAGAAAAATGAGACGACATGTATTAATAAATCTTCAAAACTTTTCGTAATGTGTTTTTAGGATTCCACGCGAAATGGAATTCTCAAGACATCAAAATATGTAAATACTTTATTATGGACGGCGGCCCGACTCATGGGTGTATTCACAACAAAGTAATCTATTTTCTCCTGGGAAACGTAATATACACAAGAAGAAGGGGAGAAGGAGAAGGAGGGGAGAAGGAGAAGGAGGGAGAGGGAAAGAGAAATGAATAAGGAAGAGGTATGAAGGGAGGAGAGAGAGAAGAGAATGTAGAGTTGGAGTAGAGAAATGAATAAGGAAGAGGTGTGAAGGGAGGAGAGAGATAAGGAAATGTAGAGAGATGGAAAGGAATATTAATATAGAAGAAGAGGTATGAAGGGAGAGACGGAGACGATTATAAGGATTTAGGTGAGAGAGAGGGAGGGAAAGAAACACAGGAAGACAGGAGAAGAGATGAAGAGGAATGGATAAGGAGATAGAGATGGAAAGGACGATGGATATACAGATGGGAATGGGAGAGAGAGAGAGGGGGGAGAATAACAAATGGAAGAGGAAAAATATAATGTTATAAGAGGATAGGAGGTGATAAAGGGAAATTGAAGGAATTGATAAAATAGAGAAAGAGAGAGAAAAAGTAACGAAGGAATTGGAAAGGAAGACGATTAATGTAACAGTGAAAAGGGACTGGAACGGGGAAAGAGGAGACATAATATAGAATAAAAATGGATAAGAAAGATAAAAAACGAAGGAAGAAAGAAAGGAAGGAAGGAAGGAAGGAAGGAAGGAAGGAAGGAAGGAAGGGAGGAAGGAAGGAAGGAAGGAAGGAAGGGAAGGAAGGAAGGAAGGAAGGAAGGAAGGAAGGAAGGGAGGAAGGAAGGAAGGAAGGAAGAAGAAATTAATAAAAAAAGATGGGAATGAAAGAGGGTGAGTGGACGAGAGGAAACAGAGATAGAGAAAATATTTATTGATGATGTGTACATGAAGAGGAAGGGGGAGAGAACGGAAGATAAATAAAGAAGAAAAGAGAAGGTAAATAAGTCAGATAAGAGAAGATAGAAGAGGGTGAGAGGAAAGGAGAGGATATTGTTTTATTTCTCCCAGGATGATTATAATATCGAGGGAGAGGATGAATAGGGAGAATGAAAGGGGGAGAGAGAGAGAGAGAGAGAGAGAGAGAGAGAGAGAGAGAGAGAAATGAAAGAGGAATAAGTAAAGTAAGAGACAACGGAAAAGGAGAAAAAGTGATGGATTAAGAACAGGGAAGTAGAAAGACGAGAAAGAAAAGTGATAGAAACTAGAGAGGACGATAAGTGGCGGATAGAAGAAAGGAAGAACGAAGAAAGAAGAAAAAGATAATAAATAAATAAATAAATAAATACAGAGACAAAGAGACGACAAAGGGAAGGTTAGGTTAGGTTAGGTTAGGTTAGGTTAGGTTCGGTTAGGTTAGGTTAGGTTAATCCTATGAACACACCGTCCTGCTGACCAACCAACCCACACACACACACACACCTAACCAATTACTGGCTACCCTTGTTTAGACTGTGGCTTAGCCGATGATTAGAGAATTCGCAATCGATGAGTTCGTAGGTGAATTAAGGAGCACATTCTCACCCCACTGAGACACTCTGGATGGGGGGAGAAGTGAGGGGGCAGGGAAGGAAGGAAGGGAAGGAAGGAAGGTGAAGGAAGGGAGGAGGAAGGGAAGGTGAGGAGGAAGGAAGGAAGGAAGGAAGGGTGGCGAAGGAAGGAAGGGAAGGTGAAGGAAGGGGAGGAGGAAGGGAAGGTGAGGAGGTGAAGGGGAAGGGGAAGGGGAAGGTGGGGAGGAAGGGAGAAAAAAGGAAGTAGGGAGACTTGAAGAACTAGAGGGAGATGAGATGACAGGGAGTGATGAAGAGCTTGGAAGAATTAAGCAGACAAGAAGAGAGAGGGACTTGGAAGGGTCGGGTAGATAAGGAGAGTTGAGAGAGCAGGGAATAGGTGAGGAGGGAGAGGGTGAGAGACAGGAGAATAAGAAGAGGAGGAGAGGAAAGCAGTTAGGGAAAGCTAATGAGGAAGAATGAGACACACACACTAACAAGAGAGTCAAGGGAGGAAATATATGGAGAGCTGATTAGGGAGAGTGAGACACGGTGAATAACAAGAGAGGTGAGGGAGGAGAAAGGAGAGAAATCCTCCGCGCTGTGAGGTGCTCCCAGCAACACACAACACTCAACACGCTCTAATTGGCTGGACCCGAGCGCGAGTTACCTGGACTTTCTGAAGGGCTGGAAAAAAAGTGTAGTGGCAAGTTGACCTAACCAGGGCGAGGGGAATATATGCCTTTGTTATTATGGGAGTACACATATCAATACATACTAACTAACGAACACACACACACACACACACACACACACACACACACCTGACAGTAAGCCAGGCAGGTAAGCTCAGAACAACGGTGTGTGGTGGCCAGATATGAAGGGGGTCACATAAAGGTGCAGATCTCCCTCAGCTTTCCTTTTTCTCACCACACATGAAGATTTGGACTTTGACAGCAAGCGTCCAGAGACACTTTTTGGACCCTTGTATTCTTGTCAAAGTTTTGGGGGAGTGGGGGAGGGGAGGGGAGGGGGGAAGAGAACTAACCCTTTGAACCCCCCAGAAGAATGACAGGCGTCGTCTTTTTGTGTGTATTTCCTGTTTTGTTTCGTGTTTTTTTTATCTTGGTATTTACGTCTCGTCTTGTCGTCTATTTCAGAGTTACATTCCACTCGCTATTTGGTAGATTAGTGCCTGGTGTCGTCCTGAGGGTGTTTCTCTGTTTGTTGCTTGTTTGCTGTCGAGTTTTTGTGTGTGATTTTTTTTTACTTTGCTTTTGGGGAATATGTACGAAAACAAATTTCACTTGTCTGGGAAATATAAATTCAAAACACGGTCTAGTTTGTTTGGTACTGATTTTACAGGGGAAGGGGGTGGGAGGGAGGGGAGGGGTGAAGGTGGAGGGAGGGAGGGGGGAAGGGGTGGAGGAGGTAAGGAGGAAAGGGGAGAAGGCAGTGAAGGGGTGAAGGGGTGAAGGGGGTGAAGGAGGTGAAGGGGTGGAGGGGTGAAGGGGAGGGGTGAAGGAGGGGAAGAAGGGGGGCAAGGAAAGAGGGGCATGGGGGAAGGGGTGAAGGCATAAGGAAGGTAGTGAAGGGTGAAGGAAGGGTGAAGGAAGGCAAGGTGAAGGGAGGGGGTGGAGGGGGTGAAGGTGAGGAGGAAGGTGAAGGCAGGGGTGAAGGTGGAGGAGGTGAAGGAGGAAGGGTGAAGGAGGTGAAGGGTGGAGGTGAGGAAGAAGGGTGGAGGTAGTGAAGGTAATTGCTGTTGTCTAGTGTGTTTGCTCCTCATTTTTCCTCATGTAAGAACATAAGCCAACCGCTGAGAAGCTTTTAACCTGCAAGAATATTACTCCAAAAAAATAATAATCTGACTTTCTTAGGGATTTGACTCAGGTGTACCACAGTAAGTTTTGTTTTTCTTTATTACAGAATTACTAAACATTGCTTCAGAAATTCCGAGTTTTATTTTATTTTTTTATGCCTTCAAAGGATATTGTTAAAATAAATTCTGAACTGTCTGCGGGGAAGCTTCCTTGTGAGATGTATTGCTTAAATAAATCTTAATGTGTTTGTTGTCGACTTCCTTCCTGAGGGATGTAACTCAAAGTCTGTCTCGCGTGTGAGTTACGCTCTCGTCTTCCCGATGAGCTGAATTTTACCTTTAACGAATCGATTCACAGTGGAGGGGCGAGTTGACTTAAAACAAATGAACATTCTTTTGTTTGACATGGAAGAGTCCAGTCAGTCTAGGCCAACATGGGACTGGGCGGACAGTTTCAAGAAGTCATGAAACAAAAAGTAAAATAAAACACATATTAATAGTATAATCTCCATTGAAATGATGAATAAACCACATGCAACTGTTACAACCCATTCACCTGCCACTAGGAGTCTTCTGGTGCAAGATAAGATTGTGATACAGCCTATCTCCCCCCCCCCCGTGAAGCATTCAACTCATAAGGCCATAGGATAGTTACTTTTACATAGAAATAATCAAACTCTTGGATTATTTTAAGGAGTTATTCTCTTAGGTGATGACTCTACTTCATTTCACTGTGACGTAATCGGAACTAAAAATATAAACAAAAATATTTAACTACGATTTTTCCAGGTAAAAGGGAGTGGGGGGGGGGGGAGGTGTGCGGTGATCAAGTGGAAACAGTGCTCACCTCCTGTACTAAAGATCACTGGTTCGATTCGTGGTACCCCCAGTTCATCAAGGTGGTAAAATTGGTACCTAACATACATATATACATACATACATACATAGAGAGAGACGGTACCCTAGTCGCCTCTCCTCCAGGTTTAGAAAGACAAACACCTGAGATTACTTACTGTCCACAATAATTATCTATAGTCAATACTAATCCCGCCATCACACAAGTAACACAAAACTTGGCTCAGTCAAACACAGCGGCCACCCAGCCAGCCACACACACACAGATTTCATGGTGCAAAATGTCCGCTTGTCCAAAGATACACAGAACACATCACTTAGTAATTACATCAACGTGACCAACATATCAAACACAAATCTCTCGGTTTGGAAAAAGGAAAGAGAAAATCTGTGTTTAAACCCAAAAACTGATAGCTATTAGGGATTATATTTAATTGTGTATTATTACTCAGTCGTGTTTTGTTGACATACCCGCTGGCTCGGAATTCCAATGATGTTATATAAACACTGTGAGGATAAAACATGATAGCAATATAGCTTGATTTCCTCATGTGTTTACCAGTTAATTTAAATCGGATTGAATTCTGCGTTTGATCCAAAGCTCGTGTTGGTGCTGTTGACATTATAAAAGCACCCGGCATACATACATACAGCACATACATACATACATACATACATACATACATACATACATACATACATACATACATACATACATGCATACATACATACATACATACATACATATTATTAAAATATCACTACAAATTTAATTGTGATCCCTTACTAGCGGAATACATTTACATACATTCACTTAAACTTTTTTACCAGCACACACACACACACACACACACACACACACACACACACACACACACACACACACATACACACACACAAGTTTAATGGTTAAGCCACATGCAGCCAAGATATACTGTTGCTCTTCACGCCCTTAATGACTATACTGACTGAAGCATTATCATTGTTAACGACACAAACACACAAACACACAAACACACACACACACACACACACACACACACAAACACACACACACACACACACAAACACACACACACACAGAATGTCACAAAAAACATACAAACTACGACATCCAAATACACACACAAAAGTACGTACATGCGCGTACATACACACTTCGCAACATATACATACACACGCAGACAGACATACTGAAAGCGAAGTAATTTGTTACAAACTCCTTCAGTCAGTTTGAAGCTGTTCCACATTCTACCACCACTACCACCACCCACGTCCTATTGGTACTCCTGTCACTACCACAATATCTGCCACTACTACCACCACTACCACCACACAGTCCTGCTGCTGCTGTCACTACCACAATATCTACCACCACTACCACCACCCACGTCCTATTGGTACTCCTGTCACTACCTACCATCCCCTTTACAACCATCCCACCCACTCAGGTCCTACCACACCATCCCTGCTCCTGTTACGCCAGAGACCAATACTGTGTTGGGAGTGAAGTAATATTTGACATGCCTGTGTTGGTGTTATCTCCAAAACCCT
Organism: Homarus americanus; assembly: GCF_018991925.1. Lineage (NCBI taxonomy): Eukaryota > Metazoa > Arthropoda > Malacostraca > Decapoda > Nephropidae > Homarus > Homarus americanus. The sequence goes on from NW_024744839.1 coordinate 2,143,712, forward strand.
CCTGTATGACACACAAGTAGATAATATCAATTAAACACAAATTAATTCTCATTAAGTTAATTAAGGTGGTGTAATCCTGGAGTCAGCGGTTGATACTAGAAGGTGTTATCATTACACCGTATACTGTGTTGTGTTTGGTGATGGTTACGGAGTCAACGGGTACCTCACACCTGTCTCTCAACTGTGTTAACCAATTAAAAGTTTACCAGCCACTTGTAGTTAGTATTGCCAGGAAGACAAACACTGCATGTTGTCTCTCTCTTTGTCTTCCTGTTTGGTTACCTTGTACTGTCTTCTCTAAGTATCAGTCCTTTCCTTTAATATATATATATACACACACGTGGCGTGGCGCGTCCCAGAGTAAGGTAAACCGCCCTCGCAGTTTAATGTCCATGACCGTAATATGCTCAATAACTTCACCTTTATCTATGCTACGACGGTGTTCCGGGCCATTTAGCAAGAACTGTGGCTCATTATCCCCAGCTGGGCCACTTACACCCAGCAGCCGAGTGTAGGCAGTGTAGTGGCCCTCACCCTCCAGCACGACACAGCCACCAGATTTACACAGGCACGTGAGTGTAGCGAGATACGTTATGTGAAAGAAATGGGCGCTCTTGGGTGTGCTGTGGAAGTTTTGTGTTCTGCCGGGTGTATCACACAAGTCGTGGGTGTATTCTGCAGGTCGCGAGTGTATCGTAGAACTTCTGGGTAAATTGTGGTCATGAACTGTGAAAGTCATCGATATATTGTGAGTCGAGAGGACCAAAGTCTCTCTTACTACTACTCCTCCTCTTCTTCCTCCTACTCTTACTTCTCCCACTCCTACTCCCTCCTCTTCTTCCCCCCTACCCTCTCTTCTTCCCCTACTCCCCCTCCTCTTCTTCCCCCCCCACCTCCTCTTCTTCCCCCACTCCTCTTCTTCTTCCCCCTACTCCTCCTCTTCTTCTCCTACTCCTCCTCTTCTTCCTCCTACTCCTCCTCCTCCAACGTCTTCATCCCTTCGTACAGTTTACTTACAATTCCAAAGGGTAATTGAAGTGATCATTCTAACTCCTTCCCTCCCATCATCGTCCTTTCCCATCACTTTCCCATCTCTTCTCCTGCCACCACCCCCTCCCCACCTTTCCATACCCCACTGTTCCCCCTCTACCGCCCCCCATCCCACCCCCTCTTCCAATTATCTCCAACTATCCCCCAATCCATCTTCCGTCTTCCCTATCCCATCACCGTCCCATCACTTCGTCCCCTGTCCCTTCAGAGGCCAACAAGGATTCCTAGGTGGGTTGGGTACCTCATTCCCATACTGCACCTTAGTCTATTAACTCCTCACTACATAGTTGTTTTATGCAGTTGTTTTATCAATCATTCATTTATCTTTATTTCTTGACTTTATCAGTTCACCTTCTTTATGCATATACTTGTTACCGTAAAGATTCGTGTAATGATAGCGCATATAGAGTTTTTCTGGGGCTATAGAAAACGATGACATGTAACAGACTCCAGGAGTTACTAAACTAATTTGCAGTTACAACTTGAATTAGTTAGATAGATATTTATCCTACCATGATAACGGTTCGCTGGCACTTTCTTATACATTATATACATTTCAAACAGAGATAAAACACTTAGTTACATACACATCTGAGACATTACAATACATTTTCTTATACAAAACAACATTAGAACATTTTCTCAAACAGTACAAAGGCTTTACAAGACAGATCAGTTTTATACTTATACGCTTCACGGTGGGGGGATCTATTTATTTCTTCTTGGTGTTTTGAAGAGAATGTGAGTCAGGACACGTTGTTATTCTTCCCTGGTGACCGGTGTAGTGTTGCCCTGCCCCGTGTGTTACAATGTATCATGATAATGGTCTATGGTGAACACGGGGGGGGCCACCTTACCAAGTACACCAGGCCTGTTCTTCAGTGAGAGAGAGAGAGAGAGAGAGAGAGAGAGAGAGAGAGAGAGAGAGAGAGAGAAAAAAGAGTAAGTAAATAAAATGGGGAACAATGGATGAGAGAGAAGGGTAGAGGAGGAAGGCATGGAAAGAAAGTGAAAAAGGGGTGGATGAGAGAGAGGAGAGAGAGAAGCAAAGAGGAAACAAAGAGAGTAAGAATAAAAAGAGCAAGTAGATAAAAGGGGAAGAATGGAAGAGAGAGAAAGGGGCAAGGAAAGGCAGTAAAAAGGAGGAAGATGAGAGAGAGTTGAGAGAAAAAGAAGTGGGTGAAGGAGAGAGAGAGACAGGGAGGGAGGGAGGAGGGAGGGAGGGAGGAGGAGGAGGGGAGGAGGGAGGGAGGGAGGGGAGGGAGAGAGAGAGAGAGAGAGAGAGAGAGTTGAGAGAAAAAGAAGTGGGTGAAGGAGAGAGAGAGAAAGAAATTGGTAAAGGAGGAGGAGGAGAGAGGGAAAGAACAACACGATGCTCCTGTAAACAACACAACGGCGTCCTCTCCTCTCACGCCACTACACCCGTCACAACAACTTCACTCACTCCTCTGTCCAAATCCACAACTCTCCCCCTATACCACGTCCTATCCTCACATACCACTATCCTCATACCCACGTCCTATCCTCACATACCACTATCCTCATACCCATGTCCTATCCTCACATACCACTATCCTCATACCCACGTCCTATCCTCACATACCACTATCCTCATACCCACGCCCTATCCTCACATACCACTATCCTCATACCCACGCCCTACTATCCTCACATACCACTATCCTCATACCCACACCCTATCCTCACATACCAATATCCTCACCTCTCCTCAACCTATTTTTGGGGGATAACGAAGAACGATAAACTTTCCACGAGTATTCCTACCAATTTTCTTGACCTCTTAAGTATATTTATCATTACTGTATTCATGAGTGGAAACATTTGACCATACATACATACACACATACATCCATACATACATACATAGTTAATACAATTCTTTAATACATCGTGAGGTTCAAGTGTATAAATATGATGACTTTACACTTGCCAGGGATAATCTTCAATGTTGTTTTAGGTAATTCGAGAACAAAATGTAACAGGCAATAATCCAATAATAATCTTAAACTAACATGAACCAAAGTGCGATACGGAGATGTACTCGACTTACGCCGTAATACACACGCGTCATAATATACAGCATGTGTGTGTGTATATGGAGGTGTATGTACCGTAACTTAAACCACACTATCTCCGGCAAGCTTCTCTCAGCACCCAACACACCTTCCTCAGTCAGACTAAGCTACACTAATTCTTAAATGACTAATTATAATCTGACATTTCAAATTCTAAATGGCTTAACGTGACTTATGGACTTCAGCGGCAATAACTTATGAAGACAGAGAGTAAAATATTGTTAATTAGAAACGAAACGAACAATTATATTACTATTGAGAATATAAATTTTAGTATCTCCGGTGTACGATGATGATGATGATGATGATGATGATGATGATGATGATGATGATGATGACGATAATAATCATCTTAGAGTCAATAACCTTCCTACCATTGTTTCCCAACTCAATACAACTTAGTATCTCCGGTGTAACATGATCCCAGGCTGCAGAAATATTATAAAATTATTATAATCTAATCCCTGGAGACGGTTCATCTTACTTACCTGAGTTTGTGATAAAGTTACTGTCCTTAGAAGTACAAACATTTCTTCCTCTCCTTCCTCTCTACCTTCATTCTCTTCCTCTTCCTTCTCCGCTCCTCTCCCTCCTCTTTCTCCCCAACTTCAAATATTTCAACCTCCTCTTCCTCTTTCTCCTCCTTATCCCTCTCCCTGCTCCGCCTCTCCAACTTTTATTCAGATTAGTTTTCCTCTCCTTTCCTACTCATTTATTCATTTCATTTCTATTTTATACTGTTCCTTTCTTATTTCATCGTCTTGTTCCCTCTCTCGTTCCTTTTCCTCCCACCTACTCCACCTTCCCTGTCTCTTCTCCTATCCACTGTCTATCATTCTCTCTCTCCACTCTCATCACAACCCTTTATTACCTCTTCTCTCCATCCCCTTGTCTCTCTCTCTCCTCTATACCCAACTTCCTTCCATTTTCTCCTCCACCTCTCCAATCTTGTCGTTCACTCACTGCTCTTCATCCTCTCTCCACTTTCATCTCAACCCCTTTATTACTTTTTCCCCTTCCTCCCCTCCCCCTTCACTTCTCTTCCCCTACCCCTTACCTTCCCTCCCTCCTCACCATCTCCTTCTCTTCCATCTGTCCTAATATTGTCATCAGGACGCATAAACACAACAAGTGGGAATGATGCCGAAACTTGGGCCATTTTGTATTTGGGAAATGAGGTCTGATGGGCAATATACCCTGATGGTCCTGCTGAGGAAGTTACTGATTACACTCTTTTTTTCTTCTTCTTCTTCTTATCTATTTCCTTCTCTTTAATTATCTTTTTTTTTCCAATTTACGTCACCTGGACCAATAATTGTGAAGGTATTTTAAAACTGAGGAATTGTCAGGCAGGTATGTTTGGTTGATGAGGGACAAGGGAGGCGTTCACACAAAGAGAGAGAGGCGCTGTAAAGGATTATTATAATGTTTGGTAATAATACTTGCGTGTGTGTGTGTGTGTGTGTGTGTGTGTGTGTGTGTGTGTGTCTTAAGCTCTTTGTTTATATGTGTGACGACAACAACAACACATAACACGATGCTCAAACTAGTCCTTGTGTGTCGGCGTTGGTACAGAGGTGACGCAGTGAGATAGCCGGAGATGTTAACCTTTTGGGTCACCTGTTATCCTCACCCCTAGATAAGAGACCCGGGGTTAACAGTGATATGAAATGTGAAGGTGAAATACTAATAATCTAATTAGTTAACTCACAATGTTAAACTTACGGTCGCCAACAACGATAATAATATCAATGGCAACATCCCAGAGAGACTTGGATCAAACAAGGGCATTACTGTTATATGGTTAACTCATAATATTTAACCTGAAATACTATCAAATACTTAGTTTTGAGTTGGTAATAATTTCAGGAAGATATTTCACTGATGGAGATCAACGAGCAGTGAAGTTAATTTGATATCTAAATTAGATCAGAAATGAAGGCAACTTGTTACTGAAAATAGCTCATTACTGAGGAGATATTACTGTCAAACATATCTAAATTTAAAGTTCGCGTTCATTTGTTAATACTATTTATTTTTTCATTAATATATGTACGTGTTGATACCTATTTATGTCCCCGTGTATGTATTGAATGTGTGTGTGTGTGTGTGTGTGTGTGTGTGTGTGTGTGTGTGTGTGTGTGTGTGTGTGTGTGTGTGTGTGTGTGTGTGCGTTGTTAGACAGTGTAAGGTGCCTTGGTAATAAATATTCATTGTCACGTACTCAATAATTGAAGAAAAAATAATAAAAAATAATTACCACACCAATTTAATATTATTTCTTCACTAATTCCAGCAACAGAACTATGCTCCCCACCTACACTGCCAGAAGCATCTCACCTCAACTTTAATCTAACACTGCCTCCTTTAAAGCTCTCTCTCTCACATCATCCCTCACGTTCTTATTCTTGAGTTATTCGCTCGTTTGGGGGGTTGAAAAAAATGACCTGTCGTTTGGGTGTTTGTCTGGTGGGCTTTTATCCTATCCGCTTTATCCGGAATTCGCCATTGTTATTAAGTCACTGTGTTTAAAGAATCGGTTCACTCACAGCTTAGGGTCGGGGATTAAGCCTCAGGCGGCAACACAATAATGAGAGACGGTCAAATATGGCAGCGAGCATTTAATGTATGTAGTTTTATTATTAAGCTTTGTCTCTAATGTTTATGTATCTCGTGTCTCCAGGTAGCGAAGGACACGGCACTACAGCGCTCGACGGGGAGGTGTGGCGGTAAAGCGAACTAATTCCTGTATTATAAGTCTCTTCCACCCCCTCCATCAACTTCTCCTCCCCCCTCCTTCACCTCCTGTTTCTTCTCTATACTCCACATATCTCTCCTCTCCACATATCCCTCTTCACCACACACCTTCCCTCTTCACCAAACACCTTCCCTCTTCACCACACACCTTCCCTCTTCACCACACACCTTCCCTCTTCACCAAACACCTTCCCTCTTCACCAAACACCTTCCCTCTTCACCACGCACCTTCCCTCTTCACCACACACCTTCCCTCTTCACCAAACACCTTCCTCTTCACACCACACACCTTCCCTCTTCTTCACCAAACACCTCCTCTTCACTCAAACACCTTCCTCTTCACCACACACCTTCTCTTTTCACCACACACCTTCACCACACACCTTCCCTCTTCACCAAACACCTTCCCTCTTCACCAACACCTTCCCTCTTCACCACACACCTTCCTCACCAAACACCTTCCCCTCTTCACCAAACACCTTCCCTCTCACCAAACACCTTCCTCTTCACCACACACCTTCCCTCTTCACCAAAACACCTTCCCCCTCTTCACCAACACCTTCCCTTCACCACGCACCTCTTCAACACCACACACCTTCCCTCTTCACCAAACACATTCCTTCACCAAACACCTTCCTCTTCACCAAACACCTTCTCCTTTCACCACAGCGCTCCTTCCTCTTCACCAAACACCTTCCTCTTCACCAAACACCTTCCTCTTCAATTGACATCTCTTACTCTACCTCACCATACATCTCTTTACCTCCCCCTACTTCACCCTCACGTTGCCTAATGATGCTGATCGACATTTCACTCCGAGAATGTTGCCACCTCAAGAGCCACCAATATACCTATCCACCCCTCACACATCATTATCGGAAGAAGTAACACTTACCAACCCTTACAACTGCCAAATTGAAGACTTAACTACTGATGTAAACACAAATAAGCGTAAAATAATCATGTATTTAGAGTTTCATCAAAATATGTGCATAAGAGGGATTTATTCCTTCTTAATTAAGTATGAAAAAGATAACTTATATATTTCCTCATCGTGAACCTTTACTTCTATCAGTCTATTTCACCATAAAAAAATATACCCAGTTGGTCTCTCGTTCTCTGAGACCGTTCGCCATGACAACCAGAAAACAAATTATTCGCCAAAATATCCAATGATGCTTCAAGCGAGACTACTTCACCATCTCTTAATCCCCGTCCCATCTAAGCCACACCCCGTCCCATCTAAACCCCTCCCCGTCCCATCTAAGCCACACCCCGTCCCATCTAAACCACTCCCCGTCCCATCTAAACCCCTCCCCGTCCCATCTAAGTCACACCCCGTCCCGTCTAAATCACCCTGTCCCATCTAACCCAGCACTCCTGTCCATTTAAACCCTCCCCCGTCCCATCTCTTTCACACCCCGTCCCATCTAAACCACTCCCCGTCCCATCTAAACCACTCCCGTCCCATTTAAACCACTCCCCGTCCCATCTAAACCACTCCCCGTCCCATTTAAACCACTCCCGTCCCATCTAAACCACTCCCCGTCTCAACAAAAACCGCTCCCGTCCCATTTAATAAAGACAGCCCCCGTCCCGCCTTGAAGCAGACTATGGAGAGAATGTCCTTAGTAAATTTAAATTTTTTCTCGATCTAAATTCACTTGATTTGATATTCAAATTACAAGTAAGACTTCAATCTCTCTCTCTCTCTCTCTCTCTCTCTCTCTCTCTCTCTCTCTCTTACTCTGAACGGTCCTCCTCTCTCTTCCATCCTTCATCTTCCTTTCTTTTCTCCCTTCCCCCTCCTCTCTCCTGCAGTACTCGAAGTAGTAGTAGTAGTACGCCAGTAAGTCCTTCCTCATCGTGAAGCCAGAACATTATGAACGGGTAATGGAGGTGTTTGGCGGAAGTGAGGTCAAAATAACTAAGGACGGCCAAAGACATCTAGGAGCAGTAATTGGCACTACGGACTTCAAGACCGAGTACGTAGCGGGAAAGATGAATGAGTGGGTTAGTGAAATCCAAGCTCTATCTGAGATTGCTAACACAGAGTCACATGCGGCTTTTGCTGCATTCACCCATGGAGTCAAGCATCATTGGAACTACCTGATGCATACTATCCCTGATATCAGACCCCTCCTCCACCCTCTGGAAGAAGCTATCAGTGTCAATTTCATTCCCAAATTAGTGAAACACCCTCACTTAACCCCAGCACAAAGAGCACTTCTTGCACTTCCATCAAGACTGGGAGGGATGGGACTAACCAATCCAGAGGAGATTGCAGCCACCGAACATCAAAATTCACTTAAGCTCACGGCAGCCCTCACGGACCACATAACAGCCCAGAACGCAACAGGGGAGGTGGATACCAATGAAGTAAACAAGATTCGTAGGTCCATTACGACAGAACGACAGTACTGCCAAAATGATAAGCTGCAGCAACTGTTGCTGCAGGTACCAGAAAATTAAAAAAAAAAAGTAGCTATAGCGCAGGAGGTGGGCGCCTCGAACTGGTTAACTACGTTACCGATAAGGACAAATGGTTTCAGTCTCAATAAACAAGAATTTACAGATGCCACTGCTCTAAGGTACGGTCGGCCAGTAGAAGGTTTGCCCTCCCAATGCGTGTGTGGCTCTTCCTATGACGTCGATCACGCCATGGTGTACAAGAAAGGGGGCTTCATATGCATGAGGCATGACTAAGTAAGGGACCTCACAGCAAATATGTTGAAGGAAATCTGCCGGGATGTCATGGTAGAACCGACCCTCCTTCCATTGGATGGTGAGATCTTCCAACATAGGACTTCAAACACATCTAACGAAGCCCGTGTTGACGTCAGTGCTCGAGGATTCTGGACGCGGGGACAGCGAACTTTCTTCGACATCAGGATTTTTTATCCCGTGGCCGCATGTCACCGTAACCTAGCTCTCGATGCTGCACACAAGAGGAACGAGAATAAGATAAGGGCATATGGGGAGAGAATTCAAAATGTTAATCAAGGCAGCTTCACTCCTCTAGTGTTCACAACCTCTGGTGGAATGGGACCAAGTGCAAGATGTTTCTCCGCCAGACTCACGGAGGTGATCTCCGAACAGAAGCAGCAGCCCAGAAGTTATGTTACAGCCTGGATGAGATGTCGACTGTCTTTCTCTCTCCTTCGGTCGGCTTTGCTCTGCCTCAGGGGAACGAGAGCTTCTGCCCCAATGCCGACAACTGCTGCAGATACTGACTATGAGGCTACAGTCACTGAATGCCGCATAGATCTGCGGCTCAACTAATTCAACACAGCTAGGATAGCTACTTATGTATTAGGATATTTAATATTAAGGTAATAAAATGGCAGCGAAGGTGTGGCTATTGGGGGAGGCTGGAGGCCACATATAAAAAGAAAAAAGAAAAAAAGTAGCAGTAGTCGTAGTAGTAGCAGTAGTAGATGGGGATTAGCGAGTGAGAGGAACGTATCGGAAAAGAGGGAAGTAGTGTCAAAGAATAATATAGTGAGGCGATTAAATCTAAGGCATTAGCAGTGGCCCAAGAGGACATATGGGGCCCAAGACGACATATGGGGCCCAAGAGGACATATGGGGCCCAAGAGGACATATGGGGCCCAAGACGACATATGGGGCCCAAGAGGACATATGCGGCCCAAGAGGGGGCCCGACATATGGGCCCAAGGGCCCAAGAGACATATGGGGCCCAAGAGGACATATGGGGCCCAGACATATGGGGCCCAAGAGACATATAAACAAGCTAAGAGGACATATAAACAAGAGGACATATGGGGAAGAGGGACATATGGGGCCCAAGATGACATATGGGGCCCAAGAGGACATATAGCCTCAAGAGGACATTACATGGGGCCCAAGACGACATAAGGGGCCCAAGGACATATGGGGCCCAAGAGGACATAAGGGCCCAAGAGGACATAAGGGGCCCAGAGACATATGGGGCCCAAGAGGACATATATGGGGCCTAAGAGACATATGGGGCCCAAGACGACATATGAGCCCAGGAGGACATAAGGGGCCCAAGAGGACATAAGGCCCAAGAGACATAAGGAGCCCAAGAGGCATAAGGGGCCCAAGACGACATATGGGGCCCAAGAGGACATATGGGGCCCAAGAGGACATATGGGGCCCAAGACGACATATGGAGCCCAGGAGGACATAAGGGGCCCAAGAGGACATAAGGGGCCCAAGAGGACATATGGGGCCCAATAGGACATATGGGGTAACAACTTAATCAGGAACTGACAAAATAACAGCGTATCACAAACCGGAAATACAAGAATGACGCCATCAGCCCCGACCAATCAGAACGTACGTATAGCAGGTGTAAGTAATGACCAATTAGCGGACAAATAACTACTGCTTAAGTATTATGATAATTTATCTTAATAATTATCATTATAAATAGTATTTCACCTCATTAGCCGCCAGATACCTTATTAGCCGCTGTTATGTAGTTAATTGGGTATTTAAACAAGTGTAAACAAAATGCTCTATGGTAATCCGTTGCTGAATGACGGCTTCCAGAATATTTACAATTACAGCCAATCAGGAGTTAGAACGCTTTGATATTTCAGCCAATCAAGAGCCGGGGCGCGTGGAATTAGTTTACTCTCGCTTATTAGTAGTTGACGTTATTTTAATAATTTCATAAACGTTTATTAGTAGTTGAAGTTATTTTATCAAGTTTATATGCAAAATTTCACTCAAGTCTTGTACATAATTCATATTTATCAAACTTCGGTAAATATAAAATAAATTATCGAAAAAGGAAACTGTCTCACCTGTAAGCGTGACGTCATCACAAGTTCTTGCTTCCCACCTGTCACGTTTCACTTCACAAATAACACTTTTCAATAACACGTAAAGTTTTCATGAGAATATCTTGATAGTTTAATAGTGCTAATGTCGTTTAGAAGAAGCAAATGATGATTTTCAATAAACATGAGCAAAAAAATTCACAAAGAACAACACTACGGCCGCCGTCGTCTGGGTCACCTCACCAAGTGTCAACAAACAAACTCGGCCATACATTTATCACAAATTTTAATATTCGTTTTCAAGTGAATTTAATAATATATGCAATAAAATTAACAGAGGAGAATATTTTACAGCATGTCTGTAATTTTAGAAGTTTAAATGATAGAATTAATTACAATAATTCTAAAGATTTAAAATTAATTAGTTAAAGGTAAAGTTAGGTAAAGCCTCTCACACCTGTCGAGCGGCTACTATGGTGTGACGTGAAAGATATTTATTTAATAACATCGTAATATAAGTTCAGTGTTTCAGCACATATATTAACACTATAAATCGGGCTATGTCTCTCCATACACAAATAATACGAGGTGAATATAACAAGATAGTTTATCAAAAGCTTAAAATTTTGTTTGTGAATGTTTCCTGCCTTACGTCAACACCCATCGCGGTGGTACATACGGAGGGTACTTGTTTATATCTTCATTAAAGACATGGCATAAACGTAGTGAGTATGAGTATTATTTCAAGTAATATTTTAGATTCGGTATTCATTTCAGTTTAACACAATAAATATATATTTTTATTCTGTCGTCGAATTAAAACTCCGCAAATCATTCCTCAATGTCCTTAAGTGTCAAATCATTTCGTTTCAAAATAAATACGACAATTTTAATCACATGATTTGTTCTTACAATATTCTTATAAAAAACTGATTTGGTATTTATTAATTAATTTCTGTTATTCTTGCCCACGATTGTGTTTCACCTCGACAAAAATAAAAGCGAAAATAAAGTGATTGTTCCCAGATACCACTTACAGTACAACCATGGTATATATCTGCATCTACAGCTGTATGAATGCCGGTCTTAAATACCCACCCTGCCTTCCATTTTCTTGTACACCTTCCTCCTTCCTCTTCACCTTTCCTCCTCCTCCTTCCCTTGCCCTCATTCTCCTCCTCACTCTTCCCTTCTCCTCACTCTTCTTGCTTCCTCCTCCTCCTCCTCTCTCTCCATTATTTCTTCTTCCTCCCTTCCTCCTCTTCTTTCCTTCTATCTTCCTTTACCATTTCTCACCCCTCCTTCCATCTACTTTCTTTCCCTTCTTCTTCCTTCCCTTCTTTCTCTCTCCACTGTTTCATTTGTTTGCTTCTGCCTTCCTCAACGTCTTTTCCATGTGCCATTTAATCTTTTCCGGCATCTTCCACTGTTACATCAATAACACCACTGCCCTTCCATCTTGAAGAGAATACCTTTCCACATCTAGAAGACCTCACCTCCCCTCCCCTTCCATGTCTTTCCCATCTAGTAAGCCTCCCCTCCCTATCCCATCTAAGAGAAAATCCCTTCCTTACCTACAAGACCACCAACTCTCCTCCCCCCCGGCTTTGGACTTCACCTCCCCAAGGCCCTGAAGCGACTACACCGTGACCCCTTGAGGAACATAAATCAGGCTGAGAGTGTCAGCTGCCTACCAGAACCAATGTGGCTACTCTCTCCTCTCTCTCTCTCTCTCCACACACACACACACACACACACACACATCTATCTCTCTCTCTCTCTCCCACACACACACACACACACCTATCTCTCTCTCTCTCCCTCATATCTCTGTTCACTTTCTCTCCCTCACAACTCTCTCTCTGTCTTTTGCTTAGATGTTTTTTAATCTTTTGCTTTTTATACCGTTTCCCAGTTAGGTAATGCCCGTTTTTTTGATAGTTTTTAATGACCCGTTTTCTATGGATAGTTTTGAATAATTTTCTATGATAGCTTTAATACCCCGTTTCTTTTGATAGTTTTAATGACCCGTTTTCTTTATGATAGTTTTAATGACCCGTTTTCTAAGATAGTTTTAATACCCGTTTTCTGTGATAGCTTTAATAATACCGTTTTGATAGTTTTAATGACCCGTTTTCTATGATAGTTTTAATACCGTTTTCTATGATAGCTTTAATACCCGTTTTCTATGATAGTTTTAATGACCCGTTTTCTATGATAGTTTTAATGACCCGTTTTCTATGATAGCTTTAATACCCCGTTTTCTATGATAGTTTTAATGACCCGTTTTCTATGATAGTTTTAATGACCCGTTTTCTATGATAGTTTTAATGACCCGTTTTCTATGATAGCTTTAATACCCCGTTTTCTATGATAGTTTTAATGACCCGTTTTCTATGATAGTTTTAATGACCCGTTTTCTATGATAGCTTTAATACCCCGTTTTCTATGAGAGTTTAATGCTCCGTTTTCTATGATAGCTTTAATACCCCGTTTTCTATGATAGCTTTAATGACCCGTTTTCTATGATAGCTTTAATACCCCGTTTTCTATGATAGTTTTAATGACCCGTTTTCTATGATAGTTTTAATACCCGTTTTCTATGATAGCTTTAATACCCCGTTTTCTATGATAGTTTTAATACCCCGTTTTCTATGATAGCTTTAATACCCCATTTTCCCTGACACGTTCATTGTTCTTCGTATTCTCTCTATCTCTTCTTTCCCTTGACTACACTTCCCCCTCTCACTTTCTCATTTCTGTTTCCCTTTCCCTCTTGGGCTGTTCTTCACCTCCCCTTCCTCTTATCTTGACGTGTATTACTTCCTGTTTCCTTCTTGTTTATCACTTGCTTCCATCATCTCTACATTTATTTCTCGCTATACATTTCATACATTCATTTATCACTACAGTTCTTCGTATTTATATCTCTTGTATTTTTATTTATTTATTTTTTATTCTAAGAGGAAAGAAGAGGGAAGAGAAGAAGAGGATAGAAGAGAGAAGAAGAGATGTTAGTAACAGGAGGAGAAACAGTAAGAGAATAGACGAGGGAAGAGGAGAAATGATAAACCTGAAAAAATAAAAACAGAATGAGGTGATTAGGAAGGAATTTAGAATAAAGCATAAAAGGAGATTAGAAAAATGATGATTAGACCGATGATATGAGAGAGAGAATGAGAATAAAACTAGAAATAAGAGAAAGTAAAAAAAAGAAGATAAACACGATTAGAAATAGGTAGTGATAAAGATGGGAAGGAGAGAGATATGATGAGAGTGAAATAAGAGAAAATACAAATAAAAAGATAAATAGGAATTAGAGAATGTGTAAATAAGAAAGAATTAACAGGATAGAAGATAATGATGATGATGGAGTAAGGGAAAGATAAAGAGAATAGAGGGAATGAGGGATAATGATTTAGTAAAGGGATAGAAATAGATACGAAGGGAGAAGAGGAGATATAATGCTGATGATGATGATGATAATGGTGGTGAAGGAGAATGAAAAGGAGGAGGAGGGAAGATGAGAGGAGGGGGGGAGTAGAGGTGAGGGAAGTAAGAATATAGAGAAACCATAGACACGCCTAGTGGTACTCCGTCCTTCCCGCTAGAGATATTAGAATGATTTAGTAGCGCTGTATTGACCTGTGGACCTCATTTGTAAGTTGATGCGTCGTTCAGCCCAGTTTCCTGCTGCTGATGGTAGGGGGTGAGGGGGGGAGTGGGGGAAGGGGAGGGGAGGGGAGGGAAGAGATGAGGGAAATAGGGGAATGAGGAGGAGGAGAAGGGAGGGGAAAAGAAGGGAGGAGGGAGAGGAGGAGAGGGGAAGACGGGTGAAAGGATGGGATGGAAGGGAAGAGACGGAAAAATGGGATAGCAAAAGAGGAAAGTAGGGGAGGAGGAGAGGGGAAAAGGGGAATGGAGGAGGGAGGAATAAATGGTCGCTTCTTTGGTGTAAAAATCAATAAAGACATAAAAGCTTTCTTATGGGGACTGAAAGGTGAAATAACTGAATGGTGATTGGGAGGAGGAATGGTGATAGGGAGGAGGAATGGTGATAGGGAGGAGGAATGGTGATAGGGAGGAGGAATGGTGATTGGGAGGAGGAATGGTGATAGGGAGGAGGAATGGTGATAGGGAGGAGGAATGGTGATAGGGAGGAGGAATGGTGATAGGAGGAGGAATGGGTGATAGGAGAATGGTGATAGGGAGGAGGAATGGTGATAGGGAGAAGGAATGGTGATAGGGAGGAGGAATGGTGATAGGAGGAGGAATGGTGATGGGAGGAGGAATGGTGATAGGGAGGAGGAATGGTGAGGGAGGGAGAAGGAATGGTGATAGGGAGGAGGAATGTGATAGGGAGGAGAATGGTGATAGGGAGGGAGGAATGGTGATAGGAGGAGGAATGGTGATAGGGAAGAGGAATGGTGATAGGGAGGAGGAATGGTGATAGGGAGGAGGAATGGTGATAGGGGAGGAGGAATGGTGATAGGGGAGAAGGAATGGTGATAGGGAGGAGGAATGGTGATAGGGAGGAGGAATGGTGATAGGGAGGAGGAATGGTGATAGGGAGGAGGAATGGTGATAGGGAGGAGGAAGGGTGATAGAGGAGGAATGGTGATAGGGAAGAGGAATGGTGATAGGAGGAGGAATGGTGATAGGGGAGGAGGAATGGTGATAGGGAAGAGGAATGGTGATAGGGAGGAGGAATGGTGATAGGAGGAGGAAATGGTGATAGGAGAGGAATGGTGATAGAGGAGGAATGGTGATAGGGAGGAGGAATGGTGATAGGGAGGAGGAATGGTAAGGGGGAGGAGGAAATGGGTGATAGGGAGGAGGAATGGTGATAGGGAGGAGGCGTTCACCTCACTATATATAAATCAATAGATACATTAAAGCCTTTTTATTGAATTTGGAAGTTGAAATGACTGCGGGTGGAGGGTGGATGGGTGGGTGGGTGGGTGGGTGGAGAGGGTGGGCGGGGGTAGATGATGGGTGGATGAAAGATGGATGAATACTGGGTGGGTAGGAGGAGGGTGGATGATGGGTGGGTTGAAGTGGATGATGGATGGATGAAAGATTGATGATGGGGGCTCTCTTGTCTAGTCATTAGATCCATAAATAAACATCATGGAATTTGAGAACTGAATGACAGGTAAAAGAATAATTAAAAAGATCAAATAGACAAGTTAATGCAGTTTCGACAGACATATTCAACAAGAGGATAAAGTAAAAAAATATTGAAGGGGAGAATATGTCGACTCAGCCCCCTCCCCTCCCCCTCCGAGTGTTGATCTGCCACGGCGGGTGAGTCAACAGAAGAACACGACCTCCAAAACACTGTGACATTTACTAAGGGATATCTAAATCACGTTGTAAAGTCCTTAATAGAATTTGATCCCCCGTATAGAGAAGAGTTTGCGATGTCTTGGGTCACGCTGCACTACAATGAGAGTTTGATCCCTTTGTAAAATAGATAAGAGAAACACGCAGACACTTTTCACAGGCAAATATCTAACGTTGAGAAATAAGAAAACTAAAAAGATAAGAAGAATGAAAAAAATGGATGATAGAAATATGAAAAAAATACCCAAGCACACAGACCAAATATATATATACAACATAAACATTTAAATTCATGACATAATACTAACCTGAATCCTTCCCTGGGTATATAGTTCGTCCTAATTATCGACGTTTACTCCTTAATAACGAATATACGTGCATATATTCTGCCCCAGTGTTACCAGAAATCGGGATAAATAGTGAGAATATTAGACAAATTATCTCATTATCTGGCAACACTGTTCACATGTACGTATTGCAACACTGTTCACATGTACGTATTGCAACACTGTTCACATGTACGTATGGCAACACTTCACATGTACGTAAAAAAAATAAAAAATAAATCCTGTTATTCTTAGTCAATTGATATAAAAAAGAATAAATTGTAAAGAACGGGAATGATAAGAGCGGACAAATTGTGAACGACCAGATACGAGCGGAGACGTTCTTCCTCCAGCACAAGGCTAAGGTCACCACACGCCGGATTACACTATCAGATGAACGCGCGTGTGTGTGTGTGTGTGTGTGTGTGTGTGTGTGTGTGTGTGTCTTTACAACCATTGAAATAGACGATAAGAATGAAGGTTAGACGAGAAAGAGAAATGAAGAAGAGGAAATAAATAATGTAGGAGAAGAAGGAGATGGAGGAGAAGAGAAGAGAAAATGTAATTGTAGAAGGAGAGGAATAAAGATAGGGGAAAGGTGAGAAGAAAAAGAGATAAGAAGATAAGAGGAGGAAGATGAAAGGGGAGAAGAATGGAATGTGGGAGAAGTTATGAGAGGAGATGAAAGAGGAAGGATTAGAATAAAGAGGGAAAAGATAGGAGTAATAAGGAGAAGGAAGAGGAGGAGGAGGATAGGAAAAGGGGGAAGGAGGGGAGGGGAGGAGGAGGGGGGAAGAGGAGGGGAAGAGGAGGGGGAAGAGGAGGGGGAAGCATCACATGTGTACGAAATCAATCTCAAGTAAAACTACAAAGTCCTCTCAGTAAACAAGATGCACAAACAATAAAACAATACACACACACACACACACACACACACACACACACACACACACACACACACACACACACACACACACACACACACAAACACACTAGGGAATGTCAGTAAGGAATTAAAGATGTAAAATGAGAGAGAGAGAGAGAGAAGAGAGAGAGAGAGAGAGAGAGAGGAGAGAGAGAGACAGAGAGAGAGAGAGAGAGAGCCTCCTCACCATTATATAGTTAGGAAGCACAGTGAACAAGACAAACTCCCCCACTCCAAATTAAGTTCACCATCACCTGTAACATCAATAACAACAACAATAACAATAACAAAATACATAAAAACAATAACAAAATAAAATCCCGTTAAACAAAAATCCAACATGGCGACAGTGACGTGTACTACGGTGAAGTTCCCGTCAATTTCTGGGGACATTTCCACGTGATTTATTTCTATGTTTAAGATAAGAAAATCATAATTAGTTTGGTTACTATCAGTGTTATCTTGTGTTTTACTCGCTAAATATTTCTCTCTTCCAGTTTAATTTTGTTTAACTTGTGAATTACTGATTTATTCAATTGTGGTTCATTTACGTATTTTATCACCTGTTAATAATAATAATAGTAATAATAATAATAATAATAGCTCGTCATCTTCCTGTTATCAAAATAATATAAAAAATACGTCAGGATCAACATTCAGACTCGTCATAATATCGGCAAAAATCCTCGGGGCTCATGAGCTTCTCGGTCTCTCGAGTTAAAAGTCCCAAGTTTAGGTCATTAACTTATGGCAACTTGTCAAACTTGGCTCATTATCCAGACGCCCGGGAAGAAGCGTGAAGGAGGAGGCCCCAGAAGAAGCGTGAGGAAACCCCGGAAGAAGCGTGAAGGAGGAGGCCCCAGAAGAAGCATGAAGAGGAAACCCTGGGAAGAGCGTGAGCGTGAAGAGGCCCCAGATGAAGCGTGAGGAAAGAGGCCCCTGAGTAAGCGTGAGGAGAGAGGCCCCAGAGTAAGCGTGAGGAAAGAGGCCCCTGAGTAAACGTGAGGAGAGAGGCCCCAGAGTAAGCATGAGGAGAGAGGCCCCAGAGTAAGCGTGAGGAGAGAGGCCCCAGAGTAAGCGTGAGGAGAGAGGCCCCAGAGTAAGCGTGAGGAGAAGGACCCGGAGGAAACATCAGGAAAAGGGTCCCACAGGAAGCTCAATTGACAGAGGTTTCCAGAGTGAGGAAAACTTTGTAGGAGCAATGAGGAAACAAGCACTGGTAGGAGGGTGAGGGACAGGACAGTGCAAGTAGCGTGAGTCAGAACGCTCTGGGGGGAAGTGTGAAGAAGGACCCTTGAGGAAGTGGGCCCTGCAAGAAGCGTAAGAGGACCAAATAGTAAGCGTGAGGAAGGAGGCCCCAGAGTAAGCATAGGAAAGGGACCCCAGAGTAAGCATAAGGAAGGGGCCCCAGAATATGCATAAATAAGGAGAGGCCCCAGAGTAAGCACAAGGAAGGAGGCCCCAGAGTGAAAGCATAGGAAGGAGGCCCCCTCCAGTGGCATAAGGAGGCCCCAGAATATGCATAAGTGGAGGGCCCCCAGGTAAGCATAAAGAGGAGGAGGCCCCAGGTAAGCATAAGGAGGAGAGGCCCAGAGTGGCACTCATAAAGAAGGAGGGCCCCCAGAGTGGCATAAGGAGGAGGGCCCCAGGTGGCACTGGAAGGGGGGCCCCAGTGGCTCAGGCCCCCAGGTAAGCATAAGAGGAGGCCCCAGGTAAGCATGAGGGAAGGAGAGGGCCCCAGAGTGGCATAAAGAAGGAGGGCCCCAGGTGGCGCAAGAAGGAGGGCCCCAGGTAAGCATAAAGAAGGAGGCCCCAGAGTAAGCATAAGGAGGCCCCCAGAGTGGCATAAGAGGAGGGCCCCCAGAGTAAGCTTATGGGACAGGGATGGACAAGAGCCAATAAGAAGCCGCACCAAGTTCTGATGGACACTCATCACATCGCTCCTGAACGAAGAAGACCTCTCAACAAGACCTCCTGCTGGACCCGGAACTCTGAAGACCGCCCTCTCCTTGTACCATTGTTGGCCATCTTCCCGGACCGGACCACCCACGACTGTCATCGTCCACAACAACTCACGAGCGTTCTCGGTTTATCGAGCATTAGCTTGCCCTCCCCACTGGTGGTGTGAGTGACCCACACTCCAGCTGGAGAGCAGTTATAGCGCGATATTCCCGGCGTGGTTTGAGCTCTTTTCCTTCTACTACCATTTTTCCTTTTTCGCTCTGGCCTAGGGACCTGCACCCTCAAAGTGTATTCGTCCTGCGGTCCCCCCTGTAACTGTTCACCTCCCTCCCAGGAGATTGTGAACACGAAAGGGGGTCGGAGCAAAACCCTCCCCAGCCGAGTCTTTCCAGGAAAACCGTGATCGTGCGAGTCCACCTGGAAAGAGGGTAGCAATCCTTATCCTTCCCAAATAGGCACACTTAGCTCACGTCTATAAGTGAGCAGTCACATACACTAGGAAGAAGGCTTCCCCAATCGGGGCTCCGTGAGAGAAGCTCAGGAACCACTCTACGACCACCAGCTAGTGGGGAGTGCTGTAATTCCTTTGCTATTTACTCAACCGGAATAGGTAGGATAAAAAAAAAAATAAAAAAAAAATAAAAAAACCCGGTTATGGAGCGCGTACGCCCTCCTAACCGCGATCCCCGCCTGAACCGCCAACCTGACGACCCGAACCACGACAGGCTTCGCACAGAGAAAGCAGACCAGTTACGCGCCTTCAATGAAGCCCTGAAAACTAGGAACTCTGCCACCACCTCCAACAACTCCACCACCACCACCACCTCCACCACCACCACCACTGCTACCGCTACTGAGGACAACTGGACGAAGGTAGAAAACAAGAAACGCCGACGTGCTTTTTCGGGAAACGAATGCCGTCAAGCAGCCCCAAAGGCACCCATCACCACCACCAGCTCACCTCCAACGACACTGCCAAAATTCCGGATCACGAAAACGGACGCAAAAACAACATATGCCGCCGTCACAGAGATGGAAAAGCAAAACCCACTGGCCAAGTTCTCAGTGCGGCCCAACCTAAAGGGGGAGATGATCGTTCACCCCAAAGACAAGAACTCCGCCACCACCCTCGACACTTACCTACAAAACACCACCACCATTACTTCAACCAAGTTAGACCCCGCCCAGAAACTGATGAAGTCGGTAGTCCTCCGGTACCCAAAGGAACTACCTCTCGAACCCCTGGAGAACCACCCGAAGATCCTAAAAGCCGAGAGATGCTCTCCCCTGTCCGACAAGACGGCCACCACGAAACAAGTCCTCATAACGCACTACGGCTCACCCCCCAGCACCATAGACCTCAAAACCTGGGGGATCTACGAAGTGAGGCCCTTCGTCTCAGAGCCCCTGCGATGCTTCAGATGCCAGAAATACGGGCACCATCAGACAAGGTGCACGTACAGGGAAATCTGCGCAGTCTGCGCACAGAAGCACGGCACACAGTCCTGCCTCACCAAACTGAAAAATGGGGAAAAAATTGCCCCCAAGTGTGCCAACTGCGGGGGCAAACACCACGCCTGGAATCCTGGATGCTCCGAGAGAACAAAGAGGGTCCAGGCAAACCAACCAGCAGCAAGACCGGCCCCCACCGCCTACACACCAGCCCCACCAAGTACCTTCGTGTAGGGAACCCAAAGGCCAAAACAACAAAGACAACCTCCTCAGCCAGTCAACACCCAAAGTGCAGCCCAGTTTCCTGGCCTCACTACAGCCACACCTCAGCCACCCAAGCAGCAGACAACGACAACCACGAGAAAGACAAAAGAAGCACACACCAAGGCACCAGAAGGAATGATACACATATCAGACCTAGCCAATGTACTGACGACCTTCGCGGAGGGCCTAGCCGGACTACTGGGCCACAAGATCCAACCCACACAGCTCCAAATACTCATGGGGAGCGTCCTCGGGCAAGTCGCCACAGCTCCAGCCACCTCAGTGGAGGAAGCCACTCCGGTCCGCACACGAGTAACAGCCGAGGTACACTCTACACCGAAGAAGGCCACCAGAGAACCCAAGACACCGACAGCTCCCAAGATACCGACAGCTCCCAGAAAGGAACTGGACGTTTCAACTCCCCTGAACCGAACCACGGCCCAGAAGGCAAAAACCACAGAACACGAAGACATGGACCTGATTCAGTTGGAATCGAACTTGGACATCTCCATCGAGGACCACCAGAAGTCCCCGATGAAACAGTGGTGGAAAACGTCAGCACCCTGAACATCCTAACATGGAATGCTCAGAGCATCAAAAACAAGAAACACCTCCTACAAGAAGCAGCAGCCAAGGACAAGCTTGACATCATACTCCTACAAGAAACACTTCTACAAGAACACCACTGTTTCAAATTCAGCGGTTACAAGACATACAGGAGGCATTTCACGCAGGCGTCAACAAGAGGATGTATGATCTTGGTCAAGTCAAGCATACCCTCCGCCGATGTCACGCAGCAATTTCCATGTGGGGAAAACATCGAGACACAGACCGTCAAAGTAACCCTCCAAGAACGGGAATTAACTGTTCACAACATCTACAAGAACCCAAGGGGCTCACTGGAGGTTACTCAATTATTTGCTTCGGCCGCCGACCACGCCACACTCATAGGAGGGGATTTCAACGCACATCATCCCTTCCTAAGCTCGGCAAGCCCCACAAATGAAGACGGCCTACACCTATACACCACCTTTCAAGATACACCCGAGATCTGCCTCCTGAACACCGGAAAGCCCACCCACACTAGGGGAGGAAGGCTAGATCTAACCTTCGTCTCCAGTGCACTACAGCCTTCGGCCTCCTGGCAGATACACCCCACGCTGACCAGTGACCACTTCGCCACCCTAACAACGCTGAAGGTGAACAAACTCCCCTCTCCACCCCCCCCGAGATGGAGATACAACACTCAAAAGGCAGACTGGGGACTCTTCAAGAAACACCTGGCTAAGTGGCGCGAAAAATCACAGCCGGCCGGCGCAGCACCCGCGGATGAGACAACCCTCCACCACCAATTGGTCGAGGCGTTTCACCTAGCAGCAGAAGAGGCTATCCCAAAAACAAAACCCACATCAAGACAGTACAATGATTACTGGTACTACTGTCCCAGGGTGAAAGAACTCAACCACAGAGTGAACATGGCCCGAAGAAACTACAGGAGACATCCCACGGCAACAAACAGACATCTCCTGCAAGTCATAGTCAAGGATACCAGGGAAGAGAAGGAAGAAATTAAAAACGCAAGCTGGCTCAAGTGGTGCTCCGAACTGAACGAGCACACCTCCCTGGGCAAGATGTGGGCCCAGATCCGAAGGGCATCTGGGAAGGCGACACCACCACCACCAACTCATCCCAACCCAGAAGAAGAAGCCGAGAGACTTGCAAAACTGTTCTCTGACCGAGCAGCAACGAAGAACCTCCCGAGACAGGCGGAGGAGACACAACGGCGTCTGCGACAGGTCAGACTCCAGACGATCCAAGAGGCCTGCAACAGTGAAGATGACACTGACCGACCATTCAACCAGCAAGAACTCCAGAAGTCGCTAAAACGAAGCAAGGATACAGCTCCAGGGGCCGACAGGATAACCTACTCCATGCTCTCTCATGCCGGTACAGCCGGACACGAGGCTCTGCTGCAAGCCATCAATGCTGCGTGGACAGCACAAAGACTCCCACCGGAATGGAAGAAGGCAGATATACAGCCCATTCCGAAGCCCAGAGAACCAGACAAGCCGAGGCCCATCTCCCTTCTCAGCTGCATAGCAAAGACCGGAGAAAGAATGGCTCTCAACCGACTCAAGTGGAAAGTAGGCAGCCCACACCCTCACATCTTTGCTTACACCGAGAACACCGGCACAGGCAACAACATCGCCGAGATACTCAGCACAGTGGACAACAAACCAGCTCTGGTGGTCTTCCTCGACCTGGAGAAAGCCTTCGAACTAGCAAATCCTTTGGCCATTACAACTACGCTCGCTAAAAAAGGCGTCAAAGGAAGGTTGCTGGGGTGGATCCAGAACTACCTCACACAGAGAGAAGCACGAGTACGCTTTCAGGGAGCAACCTCAAGCTACAGGGTCCACGAAAACGGAACCCCACAAGGAGGCATCCTCAGTCCAATGCTGTTCAATGTCCTGATGGAAAATCTAGTCAAACTTCCCTTCAGACAAACAGCAAAGCTCCTATGCTATGCAGACGACTTACAGCCCATAGTAAGAGGATCGAACAGACTAGCCAACACGCAACACGCACTCCAACTTATAGAAGAGGAGTGCAACAGACTTGGACTCAAGATAAATCCAGCCAAGTCTAAAGCGATGGCCATCTGCACAGACACACCAGACAAGACGCTCTCCATACAAAACACGCCGGTAGTCTGGACCAACGCCCACCAGTGTCTTGGAATCTGGTTTGACCAGAAACTCACCTTCAAGCCGCAACTCGAGTATCTCAGGCACAGGACGAAGAGCAGACACAATATAATGAGGTCGCTCACCAGCAAATCCGCAGGAGCAAACCTTCATGTGCTCAAAGCCTACTACACAGCCGCCATCAGATCGCTGGTAGATTACAGTGCTCCAGCACTCATAGGACTGAGAGAAGACCAAATAGCTAAGCTAGAAGTCATTCAAAACAATGCTCTCAGGACCATGCTCGGAGCACCCATGTGGACCAGAATTTGCAATCTGCAAATGGAAACCGAGCTACCACCCCTGGCAGTACGAGTCAAGCAGGTGACAGCCGGTCTCCTCGCCAAAATCTGCAGAGCAGACAAGCCCACAGCTGCCAAGATTCGAATCAGGGCCTCCCTCCACCTCGACCACAGAGTGCGAGGGGCCACCTGGTCGCACGAGGCAAGCAAGGTCATCCGACACCTGCAAGCAGAAACACTCGTCAAGAACAACCAAGACACACGAGACAATGGTTACACTGCTCCTCCACCATGGAGCCCTCCACCAGCCACACTCAAATTCACCGACCTCGGCGACAGTAAAGCCAACCTCCAGAAGGAGGACCTCAAAAAAATATCTCTCCAAGCCATAGCCACCGAGACACCGGCTGATGCAGCATCATACTTCACAGACGGCTCGGTGGACCCAAAACATCATAGATCCGGAGCGGCCTTCTACACCCAAGGTCAGACCCTCCAATGGAGACTTTCCAACGACTGCTCCACCCTACAAACAGAACTGGTAGCAATCTCAAAGGCCCTACAACACGCTGCAACACAACACAACAAGTCCGTCATAATTCACACGGACTCGAAATCGGCCATGCAAGCGCTGCAACACAGCCAACCAAGAGACAACGTCCACATCATCACCTCGATCCTCGCGCAGCTACAGGAATTCCAAAGCCAAAACCGACCAGTCGTCTTACACTGGATTCCCAGTCATGTAGGGATCGGAGGAAACGACGTGGCAGACGAAGCAGCCAAGGCAGCCACACGTTCCAGTAGCGTACACATCCAAGTTCCAGCAAGTGTGCAACAGATCAAAAATCACCTCAGAAAGACTACCAAGCTCCACATCAAAAAGAGCTTCCTTCATGCACTCAACGCTGGTTCCCAATCAGCCAAATGGTACCTGGCGGCCACAAAAGGGAAACCACCTTTCGCAGACAAGAAAACTCCAAGACAAACCCAAGTCAGCCTTCACCGACTACGACTAGGGTACAAGTGCTCCTGGCAGATGATCGGAAACGACGTCATGGAATGCACCTACTGTCAGGAGCCAGCAGCCAACCCACTTGAACACTATCTCCTCGATTGCGAGGTCACACAAAGCCTCCGAGACAGAACTCAAATCTCCCAAGAAACACACACAACACCAGCGGCCACTCTAACCCGAAAGGCCCATACAGACCACATTCACCACCTACTCCGGGTCATCACACGATACCCACCACCCAGATAGCTTAGAAAGCATCCTCTCCCAGCAAGTGCGGACCCCAGTTCGGGGGGCGCGCCACTCCGAGGCTGACCACGTCCAAGAGTGGGGGCCGGTGGTAAGCGTCCACTGATCGGGGGTCCGCTCACACTTGCAACCTGCAGCATCCCTCCAATCTGCAGGTGGGACCACCTCCAATCCCAATCCGGTCTGGCTGCTCCTGGAGCTCCAGCCGGAACCACCAAACGGGCCGCCTATAGGCAAAGGCCCGTGTCGGACTACGGTCCGACAATCTATACAACAACAACAGCATTCTGGATGGAGTTTGGATCTCCAATTAGTTTTCTTACGTGAATTAATTAAGAGCTATTTCATATTCGTCGCAGCCAGGAGAGGAAGGCTGTCTTATGTGTTAAAAGTGCGGGAGTGAAGTCTTGATTAACTTATTTCAAATGTTTTACCACACACACACACACACACAC
This sequence comes from Homarus americanus, assembly GCF_018991925.1. Lineage (NCBI taxonomy): Eukaryota > Metazoa > Arthropoda > Malacostraca > Decapoda > Nephropidae > Homarus > Homarus americanus. The sequence continues at coordinate 2,169,370 of NW_024744839.1, forward strand.
ACACACACACACACACACACACACACACACACACACACACACACACACACACACACACACACACACGTGACAATAAGGGACTTTGTATCAGCTAATATCAGACAGCTAACAATTTGAATGACTGTAAAAAAAAATAAAATATAAAATTAAAATACAATAAAACAAAGACTTGAGATAGAGAGTAACAGCCACACGAGGAGAAGACAGAAGAGAGTGAAGAAAGGAGGAGGAGGAGAACACGACTTTAAGTCCTAGTCTGCCCAAAGGTTGTGGAAACGTCAAGACCGAAAGCGAAAAATTCACTGAAAATCTCGTAAAGACAATGACTAGATATGAGGGAGAGGGGGGTGAGAGGGAGAGGGGAGGGGTGAGAGGGAGAGGGAGGGGGGTGAGAGGGGAGGAGAGGGGAGGGGGTGGGGAGAGGGAGAGGGGAGGGGGGTGAGAGGGAGAGGGAGGGGGGTGAGAGGGAGAGGGAGGGGGGGGGTGGGGAGAGGAGGAGGGGAGGGGGTGGAGAGGGGGTTGGGGAGAGGAGAGGGGTAAGGGGTAGGGAGGGAGGGGGGGATGGGGAAAGGGTGGGGAAGGGAGAAAAATCAGCTGGCTCAGGGTAGAAAAACTGCACAACATCCCAATAAAGGGAGAGAGAGTGAGAGAGAGAGAGAGAGAGGAGAGAGAGAGAGGAGAGAGAGAGGAGAGAGAGAGAGAGAGAGCGTAATACCAGAGATACCAAGAGGAGGAGAACCAATATCAGGTTAGGTTAGGTTAGGTCAGATAAGGTTACTGATAAATGGTATGGTTGACGCTAATCCCCTTTGATGTGTGTGTGTGAGAACCAACTATTTGAAGAAGTCAGGACACTCACTTGAACCTGGGAGGAGAGCGATGGACACTGGCAGAGAGTTGTTGGTGGGAAGTAAGTTATGGTCTTTAACCCGGGAACGACCAGGAAGGAGGAGCATAGTTGTCACGGCGTACACACACACACACACACACACACACACACACACACACACACACGCGCGCGCACACACACACACACACACACGCACATATAAGGTAAGATGTGGAGTTAAATAAAAGATATAATGAACTAGGTACCATAAACATAGTTATACTGTAATTGTCAGAGGTCACGACCTAACCTAACCTAACCTAAACTAACCAAACCTAAACTAACCAAACCTTAACCTAACCAAACAAAATAAGAAATCTTTACAATGAGGATATAAGGAAGATGGCGGTGGAAGAGGATGAGTGAGGAGGAGGAGTAGGAGGAGAAGGAGTAGGAGAAGGAGGAGAAGGAGTAGGAGAAGGAGTAGGAGAAGGAGGAGAAGGAGTAGGAGGAGAGGTGGCCAGTCAACTAGTCACTGCTCCACCAGTACAAGGTAAGACTTTTACTCCTAATCTTCCACGCTGAGAAAAGAAGCTTGTCTCACTAAGAGGAGCTGTGTGTATAGGAGAGAGAGAGGGAGAAAACGTCAGCAATAAAGAGAGAAAGAGAATATAGTGAAGAAAGAGAACACAAGCAGCCAGAAAGAGAAACGGAAGGACAAAGAGAGAGAGAGAGAGAGAGAGAGAGCGAGAGAGAGAGAGAGAGAGAGAGAGAGAGAGGATTCACCAAACAATTAGTCAGGAACAGTAAAGTGCAAACACCACCAATTTCATCGCAAACAAAGCTAAAAAAGACGATAAAAGTAATACCAAAAAGCATTAATCCCGTATATATACAAAAGCCCATTAACTTCACAGACTTTTTTTTTTAGTTTAGGTAATATCTTTTAACATAAGATAAATCCTAAAGAGACGGTGTTTCTTACGAGCCCTTATATGTAAACAACAATAATATGCTAAGTGGCTTTTCTCATTTCCCAGGGAGTGTGAAGCAAGGAAGGTAACTCTCACCCCGAGCAAATATATCCTTGCCTCAGCTGAAACACAGAATGGCCTGAGTGATTGCCAGTTGCGGCCAGCGGTGTGGTGGTGGTGGCGTGGTGGTTGTGTGATGATAGTTGGCGTTGTGTGGTGGTGGGTGGTAGTGTATAGTAGCGTTGTAATTGTGATGGTGTAGTGTTAATGTAGTGGTGGTTCAGGAGGAAGAAGGACTCTACCTAGTGAAGCTGGTGCAATAATACAGGTATATCTACAAAACAGATTTAAAATACTAAAATATTAAAACAGTTTTGCATAAGAATATTGCAAGCACAGATCAGGTAGTTCATTTATTTTTATTTTTTCAAACACCAGATTATCGCTTCAGTGACATTCATGAATAATTTAAGCACTTAAAATCGGACATCAGAATGAATAGCTATACATTAATTGTGTTACGCTGAAATATGTATCGAATAACATATATGAATTGAAATAACATCCATACTCATACTGATCGCCTCGTTAGCACGCCTGATGGTGCTAGTGGTGATGATGTAGGAGGCAGTGGTGATGGTGTTGGTGGTGACTGGTGGTGTTTGGTGGTGACTGGTGGTGTTTGGTGGTGATAGTGGTAGTGGTGGTAGGATAGGACCCTAAAACAACATGATCTAAAGGAATATAACCTGACCTGAACTAATCTACTGACACACACACACACACACACACACACACGAGGTAAAACACAGCCACACGAGGTAAAACACACACACGAGGTAAAACACACACACGAGGTAAAACACAGCCACACGAGTCAAAACACACACAGTGCACAGCCACACAGGTAAAACACAGCCACACAGTGAAACCACAGCCACTGGTTAAACCACAGCCACACGAGAATTAAAACACACACGGAGTGAAACACACACACAGTGGCAAACACACGAGGTAAAACACAGCCACACGAGGTAAAACACACACACGAGGTAAAACACAGCCACACGAGGTAAAACACACACACGAGGTAAAAATACAGGAGTCAGGGGCAAGTTTAGTGGTCCCAGAGGAGGCCAGGCAGCACTCTGAGGCTTTTGCAAGACCTTAACTTTTTTATCGTTCACTCCACGCCGAGTCCCTCCACCACCACCACCTTCACCACCATTAGGCCGAGTTCTTCCACCACCATACACCATTACCACCGCCACCACCACCATTAAGTGGAGTTCCTCCACCACAACTACCTGCAGGTGGGCCAGGAAGTGGTGCAGCTTCACCTCCCGGTCAGGTTGTTCTGCCCATGACGAGGTGGTCAGTGTGTGGCGACAGGTAATCTCCCATGAAGATTGGGCCTTCCGTCTACCTGATCAACTCTCTCTGTGAGAAGCTCGAGTGTACACAACCACATGGATATATATATATATATATATATATATATATATATATATATATATATATATATATATATATATATATATATATATATATATATATATATATATATATATATATATATATATATATATAGGTGTATGTATGAAACAATACATCTTCTACTAAATAACTTGTTTCAGAAATAACAATCGGGTGTGACTTGGAGGCGGCGGTAACCCCGGCCTCTCCAGCCCTTCACCTCCTCACGCCGACCTCCAACCCTCCACCACCTCCCGCCCTCCACCACCTCCAGCCCTCCACGACCTCCAACCCTCCACGACCTCCCGCCACGGCAGAGTTTATCAATCGCCTCACTGAGTGGTGAAGGAGTGTATAAAAGAGAGTATCGGAAACTGCCATTTATTCCTCTTTTTTACCTTTACCGGAGGAGGAGGAGGAGGAGGAAGAGGAGGAGGAAGAAGAGGCGGAGGAGGAAAGAAAAGAGGAGGGAGGAAGAAGAGGAGAGATAAAAATATATAAGGTATCGGAGGTATTTTTTATCCTTAGCTCCTTTTTGGCTGCTGTATGGCGGTGTATGTGTGTGTGTGTGTGTGTGTGTGTGTGTGTGTGTGTGTGTGTGTGTGTGTGTGTGTGTGTGTGTGTGTGTGTGTGTGTGTGTGTGTGTGTGTGTGTGTGGTGTGTGTGTGTCCACCACCTGCTTGTTCGTAAAACAGTACAGCACCACCATACCACACGATAGTAATGTGTAATAGCTCCTGTTACTAGTAAACCCGGACATCACTGTGGGTTAGTCTTATCCAGCCATTAATTAAGACTATTGGATAAAGTAGACCTTATCCAAGTGTTTTAATTACAACTTATTGAAGGTTAATTATCCTACTCCGTCATTACAGCTTCGGTCCAGGTAATGTGGGAGTGGACAGGTAGTAGAGTACTGGCCGTCAGCTCCTGTACTGGCCGTCATCTACTGTACTGACTTGTGTTACAGTCCTCCCGGGGGGCTGGGTGGTAGCGTCTGTGCCTCACTATTGACTATTGGAAACTTTACTCTCTTTTGTGTCTCACTTTCTTTTCTTTGTTTTTATAATTCTTCTTTTGTTTAGGTTTTGTTTAAATTTAATTATCTATGAATGTGGTGACGGCGGGTAGTTGTGTCGGCCCTCCTCTCTGATCAGTGACATACAGGGACTCTCCACACACCCTCCCCACACACTGCTCCAACCAGACAAAATATTCCATTTACTTTCACTGAATTTTTCGCCCTTCACAAATATCACAATGGCATATAGAACTTAACTAAAAGGAACTATCCATACTGTTATGTTGTAAGTCACTCGAGCTGCAAAAAACAAAACAGAAAAATACGACTCGATCAGTTGACCCTAGTGTTAGCTACCTGCGAAATGTTTTAAAACTCACGTTCTTTTTAGTCTAAGAGAATTTTTCATATAGAATATAGGAAATAGAAAAAACGAAAATCCTTCAAAATTTTTCACTGAAAAATGTTTATGCTACGAGAGAGGTCCCCCCCCCCCCCCCCCCTTATCACAGCCACACAACAATATTGGATTTAACAGATTCCTCGGCGAGTGTGTGTTTCTCTAAAATCTATTTTGCAAATCAGGGTCCAGATTCTCAAAGGTTCGCACGTCGAATTTTCCTCACGACCAGAAACGTGTGAGAATCCATCTGATGCCATTAAGCTACGACATATTGGTGGATACTAAAAGGTTCCCATGTTGGATTTCCCTCGTAAGTGCTGACGTAAGAACATAATGCACGAAATCTCTTTTGGGTAAAACATAATAATAACATCTAAAATGACATCAACACTCTACCGTACAGATATACAGTATGTTCAATTAGCACCAGTTAACGATATACTGATGGAGTTCAAGTTAATAATACTATATTTTCTGAAGTGTCTGTCCGAATTATTAAGATAGAAATACTAACAGTGAGACGCAAAAATAACAGACACAAAGAACAAATAAACACACAGACAATAAGACTACATACATACATACATGCATACATACATACATACATACATACATACATACATACATACTCTTGAAAAATTCTGTAATACAAAAAAATACAGAAATACGTTGATAAATACGACTGCAAGAATCACGAAATACAGTGACTATTATTAAACCCTCAAGACGTAATTATCAATAGAAATACAGAAGTCAACCGGTGTTACAGAAATACAGACACAGACAGACACAGACACATGTAGTTAAAGAGGTCATACACAGACTGACAGCTCAAGAGAATGAACTGTCAACATGAAGAGATGAAGAAAATGAATAATAAACAATTGGAATAGAAAACGAACAGAAATATAAAAATGTAAATGGAAAAAAAAACTGTAAAATTGAAGAGACAAATAAAGTGAAGTAATGAATAAGAAAATAGATAATAAACAATGTGGAATAGGTATTGAATTGGTCTCTAAGGATGAAAATGATCGAAAAATGCAAAGTTGAACGCCAAACTTTTCTGCTTCATCCTGACACAACGCCCAAGACCCCTGCCCTGAGCTGAGTCCCAAGACTGCCTTCCCAACAACTTCCTTACCTAATTATGTCAAATAGCTACGGTGCCAGTGTTGGATGGTGGGTGGTGGTGGCACTGTTGGAAGGTGGGTGGTGCCAGTGTTGGATGGTGGGTGGTGGTGGCACTGTTGGAAGGCAGAGTGGTGCCGGTGTTGGATGGTGGGTGGTGGTGATTGGCACTGTTGGAAGGAGTGGGTGGTGCAGTGTTGGATGGTGGGTGGTGGTGGCACTGTTGGAAGGTGGGTGGTGCCAGTGTTGGATGGTGGGTGGTGGTGGCACTGTTGGAGGATGGCACTGCTGGATGCTGGATGGTGGCACTGAGGGTGAAGGTGCTGTCTGTTATCATCAACGTCAAGATTAAAAAAAAAAGTGAGAACGACTTAAGGATTTCCCTCTCACCTTTCCCTCTCTCCTCTCACTTTTCCCTCTCTTCCACTGTCTTTTATCTCCATCTCACTAATTCTCTCATCTTCTCTACCCTGTCTCCTCCCTCTACTGACGTTCCCCATACGTTCCTCATCTCATCCTCAAACATCGTTCTTCTCCCCCCCACCTAACACCCTCACTCCCTGTCCCCACTCATCACCCTCCCTCTCCACACACCCCCTCTCCCCTTACACAAACACACACTCAGACACGAGGAGAATAAAGGGGAAGCTGAGGGTGGTAGAGTGTTTTATTAAGCGTTACATTAGCGCTTAATTAAGACTCTGAGTAAAGGAAATATATGGGAAAATAACACACAGGGAATACTTTATATTATACCTCGTTCTAAAGTCTTGTAATGTGACTAGTGTTTGGTTGGGCGTGATGTGCAGAAAGTTACATCATTCTAAATACTGTCAACATTTTCGTAAACATTAAAGAACTGTTGGTTTGTTGAGATATTATCATTATTTATTCATTTCTAGTTTATTCATGTTTGTGTTCACTCAGGCGTTTATTCTTGTTATTGTTGTTTTTGTTGTTATTGGTGTTATTGTTGTTTTGTTATTGTTGTTATAGGTGTTATTATTATTATTATTATTGTCGTCGTTATTATCATCATCATTCCACACTAGTCATAACCCTAACAGCTGTGTGTATATGTTTATTAATCAAACTAGTAATTCTGTCTCGACCATGGCACATTTCCCCCACCACAAATTCTGGTAAAGGTTTATAAACGATCAAACAATGTAGGTTAGGTTCGGTTTGGTTAGGTTTGGTTAGGTTCGGTTAGGTTAGGTTAGGTTAGGTTAGGTTTGGTTAGGTTAGGTTAGGTTAGGTTCGGTTAGGTTCGGTTAGGTTAGGTTCGGTTAGGTTTGGTTAGGTTTGGTATGTTTCCCCACCTGTAATAAAGTCCACCCTCCTGTATAATATTTGACCACTAATACTTTACATGCGAAGGATTGAATTTCCTGATTAAAAGTTCAACACTCGACTGTATTTCTGTATTACAAAAACAAATCTGAACACGTTGGTACACACAGAGTAATTTTTTGTGTTGTATCTGAAGCATTAAATTCCATTATCTCCATACACTGATATGTTGTTTTGGTTACTAAATAGATAAGTTAGTTGAATTATAAACAGATTATATATTTATCTATCTATCTATCTCTCTGTCCGTCTGTCCGTCTGTCTGTCTGTCTGTCTGTCTGTCTGTCTGTCTGTCTAAATTTATTCACATTACAATAATAATAAAGAAATTAGACCTAACAAATATTTTAATAAATTGTTAATAGGTTGAAACACAAAACTGACATAGAGATAAGTACAAGCACACCAGAATAAATTAGTACGCTAGTAATTAAGTAGATAAGTACACGGGCAGATGGGCCACACGTGGGTCGTTTAGTGTGAGATATTTCGCGATAGTCTTTTGTTTGTTGTTGTGGCTGGGAGGTGAGAGAAACACTATAGTCACTCCCTGGCCACAGAGTCATAGGAGGGATATTCTCAATACTTTAACACTTAAGAATGTACCTTAACGACTTGACTCTCTCTCTCTCTCTCTCTCTCTCTCTCTCTCTCTCTCTCTCTCTCTCTCTCTCTCTCTCTCTGTTATTGCTATTGTTATTGTTGTGTTTAACCCTAAGTCAATTTGTGAGCTTCGTCTTATACGTTCTCAGTCAGTGTAGACCCCTTCAGTGTAGACCCCTTCAGTGTAGACCCCTTCAGTGTAGATCCCTTCAGTGTAGACCCCTTCAGTGTAGATCCCTTCAGTGTAGATCCCTTCAGTGTAGACCCCTTCAGTGTAGACCCCTTCAGTGTGGAGCCCTTCGGTGTGAGCCCTTCATTGTGGAGTCCTTCAATTAGATCCTTCAGTGTGGAGCCCTTCAGTGTAGACCCTTCAGTGTGGAGCCAGCAGTGTGACCCTTCAGTGTGAACCCTTGTTGTAGATCCTTCGGTGGAGCCTTCAGTGTGGGCCCTTCTAAGTGTAGAGCCCTTCAGTGTAGACCCTTCAGTATGGGCCTTGATGTAGACCCTTCAGTGTAGATCGCCAGTATGGAGCCCTTCAGTGTAGACCCCTTCAGTGAGCCCTTCAGTGTAAGATCCCTTCGGTGTAGGCCCTTCAGTGTAGACCTTCAGTGAGCCCCTTCAGTGTAGATCCCTTCCAGTGTGGGTGCTGGTGTGGAGCCCTTCAGTGTAGACCCCTTCCAGTGTGAGCCCTTGATGTATGGGCCCTTCGGTGTAGACCCCTTCCAGTGTAAGGCCCTTCAATTATGGAGCTCCTTCAGTGTGAATCCACCAGTGTAGATCCCTTCAGTGTAGATCCCTTCAGTGTAGACCCCTTCAGTGTAGACCCCTTCAGTGTAGATCCCTTCAGTGTAGACCCCTTCAGTGGAGACCCCTTCAGTGTAGACCCCTTCAGTGTAGACCCCAGTGTGTTGTGCTCGGCGTCAGGCTCTGATATTGGTTTTTGATTAAATAGTTCCAAACAATGACCAATTCAATAGATAAAATAACAAATCCACTCACTCAGATTTTCGTTCAACACACACTCTCTCTCTCTCTCTCTCTCTCTCTCTCTCTCTCTCTCTCTCTCTCTCTCTCTCTCTACTGCTGAGGATGCAAGACCATGAAATATTTAGGCCCTACACGATGCACTACACAGTAACAGTTAGCGTGTCTGTATTTATGAAATTTCAATATCTCTTTCCCCATAACTTCCTCTTGAACGCTTTTCAGATCGAGAGGCATTATTCCTCTAATGGGACTTTGTTCAATACTCCTCCTCTACTGACTAACACTCCTTCTTACTGTGCCTTAATGATCGGTAGTGTCGATAGGTGTACATAATTGATGTTTACTTTTATATCAAGTGGTTCATGTTGTGTTGTTGTTAGTTATCTTAGTTTTAAAAGAACTTGATTGACATTTTCTAGTATTCTGCTGAAGTGAAGTTTAATTTATTTGGCTGTGTTCGGTAATGTTTTGTTTTTTTTCTGATAAAATAAATGAAGTTAGTTTAAAGTGAAGGAATTGATTTATATTTACTGTGCAGGATGGTTCTTTTTTCAGACACGCCAGAAGTACTCACTCACTCACTCACTCACCTGCTCGCTCACTCACTCACTCACTCACTCGCTCACTCACTCACTCACCCACTCACTCACTCACTCACTCACTTACTCACAAATTGAAGAAACTATTTACCGTGTTTTTATTACTTGACAAAGGGACTCAACATAATTTTATAAAACTTACAGTATGGCAGAAAATATGAACTAAGTAAGATAAAATAAGTTAAAAACAAGTCTATTGGTAACAAAAAAAATAACTTCTTTCTAACACCGACATAACCGAAAAATCTAGCGGGATATAATTTATTTGTGGAAGTCGAAATAATTATTGTCTATCATAAATAAACCCTGGCCACTTCCACCGCTATCTTGGCCACCTCCACCGCTATCTTGGCCACCTCCACCGCTATCTTGGCCACCTCCACCGCTATCTTGGCCACCTCCACCGCTATCTTGGCCACCTCCACCGCTATCTTGGCCACCTCCACCGCTATCTTGGCCACCTCCACCAATATGTACCTGTTCCCACACCCTGGTACATTGTTAACTGTTCCCTTCATTATTATTCTACTGTTACCTGGTGAGACACGAAGACGGTCACTACTAACACACCTGTAGCCTCACCGCCCGGACACCTGCCCTGCTCACAGCCATTAACCTTTGACCTGAACTTGCTGATAGTGCTAAGCCACACATAGTATATAATTCCTATACCCTGGGGGAACACAGTAGTACACCACGGGCAGGTATAGAACAAATATAATATGTATACTGGTAAAAAATGACCCTAACAGACTAGATGGTGTTCACTGTGTCTTAAAACGCTTGAGATTTTGTCCAGAAGAAACGTGTCATAGAATACCATAACAATTATGTAACAGATTAATAAGTTTCACTCTTCCGCATCACATCATCACTAGATTATAATAAAAGTTATATTTTACCCCAACACAACAGAAGGTGAACACGTTTGAGGTATTTTACTGATATTTTTACTTCCATCACTTAAAGGTACGTTCATGACTAATTCACCATCAAGAACTGGTCCTGAAAACTTGGCAAGAGCGACCAACTATTTTTTGACGACAGGATATAATCAAATAGTCAATCAGAATGTTGTAAAGCCACCACGAACTACACCTGAACAGCTCACACCTGCCAGGTAAAACAGCACCTGTCAACTAGTACTTAATGTATTTCTCTGTTAAGTTTTACAATCAGTGTTTTAGTATATAAGATCTATCTATCACTGACCACGAGATACTAATAATTCAAACACTCGTCCATCAATAATCACAACACACACAACAAGTAAATCCAACAAACTCCACTAAAGTCTGTACGAGTTAATTTAAAACTAATTTAAACATGAACTTAACATACGACAGTGTAATACATTGGTGATCTCAACACGACTTGTAAATATAACAAACAATAACATCATTTACCCAACGCCTTAACAAGTAACGTATAACTTCAGTATTATTTTAACCAGTATATTCAACAGTGTAATAAGTCAACACAACAAGAGGATGAAGCAAGTTATTCCTTAAACTAACTCCTGATTTTCCTCTTGTCTTTGAGGCTCCTCGGTGGCACACAAAAAGAGGAGGATGAGGAGGGGCGTGTTGAGAGTTGAGGTAAGTGAGGAACAAAGGTGTCTGGATGGCCGGGGTGATATTAGACACTGCCCATTGTGGTTTGTTGCCTCTCAGGGAGCTTCTGTCTGAGGGATTATGTTCAAGCTATTGATGGCTCAGATAACAGAGATGGCAGTGGTGGTGGTGGTGGTGGTAGTGGTAGTAGCGGTGGTAGTAGTGGTGGTGGTTGGGATAGTGGTAGGTGTAGTAAATATTGAGAGTATTGTTAGTCTCTACGTGGTGATAATAATAATAATAATAATAACAATAATAATAATAATAATAATAATAATAATAATAATAATAATAATAATAATAATAATAATAATAATAATAATAATAATAATAATAATAATAATACTCCACACACGAGTCAATCCGCTCGACCTTCCCAAGACCCAGAGATTCACTGACATTACTCAACACTCCAGAGTGAAATAAATAATATACCAACTTTTACCACAGCCTTCAGTCTCTCCTTGACCACGACAAACACCAAGTAACCTAACTTAACCTAACCTTACCTAACCTACCCTAACCTAACCTAACCTTACCTAACTTACCCTAACCTAACCTTACCTAACCTACCCTAACCTAACCTTACCTAACCTAACCTAACCTAACCTAACCTAACGTGAAAGCGAGTCTTGTAATGTTGGTAAGAGTACACCGACCATTGGCCTTTCTTCTACTGTCAGGGGGATAAAATTGATGAAGTATTTTTTTATTTAGTTGTTTATTGAGAAAAGTTGAGTAGAAATTCTTAACAAGGGAAGAGAGAAGGTGTGTGTGTGTGTGTGTGTGTGTGTGTGTGTGTGTGTGTGTGTGTGTGTGTGTGTGTGTGTGGTGTGTGTTTTATCCAGTTCAGAATTTAACTAAACGCAAAGTTGGGTTCAGACACTTTTATGATCAAACGAGCACATGCATAAATTTAGAGAGAGAGAGAGAGAGAGAGAGAGAGTGAGAGAGAGAGAGAGAGAGATTTGGCCACACACACACACACACAGGCAGGAGAACCCACTGACCAACGCCCATTTTACATGATACAACACATAAATTAACTCCACCCTCACAACACACATTTAACTACAGCTCATTAAATTCCACACCCGATTCTGGAAACTACTAAAACCAATCGTAAAACCTAACCAAACTTTCTAACCAAATCTAACCTAATATAACCTAACCTAACCAAATCCAGGAACCATAACACGAAGATCGGGGTCCCGGTCAACGTTTAGGTCCAAGGGATTATTATCAACACCTGTGGAGGAGAAGTGTGTATGTGTATATATGTGTGAGTATAAATGAGTGTGTACATATGTGTGTGTGTGTGTCTGGCTGTATACCATATTAGCCATCGTGAAGGACACACACACAAGAGGTAGTGGGCGTATGAACCACACAATGAGCAGCGCCCTGGTGGTAGAATTGTAAATTGTGGACGACCGACTGCTTTTAAAATGAGCTGAATCTTAATTACGAATTAAGGAAGTTTTGTATAATACGGTCGTTAGATCAGATAATTACACACACAAATTAAGGTTAAAGTTACTAGGTAAAGGCAATCACCGTATTAGAGGAACATTATTCTCTTCTCTCTCTCTCTCTCTCTCTCTCTCTCTCTCTCTCTCTCTTACTCTATTTTTTCTAGTCTAGGCTGTATATATTTTCACTTTTTTTTTACAGATAATTCAGTTTTATTTTTTGCTGTCTTATTCTTTTTTTTATATTTTTCTTCCTATATTTTTTTATTTTTATATTTTTTTTTAGTTTAATTTTATATTTTGTCTTTATTTTTCCGTCTTACTCGTCTCTTTTTTTTTCTTTTTATATCGTTTGTGTTTCAGTTCTTTTTTTTCTATATAGTTTCCAATTTTTCCCACTTTTTATCTGTTTATACCATTATTTGTATTTATTTTTGTTTTTTACTTTTTATTTTCTCCTCAGACGATACCAAATTCTTCATATCTACAACAGAGTCCTCACTATGGGCGGGCGTCTGGTGTCACAGGCAGGCACCCAGCGGTAAAGTACAGTACAGTCCTGTGTTCAATATCTTCAACAAGCAGGTGAAAGTGAACATAGTATCTACGCCTTTAATTAACATATTAGTACTTTTCACTTATACAGGCAAGGTTGAGTTAATGACCTAAGTTGAAAAATATCCTACGTTTAGTAAGTGGTTTAATATTTAGGGTATTTTGAGCGTACGTATCCAATATATTGTATATACGTTCTTTTATTGTCTTTTATGTTATTGAATTATATAAACTAATTATCTCTCATCCCACAATTTTGCAGTCGTTGCTACATCTATTTTATAATAACTGATTTATGCAAATTGAGCAATACCTTTTATATTGTATTCTTGACACCGAGGCTGAGGTGTGTGTGTGTGTGTGTGTGTGTGTGTGTGTGTGTGTGTGTGTGTGTGTGTGTGTGTGTGTGTGTGTGTGTGTGTGTGTGTGTGTGTGTGTGTGTGTGTGTGTGTGTGTGTGTGTGTGCTATACCTACAAAACGATGATAAGAAAACAACAATAATTAACTATTACTCACCTGTGCTGTATATACCTGGCCTTGACAACACACAAAGAGGTTGTGTTACAGTGGCCGTCGGTGTTCACAGTGAGAGGTACAGACACAGGTGAGCGTAGTACTGTAGTGATGTGCTCTAGACTCTACCCAGTTAGACGGGATGTAATGTTCCAATTTCATTTTCAAAATACACAAATAAATCAAGTTAGAGAGTGAGGTACTGTAGCGTCGCGCCTCACACCGGCACCAATTAATCCGCCACCTGCCGCCTGGGCTTCACATTCTCAACGTTTCCTACGATAAATTTCTTCCCGGTCTGGGGAGACAGGTCCCGCTCTTTACGTTAAAAACTCACACTACAATTCCCACGGCATTTTAGTCGCCAACTCCGAATCGTTGCATAATTTAGCCAGTTAGAGGCGTTACACAACACCAGGTAAAGGGAGTTAGTAAAGGGATTTTTTATACACGAAAGGACCTTTGAGAATCAAGACAGAGGTTCATTAGTCTTTACAACACGTTGGTAAGAGAGGAGTGCGGCAGTGGCGGCCTTAACGCCCTAGTTCTCGCCAGGTGCCAGGTGTCTCCTCTAATCCTACGAGGGGACTCAGGCCATTATGACTGTCGGTAATCATTACGCAGGGAGACAGCCCACACGACCTCCCTGCCTCCTCCTCCACCTACCTCAGTGTGTTGGGTGAAGTTACGGCAGGGTGTAGGAGGCTCTCTTGTGGAAGTGTTAGGTTCGGTAAAATTATGGGAGGTTGACGGTCGTTATGGAGGGTTTGGTAATGGTGCTGGGAGGCGGCGTGATACTGAACGATGGTGGGAAGATAGTTGAGACTGTGAGGAGGTGGACGCCTGGGTGGTGATAGACTAACTTAATTGAGGTTTCCGGAAGCTGGAGAAAATGTTGGCAGACAGAGAGAGGCTGAGTAGCGGTGGACGAGGTGGGGAGATGTTGTCAGGGAGGGAGTGGAAGTTAAACTTACCCTGAAGGAAGAGAACAACATGAATCAATTAAATCAAGAACGTCGGTAGAGAGCAAGTGAGGGATGGATATGGGAAGCCGTTCAGGCAAATGATACTGTATTCTCAAATACGGTATATATTATACATACATATACATATAAGGTATATATACGAACTCATGCATTTCATAAAGCATTATCTATAAGCCCTAAATTCACTCACTCCAAAATGCAGAATACAATATTCCAGCCTAATTATTTGGTAGAGTATTAAACAGACTGCATTACTGAAATGCACAAAGCATTCTATTATCCAGTATGATGCTCCAAGCTTTCATATGTTGTATAAATAACCAACACAACAGCACTCACTGTCATTTGCATATCAAAGAGTTGGTAACGAACGTAATATCGTTATTCATTAACCTGAACTGAACGGAGGGGAGGACGATGCACCGTGACGCCTGGTTCACAGTGGTCGGCTCACTATGGCACAGTTCAGATAAATCCTTAACAAGACAATTTTGGTTGGTGGTGTCGTCGTCAGTCTCACAGCTCCAACAATAACAACATGTGAAGCTGACACCTGAGGCTGACACTCTGCCAAGACTACAATGGGGGGAGACTTATGGCCTGAGCACAGTTTCTTTCTCATGATAATAATAAACTGTTTATAGAGGATTGTGTCCTAGTCATGCCGAGAAGTTCCTTTGTGGGTTTAAGGTTCTGAGTTCAGGTTTAAGTTGGCAGTTAAGGGTAATGCTAAGGTTATGGTTATCTGGGTTGTCTGCCACCCACTACCTCCCTCCCCGTGTTGTCTGCCACCCACTACCTTCCTCCCCGTGTTGTCTGCCACCCACTACCTCCCTCCCCGTGTTGTCTGCCACCCACTACCTCCCTCCCCGTGTTGTCTGCCACCCACTACCTTCCTCCCCGTGTTGTCTGCCACCCACTACCTCCCTCCCCGTGTTGTCTGCCACCCACTACCTTCCTCCCCGTGTTGTCTGCCACCCTACCTTCCTCCCGTGTTGTCTGCCCACTACCTTCTCCCCGTGTTGTCTGCCACACTACCTTCCTCCCGTGTTGTCTGCCACCCACTACCTTCCTCCCCGTGTTGTCTGCCACCCACTACCTTCTCCCCGTGTTGTCTGCCACCCACCATCTTCCTCCCCGTGTTGTCTGCCACCCACCATCTTCCTCCCGTGTTGTCTGCCACCCACTACCTCCCTCCCGTGTTGTCTGCCACCCACCATCTTCCTCCCCGTGTTGTCTGCCACACATCTTCCTCCCGTGTTGTCTGCCACCCACCATCTTCCTCCCGTGTTGTCTGCCACCCACCATCTTCCTCCCGTGTTGTCTGCCACCACTACCTTCCTCCCGTGTTGTCTGCCACCCACTACCTTCCTCCCCGTGTTGTCTGCCACCCACTACCTTCCTCCCGTGTTGTCTGCCACCCACACCTTCCTCCCCGTGTTGTCTGCCACCACCATCTTCCTCCCCGTGTTGTCTCCCCACCATCTTCCTCCCGTGTTGTCTGCCACCACCATCTTCCTCCCCGTGTTGTCTGCCACCCACTACCTTCCTCCCCGTGTTTGCCACCCCATCTTCCTCCCGTGTTGTCTGCCACCCACTACCTTCCTCCCGTGTTGTCTGCCACCACTACCTTCCTCCCCGTGTTGTCTGCCACCCACCATCTTCCTCCCCGTGTTGTGCCACCCACCATCTTCCTCCCCGTGTTGTCTGCCACCACTACCTTCCTCCCCGTGTTGTCTGCCACCCCAACTTCCTCCCCGTGTTGTCTGCCACCCACCATCTTCCTCCCCGTGTTGTCTGCCACCCACCATCTTCCTCCCCGTGTTGTCTGCCACCACTACCTTCCTCCCGTGTTGTCTGCCACCCACCATCTTCCTCCCCGTGTTGTCTACCCACCATCTTCCTCCCCGTGTTGTCTGCCACCCACCATCTTCCTCCCCGTGTTGTCTGCCACCCACATCTTCCTCCCCGTGTTGTCTGCCACCCACCATCTCCTCCCCGTGTTGTGCACCTACCTTCCTCCCCGTGTTGTCTGCCACCCCATCTTCCTCTCGGTGAGGCAGAGGAAGGTTGAGTAGAAAAGTTCGCTCGAGTGTCTAAACGGTGATGTTATTACATATTTCCAGGAAGGTAGATACTCTCTCTCTCTCTCCCCTTCCATTTTTCTTCCTTTCTCTCCCTCTCCCTTTCTACCCCCCCCCCACTCTCCCATTCCTCTGTCCTTCTTCTCTCTGTGTCTCTTTCACATGTCGTATCACGCACCCTGCCCCCTCTCTCTCTCTCTCTCTCTCTCTCTCGTTCTTCCTTTTCTCTTCCACTTTTATTCCCCTCTCTTGTCTCCCCTTCCTCCCTACCTCCTCCCTCTCTCTCTTTCTCTTCCTCCCGGTTCCTTTCACCTCCCCTCTCCTCCGCCACCCTTCCACTCCTCCATCTCTCTTGTCCTCCTGGGGTTGGTGGTAAGCCCAGAGACAGACACAACCTGGGGACTTAACCATTTGATTACAGGGGAAGGCGCTAACAGAGGCTCCCTTGGCCAACTCATTATGGTAGACCTACAAGACCTATTAAATGGTGACCCAAACATGTTGATTAAGAGAGAAACAAAGCGTATAGGATCTACTTCATCCTCTTTGTCCATTACTCTCAGTGAACATAATCGCATCCCCTCGAGAACACGACAGAGACAGACAGGAGGATAACTTGGATCTCTCGGTAAAAAATTAAACAGAGGACCAGGAAATTACTGCCCAGGTTCCAGCTATAATTAACGAGGTCCCTTCCCTTGAATCGCTCTCTCCTCGTCATCAAAATTTCATACCGAATCTTTTATGTGGGTGAAATATTTATCTGTGGTGAAGTTCAGGGAGTTTCGTTGACGGTGGGTGGGTGTGGTGGGGAGGGGTGGGGGTGGAGGGGTGAGGGTGTTGAGGTGATGGGGGTGATTGTGAAGAGTCATCAGTGGGATTTCTTCGTACAGGTTGACACTTCCCCTAGACAACCTCTCAGGGGAAAAACAAAACACGTCCATACTTCGTCCAAATCACTGACCTTATTACTGTGTCAGACGTAGACGACACCCTGCCCTGCCACCTTGAGTCTGTCTGTGTGGGGAGAGAATGTTGTCACAGTCGGCTGGTTCTATTTTTATTCATGTAAGAAAAATATAGAAGGAATGTTGTCAGGCGAGATTAAACCACGGAGAAGGAGGCGGGGTGCAGCAGGAGCCAGGGAACACCAGGACCAATTTCCAAACTTCCTGAGAATCTCCCCAGCTGGCATCAAGAACCTAATTTGTCTCCCTGAACACCAAGTGAAGAAGACTGTTACACACACACACACACACACACACACACACACACACACACACACACACACACACACACTCCACCTCCCACAACATAGTCATTTTCTAAACAATAATTAACACCAGAAAATAACAGGAGAAATATATAGCCGCCAGTACAGTATATTTAATTTATACACAGTGACAGGTCTTAAATATTTTATTAATTTGCATACTAAACAGGAGGACCATTATTATTCCAACACTTTTAATATATTAACTGTTAAAACAAGAGGCCATTTACCTAAAAAATATATTACTGTATTTTCTTTAGGTTGTGTGTGTGTGTGTGTGTGTGTGTGTGTGTGTGTGTGTGTGTGTGTGTGTGTGCTACTTGACTCACACAGTAGATGTTATATAGTAGTAAAGTTAATGACAATAGGAAGATTTAGTCAATATACATCAGCACCGTTACTTCACCACAACACTAGTATTATAAAGTCTACTGAACCATCTTGTATATAAAGTTCACCAACAACAGTCATCACAAAGCCTCGATAACCAAAACACAAACCAAGAAGGAAAGATAAATGTTTTGTAAAATTGTCTTGGCAGATGAACTTTCAGCTTGTCTATCTGGTGTCAGGATAAGTCTCACGTTGTTCTGAGGCAACACTCCAGAACACAACACAAGTTATACAAAGACTAGTTTTTCACCATCTCTCGACAGTGGTTAGTGTGGAGGGGACAGCCGTAGTGTGTTTGGTTGTGTTGTTGACTATGGAAGGGAGGATGATATGGACAGTCAGGTCACACACACACACACACACACACACACACACACCACACACACTACAAAGCTCTTCTCACTTCTTTCACATTCTCTTCTTGCAGTTACCTCCACGTCCTCCTCCCTCTACCTCCCACACTCCCTACCATCCCTCCCTCTCCCACACTTCCTCTCCTTCGTCTCCCCTCTCACATTCACTTATCTTCTCTTCACATCTTTCTACTTATCTTCTTTCTCCTTCACCCCCTCCACACCTCTCACTCACCTCACCTCCTCCCACCTCTCACTCACCACCTCTCCCTCACCTCTCCTCCCTCCCCCCTCCCCTCACCCTCCCCTCCTCACACCTCTCCCCACTCACCTCACCTCCCCACACCTCTCCCCTCCACCTCACCTCCCTCACCTCTCTCCTCACCTCCACACACACCTCTCCTCACCTCACCTCCCTCACACCTCTCCTCACCTCACCCCCTCCCATCTCTCACTCACCTCCTCCCTCTCACCTCTCCTCTCCTCCCACCTCACCTCCTTCTCCCACCTCTCCCTCCTCCCTCACACCTCTCACTCACCTCACCTCCTCCCCTCTCCTCCTCACCTCCCACACACCTCTCCCCCCTCCTCCCCTCCCCCTCTCTCCCACCTCCCCTCCCCTCCCCCTCCCACCCCCCCACCCCTCCCACCTCACCCCCCTCACCTCCCCACACCTCTCCACTCACCCCCCCTCCCCTCACCTCTCCCTCCCACCCTCACCCCCCTCACACCTCTCACTCCACCCCTCACCTCTCCCCTCCACCTCCACCTCCCCACCCCACCTCACTCCTCCCCACACCTCCCTCCCCTCCCCTCCCCTCACCCCTCTCCTCACCTCCCCACCTCCCTCACCTCTCCCTCCCACCTCCCCACCTCCCCACCTCTCACTCACCTCACCTCCTCACCTCTCCTCACCTCA
Organism: Homarus americanus; assembly: GCF_018991925.1. Lineage (NCBI taxonomy): Eukaryota > Metazoa > Arthropoda > Malacostraca > Decapoda > Nephropidae > Homarus > Homarus americanus. The sequence goes on from NW_024744839.1 coordinate 2,188,908, forward strand.
CCTCCCCACACCTCTCACTCACCTCACCTCCCTCCACCTCTCCCTCTCACCTCACCTCCCTCACCTCTCACTCCCCTCCTCCCCACACCTCCTCACTCACCTACCTCCTCACCTCTCACTCCCACCTCACCTCCCTCACACCTCTCCTCACCTCACCTCCTCACCTCTCACTCACTCCCCCTCACACTCTCACTCACCTCACCTCCCTCACACCTCTCACTCACCTCACCTCCCTCACACCTCTCCCCACTCCTCCCCTCCCACCTCACTCACCTCACCTCCCCACCTCTCACTCACCTACCTCCCTCCACCTCTCACTCACCTCACCTCCCTCACACCTCTCACTCGCCTCACCTCACGTAATCTTACCTCTGAGCAGGACTGGCTGTATCGCGTGTCATCCCTGGCTATGTATCATGAATAATAGATGAATTAATTAAGGAGACTAGAGGATACATGGTGGTCTGGCCCTGACGACCACCCCGCTGTGATGAGGCCACCACTGTGTGTATTATTGATGCTGGCTCTCTCTCTCATTATATGCCTTTCATTTCATATTCACTTCAATTTTCCTCTCTTCCTCACTCCCTTACGCTTCCTTACTCCCTTTCTCCCTCAGGCTTCCTCGCTCTCTTCATTTCCCTCACCCCCTCTCTCTTCACTCCCCTCTCCCTCACTCGCTCTCACCTTTACTCCCTCATTCCCCCTCTCCCTCACTCGCCCCCCTCTCCCTCACTCGCCCTCTCCTTCACTACCTTACCCCTAACTCGGGCCCTCCTCCTTCACTACCTCACCCCTAACTCCGCCCTCCTTTCTCCCCCCCTCACCTCCCTCTCCCTCTCCCTCTCTCTCACCTCCCCTCCCTCACTCGCCCTCTCCTTCACTACCTTACCCCTAACTCGCCCTCTCCTTCACTACCTCACCCCTAACTCGCCCTCTCCTTCACCCCCTCACTCCCTCTCTCCCTCACTCTCCCTCTCCCTCACCTCCCCTCCCTCACTCACCCTCACGCTGCCACAGTTACATCCTGACAATATTATTCAGGGGACCAGGAAAAATATCTTGCATCTAAACGAGAAAAAAAAATCAGTGAATTTGGTGAGAGCTCTACAAGCCACCCCAGTGCTGCCTCAGTCTCCAGGCTCACATGTTCCTACGGTAAATATTCCTCGTACCTGAAGACGTAAGAAATGAGTAACTTAAAAGACACTAGTAACATCTACAATGGAGTCGATTTTATACTGAGACTCTATGTCAGGAAATAAAAATAGAGTGCAGGTCCTTTGTGAGTGTGAGTCCTTGAGGCCACACACTTAACTTGGTGATGAGTGTGTGTGTGTACAAAGTGGTCATACCATCGTCATCCAAGAAGGTATATTTCTTTTGTTCTTTACGTTAACCAGTTTCGGTTCTTGTGTGTAATTAAAACTAAACTTTATTAAACATATTCTTGATAATCTGAAACTCGTTTATAAATATTCCGTCAGTGTTATTGTCCATATGGAAGATAAGAGGCTTTACCATTTTTTACTTCAAGTGTGTTGTTCGTTGAGCCACACCTGTTGTTACACCCCACCACAACACTCACCCACAACACTCATACTTCACTCACACTGAAACTAGTAAATAAACTCAAGTTCAGATTATATAAACAAGTATTTTTTTTCGCAGCTTTTATAATAGTAACATAAGTGACCTTTACTTGGCAACAGTGAGTGAGCCGAGTGAGGTGGGTTCAGGAATGGTAATACTACAGTATATCTAAAAGTACACCACCTCACACCCTGCTCGTGTTAATGATGATACTTACAACACAACACAACACAACACAACACCTTCATTATTACAGCAACACACGAGGCAGGTGGAGCTGGTCACAGTGAAGACTTTCGTATCCAACTTTCTATTCTTGTTTAAGGACGTGAAATATCAGGCATACAATGGGTGCCGACTTATCCCAAGCCTTCAAGGTGATGGGGGGTAAAGGGGGTGAGGGGGAGAGTAGGGTTAAGGGGTGAGGGAGTTAAGGGGTGAGGGGTACATCTAGAGTTGTCCATACAGTTCCCAGTTATCTGACCTTCCTGTGGTTTGTATTGTACGACAGTTACATAACAGTGTTCCGGCCGCTGTGTATAAAATTAATAATAAATGTTTACAACGTATTATGTAAACGTGCGGGCGTTTAAATGGTCACACTGAGGTACACACCACCACACTCCTTCACCACCACACTCCTTCACCACCACACTCCTTCACCACCTCGCCCCTTCACCACCACACTCCTTCACCACCTCGCCCCAACACCACCACACTCCTTCACCACCTCGCCCCAACACCACCACACTCCTTCACCACCACACACACCACCACATCCCTACACCACCACACCACCCACACCACCACACCCTTCACCACCACACCCCACACCACCACATCACCCACACCACCACACCACATTCCACACCACCACACCTTCACCACCACACATCCCTCACACCACACACATCCCCACACCACTACACCACCACACTCCTTCACCACCTCGCCCCAACACCACCACACTCCTTCACCACCTCGCCCCAACACCACCACACTCCTTCACCACCTCGCCCCTACACCACCACACTACCTACACCACCAAACTACCTACACCACCTTACCACTACACCACCACATCCCTCCACCACCACCTCTCCCCTTCACCACCACACCATTACACCGTTCTCTGTTGGTGGAGGTACACAGCGTCCTGTTAACGGCACCCCGCCTAATTACACCGCCCATAAAGATGGAGATTGTACGTCATTATATATTATAATTACTCTGCAGGCAGTGATTTCACGCCGTCACATCACAACTGCACGATCGTTTGAGCCTTGAATCACGTTGAGTGTTGTGCGTGATGGTGTTATGACGTTATGTTGTGTATGATGTTGTATTGTGTATGATGTTGTATTGTGTATGATGTTGTTGTTATGTTGTGTATAATAATGTTGTTCTGTGTGTATGGTGATGTTGTTATGTTGTGTATTATAATGTTCTTATACTGTGTATGTTGTTATGTACCATGTTGATGTTATGTACACGGTGATGTTGTTATGTTGTACAGTATATGATGATTGAGAGACGTACAGTAGAGCTACCCCCTATCTCCCCTCTCCCCTCCCTCCTTCCCTCCCCCTTCCCTCCCCCCCCCTCCTCCCCCCTTCCTCCATCAACTTCACCCTCCATGCACCAATGTTTTCCTCCAGTTTTTCTTTTGCGTTTTCCTCCAATCAATTTCACTCCATTCACAACTTCATGGAGTGTGGAAGACGCATTGAAACTTAAGTTAAAATTATCGTAGGAATTGTTTACCCGCAAAAAACTGTAAACAAAGAATACTGAAGAAGAGTGCCTGTATTGGTCTAGTGTCTGTGTGTCTGTGTCTGTGTCTGTTGGTCTCGCGTGTCTGTGTGTGTCCTGGGGGTCTCTCTCTCCTCCCTGGACCAAGAGGGAAGAACATCACGTGAGGGAGGTCAGTTTGTCACACAAGATGAGGCACCCGGGAGAGATGGTCCCTTGTACACAAACTTACACTCACATTTCTGGTCAACTAATATTTAACTTTTGTAATTATTCAGTTCTGTACAGATGGTGGTTTAGTGGTGTGAGTTTAACCCTTGAAGGACGATGATTTATGACTGCGATAGTTTAACCCTTTAAACTAGTGTCTTCAACGTTTGCAATAGATTAAACCATCAGCTTCTCTAATCATCATCCTTAGAGGTTTAAACAATCACTGTTTTAAACCAACATCCTTAAAGGGTTAACAGTAAGATAATTTAACCCGTTGATGACTATGGATTAAACACGCTAAAAACAATTACAAAACAGCCTAAGGGTCGTTTAATCCTGTTTGAAGACGCTGGTAAAACCCTTTGATTATGACAACACTTTCAACCATCGTCCTCAAAAGGGTCCCAGCACACAGGTCGGGGATAATCATGATGTAGATATAATGTTTAGAAGGAAGAGAAACTGTAAGACCCACCAGTACAGGTATGAAGTGAAGGTGAAGTTACTTTCCTATTATAACTTTTTACCAGAAGAAGGGGGGAGGGGAGGAGGAGGAAGGCAGAGGAGGAGAAAAAGAAGGAAGGAAGCAAACATGGATAACTAACCAAACGTACCGACGGAGAGAGTGAGCGGAGGGGGAAGAAGGGAGGAGAGAGGGAAGAAGGAGGAGGAGTGGGGATGAGGAGGTGAACAGAAAGGTAAGAGGTTAAGGTAGGCGGTGGAGGAGAGATGGGAATAATGGGATGAGGAGACGAGGAGGGAAAAGGAGGAGGAGAAGGGGTGGAAGAAGTGGAGCGGGTGGAGGAGGAGAAAGAAGAATGGAGGAGAATTGGAAGAAGTGGGCGGGTGGAGGAGGGAAAAGGAGGAGGAGAAGGGGTGGAAGAAGTGGAGCGGGTGGAGGAGGAGAAGAAGATGGAGGAGGAGAAGAGGAAGAGGAGAAAACCGCGAGCATATGGAAATTTAGTGGTAGCCAGAGGCAGGCCCCTACATCACATACACCGCTCACTGTATATAAAGTAATGTTGAACACAGGCAGCAGTAGATAACGTTAGTGGCCTCCCAGCCTACAGTCACACACACACACACACACACACACACACACACACACACACACACACACACACACAAACACACACACACACACACACACACACACACACACACACACACACACACACACACACACACACACACACACACACACACACACACACACACACACACTATCAATATTCCCCCACCGACTAATAAAAATATGACGTAAGGAATTAATCTTCCTCAATAAACAATAACAAAAAGATCAAAATAAAATAAATAAAGAGAACCGAAGAGAAACTAACAATAAGAAAAACAAAAGAAGAAAAAACAATAGAGCAAGACAAGAGACGAGTGAAGGTGCTGGAAAAGAAAAGAAAAGAAAAGAAAAGAAAAGAAAAGAAAAGGAAAAGATAAGAAACTCGAGGAACAGGAAAGTGCAATTTTTTCTTAAGAGTGGTGTGGCATTGCAGGATTGAAAATGTATGTCTGAGTGCCAAGTGAGAGTGTATTGTGACTGTTGTCGGGGGTACAGAACGCTTAATGGGGGGGGAGGGTGGGGTAAGGGGGAGGGGGACGGATGGGTGGGGGTAAGGGGAAAGAGGGAGAGGGAGGGGGGGAGACACAGGACTTTTTTTTCTTTATTCTTGCAGGAGGAGTGATGGTTTATATCTACGTTTCCATCAGAGTTTGTGGATCATCAGACAACATACACCTCAAGGTCTTACACAATAAAAAAAATTATCTGTACAAAATTATGTTGAAAAAATATGACACAACGGACGAAAGACTATGACAACCCTACCGAGACAACAGGAGTCACAGTGTTCATTCTGGAATTCATCGATCACCCGGAGTACAGATAGTTTTTTTTGGGGGGGGATGACTGAAGCTTTTCTCCTCGACTCTCGGTACCGATTTTTGTGTGTGTGTGTGTTTTAGTGAGATAGATTGTTAGGGAGGAGCCAAGATTAATACACGGAGTAATTTAAAGATGACAGCTTGAGTACGTGGTCAATCAAGCTTGAGTACGTGAATGACAGTTTGCTTATGTGAGTGACAGCTTGAGTGCATGAATAAGAGCTTGAATACATGAATGGCAGCTTGACTATGTGTGTGTGTGTGTGTATGTGTGTGTGTGTGTATGTGTGTGTGTGTGTGTGTGTGTGTGTGTGTGTGTGTGTGTGTATCACCCTCGCACACACACACACACACATTAAGATACAAAAGACCTGAGCCAAAATGACAATATTTTCCCAATACACATTTCAGTTTGTGTCTCTCCTACCAATAAACATTACTTCTGATAAGAGAGAGGAGCGGCCAGTAGGGAGGCCCAACTTATTCTGACATGTGATGAATATTTTCTGTACAGCTGCGGTGTTCTACAGGAGGGTGAGGTGGTCGATGATCCCCCACCAGGGTCTACAGTTTTCTGACTCGTGTATCAATAAGTAGAGTATTAATGATCTCGTCAAGTTGAACAATATTAAAACTCGTCTTCCTCTCGACCTCTGAGTCACTCGTGTTGGCCCCAAGTCGGTTTTGTGGTGTGGTATAACTTTGTGTCTGGGACGATGGCTGACTGCATCACTGTGTTATTGTATTCCTGTGGTACTGTATTCCTGTGGTATTGTATTACTGTGGAAATAACCTTATCATTCTTAATTTTGCTCTTGGCTGATAAAACAAGAAACATAAATAAAAGACTAAAACTAACCAAATAATTACAACAGACGACTCCTGACACAATAGGATCAGGGAAAATGGAATAAAGAGTAACTGATAACATGCATAAGTGAAATAATAGCGACGAGCAATAATTACACACACACACACACACACACACACACACACACACACACACACACACACACACACACACACACACACACACACACACACACACACACACACACACACACACACACACACACACACACACACACACACACACACACACACACACACACTCCGCCACCCTCACTGTCGCTTCATTTTCCGCTGTTTCCACAAGTGATATTGGCTATTTTCCGCGGTTCCTCTATACACCTCCGGCCTCTTATTGCCTCCGTGTTTAATCAGCGAGGGAAATTGTCACCAGGAGTGTTAGGAAGAGATGAGTGAAGTGCAGGCATGGAGAGGGAGTGGTGTTGATGAAGGAGGGTGAGAGGGGGGAGAGGGGTAGGAGGGATATGGTTTTAGTTAAGTAATAAAAAAAGTTCAAAGTATTATTTTCATATTTTCATCGCAAACTTATGTAACTTTATCGAATGCCCAGGAAAGGTTATGACGGACCACAAAGGTTAATGATACTTTTCTCCACTGTGAATCTGCCGACCATATCCCCCTCTTGTGAGAATACGTGAACTCCAGACACACCATTATACAGTTTACTTCAGGACAAGAGAGCGAAAACGAGTTATCGTTCTAGGATGTACTCGTTGTAAAGTCGAGGAACATCTCTCATACCTCAGTGAACAGGTCGATTATAGGGTTAGTTTGAAGTCTCCTGTATACCTCGTAATATGTGTTCAGAATAATCGTATTTCCCGGAACGTTCAGCTACAACAAATATATATTTCTCAAAATTTATTTGTCAAATTGTGTAATTCATACAACGTTTTGTTCCTAAAACTTTTAGTTCTGTCAATATTTGTTGTATTTATTTCAGCAGAGTTTATTCACCACAGTGTTTGGGTCAACGAAATGTTTGGTTCCAATAATATTTACTTCCTTGTGTTCGTCACACCGAGAGCCTCCCTGGAGAGCAGAAAACCTTTCTCCAGTAATGAGGTTTACTGGACTGTCGATCTATATCAAAAGAATTGTTGAAGAGGCTTTACAGTGAGAGACAAAAAGAGAGAGAGACACGAGGGGGGGGGAACCATAAAAATCATATAGGTAAAACATCTGGTTAGACTCCTGCGTCGTGTAAAGGTGAACAGCGGCGTCAAGAAAGATTCCGGCTGGTCGTGGCTTGTGGGTGAGCGAAAACCAAACCTCATCACCGTAACCCTGAGTTTGGTTTAGGATTCAACTTGACGTTTACGAATAGAGACGTTGACCATTGATAGTACTTAGAAATATCTGACCAACGGCGGAGAGGACGGGGGGTAGAGGGAAGAAGGAGGAGGGACTGAGAGAGGAGGCAGGAGGAGAATGGAGAAGGGGGGAGGAGGAGGAGGGGTAGGAGGAGGGGGAGTAGGAGGAGGGGTAGGAGGAGGGGGGGGGCACGGATTTCAAACTTTCGACAAACTCTTGACAAGCTCTCCTCATGTGCAAGGTGATCTTTTTTTTAAGTATTTGGCTAGTTTCTTTTCAGCTGCAACTTAAATTACAAGTGTTTCAGAACCTTCGTGTAAGTTTAGGTTAGGTTAGGTTAGGTTGTTTCATCCTGGGGGTTGCTAATCTTCACATAACCTGTGTTTTCCTAACTCGTGGGATCAACTGGATGATCTCATTGGTCCAGGGAACGAAGGGAACATCTGATCTTGTTGGTGCATCAAGAAACAGGTGACAGGTGAATGAGGTAGTGAGGTCACCCAGCCAGTGCCCTCAGGTATAAGCTGTGCGAGAGGTTATTTCCTGCTACTGAACAATTATCATATAGAGTGACATGTATGACTGACAGAGAGACAAAGATTCAAGTGAGTGTGTGTGTGTGTGTGTGTGTGTGTGTGTGTGTGTGTGTGTGTGTGTGTGTGTGTGTGTGTCCCTTTTATCACCCTCCCCTAACAACAAGAATTACTCTCCCATTCGTCGTGTTGTGGACTGTATCTCTGTCAGTTTCTCTCCTGGGCAGGATAAGAAGATTTTTGTGTGACAGTAAAAACCCCACGCATATAACTCAGCCGGGAAGCCGATTGTCTCAGCCGTGGGGAGGGAGTGAGCGCCTGTTATTGTTCTTGAATGTGTCTGAAAAATTGAGACACACGAATGATGGAATGATAAGACTCATCGGGCGAGGGAGGAGTATTGAATGGTAGTGGTGAGAGAAAGAAAGAGAGGGAGAGAGACAGAGAGAGGTGGAGAAACACAACCAGAGAGAAAGACACGTGAAGAAATACTCGCACACACAAAACCAGAAAGATTAAAAAAGAAAGAGAAAACAACAATGAAAGAAGGAAGGAAGACAGAAATCTCAGAGTAAACACGTTAATACAATATCAAAACTCAAGTCGGCACAAAAGTGAGATTCTCAGGGGAACGGGGGTGAGGAGGCGGTGGCGGGGGGCAGTATTTGAGGACTGTGTATACCAAGATAACTTTTTAACCCGCCCACTATTCACGCTGGCACAGTTGCAGAGTGAATTTAGTCTCAACAGCAAAGTTTTATTAGAGTAAATTCAGTCACGCCAGTAGAGTTTTGGAGTGTATTCAGTCACGCCAGTAGAGTTTTGGAGTGTAGTCAGTCACGCCAGTAGAGTTTTAGAGTATGAGTGACCCCACCAGCACAGTTTCAAAGTTCAGTTTCGACAGTTTCTGACTGAATTCAATCACATTAGTAGAATTTCAATGTAAATTCAGTCAAGCGAGAGTTTCAGAGAAGAAAAATTCTGTTTTTCAGGATCCAAGAGGGAAAATACCCTGAGGGTGTTTTGGGACTGGCAATGTTGTTGTGGCTGGGTGACGGACTCTCCAATGACGTCTCAGGACCTCACTACTGTCACCTCTCGCCCTCATATTTTGACCTTGTTTTGCGACTTTGCCAAAACTCTACCGACACGTCCCTGCCCAGAGGCAAAGTTGTACTCGTGTAAGGTAATTTACACGAGAGAAGCCTTTTTTGGTGGGATTGGCTCGGTGTGTGTGTGTGTGTGTGTGTACCCATGTATTTACGTATGCATACACAGTGTACCTGATGAGTATCCAATGAACCAACACCACTGTCACTGTACACACAAACTGTAACAACAGTCAACTCCACAAAGGTGAGGCTGACAGATAAGAACCACAGTAGACTGATCGAGATCATTACATTTCTGACAATAAAATATTGTCTGGCATCCAGCGGTATCGAGGTATTCTGTGGACCATTACCAGCTCAGAAACTAATTAACCTACCTACAGTTTTATGATGTTTTCTCAATTGCAGTACAACAGTAGCCGGGGGTCCATCAGCACCAGCACGTGTCAAATGTTACCTGTAAACTATGTGTTGTGGTGATTGTTACTTTTATAAGGTGTTCTATGTGGAAATGGGACATAGATTTATTGTTGATATTATTATTATTATTATTATTGTTACTATTATTATTATTATTATTATTATTATTATTACTATTACTATTATTACTATTATTATCAATACACTCTATACCGTATATATACAGTATACATAATATATACATAACACAGTTTGTCATCATAATTTACAACCGCGGGCGTTAGTTACGTCTCTCTTAACAATGGAAAACTTCAGATGAGACATTCTGAAATTCCACAAACTGGTGAAACTTTTGGTAATTGCTTCCGCTGAAGTTGAGACATGATAATTGACGCCTAAGTCAGATACGAGTCAAGTAATTAACAAAAGAAAAATGTCCAAATCTGGGACCAGTCTGGTTGGTCGGGAATATAACTCGGAATTAAGTTTGACGATTCAATTAAACTTAGAGATTAACTTCATGATTGTTTGTAGTTTTGTGCAACTGTACTGTAGACCGTTCTCCTGTCTACCTGTCTCTACATGTCTGTCTCTCTCCGTCATTCAGATAGTCAGTCTGTAGATCTGCATGATATACTGTTTTTCTTTCTTACCTACCTGTCTGTCTGTCTGTCTGTTTATGTCTGTCTGTCTGTAGTTCACTCCGTCATTCTGTTAGTCAGTCTGTAGATCTGCATGATATACTGTTTTTCTTTCTTACCTACCTGTCTGTCTGTCTGTCTGTTTATGTCTGTCTGTCTGTAGTTCACTCCGTCATTCTGTTAGTCAGTCGTTTTGTATATTGGTCTATTTATCCGGTCGTCTGTCTATCTGTCTTTGTCTATATAATTGACATTGCTGGGAACTGTTCTATCTATCTATCGATCTATTTATCATTTCTCATCAGTAAAGAGTCGACAAATCACTAAAACACTCCCTCCTTCCCTTCCTTCCTTCCTTCCTTCCTTCCTTCCCTCCCTCCATCCACCATACAATAGAGGGAGCGGCGGGGATGGTCTTGGTGAACAATATGCCAGCGTGTATTAAGCTTCCGGTACACCATGTAATATATTTGACAGCAGTAATGGAATGATCCTGCCAATATTTGAAATCTCCATTACTGAAGTTAATGGAAATGGAATGGCGCGGGGCATTGAGGGAAAGTCATTCGAGTGGCTTTTTTCGGATGCGCTCTAGTGTTCGATTTTTTCGGGTGAATTATTATTATTATTATTATTATTACTGATTGTTTCTTACGTAAAACAGTTTTTGTCAAAGTGAAAACTGTCGACTCATATTCACCATGACTAACCTTCAACACAGGAGAAAACGCTGACGTGAAACTTCTTGACGCAGTTCACTTCTCGGGAGACAGGGCTTAACTTCCTTCCTTCCTTAATTCTCCTCTTCATTATCTATAAAGAAAAAAAGAGTGGGTTAGTTTTTCTTTCTTAATGGTATTCTCATTTTTGGTCTCTCTCTCTCTCTCTCTCTCTCTCTCTCTCTCTCTCTCTCTCTCTCTCTCTCTCTCTCTCTCATCTTTCTTCTTCACTTACTTATCTTCATTCTCTTTTTTATTGTTTATTTCTTTTATTCTCCTCTTTTTCATTATATTTTCTTTATCTTCACTTTAATGTTTTGTTTGTGGTTCGTGTGCTGTTATTTTCACATACCCGCCAAACTTTCCGCCCGTACTTATTAGGAAAATAATTTCCAGTTGATGTTCTCAGTCAATCCATGTTAAGAACCTTTTTTCCTTGCACCCACTGGCAGGTCTTAATTTATCACCCAAAACAATTTCACAAAATCCTATAGTTGAAAAAATATCTAGTGTGAAGTTTTTTCGTCATACACATGAAAACTTCCTTATAACCTAACCTAACTTAACCTAACCTCACCTCACCTGACAGTGCACCATCCAACAACCAACAGACTCTCTTCAGCCAAGCACCATATGATAACACCCCTCCCCCCTCCTCCAGCACGGTCAAGCCAGCCAGCCAGGGTTGGGTTGGAGGGGTGGAGAGGGGTATGGCCCAGTCTGGAATGCGCCGAGGCATCTTGCTCTCGGCTCCACCAAGTATTAATAAACCTGGCAAAATGCAACACAACGGCTCAACTTTTTGGCCACAGGTGAAGAATAATAGTTTGAGGAAGCGGTGGATGGACGGCAGGAAGACGAGGGGTAGGGAAGGAGGGGGGTGAAGATAGTGGGTAGGGAGAGGTGAGGATAGATGGTAGGGAGGGGTGAGGATAGTGGGTAGGGAGAGGTGAGGATAGATGGTAGGGAGGGGTTAGGGAGGGGTGGTGAGGATAGTGGGTAGTGAGGATAGATGGTAGGGTTAGAGGGAGTGAAGGAGTGGGTAGAGGTGGGGTAGATGGGAGGGGTTAGGATAGTGGGTAGGAGAGGTGATGGATAGATGGTAGGGAGGGTTAGGGAGGGTGAGGATAGTGGGTGGGAGGTGAGGATAGATGGTAGGGAGGGTTAGGGAGGGTGAGGATAGTGGGTGGGAGAGGTGAGGATAGATGGTGAGGGTTAGGATAGTGGGTAGGGAGGTGAGGATAGATGGTAGGGGGTTAGGGAGGGGTGAGGATAGTGGGTGGGGAGGGTGTGAGGATAGATGGTAGGGGAGGGTTAGGGAGGGTGAGGATAGTGGGTGGGGGAGAGGTGAGGATAGATGGTAGGGAGGGTTAGGATAGTGGGTAGGAGAGGTGAGGATAGATGGTAGGGAGGGTGAGGATAGTGGGTAGGGGAGGGTGGAGGGATAGATGGTAGGGAGGTGAGTGAGGATAGATGGTAGGGAGGGGTGAGGATAGATGGTAGGGAGAGGTGAGGATAGATAGATGGTAGGGAGGGGTGAGGATAGTGGGTAGGGAGAGGTGAGGATAGATGGTAGGGAGGGGTTAGGGAGGGGTGAGGATAGTGGATAAGGAGGAAGAAGGGGGAAGGAAGCAATGAAGTAGTGTGTGGAAGTAGGAAAGAGTAGAGGAGGTTGAAGGAAGAGAAGGTGGAGGAAGAGGAGGATGAGAAGGAGGTAGAGGATGGAGGAAAGTCAACAGCATCACCATGGCGACCTCCTCACCACACAACTAATATATTAATCGAGACAATGTCAATTTTATCACAGCATGAACCAATTAATAATGTCTTCATTGTAGTTAGAAATTCAACAGTTATTCTATTAAACGTGGTATCTGTATATTGCAATGGATGTAATTGTTTGAGATGTAAAAACAAATATATTTCCAATTAAAAGTGATTATGCACATCTAGGAAGGTCATTCATTGTTTTATTTTTGTTTTTGGAGTGTAAAAATTTTGACGTTCCGGTCGTGTCGCTGGTGGTAACATTGGGCGTCTAGTGATAATAGTTGTGATGTATTAGTAAAGTAGTTGTAGCGGTAATTACGAGGGTACTACTACTACTACTACCACAACTACTACTCAGACTCAGACGTGATATATATTCACTGATACGTGAAAAAACTCTCCTACACGATCAACTTTCAATTTCCCCGCGTCGACTGTCACTCATCAATCTCCCCCCTCCAGTCCTCTCCCTCTGCTGACGAGCGAGTGATGGGTGTCAACCTGTCAGTTCGCTCTCTGCCTGGTGCTGACTTCTTGATCAGACTTGAGAGTAGACCTTCAAAAATTCACACCATGTTCCCAGCACCTAATGATGTGATAAGATATATGGTAAAGTTCTCAAGAGTACTACAAGTTTAATGTCTCGTCCAGCATGTGTTCCTCCAGCCTCGTCTCGGTGTTTCAGTAAGTCGGGTAGATATACATCATCATCATATTCCGAGTTAGGAAGATATTTCATCTTATGGATCTCCAGGAAGCCGAACCGTGGAATGTTGAGTATGAATCCCTCGCTCCACGTAGGATGTAATAAGGGGAAAATATGTTCCAGCGAGGATAAAGAGATTCTGTTTTATAGTACAATAGTAGCACGCCAGACAGCGGCTATGTGAGTACAGTGAAGCTCTTCTTCTTTTTTTTTAATTTTCTATCTCATCTTCTTGTAATGACCAGATTCGGGGCCTCCGTGCCTCTGGTTGGCAGTTGTGTTCATCCAACGGAGATAAAAAATTCAATTCCAGTTATTTGCATCTGCTGCACGAGCCAGGAAACCAAATTACTCCTCGCTGTATGTTATGAATGAGGTAGAAATGGAATACTGTAGTAAACATCTATACCACTGAATGGTATTGAAACCGCAGTTGGCAGTTGTTAGAACTCCCTCTCCGAGGTACAGCACGGTATGATAGTTTTTACAAACTGGTTGAAAAAGAGCAGAGAGAGTCGGGTGTTTACGTCCACTGAATGAAGTGAAGTGAAAAGGGTAGCCAAGGACACGTGTCAGTTATGAGACAGGGAAGAGGACACCAAAGCCTACATGCACTAAATTATACAGGAAATGGAAAACCTGTCACAGGGGACTCGAAAGGTTTATTCCTCCTGCTGTTTCGTCCTCAAGCACGTGTTAACCATGACGAGTGTGTACTACCCTGGCTCTACTCGGTGCACCGTGCGGACTGCTAGTTCTGGACACGTTGAAGTAATTCTTGTAGCTTCCTGCTGTGTCGTAGAGATAAATATCAGAACTTAAAATGTGTTATGAATAATGTAGCTCTCTCTTGACTCCATCCTCTTAACTGCACGCGCGTGTGTGTGTGTGTGTGTTACTGGTGTTCGTTAATACTTCCGTCACTTTACTGTTTCGTTTTCCTTCCACTGATCTTCATCTAACTCTTCCTCCCAATGAAGAACCATACATATAGTAGATAAAGTTCTAGCATAGTAGTGTGTCAAGTGATGGTATAAATATTATTATAAAAGTACAATTTATATATTAATATAGTAAGACTGATAACGATTTATATACGATAACAGCCTATTAAATATTGTTTATACTTTAGGATGCTGAGACAAAAATATAATTAAAATATAATAACATTTTATTCAATGCAAATCAAGAACCAATAAAACACTAATTAGGAAGTGATCATTGATGACCTTAAGGCAAACATTCGCCAGGAGACTGAAGCCATTGAAGGTGAACATATTACAGCGAACATTTGCTAATATAGAAATGGTTTCGTCAATAAGTTATATGAGTGCGAGACTACCAGCGAGTGAACCAACCTGTACGGATATTATAACACCAATACTAATGAAGGAACAATTCACTGTGCCAACTGTTCGACAACGCCATCACTTCTATCCTTTTCGCTGACTGCCTTTTGTATTTATTTACAGTATATAACATTTTGAATAATAGAAAAAGTTTCTTATATTTCTCTGCTTTTCAACGGTTTTATTCAAGCCTAAAATATAACATTTCACATTTTATTTTTTTTTTTTTACTTTTATCCTCTTCGCCACTGATCGGCTTGTTAGCCGCTTGGGCGATCGGTCACGACTCTTTTCCTTTATATTCTTCACCAAAAGGTCGGCTCGCTAGCCGCCCGGGCGATCGGTCACGTCTCTGTCACGCACTGTTGGCAAATACTGGGCATGCACCGGCTCCTGAATGTACCTGAACCCGCTCCAGTGTTGGTCAAGTCTTCTCTTGAAAGAGCTCACACTCGGTGCCGTCACAACACTCTCTGGTAGATTGTTCCAAGAGTTTACAACCCTCACTCCGAAAAAGTTTGCCCTCACGGTTTTCCGGACTTGCGGCTTCTTCAATCTTGAGCTGTGACCCCTTGTGGGGCGAGCGTCCGCCAGCTCCAAGTAAGGACACTCAACTGAGTAGTGCCCCCTGAGATGCTTATAAACCTCAACTAGGTCCCCCCTTGCCCGTCTGTAGTATAAGCTAGGCAAGTTCAGGCGCTCCAATCTCGCAGGGTAGCTGAGATGCCGAAGTGCAGGCACCAGCTTGGTGGCCCTCCTTTGAACATTTTCAACCAACTGACAGTCCCTAGCATATCTCGGGGACCAGATGGGGTGACAGTACTCCAGATGGGGAAGCACTTCACTCCTGAAGATCGTCACGAGGGACGGACCGTCTAGATATCTGAACGACCTTCTTATAAGACCCAATAATTTATTTGCCTGATTTACCTTCTTCTCACAATGGCCCGAGAACTTCAGCTCATTGTCAACATACACACCTAGGTCCTTCTCACACACAGTCTCAACTAGTACATTTTCTTCATCCCGTTGGGACATATGGTACGCCTCCTTACCGTTGGTACGCCCCAGGTGCATCCTCTTACACTTCGTGACATTGAATCTCAGCAGCCATTCCTTCGACCATTCCTGGAGCCCACAGAGGTCCTTCTGCAGCTCTTCACAGTCCGCTTGGTTCTTAATTTCCCGAAATAACTTGGCGTCATCGGCAAACATTTGTATGGAGGAGTGTACAACGTCAGGCATATCATTTATGAAACAAACAAACAACAGCGGGCCCAATACACTACCCTGCGGTACCCCACTTGTTACAGGTACAGATGACGATTTCGTGCCATTAATCACCACACATTGCTTGCGGTCATGTAGAAAGTCTTCTATCCACGCTAGGACATTTCCCCGAATTCCGTACCCTTCCAGTTTGATTTTCAGCCTTTCGTGGGGTACACTGTCGAAAGCCTTGGCAAAATCTAGGTAAATATTGTCGATATTACCACCCCGTTCTAGAATATGGGTCCAAATATCCAATACCTTGAGCAATTGTGTCAAGCAAGAGCGCCCCGGCATAAAACCGTGTTGGCAATCTTTTACAAGGTTGTTTCGTAGTAGATGTTCCATCGCTGCATCTCTGATAATACTCTCAAGTACTTTACATATTATGCTGGTCAGGCTCACCGGTCTATAGTTGTTCGTGGAGTGCCTATCGCCCTTCTTGAAGATAGGACTCACATAAGCCACTTTCCATTCACTGGGGACCATTTGTTCATCCAGGCATTTACAAAACAGAATCTTCAGGGGCTCTGCAAGCTCGTTGCACAGCTCCCTTAGCACTCTAGGATGCACCATGTCAGGTCCAGGACTCTTATGGACCTTTAGCCTGGACAGTTTATTTCTAATACCCTCTTCTGTGAACACAATGTGGGTCAGTGCTGTGTCGAACCGTCTGTCCTCAAACGCAGGAAGGTTAGTTGCATCCTCTCTTGTGAACACTGAGGAAAAGAAGCTGTTCAATGCCTCAGCTTTATCCTGGTCAGAATCTGCGTAACTACCATCTTCAAGCCTCAGGTCTGATACTCCTACTCGCGTTTTCAATTTCGACTTTGCATAGCGGTAAAACGCCTTTGGGTTTGACTTGACCTCGCGTGCAACCAGCCTTTGGAACTCCTTTTCAGCCCTCCTACACTCTATCTTTGCTTGGTTTCTGGCTCTTGCATACATCCTCCTGTCTTGCTCATCGTTTGACCCAACCCACGTCTTGAATTTCTGGGTTTTCTTCTTAATTTTGTCGACCGCCGCATGGTTCATGTGTAGGGATCCCCTCGTATTCCTAGAAGCACTGGGTTTGGTCTTGGGTATATATTTATCGATCAAATGGGTCATTTTACTAGTTATGATATTCAGCGTAGTGTCTGCGTTCTTGTACCTTAATAAGTCAGGCCAGTTGATACCCCTCATCTCTTCCCTCATCCCATTGTAATTTCCCTTGTAATATTTGCACCTTGGCCTGGCCTTATCTTGAACTAGGTAACAGTTAAATCTGAATGACAACACTGTATGGTGACTGGTGCCAACTGGGGCAAGGTGTTCCAGTTTGGCCACCATACCCTCCTCGTTTGTTATGATGAGGTCAAGTGGCTTGGGTGTTTGTTCCCCTCTGTAATGTGTCGGGTCTCTCACATTTTATGAGCTAATATGTATTAGTATGACAGAGTCCCATACCATACACATACTCTCTAGATTAAAATGCGCATTAGTGTCCTATCCTCGGTCGATACCACTTAACATTTACCAGTGTTGATATACCTGCATTGTCTATCGACATTGTATACTTGCGTTGTCTATGAACATTATATACCAGAACTGTCTATGTACTGTACACGCTGAATCAATTTGACCTGTGTGGTGATTTTACTGAATAAATCCCTATCTAGTTATCTGTCAAACTGGTCCACTTTTGTCAAAGTATCTCAGCACAGTATATCGAAATAGTGAACCATGGTACCACAAGATATAAATCCCTTAATATAACTTTCTAAACTCGTTCACAGGTTTGACACCGACCATTACACCGCCTCTAGAAATCGTCTTTAAAACAATTAAAGTTCTTTAACTTGGAAAATGTTTATCATTTCGAACAGCCATTTAAATTGCGTCATAAAAGTTCCCCCTTAAAAAGAAAGAGGTAAAGGCGGAGCAGACGGCTAACACCTGGAGGAGCAGTTCCACAGATGTTCTTTGGATAATTGTATGTCATAAAAACGATGTGATAACTAAGAGGGCTATAAGAAATGGATGACTTAACAGAAGTTTCTAAACTTCCCAGAAGACATTACTCAATAGATGACTGTTCATACCTGGAGCTGGCTAGAGGTCACAACTTAGGTTGAAGAAGCCACAAATTCAGAAAATTGCCAGGACAGTTTTTTTCGGGATGATAGTTGTGAATTCTTGGAACAATCTGCCAAAGAGTATTGTGATGGCGCCGAGTGTGAGCTCATACAAGACCAGACTTGACCAGCACTGTAGCAGGTTCAGATACATTCAGGAGCCAGTTCATGCCCAGTACTTGCCAACAGTGCGTAACAGAGACGTGACCGACCGCCCAAGTGGCTAACGAGTTGATCAGTGGCGAAAAGGATAAGATGATGTTACCCAGAGGTGACCCGAACAAGCATCGAAGATTTTCTCTTAATACTCCTTTTACTTTGTTATTATTACCCTCTTCGCCACTGATCGGCTGTCATAAGACCGTAAAATAAAGGTTATAACAAAGTAGAAAAAAAAGACCATATGACTGAACGGCTAGCAAGTTGATAAGTGGTCGATCAATGACGAAGAGAATAAAGTGGGGAAATTACAAAATATTTAAGAATCTCCTTCTATGTTCTTGATGACGATACAATAAAAGAAAATGATAACTGTAAATGGTTAACTATTATATTCATTTATCGTTTCACCGCTTGGATTACTAATCGTACGAACGGTTGCCGGGTTGGTATGTGTCGATACCATGTACTATAAGGACAGACTGTACAGTATATATACAGTACACATACCTATGAAAATTAATAATCATATGATATCATCCTATTAAGTGACGTAAAGATATGGTACCCCCTGCCTGTTAAAACTCATACATTCACGCGTGTAAGCTATCACAAATGTATAATTCACGTCATAGTCAGTTGCCCAGTGCACGTTAAAATTCAGTATTTCTGGAAACATTTGTTATAACGATTAATGTCGAGACTAAATGAGTACAGGTATTCATTCAATTGAAAACCATATTACATCATCAATGGTAATGACGTCATAAGGTGGTCTCTCGGGACTCGTGTTGTCCAAGTGTCTGTCAGGTGTTAGTGGCTGTGAGGTGATTTGAGTGGAGAGTGAATTAAAGCAGCAATAGAGTTATAAGTCAAAGGTGTTTTATTTGAAGCTCTGTATAAAAATTGTGTGTTGATAATGTCGAAGACTGTGACGCTGAAGCCTAACCCCAAGCTTCTTAATGCCAACTTTGATGGGTATAAACTGTCCTCTGAAGCTAATGTGACCCTTTACACCCAACCACTAACTGAAGGTAAGTCACTCAGCCTTCCCTAAAGCTGTCATTAATATGAGGCCATCAGCTCATATGTGTAAACTAACACCACCCTAATATTATTTGTGATAAATATTGGTAATTTATTATTCTTTCCGATAGTAAACCTTAAATAAACTTTCTTAGTACTAAATATCAATGGCTTTCCTAAGGTTATGTCACTCAAGTTGTGGACAATAGTAAACATTATTCACCCAGAACTATAGGAATAACTGACCGTCTTATGTAACTAAATTACATATTTTAGGAATTTTTACTACACCTTTGCGGAATTTTTATTTAATTTTGTAATAAGTAATTTTAATTCCATACCGGTACCATGAATCGATCGTTGTGTAGCCTTAAACATAACTAACCATATTTCTGCTGTTTATGGAAACATATTATAAAAGAGGCGACATTTACTAGAACCTAATAGAACCTGACCTAACCAACCAAAGAAACCTACCTAACCTTACCTAACTTCCTAGCCAGGAGGCGGACCCCCCGTCATATTAAGCAGAAAGTATTTAGCCAATCAAAGCGCACTCATGGTAAAATAGCATTAGTAGGAACTTAGCCGTTCATGGCAAAATATCCACTATGAAAAGTAAAAAAATCCCAGGCATTAGGAACCTTGAGTACAGAGACAGGTTAAAGCATCTTAATTTGCACTCCCTCGAGAGACGCAGAGTGAGGGGCGATATGATAGAGGTGTGTAAATGGAAGTCAGGGCTAAACAAAGGGGACATTACAAAGGTACTCAAACTATCCAACCAGGCACAAACTTGTAACAATGGTTTTAAATTTCACAAATTTAGATTTAGACACAAAATAGGTAAAAATTGGCTTGGAAATAGAGTAGTGGATGACTGGAACTAGTTACCAAACATCATCATTAACTCGAATGAGGAATAGGGGTTGGGTGTAAATGGGATTGCCCAGTATGGGCCAATAGTCCCACTACAGTTTCCTCCATTCTTATGTTCTTTCTTGAATACTGTATACTGTATATCTGCAACATCAGAGGTCAGCCATGTTTGTTTGATCCTCAGGTCAGGTTAGGTACAGTAGTTTAGTTTGGTTCATCTTATTAGTGATGAATTATATGAGGCATAGCACTCTCAAACTAATCAAAACATAGTTTTGAATAAATGAACGTCAAAATCTTACAATTATAAAATCCCACGGTAAAAGTGCAGATTACAGCAACCTAACCTAACCTATGATCATAGGAAAAATAGTTCTATCGCTTGAGTGTAGTGAATTTCCGGAATTCTGTGGTTGCTGTTTACTGTCCACAATATCATCGACTATTGATAGAATTGGCTTAGTTATGTGTATTTTGTGAAAGAGAAAGGGATTTCTGGGAAGACCATATAATCAGAGTTGAGTCATTTTTCGTTAACCACCGATGACCTTTTTTTCCTCTTACCATTTAATAGATCTCTTCGAGAAACGAAAGAATGTACAGTATACTTGACTTTAGCGGGGCATTCTTAAAATAAACGTGATATTCGCAATTTACTTGTTGTAATAATCACAAATTTTTCTAATTCCCAATTTGATGTTATGGTGACACTCAACATCGCTCTCATACGTTCGTTTGTGTTAGCACGCCTTGATGCGTGAGTGGATGGAAATTACATAAATTTTCAGTATTACACTGACAGTGCCTTCATCCCCCTGGCTAAAGAACACGGCTCCATTTCGGGGTCCGGGTGGTTTTTGCCCCCCTGCTAAGTAGGACGCAGCCTGTTTGGTTAGGTTAGGACGTAGACCTAGACCTAGTTTAGTTTTAACCTTTTTTCTCATGAAAATTTTTATTTTATTTTATTTTTTGCTAGTTTTCTTGGTGCTTTAGATGAATCTGACATTTATTTTTGGTGAAAGTCACTCGTTTTCACCCCTCTTCCCCCCACACACACACACCCAAAACACCACATTCCCAATGTGGCCGCCTACATTGTTGGGGTGGAAGGGGGGTGGGAACTTAAAAATAAAAAAGTGATTTGCCCCAAAGATAAATGTCAGAATTATCTAAAACAGCAAGAAAACTAGCCCCCAAAAAAATTTTTCATGAGAAAAAATGTGATGGGTGGATAATAAAAAATGACCCAGAGTTGTGCCATGCAGCTCACTATAATCAACCTTAGTAATACAGTAATGTAACTACTGTACATGGGTCAGCTCTGCCTGTGTCTGCTAGAAATAGCTAAATACTGTATAGTACAGGCTAATACTCCTCCCTTAGTTATCACTATAAATGTTCTCCGAGTATCACATTCCAGCACCAGAGACTGAAACTCCACAATCTGTATTCAGAGTGGTGACTACAGTATGTACTGCATTACCTTTTTACTGTATTATGTTTGGAGCATACTGTCCACATGGATAATGTTTCCCTGATGCAAAGTATTATACAGTAGAGTAAGTAAGTATTGGCAGTCCCTGCCTAGGGGTACTCAATGATGGTATGGTATATCTTGCAGGTTTCTTGTTGCATCACCTTTTGCAACAAAATAGTACTACATGCTTCAGTTTTATGTTTTTGTGCCCAGCAACCCAAGTTACTTTTGATAACAATAGCATTTTTATATAGGTCGCATGCAGATAGCTGCGCTGACCTTTGATAGCTATTTAATTAGGACGATGGCTATGTTTCAATTTTTTTATAACCAAAAAGTTTTGTATAACAATACTATACAGCACTATACTGTACTCCACTTACATTCTTGATAAAATCTTTTTTCTCTCCCAGGCTCAGATTTAGTGAAAGGCTACACAACTTGCTAGCTTATATCATAATATAAGATACTGTACAGTAAAAACCATATCTCTTAAAACCCAAATATTTCTGCAGGAGTTGAGAAACGCAAAAATAGCTCTAATTGTTACCTTCGGACAAGACTGGAGGCCCTTCACAATTACTTCTTTGGAGATCCTTTTCATCCATTGTGTGTGTACTACTTCAGTAACAGAGGCCATCTTGTCAAGTGTAATTATTCTGAGGTAGGTACAGTGTATAACTTTGTACAATAGCTATAAATTTACTATTGATTTTGAGTGATATGTAGTATGAAATTGGTTTGACTAATTTTTTGATGACTTCTTGGCAGTTGAGAGTCATTTTAAAATGTAAGTTCTAATTAAATGCTATATGTTATAAACCTTCAACTAGAAATAAATTTCCGGATTAGGATTCAAGATTGAGTGTTGGAGAAGTGGTGTGGCAAGCAGATGTATCAAGAAGCTCTGAAGAAGGGAGTGAAGAGGATGGAGCTGGCAGTGGACAGTATCACGCAAGTGTACACTTCCCCTCCCATGACCTAGCAGTGGTAAACAATGGCCAGGGTAGTCTGCACATCTTGGAGACACAAGACAGAACACTCACCCATAGCTGGCTGGTAAGACATACTCAATGTTAGTTATCAATTTCATAATTTTTGTAATTAGTTTTAATAGAAGCACTTACAGTACTGTACTTCAGTTGTCTACAACAGCCTGGAAGATTACCTTAGTAGTTTCCTGTACAGTAGTTCTTTACTTGAGTGTACACCTGATAGTCAGCTCATATACTATGTGGCAGATGCAGCTTTGAGCTCTCACACTCATCTGTGTACAGTATTTGACATTCAGGTTTGTGTTCATTGTACAGTTCCACTGTTTCAGGTAAGCTTTGAGAGCAGTACAGAAGAAAGCGTCATCGTCCATACATGCCTGCAGGCTGGGAGCGATCACAAGCGATACCTCCATTGTCTTCTTCTCTCTGTCACAACACCACAAGATCTCATGAGCAATCCTCAGTATGTCATTGTCGACGAAAAACTTGAGAAATCAAAGGTTTCAGCTGTTCACCTTATACACTGGCTCACCATTACTTACAATGGTTAGTTATGCTACTGGAAATTTTCTGTCTCTTTGAGTTTAAAAAGAAGTGTAAAAAAATATAGTGTATGTACAGTAGAAACAGTAGTCAATGAAATTAACAGTGAAAGCATAACTTCCGCTTCACTTTTGGTGACGTACGTTAGGAATGTCTTACAATCACCTCCTGCCTCATTACCTCAAGATTCAACCACCTCATAAGTTAATAATTAATAAGTACAGTACTTTATTATTAATATGTACTACTGTAGTGCAGTAAAAATGTATACCATATGAAACAAACTTATACTTTGTACGATACACTTATCACCCCCATTACAGTGGGGTATGCTATAACGAACGGATCCTACTACGAATATTCCTATAACGAACGGTTTTACCTATGAAATTGAGAATGCTATAACGAACGAAACTCCTACAACGAACATTATTTAAAAAAATTTTTTTTTTTTTTTACTAATTTATTGTTTCTTTTATTACAAGTATTAATGATATTCCTTATATCGGGGGTTTAGATGCATATTTATGCACCTTTTTACAATTTTTACAATTTTATATATTTTTCAGTGTTAAGTGGTTGTATTTGGGGGCCTAGAACGGATTAATCCTATAACGAACGAATGCTATAACGAACAAGGTTCTAGAACCAATTAGATTCGTTATAGCATACCCCACTGTATTCAGTATAAGGCTTCAGCCACAGGCAAAAAAGTGTACTGTATTCTGTACTGTACTGTAAAATGTTATCCACAGCATCAGTTCTAATTGTGTTCAAAAGATGAATTTGGCATCATAATGATTCTGAATAAGTTCTCTAAAAGGATGTTTCAATAAAAGATCCTTAAAAAAAATTAAATGCATATAATAATGGGTACAGTATTCAATCTTTTTATCTAAAAATGTAAGAAGTGTTTATACTAGAGACTATAAAACAAATTCTAATTTAGTTAGAAACACCATTTTTATATCAAAATAATCTGGAATGGTTTATCCAAATACACAGTATTGTACTCAGTTCCATTCTAGCCTTGATCCCCAAAAAATGCATCCATTTGATGGCCTGTACCACGCACACATATACATGCAGGGGCACTAGTTATATCTACAATTGTTCCTCCATTTCAGAATGCTTCAACACACCAATTTTTGCATTAAACTAACAGTTTCCTGTCTCTTGTTGGTCAGTTGACAATCATTTTACAAGGTTTACTTATGAATTAACACAAAAATACTTGGTTTACCAACATGTTCACTAGCCTGAGTCTTGCATCATAAGGTTTGTTTACATTGTTTGCATAGTGGCAGGTTTTGTGCACGGTTTTTGAAAGCAATTCGTTTAACATACTGGACTGTAGGAGGACCAGGGGAAGGCAGAGACTGGGATGGATGAATTATATTAAAAACTGGGTCCCCAGAGAGATACAAAACCTTAGACTTAGAGTTTTGGTAAAAACAGCTCGAGAACGTTTAGAGCGGAGGACTTTGGTCGCCAACCCTTAGATTTGAGGACGGTATTCTGATTGTTTGACTGTATTTGTATTATATTAAATAAGTGAAATGTATATTGCTTATTATACATTACAATTTGTATATCTTTTTATTTATTTTAATTTTTAGTTTGCCAAGGAGACAGTAGAGTTGTTGCAGTTAGTTTGTTTATGTCTGTCATTGTGGTATTGCCATAGTGATACCATTCTTCTTAATAGTGAAAGAAAGTTTGAACTCTAAAAGAGAAATAAGAAAAATACAGCTGCCTTGGGAAGGGTAAAAGCCACATTGATTTGATGCAGGAGTACAATGTTAGTTCAGCCGCAGTCAATGACATCAAGGCCAAGATAAATATTTAGTCTCCATCTTTAACCCATTGAGTGGTAGTGGTTCCTCTCTGCTGAATAAAATTGTCTGGCAAAAGGCAGAATAAGATACCTAAAGTAAGTGCGACTACGTTCCTTAAAGGTTTAAGAGTAGCGTACAGTTGGTGAACATCTGGCACCCACCGTCACTTCCCAGTGAGTGCTGGATTGTAAAGCTTTAACTGTAAGTACAGTATATATATGTATACTGTACAGTACATTATATGGCTCCATATTGGTTCAACACAAACGTTTAGACCCACCCAAAAAGTTTGTTATGTTGAAAATATTCTTTATTGTAATCTTAATACAGTACAGTACTGTATACAGTACTTAATTTTCAAATACTTATTGTTTACTTTCAGGTGCTACTTGGGAAATAAGCCGTACTAGAACTGTTGCAGGAAAAGGAATTTTAGAATACTGTTCCTTAGATGAAACAGCTTCAGGGTTGATTGTCCTGTGCCATAAGAACTACTCTTTTATAGGTGACTCATTACAACCATTAAAAAAACCTGATCCTCCTACAGAAAAGAAGAAGGAAGAAGCACCAAAGTTTACCTACATGCAAAATAATGGTATGTACAGTATGTGCAGTCAGTCTAACTTTAGTAACTTTTTTTTCTTCTTTTTTTTACGAGGATTTGCCCACCCGGGTACAGGTCACTAACCCACATCTGGGCCTGGGGGGCAAAAATGTAATAATAATAATAATAATAATAAGTTCACAGTAAATAAAACTTATAATAAATAATAAATAAAATAATAACAATAACTACACTACTACCCCTACTACTACTAATAATAATAATAAAGAACCATAAAGAAATGAAAAAATGAAAAAAGATCAATAGTGAGAAACGATATATGAATGTTGTGTTGTCAATAATACGAGAAACGATTGAGACCTGCAAATGTGTGTAAATGAGGCAGAAAGTCAGATCAGCAACCTAGGACTTGGTCACAATTTTTGTGATGCCATATGGCAGCAGGGTTTACCATTAGACAACACATTGTGCTTCCAATATCTTCCCAGGCAGTAGTACCTCCCTGTTTGATAGCTGCCTACTACCTACTTCTAATTCATGTGTCAATAGTTAGGTTGTTATATGACAGATTTTCTGGAATTTTCTCGGAAACTTGTTCACAAACCCAGAATGGAGAGAGTTTCCCGGAAAAATTCTGAGCCACTTTCAATTCCAGGTTTTGGGGAGTTCTGGCTAAAGGGGATATATAAACATGTACAGTATACCATATATATGTTTACTTTTCTCTTCTGAACAGAGGATGTTACTGTGTGGATGAACATTGGCTCAACTACCAAGAAGGACTTAAAAGTACAGGTTACTGCACAAGAGCTGAGTGTTCATGTCCAGGACCACCATATTCTTTTTGGACACTTGAGTAATCCTGTCCAAGCTGATCTGGTTACTTGGATACTGAGTAAGGCTTTTCATCTACCCAAGCTGATGTATTGTATCTGATTTTATTGTTAAGTACACTGTACTGTACCCTTGCTTTATCTATTATCTTAAAAATAATATTTATTGGTTTGTTTTATGGTTTGTCTTGAAATTTTTTTGAAAATTGGTCTGAAATATTTTCGTTTTGGGTTATGGAACACATCCTAATTTTTTCCCATTGAACATGTGTGATTATGGTTTATGCAAGGGTTTTCAAGAACGTATCTCTTGCATATTTCGGGGACTTACTGAGCAGTGTTATAGAACTAACTGTAGTTTTTTGTGGGGGGGGGGTCTTATCTTAGCTTTTATTGTGAGATTCTATGGGGAAAAGTATTCTGATTCATAAAGGTTCGTCAGAAATGGAACTCTTTCATAAATTTGGGAAAATCTAAACGTTTGGTTAATTAACACATTGCTCTTGTAAAATAATGTTGTCTCTCATGTTTTGTGAGAGGAGCTCCTCTTTTCTTATCCTTTTTTTTTAAATAGATGATGATAAACTGGAGTTGACCCTGCCCAAGGCATCAGAGGGAGTAGTATGGCAAGGTTTATTTGATTCTAGTGATATGCATGGAGAAGAAGTACTTGATCCCCAAATGGTTGAAGAGGTCAACCAGAGACTTGCTCATCTGACATCAGACTTATGGGTATGTGAAATAATGCACTCACATTTGTGTTCATTCTCTGTACCTCAGTGAAGAGATTTACAGTGATGAAGGTTATTGTTTAATATGAAACAAACTGGTTGTGTTTGGGTGAATGGGTTTAGAGTGTGAAATACAGGTATAGCTAATTCAACAGATTATACAGAGATTATAAAAGTTTTATCACTTGAGGTATAATTTCTTTTAATTTGTTACAGAACCCAAATCCAGATGCTGAGAAACCCCCATATAATCCTGGACAGCTGGAGGCTTGTGATGAAGCCAGTGAAGATTTACTTATGATACGTCTTGATGGGTCTACTCATAATATATCTAATTTAGGACAGCTTGGCCCAACACAACATCTGTTTAATTCCCGGGTAAAAAGATTGTTATGTTGTTTAAAATGCTGCATATATTTACATTTTGCTGATGACCCAGTTTGTGGATTGGCCAAAGTACTGACAACACGGGTCAACGCTAATCTGGCAGGGTCATATAATGTGACATTAGTGAGAAGGGACTGCATGTAAGAACGAGTGTATGTGTATAAAAGTATTGTGAGTGCCTTTGAGTTTATTTGTGCAAAAAAGTGTCGATATGTGAGTAAGAGCATGCATCTGCACATGTGTATCTTTTTAGTACTGAATATTTTTATATGGTAGCACACATGAATAATTTGTAAATGAATCACAGCCGATGTATAAGTCTGTTAAGTGCTTGTGTGAATATTTGTATCAGATTAGTTAATAGTACTGTATACTTATGTACACTTGCCACAAAAAGTTCTGTCATGTGCTGCCTGCCTTAATGATAATTAAGGGAAAGGCTAAAAGTTTTAAACCCTCTCACGTACACAATGAGTTCTTAAGTCTCCGTGACCACAACAAAGGTTACGAAATTCTTTGCCTTTTCTTTCATTTTCAACTAAATTTTTTATTCTGAATGAAGAACTAAATCACGAGGAGTATAAAGTATTCTTCCTTATATAACAATATGAACATATCGGTTTTGTACAGTAATTAAGTACAGTACAGGAAAATGATACAATCAAGCATTTGTTTAAGGGAGCATAAAGTATTACAAGTAAGTAAAAAAATTTCTTTTAAATAAATAGACAGGAAAATTTTAATGTAATTAATATCACTGCAGGTTGATGAAACAAAGGTTCCAGCCTTTTGTCTCCGCCACGATGTTGACGGCATCTTGTGGCAGCCAAGTGGAGAGGACACATTCACTCATGTAGCCACTTATAATGCTTTTGGTTATGTGAAGGCCTCCAAGACTATGGCAAAGTTTACTTGTGCAGCTCCAGGTAAGGAATTATCATTGGTGTGTTTAATCTTTGATCATGTTTAAAATCACAAATCCTGTTCTTGTATTATAACATTTTTATACCTGTTGATCGTATGAGAAATTCACTCTTACCTATTTGTTTTTATGTCTCTTTTATTGTCCTTCCACTTGTCTCTGCAGTATATGTGGTCTTTTCCCAAATTGACACTCAATGTTTTCTTGCATAAATTTTTTTTTTCGTGACAAGTTTTTATGCTGTTGTAGAAAAATTTACGATGCCCCAATTCAAAAGAATTTAAAGTTAGTTTTTTGTTTTTTTGTTTTTTTACCAAGATTCAGTATACTGTAGTACTGTACAGTTGGTGGAGGGCAGTTCCGGTATTGAGAGACTTCTGGGTATTGAGAAAAATTTTTTATCCCTGAGAAAATTGCATACCTACAGGTTTTTTCTGGACACTGGCGAATGTTTCCACATCAGATTATAGTCGGTCAGACACAGAGCTGTATTTAATTATGCAAACAGTACTGCACATGTACAATATATTGTAAAAAACAAAATATACTACTACATAATTATAGTTACATGTGACCAGCTTCACATACTATGCACTCTGCCCTGTCTCATCTTTGTTACCCTTTGTTGTTTAATAGTCATTTAATTTATATTTATTCTTCATGTTCCCATATCATTTCAACATTTGTTTCATTTATGTGAATAAAAACAAAAATTGAATGTTTGCCCATCTTCCTCTGATCTATTATCTATCGAGATATATGGAGCCTTATGTTGACAGGCTGACGAGACCTCTGTACCTTCAGCTCGAGATCAGACTGGGCTCTTGTATGTTGTATGACATTACCCTTGCATTGTGCTAATTTTTTTATTTGTACATAACACAATTTCATCATCCTTGCAGATATCTCCTATGTTGCAGTAGCAGATGTTAAAAGCCATATTTATGTATTCTTCCAACCTGAGGCCTTTGGTGGAGAACTGCGCAACAGAAAATCAGGGAAGAGGATGAACACAGTGGCACGGCAGTTGGTGATCTCCATGAAGACACATAGTGAGATACTGGGTCTTCATACTTCACCCAATGTCCTCTTTGTATTAACAGATCAAACCATTTATGCTTACTGTTTACGCAGCCAATAAACATTGTATGCACCCTGTGTTGTCCATTTTATTTATGTGGAACATTGTCCAATGACCTCTTTAAGGGTGAGTTATATTGTTGAGAATTATTTGTACTTCTACTGTAATGATTCACTGCCAGAATTTTTAAATACACAATGTAGAGTACTGTATAGAATGAGTGTTATGTCTGGCCACTCATTCTACAGGCAGACCCTGATCTTAATGTTTATGATTTGCAAAATTTCACAGTACGTAATGAATTTTCTTTCTATTTTGTCCCACGCTTTGATTTATGAGCAAAAACCCAGAGGTTATGAAAGAAACCCTTAACTGACTATCAATAATGAAAATATGCTAAAATGATTCAATTATTTATTACCAATTCGCTTAATTATTTAACTACAGGTAATTTCAATATTCTCTAACACTCGCAATACCGTATAATTACTATGTCCACAAATAAGCTTTCAGCGTGCCATCATTCACCATATAACTTACTCCTCAAACTCGTGTGCAGACAAGTAGACTCCTCTCCACCACACAGTCACTCAGCCAGTTGCCTAATTGTCCAATTTCTCCTCAGTTACTCTCGTCTAATATGTGGAAAATAAAAAAATAAAAACTTCTTGTGCTAATTATGTGCAGTCCTCTAAAATAGTACCATTACATTTTCCATTACTATAAATTAAACCACTAGACAATGCTTTGATATGATCCCCAATCCATCATCATAAGTTGGAATGCCTGCTTGCCATTTCAACAACAGCTAGAGATGGGGGGAGGGAGTGATCATTTTATGGTGTGGTATTCTAGGTAATGTACTTCAATATAACAAGAAATCCATTAAGCTATAATAATGTATGTACTGTGCTGGGTAGAAGCAAGACACATGTAAACCACCCACTGACTGATGATGATAATGACAACCCTCCATCCATCCTGTGCTAAGACATTTGTGGTTGTAAGTTTAAGTGACCCCCGTATATGAGATAGGCATGGCTTTGATATCCATTTACGATATCTACTCCAAGTCATGTAATATATGATCTGAAGCCACGGAGGATTCACATCATTCAAAAACGTATACTGTATACTCATTCATACTCAAAGGTCGTGGATGTAGAACTACCAACCGTTCAGAAATGGGTCGAATAACATTGCTCGGAAACCTTGAATCACATCGAACTCATGGCTAATTATACTTTATCGGGGACTAGACAATAAAGGTGTAGATTTCTTTGAGAAAATATGATATTTGGAAGTGAAAAAGCATTTTGAAGTGTGGAGAACGCAAAAGGGAGGAAGAGTGGAGCAATCAGCCCAGTTAGCTCGGACATCTTGGCTGGTGGGAGTGTCCTAGGCTCAGTTATTGTAAATTAACTTTTTTTTTTTACACTAAGCATTTTACATTTCCTTTTAGCATTGTCAGTCTCAGGTCTATCACTTTTGAGTTTGTTTAAGGGCATTGTGAAAGCAAAATAAAATCCCTGTTAAACATAAAACACACTCAAGAAACACTGGTCATAGATCAAGTGTCTGTGCCATGTAAACAAATGGTGATGTAATAGCTCATTAAGGGTCGAGTGTTTTGGGGGGTTTTTCCATTGAAGAACATATCCAATTATATAATGAGAGTTGAAGGGAAAATGTGTATTAATTTATGAGTTATTTAAGAAATGTAATCCTTTCTTGAATCAGGGTTTGCCTGTACTGTACTGTATTGTATTCGTGTACAGGTACCTGTATTACTAAATGTGTTGCAGTCATTCAACCTGGCCTTTCTTTCTATAAGTCAGAAATAACGACTGAACTTTTGTAAGTTTCCTGAAGCATGGCAATGTATTTGCTCAGAGACTGAAGGTATGAAAGAAATTTTATTTTGACATTTACATGATATGAAAAACAGTTAGTATTTTGTGAACCATATATCAGGAGGGACATTTAATTCCTTCAGAGAAAGGTGTTATTTTATGTAGGTTGTCACAATCATTTGCCGTACCAGGGTGGTGAAAACATTTCCCTGATTAGGATGATGATATAGGGAGGTGGTGTACAGTAGTACTTAAAAAAGCTTGAGGTGAAAACAAATAGATACTAAAGAACCAGTTAGTAGTACTGTGTATCCCTCTTGTATGTTTGGGCACGGGATGCACATACAATGGGGTCCTCGATATACGTTGTACCGGTATATGTCACTTCACGTATACGTCGCTAACAAATATATGGCATTTTCATTATACATAATGTGTTTCACATATACTTCGTCTGCATCATTCACTGTTTTATGCTAAGTCTGTGTGTATCCAAATATGACGCATAAATCGTGTTAAAAACATTAATATAATGTAAAAATAACTATAAAAAGTAATAAAAGTGCCTACAAGTGTTAAGTTTCTACAAAGCCAAAATATGTCAGTCACCTCTCATATGACTGTACCTTATGTCATCTTTACATGTCAATAACCACAGAATTTGTAGAAAAGTCATCTCAATGTGCTTATGTTTCTTATGATAAACAAACAAACTATAGTACATACTGTACTGTAATGGAGTGGGGAAACAAATCAAAACTACACACTCAGGTGTGTAGCCTGAACCAAGAAATATAAAGGAAAGAGCTATTACTCCCGCATATCAATGTAGATGCCTTGGAGCATGTCATTCTAAATGTAGATAGTGCTAATCCAAATGAGTCTTTGGCTGCCTTATTTACACTTGAGGAGAAGACTGCAGCATGTTAAACTTATCAAATGTGAAAAAATTGTTCCAAAGACAAGTACTCATGACTCTGTCATGTGTGGGAAGACAAGAGGAATTACAACCATTTGAAATTACATCGCTTTCCAAAATATAAATAAAAGTTAAGTTACCATAATATTAATGTGTAAGAGTTTTGTAAAAATTAAGCAATACAGTAAACTCCCTCTAACCCGGACTCACTTAACTCGGATCTCCTTGCAAAACAGACTGGGATCCAGCACCGGACACATGTATCCCTAACCCAGAAAAACACGACCAAAATCCATTCAGTATGGGTTTCCCTCACACTATATAATCGACAAGTTCAGATCTGATATTTTAGGGATAACATAACAGACCAACATAGACAAGAGACAGGCAAGGTTGGAGGAGGTGCTAAGATAACACAGAAGATGAATCCACAGAATTGTACTTGATCGTATGAACCCATTCACAGCAATGAGCGAGGAAGACATAGAACTTATTGGACAATGTTTATATTTAATTTTCAAATATGTAAGTGTACAAGAATCAAAATTTCAACACACTTGCAACATGCATGTATACAGTACAGTACTTCAAATTTCCATTTATAATTAAGAATGGTGTTTCTAAAATATTTAGGTGAAATAATTAATTGCTTCTGTAAATTATATACAGTACTGTATATTTCTTACATAAATCACATTTGTTCACCTAAATATTATCTACACCAGGGGTCCGCAACGTGTACATTGTAATCGGCCACATTATAAACAAGAAATCAGTAATCGACTGCAGTCATCACACGGCTTGCAATGTATTTCTTGCTGTTCAAGGGTGAAATGTTTCATAACAGCGGGGGAAACATACAGGTCGTCATCAAATAATGTCTTTCTCATTTCCTTTTTCTTGTGAGAGATGGAGGGTGTAGATTGCAAAGTTGTACTCTGTAATGGAATGTCTACACAGCCTGCACTGCAGAAATGCTCTGGTAAAGGACTTCTGCAGCCAATCCCAGACACAAAATTTGTGAATTCGTTAACAGAATGCACCGAACTCAAAGTCACAGCATTTCTTTAACACAATTCGTTCGTTCATTTATTTTACTGACCATTAACATCGATGGTTATTACGGCTGTAGTCTTGTTCGTTTGATCTCTTCCTCTTGTTCTTCTGATGTTTATTTTTACGACCCATTTTTCTTCTTGTTCTCCTTTGTTGTGTTTTATGCTTGGTAATGACTCGTAGAGGTTAATAAACTCTTGAGTTTACTACTGTTATCGTATCTAGATCATCTTTTTCATGTTGTTCTTTCTCTTTTTTTCTGATTCTTGTGTTGTTTTGTTCTTGTTTCTTCCTTTCTTGTTCCTTCATTGCAAGGAGAGCCTCCTTGTTGCTAAGGTGTTTCTTATTTTGCAGATTAGCTACCCTGCACTCCTCCCTCCACTTGGGAAACTCCCGGTCGAGGAAGGAGTGAGGGCTGCCACAAGCTGTGCATTTCTTGTCGGTCGCCAAACATATAGTGTGCTGGTATCCGGTGGTCCCGCACGTAGCGCAAACTACCTGAGCCTGGCATTTCTTAGCTGTGTGCCCATAGCGCTGGCATTTGTAGTACCAGGTGGGTCTTGGTGTGTATGGCTTCATTGGGACTGTCCCATCCCAGTGTAATGTCTCGGGCAGTTTGTGGCAAAATACAGCCAGGGCTGTTGTGGAGTTTCCATACTTCTACATCTTTTATTTGGTCTTGTAGCTCATTTTATTCTAAGTGCTGCATCTCGTCGTGGGAAATAACTCCCCCACACGGCGTTGTCGACAAGAAAGACATCTGCCTGGATGGGGACGTTAATGATACTCATTATATCCATTAGTTATTCAGACTGTCCCCAGTCACCTAAGGTGACTATAAGGCCATCACTCGGCCAGCAGACAACCTTAGTAACTCCCTCTATACCTGAAGAAGTAAAAAACCTTTTAAGGACGAGGAGGTTGGCTTTTCAGGAGAGGTAGAAAATGGAGGATAGAACTTTACAATCATCACCTGGTCCCAAATGATATGTATGTCTCATTTTCTCTCACTGAGGTCTTGTCTCGGAATGAACACAGTAGTTGTGGACACAGTTTTGTAAATGAAGTGACTGATCGACATCTTCACCTTGCCCAGTACTTGGCAAGCACTGGCTCCTGAATGTATCTGAGCTTGCTCTAGTCCTGGTCAAGTCTGGTCTTGAAACGGCTCACACTCGGTGCCGTCACAACACTCTCTGGTAGATTGTTTCAAGAGTTTACAACTCGCACTCCGAAAAAGTTCTTAATCACAGTTTTCTGGACTTGCGGCTTTTTCAACCTTGAGCTTTGACCCCTTGCGGGGCGGGCGTCCCCCAGCTCCAGGTATGGATACTTCTTTTTTAGTGGGGTGGGGGCATTAGCTCACCCTGGCACGGTATATACATTACTGTTCCACTTTCCTACAAATCTTCCCCATTTTTAAGCCCTTCTTTACATCTGCTATTAATTTACAGACAGACAAACACACACAATGCCAATTAAATATATTTCCCTAAAGGTGTAGGTTGTTGACGGCTGACATTAACTTTTATCGGATATATTTAACTTTATACTCGATTTAATCACTCTTGCTTTCATTTAACCAATAATAATTAATCAAGTTAAAAGAGGTACTGTACTTCAATAATCCAAATTTCCTATACTAAGCTCACAGCACCATCAAAAGGCACCACTGTTGTTTTGTCATTGCTCGCAAGACTAAGGTGATTATTGTAAGGCGTTTCAGATGCACGGAATAGCCAACGCGTTAGCTATTCTGTCTGCTCAGACGCTGCTTTAGAGTTGTACGCGTGGAACGTTCAAGGGGAAAAAGCTAACACCTCAATCTGGCGTTAGCCTTGAGCTGCACCCAAATTGCTAACAACCAATCAGCGTTTCTGTCACTGAAAATATGCAGATCTGCAAGGCCGCTTTTGGAGAATATTTTGATTAATATTGAAGAGTTGGGGGCATATAAGACAATAAAAACTGTGATATATTAATCAAAATAATTATATATACGGTAGTATATTGGATAGGACCTAAAACAAAGCGTAAGGCGTGAAAGGATTTCAAAGGATTGCGCCAGGTTGAAACCAGTTTTGGCTCCGCCCATTTTTAAGTGGGCGCTGTCCGATTTCATTAGTGTAACAATATTGATAAATTACTCAAATATGATTGAAACCTTTATATCATTACTCATAAGCTACTTTAAATAAGGGTGAACAAGTTGATTACAGTTCTGTAAGTGCAAAAATTAAGACAAACGAACCTGAAATTCGTCGTATTTCGTTTATAGATATGCGAACACCTAGCCGAGAGAGACATCATCTTTAGATAGTGTGGTTTGAAGCCCCCACCCCAGAGTCTGGACCACCCACCTTTTTGTTTTCTTATTTATTGTTGACTAATTGACTTTTTTCCATTTTGTCTTTCTTTCCATAATTTTCTATATATTTTCTTCACTATCTCTTTCCGTATTGTGTCCAAATAACAGTTCTCCCAATTTTATTGTTTTCTGAAGACAGGGTTGTACAACAGTTATTCCCAAGATATTGTACAATGTCGTATTTTTAATGACAGTCCGGGAAAGTTAACACGTTAGCTATTCCGTGCATCTTAAAACGCCTTAAAACTATCACGGTGACTCGGCAGATTTTTTTAGTAGTATTAAACAGTAAATAATAATTTTTTTTCACATACAAACACGTAGAGTCATCATTTTAATCACATATGATCGGTTTTCCATCGCGTTTTGCCCGGCAATTTCCCTCATCCTTCATGCCCTGCCCACTACAGGTGATTATGATCGTATTGAGAGAAAATCTAACAAAAATAACAAAAAATATACATACAGTATACATAAAATAGAAAGTTGCCGTTTATTTTAAAATACTTAATATGATGATAAGAACATGTGAAAAAAATTAACGAAAGTGAACAACTCCTGTATAGTGGTAGTGGTGGTCTCAGAAATTACCCTAGTTTGTCATGATAATTAATTACCCTAGTGTGTCATGATAATTAATTACCCTAGTTTGTCATGATAATTTAGCTTTTGTACTCACCAGTGTAGTTGGTGACGTCACAGCCTCACACCCCGACAACACGCTCACTTCAGTTAATTCACTCAAATACCCATTATATATCTTAAAACATCACTCTATATATATCATTTAGCAGAATCAAAATCTGACTAGAATTATAAACTATCGGTATTTTTATCATTGAGCACTTGAATAATGTTAGGTCGGATCATGACTTTAGGTAATAGCACTTTATTTTCTTTGTCTAAATAGCTTTCTGATATTTCTATGGCATAAATTTCGTCTTGAATATTTGCAGCACCATTATTCTAAATACGCTTTACAAAGAAACTGTCGGAAAGCACCTGATGGTAGTAGGTTTTAAGGAAACTTTTTTTGAGGCGGACACCGATGGTCTTCAAGTGTTGGCGCGTCAGTGAGTTGTGTGCATTAAAACTGCCATATTTAACCGAAATTATTAAATATATATAAAGTTTGTGTTCGTTATATATATCAATTAGTAAAATTAATATAAAAATAATAGGTCAGTGGAATAAATGTATTCAATCTCATATCTTTGCAGTAATAAATATTTAATATCGTAGGGATATAATGGGAACAAATCGGTCATGTTTAGAACGACACCAATTAGTAGAGCTGGCGAGTTGATCACAAAATATCGTTTTTACAAAAAGCCTCATAAAGATGTAACATTATTATTATTACTATCCATGCACAAATTAAAATACATCTCACTAGATCAGTAGGAAAAATTATTCACTTCTTGATCTGCTGATTTATGACTTACTAACGTTCTTGGGCTATTTTACCAATCTCCCAAGGTTTTGTATTCTCTGGGGACCCAGTTTTTAAATTGATTCATCCATCCCAGTCTTTGCCTTCCCCTGGCCCTCCTATACCATCAACTTTGCCCATTAATATTTCTGTTATTGTTCCTTCAACCTTAATTATGACTAAGGTATCTAATTTTTTTTCTGTACACAATCGCCCTTGCCATATAAAGCCTTTCAAGAGCCTTTTCTTCAAATTAGTCTCTTTTAGATTTTCAAATGCTGTTTTTGCTTACCCACAAAATTCTCCACTTTCTAATTTCCTTGTTGCCTACCATTATTTTTATTTTGGGATTTAATTCCAATTTCGAAACAACCATTGCTTTCGTCTCTACAGCATCAACTCTTAAAACCACATTTTCCACTTTTTCCACTAATCTGTTAACGAGTTTTTGTAATGCCTCTTCACTATCTGAGATAAGAGCAGTATCACCTGGATAGTGTATATCAATTAACTTTTAGTCCTTCACTATCACTTATAACTTCTCTTATTAAGAATTCTGAATATATATTATACAGTGTTGGAGATAGAACACAGCCATGAAATAAAAAAAACTGTTTTGTTTCATTCAAGTTATTTATTAAGTTAAGTTCAGTTGTGAACTGGGCGGAGAAAACTGTTCATCAGATGGTTATTGTCAACAATGTGATATAGAACAGACAGTTTTAATCTTGATTTTTTTTATGGAGAATAGCCTATCCGGGCACAGGTCATCGACGCAGTACTGTATATTAATCTTCACCACGAAGATGCCGGAAACCAACTTTTTTTGGAGCGAAACAGATTGTAAGAAGATGGAAACACAGAAGGAGGCAAAATATTTGCTATGTGAGGAAAGAAGGAACTACTATAATGGATTATTCTAGTGACCGACATCCACACAGAAAGTGGGCAAGACGAGTATTACGAACCCCCTACCTTGTCGGCGGTACACATGGGATACCAAATCCACTCATCATTATCCGAACATTTTGTCAAGGCCAGAGTCTCTAGTATGCCGAATTATTAATGTTTTAGTGTACTGGTAACTTAAAGTTGTTGTCCATAACAAACAAAAGTGTTCATCATGTGAGTATTGTTTTGGGTGTTATGGTTCAACATACATACACAGGGGATTGTGTTTCTCGTGACAGCTATCATCCCTGAAGTAGTAGCCGCCAGGACTCTTCAACGTCAGACAGTTTCCAAAGATCCCTGCGGTAGGTTCCTGCTGGTATTTGTACAGCCCCCAGAACGGTGTACCTGAAACATGTGTTGACATGATAGTACAAGGAAGTGTAATTATCGAATAAGCGTTTGTAAGTTAGGGGTGTGACGGTTTATTCCTGAGTCATATGGTGAGACTTGCGAGAACTATTTTTGTTTTATCTCTGTCTTTAGTGAGCGACTTCCTCTCAGGTGTGGTAACTTGATTGATATTGAATATTTATTTTTACAGAATAATGGAGGGTATTGACGTAAATACTTATCAGTGTGTTTCCGGAATACCAGAACTCTGAGATGAGAAATATAACGAGTCTTGTAACAAGCAACATACTGACTGAAAAAAAATCAATTCGTCATCTTATTCAGAGTGTAAGTGGTACTGCAGGGGAGTGAAAGGAGAACAGTACACCAAGAGGTCCTGGCTTACCCATGTCGACAGCTTCATTAGTGGTCCACCTCCAGTCGCCCTCCTCGGCATCAGAGCCACCCACCCAAAAGGTGTGGTCTGCAATGTCTGTAGAAGAAACATTTATAACCTTAGAGATTTTGCAAATTTCATGAACCATTGCTGTTGACGGGAGATAACAGGAGGGTTGAGTGTTGACCAGCCTTGGAGTGGAAGGATCATCTTGCCCTGCCCACGGTGAAGTCTCTTACACGCTAACAGCCATAAACAGAAGTAACTTATCTTCCACGGAATTGTTTTTATATTTAATCCGCTAATGAGACAGTGACAGAAAGAGGATGCTTCCCCAAAATGAAAAGAAAAAAATATTATTGTTTTAAGAGAAAAGCTGAAGTCATTAACATCTTAGCACTTCAACCACACTTGGCAAATTTGAGGAGGCGGAGCGCTGAGTGTCGATTTCAAGTGATCCGAGTGGTTGTTGGCTCAATGAGCGGAACCGGAGGATTCCTCAAGAGGTGCTCCGCTCCGCCTGTGACCGAAGATTAATACATTCAGTACATTCCCAGATATATCATCAGAAAACACTGTGCTTAAGCTGAAGTGATAATTCCTCGTCAGAACAAATGTGCGGCCAGCCTCTGGTAACGAAGCCGTTCAACACACCTGAGCCGAAAGTTAGGAAGAAAACTCAGAAATTCAAGACGTGGGTTGAGTCAAATGATGAGCAGGACAGGAGGATGTATGCAAGAGCCAGAAACCAAGCAAAGATAGAATGTAGAAGGGCTGAAAAGGAGTTGCAGAGGCTGGTTGCAAGCGAGGTCAAGTCAAACCCAAAGGCGTTTTACCGCTATGCAAAGTCGAAATTAAAAATGCGAGTAGGAGTATCAGACCTGAGGCTTGAAGATGGTAGTTACGCAGATTCTGACCAGGATAAAGCTGAGGCATTGAACAGCTTCTTTTCTTCGGTGTTTCCAAGAGAGGATACGATTGACCTTCCTGCGTTTGAGGACAGACGGTTCGACACAGTACTAACCCACATTGTGTTCACAGAAGAGGGCATTAGAAATAATCTGTCAAAGTCAAAGGTCCATAAGAGTCCCGGCCCTGACATGGTGCATCCTAGAGTGCTAAGAGAGTTGAGCAACGAGCTTGCCGAGCCTCTGAAGATCCTGTTTTGTAAATGCCTGGATGAACAAATGGTCCCCAGTGAATGGAAAGTGGCTTATGTGAGCCCTATCTTCAAGAAGGGCGATCGTCACTCCACGAACAACTATAGACCGGTGAGCCTGACCAGCATAATATGTTAAGTACTTGAGAGTATTATTAGAGATGCCGCGATGGAACATCTACTACGAAACAACCTTGTAAAGGATTGCCAACACGGTTTTATGCCGGGGCGCTCCTGCTTTACACAAATGCTCAAGGTATTGGATATTTGGACCCATATTCTGGAACGGGGTGGTAATATCGACAATATTTACCTAGATTTTGCCAAGGCTTCCGACAGTGTACCCCACGAAAGGCTGAAAATCAAACTGGAAGGGTACGGAATTCGGGGAAATGTCCTAGCATGGATAGAAGACTTTCTACATGACCGCAAGCAGTGTGTGGTGATTAATGGCACGAAATCATCATCCGTACCTGTCACAAGCGGGGTACCACAAGGCAGTGTATTGGGCCCGCTGTTGTTTGTTTGTTTCATAAATGACATGCCTGATGTTGTACACTCCTCCATACAAATGTTTGCCGATGACGCCAAGTTATTTCGGGAAATCAAGAACCAAGCGGACTGTGAAGAGCTGCAGAAGGACCTCTGTGGGCTCCAAGAATGGTCGAAGAAATGGCTGCTGAGATTCAATATCACGAAGTGTAAGAGGATACACCTGGGGCGTACCAACGGTAAGGAGGCGTATCATATGTCCCAACAGGATAAAGAAACTGCACTATTTGAGACTGAATGTGAGAAGGACCTAGGTGTGTATGTTGACAATGAGCTGAAGTTCTCGGGCCATTGCGAGAAGAAGGTAAATCAGGCAAATAAATTATTGGGTCTTATAAGAAGGTCGTTCAGATATCTAGACGGTCCGCCCCTCGTAACGATCTTCAAGAGTGAAGTGCTTCCCCATCTGGAGTACTGTCACCCAGTCTGGTCCCCGAGATATGCTAAGGTCTGTCAGTTGGTTGAAAATGTTCAAAGGAGGGCCACCAGACTGGTGCCTGCCCTTCGGCACCTCAGCTACCCTAAGAGATTGGAACGCCTGAACTTGCCTAGCTTATACTACAGACGGGCCAGGGGTGACCTAATTGAGGTGTATATGCATCTCAAGGGGCACTACTCAGTCGAGTGTCCTTACTTGGAGCTGGCGGACGCTCGCCCCACAAGGGGTCACAGCTCAAGATTGAAGAAGCCGCAAGTCGAGAAAACTGAGGACAAACTTTTTCGGAGTGAGAGTTGTGAACTCTTGGAACAATCTACCAGAAAGTGTTGTGACGGCACCGAGTGTGAGCTCTTTCAATACAAGACTTGACCAACACTGGAGCGGGTTCAGGTACATTCAGGAGCGGTACATGCCCAGTATTTGCCAACAGTGTGTGACAGAGACGTGACCGATCGCTCAAGCGGCTAACGAGTCGATCTTTTGGTGAAGAGGATAAAAGTAAAAGTGAAGACTAAATCACACCAGATATGGAAACACGTCTCATCTGATTAAGCTTCATAAGCTTGATAAAGTTGGTTTCATAACACCATCTTGGTAATGACTGTTGAGAAATACAGTATCTTAGACGCCCGTTGAATGTGTCTTCAGTTGCAGAGCTGTAGGCCGACTCGTGTCACATGTGTCATGATTATCTTCCGTAATGTTGCCAGTTTCTCCGTTCTGGGCAGTAAGTAGTGTTAGCCAGTTATGAAATGAGTTAGAGAGTCGACAGGGAGCAGGATGCTCTGGTAATTTTCCTCAGGCTCCCTGGATGCTGGTCAGACTGGGATGCACTGATTATAACTAACAAATAACTCTAGTGCAGCCAAGTTGAGTAACACAGACCCTGGAAAATTGACTTCAGTCCCATATTTTGTAGGGTTATTGTTATGCTTCTCCACAAAGCCTTCAAGAGCAGTAAGTCGAAGTGTAAGTTTAGTGTAAAGACTCGTTTATAAAACTCACATAACAACAATTTCCTACTGTGGTATGACGTCATCAGAGGGACTGCTTTAAATCTAGTGATTAAAGTAACTCAGCCTTGTTACCGCTCAAAGCTTTGTTTCAGAGTATGACAAACCTACAGAATAAAGTCTGGAAAAACAACAATACCTGTATAGTGTAAAAAAAAAGTATTAATGATTGAAAGGCAATAATGTTATAATGGATTACTTGGCATCAATAACTAAGGTGTTTCAGAGCGCACTGTAGGCTAATAAATATATTAAGAGATACCTCCACGATGCCCTTCACCTCCGTGTCCACCTTCACACACTGTGTACTCCCTCACGTCATGTAGAATTGTCTTGAAGCTGTTTTGCCAACTCTCATTCTCAGAAGAGGTAATGAATTAGTATGAGTTATTACATTTATGGCTGGATATTATGATAAATAAGTATTTAGTCATATATTTCACTTTATACTTAATGTGACGTCACAACAGTAAAGATAAAATAATAATTTTAATGTAACTCAACAATGTGTGTGTGTGTGTGTGTGTGTGTGTGTGTGTGTGTGTGTGTGTGTGTGTGTGTGTGTGTGTGTGTGTGTGTGTGTGTGTGTGTGTGTGTGTGTGTGTGTGTGGCCATCATACTGGGTTCAGCACAAGGAACCTTCAGGGGTACAGCAACACGTGAACCTCAGAGGTAGATATAACTACCTACAGTAGATGGAGGTGCACCATTAGACACACTCCTGCAGAAATTATTATGTATATTCCACAATTTAAACTTTCCATGTATGAATATATTTCTCTATACACTTACTTTCATCCTGCAGGTGCATGTAGAGTGCCCTTAACACTTCGATGTCTGTGATGGCAACCAAGTCTCCGTTCATCCCGTGGCATATCTGACGAGCGTCTGTCCAGCTGAGTTTCTCCCACAAGACAAACGCCAGACATAACCCACCAACAGGGTTAAACATAAAGGGACACTCAAGAGACCCAGACAACGCTGTGGCGGCTCCTTCGTCTTCTGTAAGATTCCCCAGACAATTTAACTTCTTGTGTCATCAACATAAAATAAATTAATAAATATACATATTGAATTACTAAAAGTGAAAAGGAATATTAACCCAAAATAATATGTTTGTTTATCAGTTGTTTCATGAACCTTTCATCACCGCAGAACATTTTGACTAACATTACAGACTTCACCCAATCTTACAAAGGCATAATCCAAACTGGTAGTGATTCCTCTCCATGAAGTAGTTCCCCTCGTGCCAACAACAAGGAATGACCCAAGAAGACCGGACAGAGGAAGATGGCGTAAAGCAACTTGCCTTTAATTTCACCTTACTTGGGGAACGACCCCGAGACAACTGACCATTACGTCACAACAAGTACTGTACTGGTGGCTCGAAAAAGGGAGAACTGCAAGAACCGGATGCTAGTGCCTCGCTATTCAAAGGTGTGAACACATTATCTGTTCACGTCCTTGTCTTAGTGAGCAGATATCCCCGTCACTCACTGACGATTCTCGCAGTAATGATATGAAGGATCAAGATATACACAAACTTGAAAGAAAAAACTACGTGGCATCACTAAACAGTTCACCAGGTAATATACTGTGTGTACATTGTATACTGTATATATATATATATATAGAAGAAAGCTAAGGTACTCCGTTGTTTCCATTTTTCCCGTGTGATTTTATATATATATATATATATATATATATATATATATATATATATATATATATATATATATATATATATATATATAAGGGAATTAGTTGAATGTAAGGTGAGAGCAGACCAGGCAGGCTGTGTCAGAGCAGACCAGGCAGGCTGTGTCACCGTACATGAAGTCTGGCTCCTAGTTCACAATATCTCACGTTTCATTTATTGTACAGATTGTTTCAGTTAATAATGTGAAACACTTGCAGTACTCACTATCCGCTAGTCCTGGTGACGTGTTCATCTTTGTTCAAGAGTGTGTATTATACAGTATATTATATTAATGTTATGTAGTGTTTATTCCTCCAGCATCCAACAAAGGTAATTAAACATACTGTCCATTTTAGTAAGAATTGGTTGTTTAGACTTGTATTAGGCCAGTGTCGACATTCCATTGTGTACAATGTAGTTTTACTTTCGTAATATTGTGCAGTATTACGTAAAACTTACCTGCAGTAAGTGTAGGTGGCGCCTGGCACAAGGGGTGCGACTTGTCATCACAGGAAACATCATTCATATAATAGAACTCGTCATACGAGAGCACCAAACAATCTTCTTTATGCAAATAATCATTAGGCTCATCATGGGCGAGGTAGGAGGCCCAGAAAGGTGTGCCCATGAGGATGGGCTGACCGGAGACAGTGGTCCACTTGCCCTCCTCTTCGCTGTCAGTCCCGTCAAGCCAGAAATCCTTCGACTTAAAATC
Source organism: Homarus americanus (assembly GCF_018991925.1). Taxonomy (NCBI): domain Eukaryota; kingdom Metazoa; phylum Arthropoda; class Malacostraca; order Decapoda; family Nephropidae; genus Homarus; species Homarus americanus. The sequence goes on from NW_024744839.1 coordinate 2,233,504, forward strand.
TGTAGTAATAAACAACTGATTCACGTCTTTCGGAATATAAATTTATTTATTACCATAAACCAAACTCATTCAACTAATGTGTAAATGTAACGACACCGCTGAACAAAATCTTTCCTGTTGAAGGAAGTTACAGAGTGGAGGGAGTGGTGGACGTTGTGGTCTGTATTATGGTGGAAATTTAATATTTCCTGTATGTCACATTAAACATTGAGGCGTGATGAACTTCACCAGTAAGTCACACAAACCATTTACTGTGTTTAATATATCACGTCACAGTTATTCTACTGACTTCCTTCACTATAATCTTGGTGCCTTTTGAAGGTTTGTTTGTATGATGTAAACAGTACAGGTGTTTGTTTTACTTGGATAAATTTGAATTTTTATCTTACATTATGAAAATTAATTCCATAGTAAATATTAGTACTAAAGATTTTTATTTATTTCATACTAGACACGAGAGACTTACACACTGATGAGAGAGGAGACAACCTGGAGACCTGGACCGATTTTTTGGGCATGTTTGGAGACCCCTCCCCACCCCCCGCACGGCTCAACACACTCCTCTTCCTTCCCTTAACCCACTACAGGGCAAAGTAGCCCTTAGATATTGTATTGAGCTGAGAGACGCCCCCTGCCCTCTACAGTATCAGAGATGACTCACCACTGAACTTAATATAATCAACGACAGCCTTCATCTGTGTGGCGGAGATGATGTTCGCCAGTCCACCATCGGCAGTCTGACAGGTGTAGTGGGCTTCTTGGAAGGTCACTTTCGCGAAGACCATGAAGTAGAGACACTCGTTCCCAACTAGCGTGTACGGGGACCCACAAGTCATTGATGTGTTCCTGGAGCTGGCGGCGTGTCCTTCACAACACGCTGGGGGCAGTATACAGACATCATACTCGGTGTATTAATGGTAATGAATCTAGTTATATACATCATGTCTACACACTGGTTGTATACATCATGTCTACACACTGGTTGTATACATCATGTCTACACACTGGTTGTATACATCATGTCTACACACTGGTTGTATACATCATGTCTACACACTGGTTGTATACATCATGTCTACACACTGACTGTATACATCATGTCTACACACTGTTGTATACATCATGTCTACACACTGGTTGTATACATCATGTCTACACACTGGTTGTATACATCATGTCTACACACTGGTTGTATACATCATGTCTACACACTGGTTGTATACATCATGTCTACACACTGGTTGTATACATCATGTCTACACACTGGTTGTATACATCATGTCTACACATCATGTCTACACACTGGTTGTATACATCATGTCTACACACTGGTTGTATACATCATGTCTACACACTGGTTGTATACATCATGTCTACACACTGGTTGTATACATCATGTCTACACACTGGTTGTATACATCATGTCTACACACTGGTTGTATACATCATGTCTACACACTGGTTGTATACATCATGTCTACACACACATCATGTCTACACACTGGTTGTATACATCATGTCTACACACTGGTTGTATACATCATGTCTACACACTGGTTGTATACATCATGTCTACACACTGGTTGTATACATCATGTCTACACACTGGTTGTATACATCATGTCTACACACTGGTTGTATACATCATGTCTACACACTGGTTGTATACATCATGTCTACACACTGGTTGTATACATCATGTCTACACACTGGTTGTATACATCATGTCTACACACTGGTTGTATACATCATGTCTACACACTGGTTGTATACATCCTATTTGTCTTATATTTACCTGTGAGGAGAGCCAGGAGGAGGCTGAGGGCGAGGCTCCTCATGTTGCCACACTACCACAATCTGATGAAGGAAGTGAAACAAAGAGGTTGTGAAGATGTTATCAAAAGCACGTATGTTTTTGTTATGTTTCTTGTCTTTTCAGTCTCATAAGTTAAAACAACCTTTGTGTTATCATTTATGTAATCAGATAACCCTGTAGTAGCTGGATTTTCCTGTTAATTTAACTCATGTTTGAATAACTAAATTTTCCAGTGGTGGTAAAACGAACTAATCCAATATTATAAGTTAATTTCACCGCCACACCTCCCCATCGAGTGCTGTAGTGCGGTGTCTTTCGGGAGTCAGTTTGTTTTAAAACTCTGGTTGTCAACACGGGCGGGGATCCCCGTTGACGGAAGGGGGCGTTTAAGCCCCCCCCCCTTAGACGGTACGACCGCTAGTTCCGGCACCGTCCTGCTTCCTGCTTGCCCCCAAAAAATAGTCGCCCACAGACTTTCCGGCGGCTTGTTGCGGCGAGCTTCAGTCTTGCCAGGCTGTTATACTGTGCAGACATGGCCTCTTCGCTCGAAGATCTGACTTTCTTAACGCTAGGAGCTGCTGCTGTGGTTTACGCTGTAGCAGAAATAGAGAAGCCAAAGAGAAGGAAGTGGGTGAAACAATGGCTGATGAAAAGGAATGAACTATCTCATATATATGGGAACATAGGGCCTAGTCAGCTCTTGATCCCTTATAAAATATAACAGATCACAGTACCAGAGTACGGGAGTGTAAATATCCTCAGCGGCAGCTCCTGATTTTTTGGATGCTTCAACTTTTATCAGTTCCTAGCGGTAGGAGCTTCAAAGGTTGTTATTTTGGGGGCAACAGTATCTCTGGTGGCATGTTCATCCTTTTCTTTAAGCTTCTCTAGAAGTATATCATATGTAGCATTTCGTTTTCCTTTATCACTATAGTCTTTCGACTTTATCTTCCAGAGGCACGGGTATGGTCTGTATATAATTCGATGAATTCCCCCCCAAAAAATCTTTGGCACATGATATGATTGTCATTTTCTAGATGTTTACTCACTGGGAGTTGCTATGAGACTGACGCCGATCGGACGACAGCCCCACAGATAATCCGTCAGGCCGGCGCCTGAAGTGGGACGGAAGGCAGAAAATCTGGCGCCGACAGATTCTGAGCTCGCCGGTCCGGCCGCCGGACTCCGCCCAGAATTGGCAGTACGATGCCCCCCTACACGATCGGTTTTACTTACGATTCCGGCGGACGGATCCGGCAGACGTATCGTCTATGGGGGGCTAGACTCTGACTCGCGATGGAATGTTTATTTATACGTCGGCGGGGTGCTTGAGTACCTCTTGTTTGTGAAGGTAATGATGCTGTTAGGTGTCGCCCTCACCCTCAGGACAGTGTGTGTGTCTGTGTGGCGAAAATAATTATTACGTTACCAGTAATTGGTGGTTGAGAGATAGTGAACTCAGCAGCTGGAGGGATGGTCGAGGAGGAGGTGGTGCTGGTGCTAAAGGGTTTGTGGTGGTGGTGTTGGTGTAAGGTTAATGGAAGTAGCGGAGTGGTGTTGCTGGTAAGTGTTTCTGCAGCTATTGGTGTTGTTGCAGGTGCAGCACAAGGTTGAGTGGTGTTGTGGCCGGGAGCTACTGTCTTATGTTCTCATCAGCAGGTGGGAACAACTGATACCGTCCACCACACTCACACGGTTGAACATTTTTTCCGGAAAGTTTCATTGCCGGGGCTGGACGAGCATCATATCTAGAGAATAAACACAACTGAACCTTTTTTAAGTTAATTCTCGCTGCATGTAGTAAAGAGCTTGTAGTTTATTCATAGATACTCACCATATAAACACGTTCACCTTAGAAGTACTTTTAACCTGTAGATACAAGTGATCTCGGGCACGTTCGTGCCCTTGTGAGAGTTTGAACGCTCGTGACAGCATACAGCGAATGAGGGTGTGCCAAGTCCGTAGACTTGCATGGTTAATTAGGGTGCGCCAAGTCCGTAGACTTGCATCGTTTTCCATCGTAAATAAAATGGTTAATTAATGCCTTCTTAAAGAAACCATCGACATGGGACCAGGTTTATTCGACTCTCCGATTTTTTTGCAATTTTTCCACCAAGTTTGATGAAAAACGATTGTGCCATTTCGGCTGCCCAGAACAGACACACACACAAACAGACACACGCCTAGTCCTATAGTATATTAGATACGGTTGAGGGATACAGTACAGGGTAGTGTTGTGTCGACAAAAACAACATTAATACAAAAAATATAATTCTCAAAATTAATCTGATGGTGTACAGTGTATAGTTGCTAGTTTATTGTGCATCCCATCTTGGTAGAAGGAGCTGAAAAGTGAATAATAATAATAATAATAATAATAATAATAATAATAATGGAAGCCCCTCGAAATCGAGGATGGATAGGCCCAAGGGCCACCTAGGCGTGAATTTGTTAAGGTGTAGAAGCTGTCGCCAACACAACAACTACACCCTAAGTTAACAAGCTGCATGACCCAGTGTCAAGGAATAGTCCGAGAAGACCGGACAATTCGCCAACTGCACTGGCTAACCATTACACCGGAATACGATCCGCATATCGATTAACATCCAGGATCCCAATTACTGCTGGGTAGACAGAGGCAAATGGCGTAAAGGCGAGGATGTCTTTATCGTGTTGCTGGCGGCTCGTGAGAAGGTACCCACAGCTATCTGGACCCTCGCCTGGGCTCCTTCACGGTTAATAGGGACAGGCTTAACCCTTTGTAGGACAAGGGTATCTCTCAGCTGATTAAAATCGTGTGATGTACCGCTGCCCTCTAAAGGGTTAAAAATAAAATCACTAAAAAATGTCCGATTTTGGCACAGACAGACAACTGAGCTCTGCCAAAACTGAGTATAGATCATCCAGGTGTCTGTCCTACTACAATTCAACATAACCTTATCATTATTTTCAAACGCCAAACATGTGTAGACAGCGGTGCTAGGAGAAAATAATTAACTGTTTCTCTTCTCCTTGATTTTTTTTTACTTGTAACATTTCTTGACTCGTAGAACCATAATGATCAACCTCTAGTAAACAGTAGTAAGTTTCTTGTATGTTATTTCAGCAGTTGTCCGTTGACTATATCTCAAGGATGTGTCTCTCCTAAACATGAAATACACTGACGAAACTTACCCCCAAAAATTAAATCTTTAACACACATAACTTTATAATACAATCATTAATAATTTTACCAATAAATAATGTCTTCAGTAAAGTATTATGAGTGGCTACATTTATAGATCTAGCACACCTGTACCCTTCTACCCTCGGACTCAAGTACAGTATTGCGCAGTTAGTGGACACAGACCACGTGTGTGTTATCTGCGGCAGGTGTCAGCTCGCACGTTTCACACACCCACTGTCCTCAAGCCCTCCTTTGACAAGACCTCCGTATAGTGATTGTTTCCCAGATTATTAAAACATCTTTACTAGCAGCAACAACCCGTAGTGCTAGTAGCTGGTTTAAGGTTAGACAAGGTTATGCTGTCTCTTACAAACAATGAAGAGGCTCTACAAAAACTAGTTAACACATTACTGGAATGTGGTGAAGGCGGGAGTTAATACAAGAAGGAACTTAAATAAATGGAAATAGTTGTGTATCTGGGAGGTAACATTAGTAGGGATAAGAGACGTGAAAATTAAAAATAAATAAATAAATAAATGAATAATAATACTTTTAACGACCTGCTAGTAAAGTGCTCTAATGTATGGGTGAGAAGCATAGACACCAGGAGGGGCCCCCCCCCCCTACTGGTGTCTATGCCTTGGAAATACGGCGTAACAGGAGAATGTTATGTATAGTAAAACAAATGAAGTACTAAGATTGAAAAGAGCAATGTGAGAGGTACTGGAATTTGATGGAATAAGGAGAATTATATACTTTGGATGAGGGAATGATGGGAGAAATATTAATGGACAAAACTGGTGGTTGGAGGGGAGACTGGGATGACTGGGTGATATTAAAGCTGAGTCACCAGAGAGAAGCATAATATAGGAAATATATTAAAAAAAACAGACTGAAAATGTTATAAGTGGAGGACTGTGGTCACCAACCCTCAGACATGATGTTTATTATTACATAGTTTATTGTTGTTATCCATCATATGAGTTTATTACATCAAATATCTCCTGTATAGTGTTTGACAAATACACGCCTCACTGAATACATTTGGCCACAACACTTACCTGATCTGCTGCGTAATTAGCCTGTTGAAAAATCTTTACATGACTTTCATTTGGAACATCAGGAATAATGTGGAAGCCAAAAGATATATCGTCTTTCTCCAGTAAAGAGTGAGAACTGTCCCCATGATGGCTGCCCATAATGACTGACATGTCTTCAACACCATGACTGCAGCCATTATTGTCCAGATATTCACAACAGTGGCGGCATCTGTATGTCTCTCTCTAGTGTTCAGTCAGGTTCTCACTTACAAAATCACTCAGCTTTCTCTTCATGTTGTCAGACAGGAGTCTAAAGTGTCTTGGTTAAGTTGTTCCGCCGGGGGATTACCGCCTCACACCACCATCCTTTTGCGTCAATAGGACTGCCACAGCGATAAGAACGTATCCGTATCCGGATACGTACTGTATACTGTACATATAACCTTATTACGGAAACGGAAATTATTAAAAATTGGATTTTTCTGGTTACTGGTGACGAATACGTATTGAGCGTACCAAGTAACACAACCGAAAATAACCTGAAGTCGAAATAGGGAACAGACTCACTTGCTTATGACGACTGGTGGATATGTCGGTAAAATTATTTCATTTTATTTCAGTCCATCGCTATCTTTTTTTTTCTTTTTTTTTAATAATGTCATCACTATCAGTTTACCAGCTGTCCGGACGGTTGGTCTATCCAGTGTTCGTGCAGGAGAAAACCTGAGACCGGGACACCTGTGATGTGTGGCAGGGCCGGATTCAGGAGTGGGCAAAGTGGGCAGCTGCCCAGGGACCTCCACAATCTGGGGGCCTCCACATATTACAATATTTTATTTATTTGTTTATTCATTTGGATTATTTTTATTTTCATTCTTTAAAATTCATGTTTATCTATTCCATCACGTAAAACTATGTTCAGCAAGAAGCGTGATAGAAATTAGGCTAGCTACTCCTTGAAATTCATGAATACCTCGTTTTCCTATGAACCATATATTTTTAATGAATGCTATTGTTTGTGTTGCTAATAATATATTTAGAATTCCACAAACATATATTGATTAAAAATGAACTACATGGAATAACGAAATTGAGATAAAAAAAAATATGTTTTTCATTATCACTTCCATTACGAATGCCATCAGACACTGTGTTCTAATTTCTTCAATATAACTGCATATGGCTTCAAAATTCTCCAACTACCACAGTCACACGGACGGCGTGCTGTTGTTCATAATGTACCCGTGTTAATGTCCACAGTACATGGTTAGAATGCGGCTGTTTTTTGTGGTGTGTGTGTGTGTGTGTGTGTGTGTGTGTGTGTGTGTGTGTGTGTGTGTGTGTGTGTGTAGCCGGATACTACACGTGTATGTGTGTGTGTATGATGGCATGACTGTGCGTTTGTTTATGCATACAACATGCGGTTAGTGTGGCCTCCGGGGAGGAGTATATACGCTGCAGTATTTTAATTTTAGCTCTGATGTCCTTTGTCTTCTTTGTGGACGTTCAAGCCCTCTGTGTGTGTGTGTGTGTGTGTGTGTGTGTGCTATAATAGGCTGCCTGTACCACTGCACCAGGAAAAAGAGCCAAGATGTGTGGTTGCAGCTGACGCTTATGATTCAGTACACTCATCACTTCACACGCAGCTTTCATCTAAGTTATCACACTCTTACCACATTATCATCACAACCTCCAAACAAGGATTATGTGGAGATGACTGCCAGGAGTCCCTAGTTACACATCGGCACGTAGACGGCACAGACAGAATGATTGTTTTTGTATTGGGACTTTGGCAACAATACAACCCATTACTGTCTCTGTGACTGAGCGTCTATCTTCAAGAGCTTCTGGGCCCAAAATCCCAGGATTTCCCAGTTTTTTGCAAAGCATTGAAAATTATAATAAAATAGAATATTTCTGGTCAAATATTTTCTCTTTCACAATTAACTTTTAAAAATGAAGACCAACAAATGAAGCAACCACTGAGTACCCATTTAGAAACTCATATCCTTGGGGCACGCGCTTCACACGGCACCTGAAGACGGTAGGAGGGGGGAGCAGTATTATTATCATTTTTTTTTTACGGGGATTAGCCCACCGGGGCACAGGTCACTGACCCACATCAGGGCCTGGGGGGCGAAAATATAATAATAATAATAATAATAATAATAATAATAATAATAATAATAATAATAATAATAATAATAATAATAATAATAATAATAATAATATCTAATATTATCATTATTACAACAATTAATATAATAATAGCAAATTAATACAAATACAAATAAAATAATAAATAATAATAACCATAAATAAATACAAAAACGAAAAAATAAATCAAGAGTGAGAAACGATACACATTATGTAAGCAATAGCTCATAACGTACCCTCTTACGATCGCCGCATGGACTGCCAGGACCCCTCTGAATGCTGGCTCAGGCGAGCGCTGGTCATATACAGTATACAGTAAGAAGGGTATCTGGTGTGTCCCCAAAAATCATAGGTTTCCTCCGCGTACTAACACTGGGCAATGAAGGTCGTAGTAAAGGACAGATCGACGCCCGAACGGCTAGTAAGCTGATAATTAAAAACACTGGTTGACAACACATGTATGTTAAGAGGCCGATTGTACCCAAGTTGAAGGTCAGATGAGGACCAGTGCTACTATGTCCCATCCCTGATAGTTTTCACCCTAAAGTGACCTAAGCGTTAGGATTAGGGACCACTAAAACTATGACCCACAAGAATCGGGGTCCTTTAAGTAAGGTCAGATTACTTCAGGTTGGGTTTCATTGGTACTGTTAACAATTAAGGTTGTAACCAAGATTTTCTTAAATTACCATTTTTGTAACTGACATAATAGTTCTGAAATGTGAAATCCCAGCGCCACTATATTAGGTCATCTCACCGTGTGCTAGAAGCCGGCTGTCTGAACGTATGATCCTGAGTTCGGGGATGACGTCTGGTGATACGTATTTATAATGAATTTCGCTTATGTAACAACCACCCAATTGTTGCTGCGTCACCACATGCGGACACACTGTCACGTATGTGTGTGTAGTGTTACCTAGTAGTGCACCATCGTCTGTATAGGACGTTTCCTCTGGGTACTGTTGTAACAATAAAATAATAATAATATCGTTTTTTACTTTAGTCTTTCAAATAATTTATTCTCTTAATTATTCTTTCTTCATGTATTCCTAATTGTCATTCTCGGCATCTCTGTATTCTTTATCGGTATGTCATTAAATTTCAATGCCACTTTGAAATATCACCATTCTACTCTCTTCATCTGTTTCTTAACATACTCGGACCTTTACTCTCAGTGTCTCATTCTCCGTCTCTTGTGTAGTGTCTCTTCACACTACAACACTATTCCAGCTTCACTTGTTCTTTATTATGTCACTCAAAATAACACGGAGTTTAACATAGGCTTTAGTGATGGAGAATTTGGTGGAGAGACAGTGAAGGAGAGTGAGGAAGGTGAGGGACTCTAGGATAACCCCCCCCCCCTCCCAGGACAAAACCCCCTCGGCTCTCAAGCTACGCGCGACTGAGACAATCATTTGAGTATTCCTCCAGATAGAATATGTCATAAATATGGAACACAACACTTCCTATTACCACAAAGTTTTCCCCCAAGTAACGTTTACTGGGTGTACAACGTGTCCTTTCCGCCATGAGAGGAAAAGGAGGGTTGGGCAGTACAGTACGGTCCAATACTTTGTCCTCGGCGAACAAAGACTGAAAAGGTCGAGAAAACTTTTGTTTTAATATTTTTTGTTGTTATTGAACAGATGTAAAGCGAAGTCCATAACCTACATGCATTCACAAACGTTTGCACACGAGTATATAAGAGATTATATGTACACGAATACGTCAGAAAATAATAACAGGGCCTCTGTACACAAGAAAATAGACACAACTACATACATCTGCTTTCTACGCACACACACACACACACACACACACACACACACACACACACACACACACACATATATATATATATATATATATATATATATATATATATATATATATATATATATACACACACATGAAGATTGAGGTGCAGAGATAGTCAGAAATTGCCTCCTAGTGTGATGTAGACAAAGTCGCCAGGAGAGATTTTCACACATAAGAGACAAGATGGTCACAGAGGGTCGAGCAGTTGTGTGTAATACTTGCCATAAACTGACATTTTTTTTCAAGGTTAACATTATTATCAACGGTATATCTAGTATAACCGGGCCAATTGACGCGAAGTTAGGTTAGGTTAGCGTTAGGGTGGTTAATCTTCAGGTGAAATAAGGTGGGGTGGTTATTCTTCATATGATCCACTAATCCTCACCCTCTTGCTCTAAGTAAACTCTAGAGCCTTGTTCACACGGGACCTTTTATACACATCAACATGAAGTTACGGGAATTTTGAATTAACAAGTTCCGAACTGTATACTGTATGATTACCTCAGAGTAAACTTGACATTCCTAACCCCGAGGAGACGGTCAGTTTCCGAAAAAATGGTGTCCTAACTTCCTCTCCCCGCGTTGCCTGAGTCTGCCACGTTCTGGTAAATAATTCTCGATATTGCCTCAACTTTCTCTGGCCGCTGATCCCGACCCCACTGTAGCAGCTGTGAATAATCATGAAAGTTCTCGAATCTTTATGTGGTTCAGTTTCCTACTTACAGGGGCCAGTCCTAGTACTAAGCGAGCGTCTCGTCATGAAAAATTATATCGTGCTGGTAATGGAAAATTCTTAACATTTGTGGATCCTGTCAAGAAGGATCATGTGTGTAAAATAAAACAATGATGAAACACATGTGCGTTACCTTGGGAGACATATACAGAATGAACTTATTCAGCTTCCAGCAAATGATGGTCAAAGGAAAATCTTAGAAGCTGCCCAATGTTGCAAGGTACACGAAATAGCTGGACAACTCTGTGTTAAGGAACTTGTGGTTGACTTTTTTTATCGATGTAAATATTCACAGTTGGAGAATTCCTGGACCTCCAACTGTGAACTGTTTATCATCAGTTGACCTTGTTGCTGTGAACACCAAACTAAGAACCTGTCATGATGTACTGCAGAAGGAGTTTGGTCCATACAAGTCACCTCCTCCAGTACCTTCCCTGGGGCTGGGAGGAGAGATAAGGGACGGTAGTTCTTGTAAACACTTTATCGCCAGATCTTTAAAGTGGCTGGCAGTGTGGGAGGTTGTGTTATACAGTACAAGCCGAATGTGAAGCCGTGAGTTGCACGCTTCTACTGTACAAAGTTTCCTACTTGTCTGTGTCCTGCTGTTAAATGCAGTTGTTTTCTCTTTGGCGGCTCTGATCGCTTAAATGACTTTCTTTAGAATACACAACAATGCTTCACCGAGAGACTAGCATCATGTTGCCCGTTATCATCGCCTTATTGCCCGCCGTGTTATACAGCTTTGAGGTTGATTTAGTTTTTTAATGATCTGATTTTGGGGGTAAATATTTATAACAACAAACACAAGAAGCAACAGAAATTACAGCACATTACACTTGGGTCACCAGAGGTCTGTACATGATCACAAGTTGAATTTCTTAAACCATCTGTAAAAAAGAGAGTATTGTCGTCAAAGTAATTACTTTATTTTATGGTGACTGGCTAATGATCTCAGGTTTCGCTCCATATAACTCCATCAGAAGTGATAACCGACAAAATATAATCTAACAGTGGCAGAGGCGGCAGTTGAAAATAGCGAGCGAGTCTGGCACTGAATTTAGAAGGTCAAGGTCGAGATAACAGATCAGTTCAGTTATCTTATTAAGAAGGTTCCTGGTAAATGCTCTCCTTCAACACCTCAACTTTTATATCATCTTTTACACATTTGTTATAATTATTCTTGGCAGAGTGCGATACAACCACTGTGATGTGGCGCACTCTTAGGGTGTCTCGAATAATTGAGGATATTATATAAATCTTCAAAATTACTTGTGAATTGGGTCTCACAGAACCCAAGTACATCAAATATGAGGCCAATTTTCGTCACTCTCGGGCGGGTGTACAGTATGCGGGTATCTACAGCAGGTGGGGGAGGACAATACCGATAACAGGCTCAGATATGAGAAGAGAGACACCAAGACATTTGAGGTGAACTCCCTGAGAGGAAAATGACAGTTCCATTCGGCGATGTCCCCGATTTCCTGTTGTACTAGCACTGGACAGACCGCCCAGGGGATAAGTGGCGAAAATAATAAATAAAGGTTTGAGAATCAATATTTGAGCACAGACCACAGAGCGTCCATCGTCACCCATGAAGGAAGACTGATGATAAATATTGAAAGACTGAGAAAAACGAAGGCCAGGGTGTGATACAGCGGTGATGGGGTCACACACGGCCTGATTGCTGGGTGGGGCTGATCACTCTTCCTGGATGTACTGTGCTTAGCTGACACCGATGTGTTTCAGAACATTCAGTAGGATGATAATGACCAAGTTGGCCTTACGCTGAGTGCGGGCCGAGCCAAGCCAGGGTGAAGGGCGGGAGTTTACCTTGGTGAAGTGACAGTAGCGTGAGGGAGCGGGAACACGAGCGTCCTTCACATGGAATTCACAGCTCAAAGTCATAAATTAACCTTACTTCCTGGCTTACATATACCGACCCATATGCTGCTGGTGGTGGTGGTGGTGGTGGTAGTGGTAGTGGTAGTGGTAGCAGTGGTAGTGGTGGTGGTGGTGGTAGCAGTGGTGGTGGTGGTGGTGGTGGTGGTGGTGGTTCATGCCCGTGTTAATGTCAATACGTATTGTAAGAGGTTGGTGTCCTTCACGATACTCTCACCGGTGTTAGGGCGGCCGGCAGGTGACCTTAACACAGTGACGTGAAGGCTCGGTCACCTACTTATTCAGTTAATAGGAAGACATTAAGAACAACTATAATAGAGAGAGAGAGAGAGAGAGAGAGAGAGAGAGAGAGAGAGAGAGAGAGAGAGAGAGAGAGAGATGTATGCCGCAGGATAGTGTTGCCCTCGCCCAGGATGGAGTTGTGTTAGTTTGCTGGTGTTGTGTTAAACTTAAGACCTGTAAACAAGTTTTATGTGTTTCTTTGGCATATAATTATGACGTTTTTTTCTGTGAATGATTTTTTCCCATTTGATCTTTGGCAATACCTAAACAAATATTATATCTTTATTGTCTTCTACCATTTGTGAGTGTTGTGGTGGTTACATCTTTGTGAGATTATCAAAATACATTAATCTTCTGCACACGGAAGTTATACTATTGATCACCATTACTTTGATGTGCACTTCACACGGGTTATTATGTCACTAAAACACGACACAGACAAACAGACAGACACGAAGAGATCCAACTTAATGATTGAACAAGATTACAGATTAAAATTTAGTCTTCCTAACCGTGTGTGAATATTTTACGTTATAACACCCTCAGCCACTCAAAAGGTCATATTCACACAATTATTCGTTTACCGCGAGAAAAGGAAACCGGCACCTAGGGACTCCCCCTCAGAGTAGATACGTATGAGCAGAGCGTCCCGAGGGGTTGGGATATCCACACCACGCATATGGGGTCAGCTCTGGGTTTACGATTTGCACTATTAGGTAGTTATACACAGGAGAAGTTAATAATGTGTCTATAAATGTGTATATGTTAATAATGTGTCTATATATGTACAGGAGAAGTTAATAATGTTTCTTTATATGTGTATGTTAATAATGTGTCTATATATGTACAGGAGAAGTTAATAATGTTTCTTTATATGTGTATGTTAATAATGTGTCTATATATGTACAGGAGAAGTTAATAGTGTGTTCATGTGTGTACAGACGTCATGAGTGTCTATGTGTACAGAATAATGTACAGTATTACAAACATAGACGGGGCATTCTCAATGTACGCCTCTTCCCTCGCCACTCCAATAACAAAATATGAGTAAAAAAATGCCAAACCATATTGGTCACAAATGTGTCCAAATTTTATCAAGAACACAATAAAATAAAAAGAGCAAGTACTGAGTACACCCTTTACTCATATCCTCGGAGCACATGGCTCACGCGGCACTTGGAAACCGAATGGGTGAGAGGTCGGTGTAGTCATGTGACCTAAAGTGCTGTTTAGTGACCAGCAGTAATAAAGATCGCAGGTACACTGCCACTGCTGGTCTAGACCTACCACAGTTGACAAGGTTATCAGAGCTAAGAGTTAAGAATGTTCTGCTCAACTCCGGCGACAGACACACACTTCCCTCTCGTGCTGCTGTACGGTTTTCAGAAATTCAGATTGTATGGTCATGTTTATATACACGCTGCCAGCACTTCAGTCCTCGCCTTCCAACACATTTATCACAACCAAATACGAAAAATATAACACAAGTTTTCTGTTCTATTCAGGAGAAAGAAAGAACACAAATATTAAGAGGGTTTATCATCTATCTACCTGGTCACCATGACACCACGGAAAGTTGTCGATTGTCTCTCCACTATTATCATACCATTGTAATGTGTCCATTGTTGCTTCGGTATTGTTGGCAATTGTTGTCATCATCCTCCAGGAACCTTCCCACAGCAGCACGTGAGAGGAGGGAGTCGTAACTGGGGAAGATGAAGGTAGAGGAGCACACTGTGCGGGAGTGTTATGCTCCCTGGTATCTCTAGTGATCCTCTTGTGATGCTCCTTTGCTTGTTAACGGAGGCGACGTGAACATTGTCCCTCCATGGTGGTGTCTCTGTAGGTGGTCCACCATGATAACACCTTAATAGTTCGGCAACGCAGACAGGTCGTAGGTAGTAGGCAGCTATCAAACAGGGAGGTACTACCGCCTGGGAAGATATTGGAAGCATAATGTGTTGTCTAATGGTAGACCCTGCTGTCATATGGCATCACGAAAATTGTGACCAAGTCCCATTTACAAACAATTGCAGGACTTCAATTGTTTCTCTTACTTTGACAACACAACATACATATATTGTTTCTCACAATTGATTTTTTTTCAATTTTGTATTTCTTTATGGTTCTTTATTATTATTATTACAGTATTGTTATTTTTATTATTATCATAATTATTTAATTATTTAATTTTTAATTTTGTATTTTTATCAAAATTTTTACTTACTATGAATTATTACTACTATTATTATTATTACTATTATTACATTCCCCCAGGCCCTGGTGTGGGTCAGTGACCTGTGCCCAGGTGGGCTAATCCCCGTAAAAAAATAAATAAATAAAAAGAATCACCTTTCCTCTCAAATCAACCATTATAAACCTTTTTTTCTTCTTTCAATAAGTGGGGGGAAACAGACAGCACCGTACGCAATTCCTCCGCTGATCACTCAAAAAAAAAATACAACTTAATTCACACGCTCACGCACACATGCACACCAATGCACATACACGCGCGCGCGAGCACATATGCGCACACTGAAAGGAATATTAACACAAAAGAGAATAATAATTGTTACATATTAACAGATAAATTATGATATAGGTTTTTCTCTATAATGTCGACACAGACCACAGCCAGGTCACTGAGATAAAAACGCCGGAATTTCCAGAGAGAACGAAAAGCCTCAAGACGTGTTGTCACACACTACACACGTCACTAACGTTTGAGAAACCCGGCAACTGAGTGCCATTTACGAACAAACATTGCTTATCCACACACTTCCGGTGAAACAAACGGAGAAACAAATGAGTGTTAGGACGAGAGGAGAAGCAGAGTGTGGGAGAATAGCTAGGATGTGACGTACGCGGAGGAGAGGCTGTGAGATGGGGATCCTGAGGGAGTTCACCACAATCTGAGGCGTCCGTCCTGCTGTTTGTTTCACCTGCCGTCTTCCTCTAATTAATTGTATGGTTAATATCTTTTCTTTATTATTATCAGTAGCAGTAGTAGTATCATCATCATTTTCGTGACCATAACTTTCAACACCATAATAAAAATCACCGTTATGACCTACAACCACTGTATGTAATTATGTTTCTCCAAATATACATTCAGTGCCACAGAAAGGGCAAGGAAGTGAATGAAAATACGTTTGGCAACAGAAACGTATTGCAGTACGATCATTTGTACGGCAACGTAGTGCAGTAGCCGCACGAGCAACACATACCTGAGGGGATTACCCGAGTAAATTTGATAGCTGTGCCCCCATCAGTACTATAGATAGATAGATAGATAGATGTTCAGCAAAGACGCCATACTGGTACGAGTTAGCGTTTAATGGCCTGTTTACCATTGTTTATATGCTGGCAATGTTGTTGTAAATATTGAAGTTACGTGAGCTTGTACGACGACTTGCTAAATATATGCCTTGTTGGCCTGCTTACACCGCAGTCTCTCTCTAACCAACCATGCAGTGGTGTATTCAACGTTATCTACAAGGATGTAAAATTTCAGAATCTCTTCCAAACTTTCAACACTTGACATAACATACTGTACAGTATGTAGCAGTGGCGTCACCTACAGGGTTTGGGAGACTTAACGTATGAATGACTCATCAGAGGATGCCACCTACAGCACAAGGCCACACTGATATAAAGCCAGGAGGCGAAGTGATTCTCATTCAGTCTCAACTGAGCAGGAGATAAGTGCAGTGCATCTCACCAATACCACACAGTGTTGTGACGCTACACCACACAGTGTTGTGACGCTACACCACACAGTGTTGTGACGCTACACCACACAGTGTTGTGACGCTACACCACACAGTGTTGTGACGCTACACCATCCAGTGTTGTGACGCTACACCACACAGTGTTGTGACGCTACACCACACAGTATTGTGACGCTACACCACACAGTGTTGTGACGCTCCACTACCCAGTGCTGTGACGCTCCACTACCCAGTGTTGTGACGCTACACCACACAGTGTTGTGACGCTACACCACACAGTGTTGTGACGCTACACCACCCAGTGTTGTGACGCTACACCACACAGTGTTGTGACGCTACACCACACAGTGTTGTGACGCTACACCACACAGTGTTGTGACGCTACACCAAACAGCGTTGTGACGCTCCACCACATAGTGTTGTGACGCTCCACCACTTGTTCCTCTACACCTACGCCATATCTCCGTGAGTACTATTGAATCAAATTTATTGGGGGTGAATCTTGCATTTTTCGTAAGATATAGATTTAGATGAGAAGGATTTATTATTTGCAGTGTACAGGTGACACCTTATAGAGAGGTGTGTGTGTGTGTGTGTGTGTGTGTGTGACTTAATATAAATAACAGTAAGAAAATTTGATCAAAACGACAAACTGAAGAACATGTAACAACGAAGTGATGAACAGCCTTAAGGAAAACTAATATGGAAACTTCTTAAGGTGTTGAAAGTGGTGAGTGGTGGCAGGTATTTGGTGGTTGACACGTGGCTGTGTAATGTAACCGGGAAGGTGTGTAGTCAGGAAGTGTATGGATAGTTGATAGTTTAACATAAATGGTGCTGTTAGTGCCTTCATGGATCCCTGTTAGTGTGGACTGTTCAACCTTGCCTGTGCTCTCCACCTCTGGTCTGTGTCATTGTAGCCTTGAGTTATTGTTTTATACGTTAAAGAATATTCATAAATGTTGAATGTTTGGTCGAGGAGTGAAGGTGTACATAATTTTTGCTAAACATCACTCTGTAAACTCTTCACAGTGTGTCGTTTGTGACGCCCGACGTAGTATTACTTAGAAATTTTACAATGTTTTTTGTTGTTTTTTATTATCTACAGGAATCTACGAAGACTACACAGTTGGCGCCACTGTTCACAAACACACGTGTCCTCCAGAAGAAAGTCATTAAAGTCGCTAGCTATGGAACACAAGCGGTAAGTTGTGATGGCGTTGGTCTGGGTGGTATTCTGAACCGTCTTTTACTGCCATCATTTACTAAGCACCGGCGTCTTACTGACGGACACACAAACACTCACTCAAGAGTTCACAGGACTTCACTCTAACACTTCCCATTTCATAAATACCAACAGACACCATATTTAACCTAAATAAACCGTAAATTTTATGACAAAGCTACATTATACTCAGTACAGTGACTAGATGCAGACAGACATATAGTGCAGTATAGGATTTATATAGACAGACATATAGTGCAGTATAAGGATGGGGGACTTTGGTAAGTGTTATGTTGTACAGTGATTAAGGGTTTGTTTATTGTTAAAGAGGAAAGAACAACACCAACCATCCTTCACATGACTTTGTTCTTGTAGTGTTCACAAGTTATTCGTTAAGACATTTTTTTTTTTACATTTCGAAAGACATGAATGAAGGAAAGTCGAACCTTCTTTCACTTCAAATTCTACGCGAACTTTTTCCTACTTTTTTCTATCTCTATTGACTTTATTTTTAATGAACGTTCTTGAATACAAACTACGTGCCTATATTTTCATTAAACAAGTTGGCTCAAACGAAATTAAGAAACTAAAAACCGTAGGTAACGCTTTAGTCATTTAGTAGAACTCCAAAATATATAACAAAATATAGTCATGGTCTTGTATTGATAATTATCAGTAATTAAGAAGACCCATTTAACCGGAGCTGTTGTAAGCAAGGTGACAAACCACACACGCGGCCAGGAAGCGCTGTGTGTGTTGAACAAATGAGCTCCTCGGTGCCCGCAGCTTTAATCGTGTGAAAAAAACTTCGGGTATGACGTGACAAATGTTGTAAAAGTCAGTAATTGGGAAGAGTTTACCTGGTGAGACAAGAGTCAGTGGATGTCACCTGGACTTGTGTACTCTGCCCATACAATCGTGTATTACCTGTTCTAACCGGCTAGTATGACTCGAATAATTCAGACTTGGTGAACGAATGTCGGAAATAAATGTCAATCAGTTTGGAACTACAGTAACACACTTAACCCGTTGAGTGGCTGTTCATCTCACGTTAACCAGAATGAACGACCTGCAGTAAGTGCGAAACACCTCTTTAAAGGGTTAACTGTTTGGGTTAGTCTGTGCTAGCCTCGAAACAGGTCTCTTCGTCCATTTTACATACGGCGAGAGATTAATTACTGTATTTGTATGCCTAATTACTTTATTTTACTATTCGCTTGTACGGTCATATAATAGTAGTGTGTGGGTGGCAGCGAGCTTACCACTCACTGTCACCAGTTTGTTCCGAGTTGGATGTGAGAATACGTCGTGTTGTACTGAACCCATGGTGGATGGCCCTCACTTCACCTCAGTAAGTCATAACTAATAAAGCTGCCTTGCATATAAGAAAACAAAGTTATGCACTATGCCTTTGGGTGATTTACTTGTGTGCCGAGTTCATCACAGCATCTCTCTGTGTGGTATTTTGGCAACTCGATTACCTTCTGATGGATCCCATTGTAATTTTTCGGTCCCCTCTCTAACGAGGCGTTGGTCCCTGTGCCATAGGTGTTGATTTATTTACTAGAAATCAAATATTAGATACTCTATTTTTATTTCAGACGTCGTTGTTTGTCCTTGATGGCGCAGATGCTAATAAGATGGCAAAATGTGGCGTTGTCTTCGCGGCCAAGCAACCTCCTATATACCCTGGGAGTATGCACACTAATCTTTTCCGTGTAAGTGTATCACAAAGTATCATGCCATTCAAAAAATAAAATACTGGAAGCTGTAGAAATTATTGCTCGCGAGCTAGATGTCCTAGATAGGTGTTGCTTGAGATTCACTCCGTCAGGCACATGAACCAAGTTAAAAATGTCAGTAAGTGAAATTTCTTCTCCACTGCCAAAAAGCTGAATTGTTCGTCTTTGAAAATGAAGCTAACTTAGTTACGGATGCTGTAACACACTTCAGAACAATCTTAGCTGAAGTTATATAATCGTCATGAGAAAACCAAGGAGATTGCTGATGCCTTTGTGATTCTGAATAATTTAACACTTTCACTACGGGATATAATTTTTAATATTTTGTTTGGCTAACCTGAGACGATTTTATTCAGCACAGAGAGACCATCGTATACAATGGGTTAACAGAACTAATTCTATAGTACAGGGAACCATTTTGGTGTTTTGGGGAAACAGAAAGTCAATTGTGTTAATGTTAACAATGCCAAAGGCAGCTATCATGACATTTTGGGAAATAATCCGTGGAGTCAGTTGACCTCACATCACCACCTGGAGGAATAACAGGATATTGGACTTACCTTGCAACACCTCAGTGCGTGTCGCACTAAGATGCTGAGGTGTCGTTCAAATTACAGGTGCGGGTGTCTCTACTCACGAGCGGTCAGGCGAGTTTTCGGAAAGTCGGAAAGTTATGAACGACTTTCTGACCGGTGAAGCCTCGCGTTCACTGATGACAGATTCCAGCATCGCTACTTCTGCAGCTTTTAAGAATCCGGATACCGAGGACAAATGCGTGAATGACGTGGTTACTACACGCACTCACTTCAGTTTGACTTAACTGAAAATTACTGGTTGTGTTCAGTGTTCAGTCATCTTTTGTTCCAAACACTTCCATTCCAACATCCGCCAAACTTTCACGGGGTGGCTGTTATGCTCACAGTGGCGTAGTGAGCAAACCTTTTCATTCAGTCAGCAGGATAATCACTATTTTTTTTACGACCTACGCTGCCTAATGTTAGTACAGAAGGGAACAGGAGTACCGGAAGAAACTGAGCTGTTTGATGGAGTTGCACAGAAAAATATCCTAAAATTTGACTTGGTCCCGGGATCAAACCCGGAACACGGTTTTGAGAGCCATGTGTGTTACCGCTGCACTCATGGCTGACTGGTCAGCTATAAACTTATCACTGACCAAAGTCCAGGAAGTGAACCTCACCATCATGAACGTGCCATTGACAGAGGAAGGTCATAATACCTTTCAAAGAATTGCCATGACTAGATTTTGTTTGGGACGTGGGAGAAGAAAGCGTTTTTGTCCTTGAAGCTTTGCTTTACCTCAAATAATGTGCAGTGTTCCATAGCCATAAGCTGAGGAACAAATGGTGTACTTACTGTACCAAGCATAAGGTACTTACTATGCCTGTGGTTGTTTTTGTCTGTTGTCTTTAATCCGTGTCTGTGTTGGGTGTCAGCGGGTGTTATGTCAACATGATCCATCACTTATTAAGACTAAATCCAATTGATTGCTGAACATCAATTTACGCCTTTCAATGTTGTACTGTAATACCAAATGTAAAATGGGGGAAAACATTTAAGATATACGTGAGATAAAATTTAAATAATTTTAATATAAATTTTAGCAATAAGTTGAGTACCTTTGGTAATCATTATGGATACCTGGTGAAAGGTGCCCACCTGACCAGACTCTCCAGGTACCTGTGCTCGTGAACCAACAGGTCATTGTCATTCTATATAATTAGGTAGTTCAGCTGCACCCAATAGTAGCTTTATTACAAAACTCATGCATAAAGTAATTTTGTCCTGCAATTGACTAATATGATATTGTTTTATTTTCAGTGAAGCGAGTCCGCTCTCCTGGGATGAGCTCTCATCCGTCAGCCGGGAGGCGACAGGGGCGTACAAACGTGATTTCGGTAAGATTTTTTTCTAAATTTTTAAGTCATTCTGAAGCCGTACTTTATTTTCTTTGAGGAATTAATTAAAACATCTCCTTAATGAAAAAATAATAATTCAAGTAATGTAATAAAATATATCTGACAATGATTTAGAAAACTGTTTAAATAAAATGTTTTCGTAAGAAGAGAAGAATGTGTAATGTTTCTTTTAGAATATTCCATAAGTAGTCATATAGAACAAATTAAAATCATAATTATAGTATTTCACGCTAATATCTATTTTATTGAAAACAAATCGAGGATTAGGCGTTTGAAGATATTATTTTAGGAAAGCGAAACTTGACACGATACTGTGTGTTTGTGTGAACCCAAGGCCATAAGAATTAGTGTCATGCCACTGAATTTACGTGTACAGAATTTTTTTGGGAGATGCACATGTCTCAACAAACCTGAACTAACTGTGAACTAACAGGTTACCATCAACAGGTGGAGACTGTTCAAGACTATCGCTTGTGTCACGTGAAGAATGGGAAGCCCGCGAGCCTGTGCTCATCACCCCGTTAAACCTACCAATGAGAGGGGTGTTTGTCCACCACTCGGCCATGGCCTTCTGTGAGACGACAGAGGAATGTGTGGCCGAGTTGAAGATAATACAAGCTCTACATATGGACACTAATTGTAACTTTACTTAACTTATGTTGTTTCTAAATTTAATAATGAAATCTTTCAGTTAACACTATTGACAGTTCCAGCTCTTCTGGGAGTCGCTGTGTTAGCCTCAGTCTCCTTATATAGTATGTAAAAAAAAAGTAAAACAAATTCATTCATACAATTATTTTGTGTGTTGGTCATATAGATGGCAGCCTGATAGACAAATAAATTTTATTGGGAATGCTTTAATTTTTCTAAAAAAGAAGTGGTGGGGGGGTGTATTGGTCGTCAATGGTCAACCCACACCAGCTAAAATAAGTTTCCTTGCTGAGGAAATCCAGAGAAACAAAAAAAAAGTAAAAAGTAGACTTAAGGGTACCAGAGACCGCAACTATTGGATCATAAGGCTATGGGATTCAAGCTGTCCCTTCACAATTAGTATTTGGGGAGGAAGTAAACGAGTTTATAGTATTCCAAGATATAACTAATTAATCTTAGGAGTTTACTTCAGGGTTTCATAGGTGACCCCATAAATTTAGGGCGCATGCTGGCAAGCATGTGTGTAAAGAACTCGTTTGTAATGTTACTTTTACAAAAATGAGTATCATTACAACTTTAAATCTATGAACTAACCCTTAGAAATTTTCAAAAAAATATTGAGTTGAGGGGTTCAAAGTTGGCATGACTTAATTTTGCGTCCATATATAATATTAGTCTATAAACGTCTGCTTTACACACACACACACACACACAGTAACATTCCATTTGGGAACACCTAAAGTGACTCCTTAAAACTGCATTCAAATATAAAATTCAAATTTGGGTTGTCGACATAGGATGACAACAATCAGTCAATTGAGTTTGTAAAAGTTTCCAAAACAAGTGTGATATAATGGACGGAATCTCGTGAAGCAGAGTCAACACAGCACAACAACCTCACCAGTCTCATTGTTTTTCCAGGTTGGGATGATATCGGCTACAGCTTTCTGGTTGGTGAAAATGGTAAAGTGTACGAAGGCCGAGGCTGGGACAGACAAGGTGCTCACACCAAGTATTATAACCGAGCAAACTACGGCATCTGTGTGATGGGCAACTTCGAAGAAAGACTACCCAACGAAAAGGCACTCACGGCTCTGAAGGATATCATGGACTGCGGAGTGAAGGAGGTCAGTGTACGGTAGCTACGACCGCTATGCACCCCAGCTAACTTCGTCTCACCTAAACCACCTTAACCTAAACCTTAACTTGAATTAAAGTGGTTTATCTTTAGGTGAAATAACCTGGGGTGATCCCTGTACAGTCAATTAAAAAGTATCAACCACCCTGCCATGCATAACAATATGAAACATCAAGCGAAAACTGTAAATGCTTACCCGTGTTGGTTGTTACCGTTCATTTCTATTCCACCGACCATGGGGTGGTCGATACTTATTTTACTGACCTTACATATTTACAACTTTTCCTATACAGTGTACTGTACTGTATATCATTTGTTTTAGTATATTATGATTTTCTCCACATATTTACACTGTCAGCCACACTAGGTTGTACCCTGTTCTCTCCCCTCTATTTTACTTTCTCACATCTTTATCAATACAGTATGTACTCAAAATTATTTTACCTTTACTCACAGGGGAAACTAATAGAGGACTTTAAGATGTTCGGCCACAGAGATGCGAGAAATACCACTGCGTGTCCTGGACAGAAGCTGTATGAAAACCTACAGACATGGAGTATTTACGGGCATGACAAGAACATGCCCAAGTAAAGCCCAAGGTCTGAAGAATCTTGGTAAAGCTGAGCAACACCAGGCCTAATAATGTACATGCGGCCAAACATAAACCTTAAAAGTTTAAGAATGAAATCAATAGAAGTTGAAGCATGATACGTTTAAGTAAGACGTTTATTATGTTGGGAACCACGTGGTGACTTTTGTGTTGGCAGCCTTGTAATGACTTGTTGGTGGTCCTGTAATGACTTGTGTTAGTAGCCCTGTAATGTCTTGTGATGGCAGCCCTGTAATGACTTGTGTTGGCAGCCATGTGATGACTTGTATTGGCAGTCCTGTAATGACTTGTGTTGGCAGTCCTGTAATGACTTGTGTTGGCAGCCATGTGATGACTTGTGTTGGCAGCCATGTGATGACTTGTATTGGCAGTCCTGTAATGACTTGTGTTGGCAGCCCTGTATGACTCCACTCTGAGAATTTGTGACGGTTTTTTGACCAATCACACAATCATATAATGTGTGTGTGTGTGTGTTACACCACCGATAAATTCCATGTATGGATACAGTACAATACAGTATAAAGAAATAAACCTTGTTCAGGAGAACTTGTACAAGACTGTTGGAACATACTTATTTGATACAGGGTTGTATTGTATTACATTCCATTTTAAACTACATACAGTACCATTAAATGATACAGTATTATAATATAGATGGCTATACAGTATTATGATTAATATAAACAGTTGTTATGTGTTAATGTAACATATCAATCAAAAAAATATTTATTTATTTATTTATTCTTAGTGTAGTAAGTACAGCAATATAACTAAAAATGTGTTTGTCTTGTGTACATAGCGAGATTATGTTGTAAACTGCAAGAACTTTTTTTTTCTACTATTTATTGTAAATTTTGCAAGATTTTTTAGAAAATTTTTGTCATATTTTCTCTACTTCAAACATAACTCACTACATATTTTTCTTTTTTGTAAACCTCATGACAAACTAAACATAAGGGAAAATTTTTACATGCTAACATACTGTAAAACCTTAACAACAAATTGCCTCTCAGTTCACTATACAGTACTTGTTCGATGTTTACTGTTTATAAGCATGTTAGGATTATGTACAGTACAGTAGATCCTTTGCCATTTGCGAAGGATAGGTTCCAAGAAGTGGCGCAAATTGGCAAAATCGCGAATGACAACTTATACTACCTCTTTTAACTTATCTAATAATAAAACTTTCTTTGTCAAGGTCATCACTGATTTCTGCCTTTTACATTCCATTCCACTAGCATCACTAGCACTGGCACTAGGCAGTCTTTTAGGGGCCATTTCACACAGAAACACTAAAGTTTGGAGAGTGCAACAAGAGATGCTGTGCGGGGTGACTCGTTGTGCTGCGGGAAAAGGCTTGCAAACTAGCCACCATCTGCATAAACCGAATCGTTGAAATCACACACTCGTGAATGGCAAGGGTCTACTGTACTGTATTCAAATTGATGATAACTATGATATGTAGTTAAACATAAATTATCAATAAAAGTGATGTTTACAATCCTACTACAATGGTTTTATTAATTAATGAATGTATAAATGTACAGATACAGCCATAAATTGTACACGTCTACTATACAATACAGTAGTTTGTGAACTACAGCTACAGTGCATGGAGTTGTGACAGTTTCAGTTCAGAAGTTCAACAGATTACCATCACTGACTCACTGTAATAATATACATAATCTCTCTCTCCCTTTGCCTTTTTGTTTTCTAATTTTAGTTCAATAAGTTTTCCTTCTTTTGTCATCATAGTCACATTATCTTGATACCCACACCTGTGTTTGGCTCTGACCTTCTCTTAATCAACATGTCATTAGCTGATCTGGAATGATGTAACTGAGAAGGAACATTTTGATTTCATCCCTGGAGATTACCAGCTCATGAGGGACAAACTACAGAAAATTAATTGGGGCGCACACCATTAAAGAGGAATCAGACATAGATGAATCATTGCAAGACTTTATGGAAATCTTTGATATAACATTAGAGGAATGTATACCCCAGAAAACAAGGAGGTGGATGAATCACAAACCCAGGAAAGCCACAACAAAAACCTGTGTTAGAAATGCCAGACACAAAACATTATACAGATTATGTAGTACAGTACTTTACCTGTTTACAAAAGAGCCCTAAATGTGGCCAACCAGGAAATAAGATCAGCAAAATGGAAACACAGTGTGGTCATAAATGGATTACATTTAGGATGGAAAAAGGTCCTCAGTGAAGTACCACAAGGACTCACCCATCCTTGGACCCACCCTGCTTATGATCCAACATAAATGACATACAGTAGATGAAATTACAGTACAGTACTGTATACTGTATTGAGCTACATTGCCAAGTTTGCAGTTGAGAGAGATATTAGGAAGGTAACAAATCAAGACGATGTCACAGTCATGCAAAACGATCTGCACAAATTATTCAAATGGTTGTGATACTGGCAAATGCTTTTTAACATTACAATGCATAAGACTGCAGACAGACAGGCAAATTTGGCATACTGTACATGTAAGTTACAACAACCCTAATCAGAACTATTCTGTTAATAAACTTCCCTGGATACTGTTGATAAAAGGAAAGCTCTAGACATTGTGATAGAGTGGCCACTGATAGCAGCTCAACAAATGGAAGCATCAGTGAGAAGAAACAAAACAATCAAGATTTGGAAATTATAAAGTGTACCTTTGAATACATTAATGGGATAATACTCCTTCAGATTTATAAGTCTCTAGTACATTCCAGTCTGGATTACAGTCTACAGCCATGGAAACACTACCTCTAGAAAGACTTATATTCCTAGAAAAGGTGCAACACAATGAAAAAGATGATTCCAGACCTCTTATCTTGATCATCCAAGTAGACTGAAGGCCTTAGGAATAACAATTCTTTAGACATGACACAATAGGACAAATTTCATAGAGACAATCAAATTCTTGAAAGGGGTGGAATACTTGAACCCAGACCATTTTTCATGACGTCACGTACCACCAACACGAAGGAACATAACTTCAAGCTCGCCAAGATATCATTGGATGAATACTGTATTAGGAAATACTTCATACACAGAGTGGTAGACCTGTGGAACAGTCTACCAGCCCAAACTGTGGAATCACAAAGATTACAGGGATTCAAAATAGCCCTAGACAAGACTATCAAGAAAACTGGAGATATCTTGCACAAGCTACTGGCATTTTTCCCTTGACATGGCCACCTCTAGTCAAATTATATACAGTATGTAATACTCACATTATAAAGGCAATTAATTCCTTCAAGAAACACACAAGATTAAATGCATTTTTGAAATTTGATGTGAGAATCTTGTGGCAGTCCTGTTTGTCAATTCATTAATACAGTACTGTACAGTGTATAGTTTTTCACTATTTAAGCAAATATACAAAAACATTTGGAAACTTCTAATGATGTTAAATAATGATGAGCAGTTTATTATTATAAAAATGCTACCTTTGGATTGTTTAATATTTATCCTGAGTGATACAGTACAGCCAAAAATAGATACAAAAATCACACTACCATTACATACAGTCTTACTTCACCATGTACAGTACAGGGGGCCCCCAGATTTGCAGATATTTATTTCACAATCCTTTAATATTAGTGGATGACGCCCTGGATGTACCCAAGAATGTCTGCGGGTAGTTTTAAAGTTGCCGGCATTTTCACGGCTGAGACAGGGAGCCATTCGTTCTAGAGACAGGGCAAACACATAAAGGGAATATACATTTCTTTGTACACAAGTAAAAATTAAAAATATACCACTCCCTCCCCTCCCCCCCAAGTCCGCAAATGTTATTCACAGATTTGGCGATTCGTGGCCATTTTGAGAACCTTACCCCCACAAATTTGGAGGCCCTCTGTATTGCCAGGTAAAATTGGGTGTATGAGAGCCAGGGTGGGGTTGATGCATCTTTGGCTGACTGTACCCGAGTCACCCACTGATTCAAATGGAATCCAAGTTGACTTGAACCATCTGGGTGAGAAGTGTCAAAATAGAATACAGGATATATTATCAGGCATTTCACTAGTAGAGTGTATCCTGCTGTTAAACAATAGGCCCCTGGCTTATGGGCAGAATCACCAAGGGTGGTGTGGAACTCAGAGGCCAACTCAATGACCACTAAGTCACAAATGCTATAAAAAGCTAACTTTAACTGGAAGAGGTTAAATAAATAAAATATTAAAATACATTAAAAAATCTATTCAACTTCAACTTGTGCTATTACATAATAAAAGGCAGTGAGACAATTTATATGTTAGGTGGAACAAGTTTTCATTATAAACTCATGTTTCTGCAGATGATTGGTCTGAAATTTGGAAGTCCAAATGGTTTCCATTTGTTATCTACTAATACTTTCTCACAAAGCCACTTAAACACTACTGAGAAAAATAAGGTCTAGAAAAATATTATACCCACAGTTTTCTGAATAACATAACATGGGTACTGTACTGTACTCATCTTGGTGAAAACAGTCAACTACATTTTGTACGACTGATAGAAATATTAAAAAAGAACTTCCATCTGTTTACAGGCCCACAGTACAGTACAGTACTGTACAATACATAAAGCTCTAAATACAAAATAGATGCTGAAAATACAAAATATAAATGGTTTATACAGTACTACAGAGCACTCATAAAGTTATATCTTATTTCAAACCAGCACAGTACTACAATGTTGTTATCTTTGACTCCTAAATTATATTACATTTACTGCACTGTACTGTACTCACTTAGTACCTTATCTTATCTAGTAAGGCCCACTCATGTGTGGGCGTGTTCATGTGTGTCAGTAATATATATATATATATATATATATATATATACAGTATATATATATATATATATATATATATATATATATATATATATATATATATATATATATATATATATATATATATATATATATATATATATATATATATATATATATATATATATATTTCATGTAAATCACAATGAAAACGTGGATGTCATCATTATGACCTGACCTCATGTTTTTAGGTCACCCTGTATATTTAAGCTCTCTCTGTCCATGTAATCTAGTTGCCTCTGAAGATGTCTTGAATAAAGACAGCTAAGGTACTCCGTTGTTTCCATTTTCCGTGTGATTTTATCAAGTGATATATATATATATATATATATATATCCTATATATATATATATATATATATATATATATACATATATATATATATATATATATATATATATATATATATATATATATATATATATATATATATATATATATATATATATATATATATATATATATATATATACACACACACTGTTCATAGTGTTGTTTATATAACATGTACATAATCATGCTAAATAGTAATACAGTACAGTAGAGTACAGCTCCTCCCCGACTTACGACCTACTCGACTTACAACCTGCTTCAGGCGTACCAAAATTTGGTAAAATTACGTATTTTCAAGTCCCAAAGTCAGTACACAGACAACATTTTCATTTGTAATTCACTTTAAAATGGCTGGCAAGCTTAAGTGAGTGTTTTGTGGTGCTGAGAAGAAAAAGAGACACCCATTTTAGATTTTCTATGTATTATTTAAGCATTTCCGACTTACGACCATTTCGACTTACGACCTGGATTTGGGTCCCTAACCCCGTCGTAAGTCTGGGAGGAGCTGTACTTTACATGCAATATACAGTAACAGTAATTCCTCTACATTTCTTTATTCTTCCTTAAAAATTTTAACTTAGTTTCATGAGAAAATAAAAGAGATAATCATAATATAAACTACAGGTATAAGTGAATATACAGGTTCAGTGGGTAAAATTCAGGAACCCTCAGGACCCAAAACCAAACCAATTAAATTTTTTCTGGCCTTTGCACACCTAAATACTGTACTACTTATCTTGGACTTACACTCACAATAATGAAAGTATTGTACAATATTAAAAAGAGACAGGAAAAAAATTAATCAAATAATGTTTGAATTTTTCTTACAGTTCTTTATTTATGCAGTAAAGTATGATACATAAAATAAATTTACATAGCATACCTAGATGTTATCATCAAGTCTATAACTCACCTAAATAGCTGAGAAAACTAGTGAAAAAATCAATATGCATCTGATTTTCTTACTACATAGGATGCCTGGGTTGGTGTCAGCAGTGGAATGGCAAACATTGTTTATGCCACAGGCTTGACTGACACTGGGAGATGGCAGCACCTACTGGTTGCATGCAGTTATTTTTTGATGATTGCAGACTCAGGTTAAGCTTTGCAGTGAGCAGGAATGATGTTTTCCTCAACCTGAGCTGAGCACTACAGTCAAAAGTAAAAACTGGCAGAATTGGGCACTGATTGGAAATCAGCATCCATCATTCTCAATGGTTGAGTGTGCAGCTTAAAGTAAACAAGAGAGTGTTATGTCTTATATAATCTCCAGAACTCTTGTACTATTTTATAAATTTTATTTATTTTTTCTTATATTTAAAATTTCCAAGAAATATGAGCATTATGAAGAAATAGCTTTCTAAGAGGTATGTCTGGCCTTTGGATGACAGGAAAAGTTAAATACTGGCCATACAGTATATCCCTAGATTGTGGCAATGAGTTCTGCTACCTGGATGACGAGATAAGTGCAGGGGGTGGTGCCAAAGCTAACTCAATTGCAAGAATCAGAAGTGCCTGGAAGAAGTTTAGGGAGTTATTGCCTTTATTAATGGCGAGAGGACCTCTTCACTTGAATGGAAAGTTGTATGTAGTTGGCATAAAGTATGGTGTGGGTAAAGGAGCAAAACTTGGGCAGCAGACCTGAGAGAAATGAAATGAGTATGATGTGATGTTCTGTAATAGTAAATAATTTGAAATCCTGCTCAGAAAACAAAAGTATGATGAAGTTTTATGTAGAAGTAGGTCAATATGGTTTGGGTATGTGGAGAGAATGGAAGAGACTAACTGGGTCAAGAGATTCATGAGTTTGAATATGGAGGCCCAAAAATGACATGGGGACAGATTTTGAGAAATGACCTCAAAGATAAGCACCTCACAAGAGACTGCAAGAGACCTGGAGAGCTGCCATTAGGTAATCATGGCTAACCCACACAAAGATTGGAAAATGGCCATAAAACAATCATGATGATGATGATATGCTATACTGTACCTCTTAAGAATGTTTATATATTGTGGTGAAAATGTATGGTTTTCTCACATTCTCAGTTTCCTGACAATTGGATTTTAAACACTGAACCCATAGCATCCCTACTAAATCTTACCTCACATAACTTCACCTTAACTAACCTAATTTAGGTATACAGTACAGTAATTTGGTTAGGTTATGATAGTAAATGACATCTCTTATGAAAAAGAGCAAAAATGACCTCATATGAAATGATTTATATTCCTCACAGCAATAACAACAAAAAGTTAACTCAATTTAGCAACAATTCAGCTGTACATTATGGCTGAATCAAATGATTTTTCTTATTGAGACACACACACACACAGGTATGGGACTGTTTATCCGGCATCCTGATATCCGGAATGCTCCAAAAACCAGCTACGTTTTGGAACGAATTATTTATATGAGTACCTGTAGTATACCATATACCAAGTATACCAGTAATTCGCAGGCCAAGCAAGGATATTTCCAACAATTCTCCACCTGTGGATGTTTTTAACTCATATTTTCAGGTAGATATCCTGTACGTAATTTTTTTACTCACATGTACAGTACAGGTACCGGTACACAGAATCCTACAAAAGGAAAGTGCAAAAAGGAACAAAAGTTATAATTACCATAAGGTATAAAGTTTTAAGTACTGTATCTACCATGAAGCTGTGTGGCAAGTGTGAAGATATTGGAGGGTCCGTGGCACGGAGTATCACTGCTGGGGATGCTGCTGCATTGCGAAGATGACCGTCAGTGACATCTGGCATGCAGTTTGTACACTACCTTGTATAATTTTTGCTCTTTTTATGCTTTCAATATTGCTATTCTTTTGTTATTGATGTTTATACACCTACAATCATAAATTTTATTGTTTCAGTGTACAGTTGAAGCTACTTTTAAGAGCAAGCCTAGTGATTTGGACAGAGGCTTCACTGCCAGTTACAGAGGGTTTACTGTACATTTTAGACCAGGCACTCCAAATTATGGAATAAAGCCCTATCCAGCCCCCTAGGTCCCGAGCACGCTGGATAAATGGTCCCATACCTGTACATACCGAAAGTTGTAAGACCCCGAGAAAAAAATATGTACATATGGATGGGTTAGGTTTTCATTAAAAAAAATAAATAAATAAAAAAAAAAAGGATTTTTGTCAACTCTAGACAGGTTAACCGAAGAAATTTCACACACAGTATATAATCAAGCTTGCATCACCCTGGCATAACAATGACACACCCTCACCTCTTTGAACCTTCCCAGGTCACATCTCATACAAAAATCTACAGAATCAAGTATTTTACCTTTAGACAACAGAAAATTTTCTAATAAGTCAACATTTGTTAGAAGCCAACACACATGTGATGTTTAATCATACGCTGTGAGACTGAATCTAGAGGGTGTTCACACTGGACATGGAATGTCTTATATATCTTCCTAAAGTACAGTTTTAAAGGGTCTTCAAGACACTCTGAACACTAAAATGGTTTCTCTCCTATATTAACTCAAACGTATTCACAAGTAATGTTCTACAGACATACAGCTGATTAGTCTCCTGTATGACTTTTCATATGTCTTGCCAGAGAGGATTTATATGTGAATATTTTAAGACACAATGAACATTTGAATGGTTTCTCTCCTGTATGAACTTTCATATGATTTACCAGAACACATTTTTGAGAAAAGTCCTCAAGACACACTGAGCACTTGAATGGCTTTTCTCCTGTATGAACTCTAGTATGTTTTACAAGAGAGGACTTACGAGTAAAGTTTTTAAGACACACTGAGCAGTGGAATGGCTTCTCTCCTCTATGAACTTTCATATGTATTACCAGCGAGTATTTGTGTGTGAAGTTCTTAAAACACACTGAACATGTAAATGGCTTCTCTTTTGTGTGAGCTCTCATATGCTTAACCAAAGAGTATTTATGTATAAAGGTTTTGAAACACACTGTACACTCATATGGTTTCTCTCCTGTATGAACTCTCATATGTGTTACTAGAGAAGATTTATGGATAAAGTTCTTGAAACATTCTAAACATTTATATGGTTTCTCTCCTGTATGAACCCTCATATGAGTTACTAGTGAGGATTTGTGGATAAAGTTTTTAACACATACTGTACACTTATATGGCTTCTCTCTTGTATGAACTCTCATATTTGTCACAGAAGATGGCTTTTGCGTAAGATCTTTAGACATCCTAAACACTCTTATACTGTAATACCTTTCCAGTATGAACTCACATGTGTTTTGTTGATTATTTTGTTTAAAGCCTTTCAATCACCCTACATAATGTATAAACCTGCATCTTTTGTTTTATCAACTCATTGTTTAAACTCTTTGAACTATTTTAACCAAAGAAATTACTGTTGTTGTCAGTAAACATCTATCCTGACATTTCTGTGCACAAGTCTTAAGTGATGTTTAACAGAAAAACTGTTCTATCCGATGTAGCTATAGTCTCCTATCTCTTGTAATTTATTTGTTTCAAAATAGTAACTGAAAACAACAATTATGTTTCAGAATCTGTTAATAGTGAAATGTAAGCCCTACATAATTTAATACAAATGAACCCTGTACATATAGTAGCTCTGATGTCAGGGTGAACTTTATTGCAGTAGATGGTGATGGTGTCCACTCAGTAGTAATGGTGTGGTGTTGGGCCACTACTGCACTGCATATCACAGTGTATCATTAAAGGATTATCATCAATACAGTGGCTGCAGAAGGTGTATGTACAGTCTTTATATCTTGAATGTTTCATAAGATATGTTCACAATAAGATACTATATTTTTTTTTATTACAACTAGTGTTTACTTAACACATTCTCCTGCTGGTTACAAAATGTCAAGGTCCAAAACCTTGATAAATTATAAACACTTCAACAACCACACAAATTGCTTAAAAGCCTTATGATACATATACAAAAGCCACGAAAGTTTCATTTTCTACGTTAGATGCTCTTACATAATCCTGTACATAAACTTGGGTGGGACGAAAGATCTTGCGTATTGATGTACAGAGGTCCAGATTGATAGGTGGATGAACAAGTGCAGATCAATATGTTCCCCTGCATATACAATAGGAACACAAAAAACTTATATTGTTTGCAAAATTTGGTGTATGCAGACCATACTCTGTATGTCCAATCAACATACTGTTCTGGCTGTCTTCTGTTTGTGTATCAATGTGATGTTTGTCTCTCAACTTATATCTGTCAAGAGAAAAATCAATGCATTACTCAAACATTTCTGCATCTGATTACTTTAATATTTACTAAGAATAATGAAAACTTTTAGTAGTATTGGACCAATTACTACATTAAATTAATGATCCAGACCAGCAGAAATTCTGACACAACAACGACATTTGTTGCAAAATTTGAAAAATTCACCCTACTGCAAATCGCAGTTTTCATTTAAAACACAGCTTAATATAGAGATCATAAACATTCAGTGTTAACATCTGGACTGTACAGTGCAACCAGGTGGCTCATGTATTTCAGCAAACTAAAATATACAGTTGACACTAATAGAGTACTGTATACTGTATTGTATAGTCCTTTGGCAAGCTCATCTTCACCAGGTACGATTGGCTGGGTGATGGCCTGAGATTTAGAAGTGCCTATCAACAACCATCTTACATAGGAGATTGGTGACAGCGAGCTAATTAGAGACATGCTACGAGTCTGTGTGTAACTGCATGCGTTTGTAAGCCACCTGAGCTGCAATCTTAATACTACTGTATCAAAATAAGGTTTTAACATTTACAATACAACCTTGCAAATGCAGTATACAGGTGTATATCCCTTGAGTTACAGAAGCTCCAGTTAAAGAAATTTGCATTAGTAGAATCCAAAAGTATGGATTAAATTCTGAGACGTGAAGGAAAACTTTTAGTGAATGGAAAATCTTCGATTACAGTAGTTCCAGAGACATTTAAGATACCTAAACCTGAATACTCTTCAATACTGTACCCAGAAACCAAAGATTGTCTCTAAACTGATCATTGTTTAGACCAGTGGTTCATAAACTATGGATCGAATGGGTCACGAGAACATTATCAAAGCTGCAAACACTTCACTTCAATCCTCATTTTGCTACTGACCAGTACTGTACACCCACAGTGTTGCTTGTAACAACAGCGAGTGTGTTATAAATTTTGTTTAAAAACTATTGTGTAATTATGCACAGGGATCTGGGTTTTGTCACCTGTATTTCATCACCATATTTTCATGCTGTGCCAATTTTGTAATAATTTTCCTCTTTATTTCTTCTCCATTTTTCATTCCGTTTGTGTGCTTTTTGCGTCGAGAGCTGCTGAGTTACTCCTGGAATTTAATAGCTTATTGTATTTATTTGTTTGTTTTTCAGGATGGGGAAATGTACTTACAAAGATGCATTTTTTAAATCTTGGATTCAATCACATAACAAATTTTGACTTGAAAGATTCTCTGAGCCGAAATGGTTGCCCCTAGTGGCCACCTCACAGATTTATTTGGTGAAATTAACTGCCTGAATGCTTCCATGCAAGGCTAGAACCACACTCTCAGCACATTCACTGAGTAGCTTTCCTCACTTACCAAACTGAAGTTGTGGCAAAGCAAAATGGAGTAAGGAAAGATCGAGTCTTTCCCGTCCTGAAACAAACTGTTGGAAAACTGAGGAAAATGCCTCAGCATTGTTTGAAGACATTCATGGCAGTGTCCTGAAGCACTTGAACACTCTCAGAGAAGAATCGAACTCTATATTCATTCCTACTGATGATACCATGAAATACTGCTGGGTTTGAAATACTCTCGATATTAATGTATAAAATTTGTCAGATGACAGAGCACCCAGACAGCATGAACAAATGATAGAAATATAACATGATTTACCAACCCACAGCTTCAAGCAGTAGCCCCTCAGTACTTTATGGGTCACTCTCCTCAATGAAAAAACAATAGTTGCTGCCAAAGCTCCGAAAGGCCTCCTGCCATTCCTGCAAGGCAGGATTTTCAACATCCGTACCGTACTGACAAAGACAGATCTTCGAAACAGGTTCAGTGTGACCATGATCTGCGCTACAGCCTGTCTGCCACGACAACACACTTTAAGACCTGGCTAAGACAAAACAAGTCATCTCTCTTATTAGTTTAAGTTGTATTACATAAGCTTTAGTGTGAGTTCCATCACTGCATTATACAGTATTATATTGTTCTATCTGTGTATATACTAACAAACT
This sequence comes from Homarus americanus, assembly GCF_018991925.1. NCBI lineage: Eukaryota > Metazoa > Arthropoda > Malacostraca > Decapoda > Nephropidae > Homarus > Homarus americanus. The sequence goes on from NW_024744839.1 coordinate 2,269,838, forward strand.
TAGAGAAGAAACATTATATTTTGTATTATTGTGTTGATTTTATTATACCGTACTGTATATTGTAAGTCGCGTACATACCAATCTGGTTTTGGGTCACAAAGAATTTTTGTTAGAATTACTGGGTTAGACACAGTTACATATAACACCTTTTTTCTTCTTAATGTATATTGGTTTATGACATATGGAGACACATACAGTCACAAGTAATAGTCGCACAACACTCTCCTCCACCATACTTATCAAGCAATTTTAGGGGTAACTTCAAAGTTCTGCCCACTATGGAAGGATTCAATGTCGTTAATAGTGTTAAAGGGGTTGTATGTCATTAAATATACATGTCCTAAAATAATGGTCATATTCGTTAAAATGACAACAAAACACACAAGAAAACACTATTGTAGTAATAAAAAACGAGTCGGGCATAAAACAATCTTTACTGCAAAACCTGCCATAAAAGACATCCCTGTCAGGATTACCTACGTGTTTATATTTCCTTTTGTTGTATAAATGATCACACAACTATATCAACACCATATCTGATGTTTACACTGTACTTTATCTTTAGAATTATACCTAGAAAGAGAGATAATTGGAGCATTTTTTGCATAATGGTTACATACAGTAGATAAGTGTATGTAAAGTATTTTGATAAAAATTTTGCTTTATAATATAAAAGGGAAAATGCATATACACCACTACCTATCACTTTGAACAATAGCAAGGACATTTAGGTAAAATTTCACTCAAAACATAAAAAATCCTAGAAACTAACACAGTCCTTCCCCACCTTCAATATACAGCACTTAAGAGTGAATGGAGTATTGTAGGGATATACTTATTCTATTCTTGATGCATAAAGAATTACCCTCTAAGTACACCATTAAAGAGTACCTGCAATTGTGAGTCATAGGTATAAGACCAACAATCATAAAAATAACTCACTAGGATTCTGATGACCATTCCTACTGCTCTTCCTGGCTGACAGAATGTAAACAAACACGGTCGCCTACACTGGCAGTTCCTACTTCACGAGAACAAAAATATTCTAATGCTGTATTAAAAAAGAGTAATTTAAAAAACCTAATATCACACTGACAAATCAATAGAGCTGCCAAAGATAAGTATTTTCTCTTTAGCTTTATCAATCTATCCTACTGCACATATTTGAAGTGCGACGGTTTAACCTTGAGTAAACTTTTGCTGAACGAAGCCACCATAATGGAAACGACCGAGGAACAATCATTCACCCTCCAACAACATAATACAAGGCTAAATCAGGAATTAAACCCAGCACGGCAACCGAACAACAGAATGGAGGGGATGAAAAGGCGGTGCCAGATTTACCATGCATCAGGTAAAGCACAGTGCCTCCACAAAGTATCCTTTTAATTTATTGTTGTCATGAAACAAGTCATTGGCTTGCTTTCCCCGTCAGAGCGGTAAATAAATGTCTGCAACAAGATTATGATTCACATCCATGTCTGCCACTACAACGCATGAAGTAGTAAGTTGTCTATTATACAAATATTTCACACAATATGCATTTTGGGGTGAGATGATATTTTTATTAGATACGAAATATTTTTAAGAAATATATTTTATATCCATAGTGAACAAAACACGTATTAATTTGATAATTTAAACGGCCAATCTGACATTGAGCCTCTGGGCGGATTAACGAAGGTTCGTCCAATGAATATTCCTCTACTGAAGTTTGATAATTATACAGAATTTAGGTAAGCATAGTGTAAATCTTAATTAAGTGTATAAATATAACACCTGCTTTGAATTAAATAAAAGCAAACAATATTCTGGAATATACATTCAATATTAATTTCATCACTGAACGGTTGCAACGTTAAGGCAGAGGCTTGTAATTTCCGTCCTAGATAATGCAGTATATTTTTTGTTTTGTTTTATTGGTTTAGTGTAATTCAGAGGTTTAAGTTTATATTGACTTTCAGTTGCAAATAATATTAATCTTAGGACTCCGTAATCATTATCATGATAGTGTTGTGGTGTTCAGCTGTTGTAACCTGTGAGGACGATAAGTTGGCCCCGTGTGGGAGCATAATATTGCGTGATTATAATGCGTCACATTGTTTTCCTGGATTCCTGGTTATAACATGTGGTGATGGGAGCACAACACCGTCAGTAAGTACCGTTTATGATAGTGAAGGTGTGTCGACTACGAGACAAGTCACAACTAACCTAAGGCTTATCTTGGTGTAAGATATACAAGTGATTCATAAGTGCAGGAGAATGTACACTAGTATTTGGGAAATAGTTTACCTTTAAGTAAATTTATCAAGTAAACTTTGAGGAATGTTGGGTAAATTTATAGTAGTTCACACAACTCTGTTAGAAAGTCAAAACTGTTTTTCCAGTGTGTTTTGATTAGTTCTGACCTTGTTTTCTATCGGATATTTTTGTCGTTTTCCGACAAACATCATGGACAAGTGAATACAAAATACACCAAAAAACACTAGAGAAACATATAAACCTAACCTTTTTTGGGATGATCTGACCTAACCTGTCACCATATGATGGAATCACTTATTCCTTACCTTATTAGCCTGGTTCATGCCATCTATGTTGGTCTTGACGATATTTACACTCGTTCTTACACTTGGGACACTTTACTGAGGTCGGGAGAACGCCATGAGATCTAAAAAATGCTATAGCTTGGTCGTTTTTTTTTTTAAACGCGCAATCATCTCCATATAATTGAAGTGAAACCCATCGCAGACTTCCATGGTTGGAAATGAATTTGAATTTCGAAATATGAGACCCAAAATCACAATCGAATCTGATTGGGCAAAAAATACTGCAAATTAAACCACAATTTATTTTAATTGGTAGCAAAAAAAAAACACGCTTTTGATTGGCCACGTGACATGTACGGGAACGCATGCACATGACGATTTATGAAGGAAACACGCTGAGTGGGATGTGAGGGAGGCGATAATGGCTGAAGATTAATGGAATTAAATCAAGAAAGATTTGGCATACCTTATCTCTGTTATTATACGTTTCCGACGGTAATGTAATAGAAGAAAATTCTAGGAAAGTTGTGTGAACTACAGCAGTGCTAACCCTGTTGGTTGACACCAGCAATACTTGTATAACTAATGGCCACTCCAGTTTACTTACGAAGCAGCAAGTAGGCCATAGCCTATGTGATTCAGTACTTTTGATTAACTTGACAAAAGGCAATCACTGAACAATACCTGACATTAATTGGAACAGACCATTGAGTAGCTCTGTGGATGAACCACTGAGCAACCCAGTGGTTTCTTCCTGCTTATGGTAAATTGACAAACTTCAGTAACCGTTTTTTAACTCGCAGAAGCTCCAAAACTGGGGTCCAACTAATTTCCCAAATGTAGCCGCAATGAAGTCAAATAATGGTGCTACATGAATAAATCGGACCAATCACTTCTCGACTGGTATTTGGTGTCACAAAGTCACAAAAAATTGGTAAACTTAATTTAATCTGAGTTAATAGATCGAGTGCATGTACCTAACCTAACCTAACCTAACCTCAACTAGTATTTGGTGTCACGAAGTCACAAAAAATTGGTAAACTTAATTTAATCTGAGTTAATAGATCAAGTGCATTTACCTAACCTAACCTAACACAACACAACTCAGATTAAATTAAGTTTACCAATTTTTTGTGACTATGACACCAAATAATAATCGAGAAGTGATTCACAGCCCGATTTACGCTTGTACGACCATCATTTGACTTCATTGCTACATTTGGGTTGGACCAAAACTGTACTGTACTTGCATATATTTTTTTTTTTTTCCCCCACTTTATCTTGGACCCCACTTCTAAACTGGGCAGACAGGGGAGGGGGGCAGGGTTAAGGGGTTACAATGAACACTTATTTTCTCTGTGAAGAAAAATTTGTGTAAGTACAGTTTTTTTCCAAAATGTACCACTTATTTAAATGAATACATGTACACGTACTGTATACTGTACGGTATTTATATTTTATTTTAGCGTCGCAAGCTGGCAGGCTGCCTGGCAATGTCGTGAATGGGAGAGTTAAACTAGCAAGTGGCAAAGCCTGTACTCGGTGATCTTTGGTAGGAGTACAGGCAGGCAGTGTGGGTCAACACAATGGAAGCTCCAAAAGATTTTACTGGTAAGTTTCATAAAAAAAAATTTATATATTATCTCTGACATACCGGTAACTGTACTTCTATTATTTTCTTTTCAGTGTTCTTTGTTGCACTGTAAATATTATAACTTCTCCAGAGTTCTTGGAGGGTAGGAGCATTGGTTAAATTGCATATTACAGCAACCAAAGAATCTGAGAAAAAACTGTTACCTAACCTACGGTAATATAAGAAAATGATCATCGAAAAATAATTTTCTATCGATTGAGTGGAGTGAATTTCCGAATTTTGTGGTTGCTGTTTACTGCAATATTACCAGAGCATCATCTCCTTCAGTAATCCAAGCTGCCTGAGCTAAGGTTCGACAATGATCCATACATTTTTTGTGTGGGGAACACACCCTTGACATCAGGCTGAAAACAACCAATAAATGTGGGTACCCAGGTGCAATGTCTAACACACGGAATATTTTGAATGGAAGATGTAGAACCAGCCCTATAAATTAAACAAAGTTACCCGAACCTTGGGAGTGCACTTGCTAACATTAGACAGAGAAGCTTTCATTACACTTAGTGCTCTAGGGTTCTCAGAATGGTAAAGAAGAAATGGCTTGATTTTACAGTCCCCATCATCAGTCCCTCCAAGCAAAAGAGTTAGGCAGTCTTTCACAGTTATCTGGGCACTACAGTTTCTCTCCTGAATTATAGCAGGTAAATCTTAGAAAAATCACATGTTGCTTTTCCATTGGCACTAGCTAATTGCCCACTGACTTTACTGTGCACATTTGATCATCAAACATGATTTATCATAAAAAAGTGGTATATTCAACAGAAAAATACTGTTGAAATTTCCTTTATTTTTCTTTGTAATTTGGTCATGAAACTTGATGAAAGAACACTATATAACTTCTTTTACCTTAGAAGAAATCTGTCAGCACTCCTGATTAACCATAGTTAAATATTTAATAAGAATAGTTTTGCTGTTATTGATGTACATTTATTAAAATGTACTTGTCATCAGAATACTAAATAAAGTAAATTATTTTGTTTCAGACACAGATGAAGTCATCAAGACAGAGCCCAACACTAAACAGACCACAATGTCAAGTAGTGACAAAAAGTTCTCCTGTGGGGAATGTGGGAAACTGTTTACCTGGAAGAGCAATCTCAAGAAACATAAACTTAAGCACAGTGGCATCAAACAGTTTAAATGTGATGAGTGTGGGAAAAATTTCTCAAGGAAGAGTACGCTCAAGACACATTTACAAATGCACAGTGGTGTCAAAAAGTTTGAAAGTAATACAGAGGTCCCATTGTCAGGTAGAGAAAAACTCTTCAAATGTAAAGAATGTACAAAATCATTTTTCTGGAACAGTAATCTCCAGAGACACTTAAACGTGCACCGTGGTATCAAAAAGTTTCGATGTCATGAATGTGGGAAACATTTCTCACAGAAGGGTACACTTCATAATCATCTTCTTGTACACAGTGGTGTCAAAAAGTTTCAGTGTAATGCATGTGGGAAATGTTTTGCCCAGAGAGCTACTCTTCATAAACATTTGTTTACACACAGTGCTATAAAAAAATATGAATGTAATGAATGTGGGAAATATTTTTCATTAAAAAGTACTCTAAGGACTCATATGCTTGTGCACAGTAAAGACAGAAAGGGTGCTGGTAACAAACCTGTGAAAGATCTTGAAGAGAAGGGATCTGCCCAGAGTCATTTGTCTGTGCCCAGTGACATCAAGAAATTTGACTGTGATGTATGTGAGAACAAATTTTCAACAAAGAGAACTCTTCAGAATCATTTGCTTGTTCACACTGGTATCAAAAATTTCTTGTGTCACGAATGTGGAAAATTGTATTTACGTAAAGAAGATCTTCGGAAACACATAGTTGGGCACAGCAGAAATGAAAGGTTTAAGTGCAATGACTGTGGGAAGCAGTTTTCTCGTAAGACTACTCTGAAAGATCATTTACTTGTCCACACTGGTGTCAAAAAATTTGAATGTGACAAATGTGGCAAACATTTTGCTCTGAAGAGAAATCTTAGGTATCATCAGCTTGTGCACAATGATGTAAAAAAATATGGATGTGAGGAATGTGGAAAACGTTGTACAGATTTGAGTTCTCTCAAGAAACATTTGGTGGTTCACACTCGTATCAAAAAATATGGATGTGATATATGTGGGAAGCATTTTTCTCTGAGCAGCCATCTCAAGACACATCAGCTTGTGCACGGTGGTGTCAAAGAATTTGGATGTGATGAATGTGGAAAAATGTTTTTGCGTAAGTGGGATCTTAAGAAGCATTTACAGACTCATAAGAAAAATTAGATAACATTAGGAGACTGTTTTCTCATGAGGACAATGAAGTACAGCACAGCACTAATGTGATATACTACCTATGACAATTTTTTTTTTACATGTACAGTATACAATACATTTTAGTGAAATATAAAGATACTGTACCATTGAAGCAATTTATATCATTACATTTTAAGTCACAGTGAGTCGAGTATAATTTAGCTGTACATTACTTACATACATGGGCCAGGTAGGACAGGCAACAGAACACTTTATTTTTATGAAATTAACAACATGGATGTGATACTGATTTAACCAAAACTGACAGTACAGTACTGGTAACATAACACCATCAGACTCCTAATAAAGAGACTCATGTTTATTACCAGTGGTGGAACAGAATGGTACATTAATCTTGTCGCAACATAAGTACTGTACAGAGATGAAACAGTATATTGTATTAATGCTTTGTACAGTGATGGAACAGTATGGTATATTAAGTCTTGTACTGTAGCAACAAAATACAGTGGTGGTAACAAAGCACCAAGCCTTGTAGTAATAAGAGTACAGTGGTGGAACAAAATGTCAAACCTTGTAGTAATGATTACAGTGGAGGAGCCAAACATACCTTAAGCCTTTTAGTAACTAGTACATTGATGAAACAAGGTATAAAGCCTTGTAGAAAATAAGAGTACGCCACAACATACAATCCTTCATTGTGCAGGAGCTGATATTCACCCAGACTTCACTTATCCTTGCAATGTTGACTTGTGTCATAATGTTATGTTCATTTCTATATACAGTTCTGTAGCTGCACTTAACATTTTATATTTTTCCTGAAATAAATATATCTTTTTACATCATAGAATATTTAATGTAAACTACATACTGTACAATAGACAGCAGCTTGGTTTAACTCACATTATTTTTCATGACTAATGGATCATTGTGAGTGACCTGTGATATCCACACCATGAAGTTTAACATCTCGTTAGTGCAGATGGGTTATATGCTGTGGGGTATGGTTAATATTTCCATTTAATTTTAATATTATACCTGTATATGATATTACTGTAGTCTATACACGATTACAAATAATTTAATGTATTTAACATGCAATTAATGCATTGAATCTACAAAAAATATGATAGTAATCAAACTAAATAATTTATTCTTGTTACAAGTAAGATATCAAATGTAACATAATAGAGTTGATGTAATGAGGGTACAGTACTCCTCTTATATTTTCACTCAATTTTTATTGGTAAATCCTTTTTCCTTATCTTCACTATTTACTCATCTGTATCTACAGTACTTCCTCGTCCTCACTATTTACAGACTCGGCAGCATGTTCCAAGCAGATTGATTTGAAGCATTTATGACAGATATTAATTTTCTTGTCTTACATTTCAACCAGAGGCACAATGAGCATCTTTAGAGAGAACCTTGACAAGGGCATTTTTGCGGTAATCCCTCAAATATTTTCTCAAACTCATGTTTATATTTTGAATCAACTGAGTTCAGAGTGCTTCTTGTAAATCAACTGAGTGCAAAGTGCTTCTTGTAAGCAAAAACTTATCTGTCTTTGTGTGCCTATTCAATATTGCATACTGTACTGCTAAACTAAATGCCTTCTTTATAGGACATGACATATTATGGGATGAATTTTACAAATCTCTTCCTCTTCAGTGTCAAAACATTACCTGTATTTCATAGTTCAATCGTTCAGTCACCAAACATTGTGCTGTGGTGTAAACAGGTTTTCATGGCTGTATATACTGTAATAATGTATTGACTATTGAGTCATGTTATCATTTACATAGATTATAAGTTTGTTATTACATTCCCATATTAGGATACGTACTGTATAAGATTTTCTCAGAGGCATTATACGTACATGAAGGTAACCATACAGTACAGTACTTGGATATATTTACATACAAAGTAGTTTAAGATTGTAATGCTTTACTCCAGTATAAAGGTCAAATTATACTGTTTTAATCCTGTACTTAATCAGTTAAAACACCATTGTACACAATGATGAAAGTTCTGTATAGTTTGTATAAAATAAAATGGTTTTACAAGGAAATGATTTTAATTTTAGAGCCAGAAACTTAGTAGCACAAGCTGGGTGACAACAGATACTTGAATGTTTTTTGTAACAGTATGTTGATAAACTCACAAGAGTGTTATGATAGTATGCAGAGATGGATTCAAGTCATGTGTTTGGTGCAATCAACTGGGAACTTAATAAGTTGGAGCATTAGAATAGTAGAATGAACTTTTGAACTGGTTAATATCATCAGTAAAGGTATGTTCTGTAGGAGAGAATGGAAATGTCATTACTGGAGCAAGAACTGAGCTTTAAGACACTTGACAGGATCATAGTACCATCCACAACCACCTGCACAGATACAGTACTGTATAGCTTTTGGAGAGACAAAGGGAGTTCAAGAGATAAAAATTTAGGGAAATCAGAAGACAAGTTTGATAATAATTGATAAGTAGGCAATTAGCCAACAAAGCCATTAGATGCTTATTTCTGGTGGGGTTCATTCATTTTAAATGCCAAGAGCCTCTCGCCCGTACTATTAGACAACACCTTCCCTTGAAGAGGGTCGTCGTGTTTCAACCCAAGTTTTAAACTAAATGAGTCCTGAGGGACACCGCAGTACAGTACTTAACGGGGTGGTGTGGCGGTAAAATTAACTAATTCCAATAAAATTAATTTATAAAATTGGAATTAGTTAATTTTACCGCCACACCACCCCGTTAAGTACTGTACTGCTGTGTCCCCCAGGAATCATTTAGTCTAAAACTCGGGTTGAAACACGACGACCTTCTTCATGGGAAGAAGTTGTTTAATGATACGGGCGCAAGTGTGTTCTCAGGCAGTCACCCTAAGTGCAGTACTAAACAGGACCAATGTTGCTTAATTTCACTGATCAAAAAGCAATGTATTCATTATGGTTTAGCCATTGACTGATGTTAAACCCCATTAAAAGCTTCAAAGCCAAATTCCAAAAGAGATATGGTAGGCCTCGCCATTTCCTCTAATATGTAATGGAAGCCACACATCCACAACATTGTTAAAGCTGCCTCCCAAAAGCTGGGAATGCTGTACAGATGCCACAGCTACTTCACTCCTGAGCAGTTGCTTTAAGTTTATAAGGGATTCATTCGTCCTAACTTGGAGTACAGTACTGCTCTCATATCTAGGTTGGTTCTTCTTCTGTCCAACTTTTAGATAGGGTGGAATTAAAGGTATTTCGTCTTATTAACTCTCCTCCTTTTGTTGATAATCTCTCTTCCCTTTCTCTTCACCACAATGTTGCTTTACTCTCTCTCTTCTACAGGTACTTTAACGGGCAATGTTCGGTGGATTTGGCGTCCTGTGTACCGCCGGCAAGGCCGTGGGTTCATTACACTCGTCTTACCCGCGGTGCCCACCGTTTCTCTGTGGATGTCGGTCACACTAGAAAAAAACGTTATAGTACATCCTTCTTTCCCCACACAGTCAAACTGTCGAATGTTCTGCCTTCTTCTGTGTTTCCATACTCATACAATCTGCCTCACTTCAAAAAGCTGGTTTTCTGGCATCTTCGTGGTGTAGATTAATAATCCTTTTCTTTTCTATTTTTAATTTCTTTTTACTCTTATTTTTTTCGCCCCCTAGGCTCGTTGTGGGTCGATGACCTGTGCCCGGGTGGGCTATTCCCCAAAGAAGGAAAAAAAATGGATAACATATTGGTGAGAGAAAAAAAACGTATTACCGCTGTACCATCAACACCCCTTGTCAATATCTAGAAATATTTGCCACTCGTGGATTCAAAGAGAAGAGATTGAGTTTTCGATTGGATGAAAGGTTTCTGTAACTTTGTAATTGGTAAGTTGATCTTAGTCACGTTTAGTATTATACAGTACTGCATGTGTATGAGTTATGTAGATGGTACAGTACGTACTGCTTTTATTACAGAGACAGAGAAGAGGGATATTACAAAAACTTATTGAAAGATTACTGGAAAATGGTTAAGAATAGGTTTCGAGTTAATGGAGAAAACGAAAGCAATGACTGTTTCCAAATCGTAGGTACGTATATCCTTACAACAGAACCTATAGTACTTAACAAAGAACTTAAACAAGTGGAGAATGTTGAGTGTTTGGCAAGTACAATTAGTACTCTTTTTATATTTAGATACAATAGACGACTGAAGACTCCCTCTCTCTTGTGTCCTTTCTCTCTCTACCATGTCTTTCATTCTTTATTTCTTTCATTTTCGCAACAAGATTAATTTAATTAAACATGAAGTGGTTTTACAAAACAATTACTCTGAGTATTGCATGTAAGATGTTTAAGCCGGTTTACCGTTTTAGCGTGTGTGTGTATGTGGGGACGTGTTCAGAAGTCATGAACATAATAGATCCAGGCGCAGCAGAGTCGATGGCCGTCGTAATTACTCATAATGACATCAGCAGACATCATTAACCTTTACTAATTGCCGATGTACCAATGAAGGCCGCCGTCTACCATATCAGAGCGGTAATTAAATATAATTTGGCATCGTCCAACTCGTTACATTACGCGTTATAGCCTCGTTAGTGACATAAATGAATCAGCGTAGTGTTATTATACCCACGACGCGACGCCGGGGTTATGTAAGGCGGCCTGTATAGTCTGTGTGTGTGTGTGTGTGTAAGTACTGTCTCTATGTAATTACGTCCTCCACTATGAGTCTGGGATTTAAAGTTACAAAGGTCATATTCATTGTGTCAACTCTTAGGTCAAAGGTCACTCACAACTTTAACAAAGGCTCCCGTAACCCAGCATGAGTTGGTACTTAACACAGGTGTAGTTCAAGTCGTGTGTATAATTGAAGATCTTTTTTTTGTGGGGTAAACTGTCAGCCGGGTTTACACACACACACACGCACACACACACACACACGCACACACACACACACACGCGAGCCTCCAGGATAAAGGGTCGGAAAGTAGATGAACACTCAGTGATTACTTTGTTTGTCTTCTGCTTGCTTGTCCAGGCGACACTATATTAAACACCATAGCATAGAAAAAATAGTGCGAGAGAGAGAGAATGGTGGTGCAGGTGGTGGTGGTGAGAGTGTGGTGATGGTGGTGGTGAGAGTGTGGTGATGGTGGTGGTGAGAGTGGTGATGGTGGTGGTGAGAGTGGTGATGGTGGTGGTGAGAGTGGTGATGGTGGTGGTGAGAGTGGTGATGGTGGTGGTGGTGAGAGTGTGGTGATGGTGGTGGTGAGGCATCAAGCAACAACACATTGGTATTCAGTCATTTTATCAAGTCAGCAGCCAGACTCATTTCCCGGGTTCAGCCTCTGATCATTTTAACATAATCACATGCTACAACAACACGACCTCGGCACCAAACTTCCACCTTTTTCCTTTTTTTTCCTGAAACAGAAATTCAGGCATGGCAAATTATATTAGCTCCATTAATAGTGATTCTGGAAGCTTCCCTGATAATGATTGCTGAAGCTTCCCTGATAGTGACTGGTGAAGCTTCCCTGATAGTGATTGCTGAAGCTTCCCTGATAGTGACTGGTGAAGCTTCCCTGAGAGTGATTGCTGGAGTTTCCCTGATAATGATTGCTGAAGCTTCCCTGATAGTAGAAAGTTCATTATTATTTTGTGAACATTATCTATCTACACAAAGCTGGAAATGATGGCCACAGGTGAAGGTTACTCCAGTTACTCCGAAAACAGATCAAATTTGAGAGAGAGAGAGAGAGAGAGAGAGAGAGAGAGAGAGAGAGAGAGAGAGAGACGGGTACTGGAACTCGGCTCTCCCAGGTACTGTAAATATTGTTGAAAGTCTTCCTCTCTTTCTCTCTCTCAAACTTTTTTCGTACTCAATCTGTGTGTGTGATCACTACGCAGAATCAATCAGTGTTTACAGACCACTAATAACTTTTCACAAGGGAAATATTTTACGTGATAAGGAATGAATCTGTCGAGTGTAAATAATGTGATATTTTATTCCCTGAGTGACATTATTAATTAACTTTGAGTCTGGCCGTGATGATATTTTATATTTCTGATGATGACCAATGATGTTTTTTTACAAGATGACAGTGGCAGTGACGGTGGCAGTGACAATGACAGTGACGGTGACAGTGACGGTGACGGTGAAAGTGACGATGACAGTGACGGTGGCAGTGACGGTGAAAGTGACGATGACAGTGACGGTGACAGTGACGGTGAAAGTGACGATGACAGTGATAATGACAGTGACGGTGACAGTGACGATGACAGTGACGGTGAAAGTGACGATGAGTGAAGATGACAGTGACGGTGAAAGTGACGATGACAGTGACGAAGTGGTTAGGCTATCGCAACCATCAGAATAATCTATGAAAAAAAACACAACAAAGATCATAAAACACAAGTACATATCAATATTAAAACAGGAAAATATTAAACCAAATATAATCAAAATGCCATTATGATCACAAACACTAATAAGACTACACAATGAAGCTTAATTCTCTAGGGACGTATGGAGGGCTTTGTGTACGCTCTGGTGGGTATGAAGATGTACTACTATTTAATAACATGATAACAATGCGTACATAATGTTAAGCGTTCTAAAAAGCTTAACCGCACAGTGAGATTTGAAACAACATCATCCAAGCTTTTTTTAATTACTTACAGGTGTGTGTGTGTGTGTGTGTGTGTGTGTGTGTGTGTGTGTGTGTGTGCTGGCTCCAAGGTGGAATGAGTAACAAATAAGTGTAAAATAACACATCATCATCAGTGGATTTAAAAACGCTACATAAGTCACCTACTTAATGGTCGTTCATAAAGGAAGGGTTTTGAAATGCTCTGGGCAGTCAGTCGTTTAGTCATTTAACATAGAATAATACTATTGCAGGCAGGGAATACTGTACTCCACCTCTGTGAATTAATGCACTGTATACGTGTTACCATCAGAGAGTAACGTATCGCTCTGCATCACCGTAACAGCCACAAGAGTTGTTATCGATGTTATGATTTGATTCATTATTTATTCATGGATAGATTTTTGTTTCTTTAGCTTTAACAATTGTGTTTTACTTTTGTTTCTCCTTCTTCTTTAAGTTTATGTTATTTGTCTAAGTGTATTTATATTGCAAGTGTGTCATTAGTGTTTATGTTTTGGGAATGGTCACCTAAAAGGCAATCTCTCTCTCTCTCTCTCTCTCACACTCTCTCCACCAACAACAACAACAACAACACCTCTCCTACGTCAGCTCCGTTGTAAGATTTATACAGATTAAAAAACATCAATCTTTCTAAAACCTCTTTTGCAACACGGGTAAAACACAGCCGTCAAACATGAGGTCATTTCACAAGTTGCTTATCTAATTCTAATTCAAATGCAGATGAAGCAGGTCTCCAAAACTGTATTGAAGCAGATAGAATTTCAATGAATACATTAATATTAAGTAGGTGAGAGGCAGTGTGAGAGGTATAGTGTGTTGTGTGAGAGGTATAGTGTGTTGTGTGAGAGGTATAGTGTGTTGTGTGAGAGGTATAGTGTGCTGTGTGAGAGGTATAGTGTGTTGTGTGAGAGGCATAGTGTGTTGTGTGAGAGGTATAGTGTGTTGTGTGAGAGGTATAGTGTGCTGTGTGAGAGGTATAGTGTGTTGTGTGAGAGTATGTGTGTTGTGTGAGAGGTATAGTGTGCTGTGTGAGAGGTATAGTGTGTGTGTGGGGTATAGTGTGTGTGTGTGAGAGGTATAGTGTGTTGTGTGGGAGGTATAGTGTGTTGTGTGGAGAGGTATAGTGTGTTGTGTGAGAGGGTATAGTGTGTTGTGAGAGGTATAGTGTGTTGTGTGAGAGGTTGTGTGAGAGGTATAGTGTGTTGTGTGAGAGGTATAGTGTGTTGTGTGGGGTAGTGGCTGTGTGGAGAGGTATAGTGTGTGTGTGGGAGACATGGTGTGGAGGATAGTGTGTTGTGTGAGAGGTATAGTGTGTTGTGGGAGTATAGGTGTGTGTGAGGAGAGTGTGTTGTGTGAGAGGTATAGTGTGTGTGGGGTATAGTGTGTGTTGTGTGGGGAGGTATAGTGTGTTTGTGAGAGGGTATAGTGTGTTGTGTGAGAGGTATAGTGTGTTGTGTGAGAGGTATAGTGTGTTGTGTGAGAGGTATAGTGTGTTGTGTGGAGGTATAGTGTGTTGTGTGGGGGGATAGGGGTGTGGAGAAGTATAGTGTGTTGTGAGAGGCAGTGTGAGGTATAGTGTGTTGTGTGAGAGGCAGTGTGGAGGTATAGTGTGTTGACTGGTGAGGATACACTGAGCTGTTTTTTGTTATCCTGTACTTTTTGTTCCTGATATTGTATTTTTTAATATAATCTACAACTGGCAGTTCTCTGAGACCTTCCTTCCCTCCCCCCCCCCATCCTTCTCCCTCCTCCTTCCCTCTTTCCCCTTCCTCCTCCTCCCCTTCCCTACCCTCCCATCCTTCTCTCCCTCCCTCCATACCCATTAATACCATTATATATAACATACTGTCCAGCCCATTGAGTATAACCCTCTATTACACCACTCCCTTAGACGATGGTGTTCTACTGCACCTTCCACCCCCCCATCAGGAGACACTGTGGTCCTACCCATTACCCATAACTAATACTCCCCTATTCCTATGACATACTTCCCTCCCCCATCTCCCTCCTCCACCCATTTACCCATACATTATCTACCCTTCCTCCCTCCCCCTCTTCTCGCCCCCCCCCCCTCCTCCCCATGATCGCTACCCCTGATAACTATGTTGCAGTAAATACGTGATGTAGTGGTTTAGTGAGTGGAATAAGAGGTTGTTAGCAGGTTTAAGAGAGCCAGGTGATTGGCTGGTGTTAAAGTAATTATAACTTGTCTTACGTCTTACATTAAACTTAAGTTGAAATAAAAACTTTGTAACTGACGATATGCTGAGGAGGAATATTAACACGGATGACGTTACTTAAGATGGATGACGTTACTTAAGATGGATGACGTTACTTAAGATGGATGACGTTACTTAAGATGGATGACGTTACCTAAGATGGATAACGTTACCTAAGATGGATGACGTTACTGAATATGTATGATATAACTTAAGATGGATGATGTTACTTACAGTAGCAGAAAACATACCTCTTTGGGTCATTAAATGGGGCTACAGTAAAAGGTAAGAGAGAGACAGCTGCTAACGATTATACTACTGTCCGTCATGGTACAGTACTTGACCTCACTCACAGGGACGCGATCGCTCACCTGCCGGTACTCCAGGCCACAAACTACGACACCTACACACAGGAGAGTTTGGTGGAGTGAAGTACTAGGTGGTCAAAGACTCCCGGTGGTGCTGGTCCATAACACACTACGGCAGAACATTCCATAATAGTGAGTAGCTCCTGAAGGTGTCCTGCTGGCATGACACAGCCTAATAAATCACAGGAAGAACTTATACCGGGTCAGAGGTGCTGTGTTGAGGCCACTTATGTGTCATATTTAAGCCGAAGGACGTGATTAAGGGATTCAAGTGAGAGACAATCCTTCATAGTTAACGACTAATGGTCGACAAGATGACAAGGAAGGAGACTGTATAGTGTTGCTCCGTGAGGAAACATTGTGCCTTGGGGAGGTGAGGGTGTAGGTGCTGGAGGCAAGAGGTAAGTCAACGGTGGGATGTGTTAGAGTGAGCAAACCATGGCGTGTAGCCCGGTACACACACACAGGTACAGGTACACACACAGGTACAGGTACAGGAAGATATATCAACATGTAGTGGTATATGGTAATATTGGCCTGCAGTAAAGAGATAGTCATCAATATTCATAATGTTTGCACAAGATAAAGAAAAATACAGTTTTCCTTTACTGATGAATATTTGCTGGTAATTTGCATTTACACTTTTTTAGGAACAGAAAATTGATACTTGGGAATGCAATTACAGGAAAATTATCAATTGTAAGTTAATAGTTTTGATAATAATAAAAGTAATAATAATAATAATAATAATAATAATAATAATAATAATAATGATAATAATAATAATAATAAAATAACTAATAAGAATAAAATTAAATGAAAATTGTATGCAATTAATTCAAAAGTAATAAAAGGGCAAAGATAAAAGAGTTCTCCGACAGACACGGTCAGACAACATGCAAAAATGCAATTGAGGAGCCACACTGCCCTGATGCACGTCGACAATTGTCCTCAAATTATAGGTCGTAAATAAGTACTTTGATGAACTAAACCAGAGTAACAACAAGACCAGCGTCCATGTTATCACTCAAGAGGAAATTTGTCGTCAATCCCTAACTCACCAGGACAAGGAGAAAAATACCGAGGAGAAAAATATCGAGAAAAAATACTGAGTAAAAATATTAAAGAGAAAAATATTAAGGAAAACAAAATCAGAGAATTGAATATATCTGAGAAAATAAGTTACACCCACACCAAATATTGTTGAAATCTGTTTGTGTGTGTTTTGTTACTGCAGTTCCCAGAATTAGGACTCACGCACGAACAGACAGGCGGACATCATTCCAGGTGGGTTTCTACTACTACTACTACTACCTGCCCGGCGAGGGATGATAACATGTAACTTGTGTAAACTAGAGAGAGAGCCTCCAGGGTAACACTACCTCACTCCCCGAGATTAAATTCGCATGACAGATCACATCATTTCGTGAGACGCTAATACGTGTGGCACAACAGTCAGGTGGGCAGGCACTATAGACAGGCGAACGTTCGTCTGACTTAGCTTTCATGAGAGTGACATTACCGGGCGGCGAAGAACGACAGGCGCTGGTGGCTGCCGTCTTGGTCCTGTAGAACATATCATTGTTCTCTCCATTTATTTCATCACCAGTAATTACTCACGTCAGCTGGGTATATGGCAGGCAGCACTACATGTCAACACCATAACAAAAATCTAAGAGTTACAATGTTAATTCTTCAACACACATCGACCAGAACAGCCCCTACAGCTGCTATATATCGGAGCCAGAGGGTCAAAGTTCAATATGAGTGGGAGGCGTGAGTCACCATCTAGGTGCTCGGCCTCATGTCTTCACAAACAATAATCTCATAATGATATTCATGTAACTGTCGGAGCAACATGACACATGGCTTCGTATTAACGTCGCTTATTTCTAATTTAGTTGTTTACTTTCGCTAAATTACTCTCCATGATTATGTTTTATGGACGTGTTTATCCACCTACCTACCTGCCTGGGGCTTCACCACCACCAGGTATCTCGTCTTCCTTCACCTCAACCTCAACCTGGCAAAAATTTTATGATCTACACACACACACACATACATCTCTCTCTCTCTCTCTCTCTCTCTCTCTCTCTCTCTCTCTCTCTCTCTCTCTCTCTACCTTAATCTGTCCGGTTCTCTCTTTCCTTCCCTTCTCTCTCTTCTTGTCCCTCCCTCCTCCTTTACCACTATCTCTCTCTCCCTATCTTTCTTCTTGCTTCTCTCTCTTTCTCTTCCTGCCCTCTTCCCCCTTCCCACCATCTCTCTCTTTCTTCCCCTGTCTTTTTCCCCTCTCTACCTCCCTTCTCATTCTCCCTCTCTTTCTTTCCTTACCATCTGCCCCCTTCCCAATCTCTCTCTCTCTCTCTCCCCACATATCTCCACTATACTTAAATTGGACCAAATTACAACGCTCAGATGAAGGGTCCACCTTCCTCTTAGCATCATCATGACTTTAAATAATCCCCCGGAGAAATTCACTTGAGATACTTAATAGCTCCAGGGATACTTAATAGCTCCTGAGTTACTTAATAGCTCCAGGGATACTTGATAGTTCCCGAGATACTTAATAGCTCCTGAGTTACTTAATAGCTCCAGGGATACTTGATAGCTCCTGGGATACTTAATAGCTCGATACCTAATAGCTCCTAAGTTAATAGCTCCTGGGATACTTAATAGCTCATGAGTTACTTAATAACCCTTAGTTACTTAATAGCTCCTGAGTTACTTATTAACTCCTGAGATACTTAATAGCTCTTGAGATACTGAATAGCTCCTGGGAAAGTAACTCCTCGGATACTTAATAGCTCCTGATTATTCTCCTCGTTTCAATTATCTTATTTTCCTTGAATATTTGGATAATTTGATAACTCAGTAACTTCATAAGGTCGCTGTTTTGATTGGTTGTTGTTTTAATTGGTTGTTGTTTGATTGGCTGGTGTTTTGATTGGTCGTTGTTTTGATTGTTGTGTTTTGATTGGTCGTTGTTTTGATTGGTCGTTGTTTTGATTGTCTGGTGTTTTGATTGGTCGTTGTTTTGATTGTCTGGTGTTTTGATTGGTCGTTGTTTTGATTGGTTGTCTCAGGGAAGCCAAGTTAACAGTGGCAGATAAACACCCTGTACAGTATAGCTTTTAAATCAGTGTTGTTGCCTCTCACTATTACCACACTAGGAGATACTGGTGCTGAAACTACCCGTGAAATTGTATGGGATTAACTAAATAACATACACGTATTTACCTCGATCGAGACGAATTAAACCTTGGCTAATATTTACGTTAAGTTAATGTTGACGTTTGGTTAATGTTGACGTTTGGTTAATGTTGACGTTTGGTTAATGTCGACGTTTGGTTAATGTTGACGTTTGGTTAATGTTGACGTTTGGTTAATGTTGACGTCTGGTTAATGTTGACGTTTGGTTAATGTTTACGTTTGGTTAATGTTGACGTTTGGTTAATGTTGACGTTTGGTTAATGTTGACGTTTGGTTAATGTTGACGTTTGGGTAATGTTTACGTTAGGTTAATGTTTACGTTAGGTTAATGTTTACGTTAAGGGCATTAATTAGTAACGAAATCAGTATTAACATTATGCTACGTTCATTAATTAATAAGTCAGGAGATAAGGGGGATGGTCAGATGTACAGTACAATGTTGATGTGTTTCCTGTACAGTGGACGTCATTACTAGACGGTCATACACCCTCAAGCACACGTTCTCACAGCAGCCAATGGTGATTTCATACATGTTATTTTTGTATCAGTTTATGTTTCCCGCTTTGAGTTACACACACACTTGATTGGTTTTGCTGATGTTGCAATATGAGGCGTTTTGCTGATGTTGCAATATGAGGCGTTTTGCATAAGACGATTGAGTGCTGGGGGTGACATCCACAGTTTATATTGAGGAGACACAGATGGACCAAATACACGCTCACCCACTAATGTATAGTAACAGCTGATGAAGGTATTAGTATAGTGATGGTAGGTGGATGTGTCACTGGTATACATTCATCTCGAGTGTGTATCGTAAGTATTTCATAAACTAATTATTTTCCCAAGAAGACTCGAACACCAACAACGTCTTGACCTGATTAGTTCCCCGAAATTTGGCACCAGACAAACTTACGACCGAGCCATAAATTTCACGCCAACTTGTTCATGAATTTTAGCGTAAGACAAACGACTTCATCCGTCATATTGTAACCCAGGATGAAGCTTTTGTGTACCACATTGATCCTGAGTTAAAGGAACTAATGAAAACGTGGAAGAACCCAAGCTATAGGACCTAACCTGACCAAGTGATACAACCTACAGTAAAAGAAGGTAAACTCAGGTGTATCCAGCAGAAAGATGTTAGCATGACGAACAGTGTAGAGAGAGGCGCCACCATGAATGACGAAAAGGTATCAACTTGGAGAATAAATCAGTGCCCACAGTTTGTGATATACTGTACGTACTGTATACCGGCAGTGGTGAGGTAATTGATCAATGGCCAGTGGCACCCCTTCCCCCACTACCCTGAGGAGGTAGCCAGTGGCACTTGTGTCAACTAGACCACTGGGGCGAGGTGTTGTGTCATGGTGGGTGGTAACTTCTCTGTGTTGTGAGCCTCAACGCTGTAGTTGGTGCCAGAAGCCATACTGTAGGTAAAGGTGTTATCTCGGTCCATACTGTATATATAGTTAACTACATCAATCTACTGTACATTCTTGAGGTATACCTATATGTTGGGCACTGTGACCTTTTGATCCTAAAACAAAACAAAACAGCTGTAACAGTTGTCAGGGATTGAACATGGTATCCCTCGTGCCCTCAGGTATACATCCTACAGACAAGTATACTTCAAAAGCAACTTTATTCGTGCTCGAAATTTCAATTTGATAACGTCCCACCATGAGAGACGAGCCGGGCGGGTGAAGGGCCTCTGATGCCTGCTGTCACTCACAATAATTTGGGTTTTATTATTGTTGAGATGACCTGAAGCAGCAACAAGTGAGGCCTCGATATTGAGCTGAATATATTGGTCCCTAGTTCTCTACTCCTGTGTTTAGGCTCCTTTATTACCAGTCACTTGGATACAATATATATATATATATATATATATATATATATATATATATATATATATATATATATATATATATGTGTGTGTGTGTGTGTGTGTGTAAGTAAAGCTAGCGACAGATGATTCATTAACAAATAAAAATACATATATACATACATGTAAACACACACACACACACACACACACACACACACACACACACACACACATGTGCACGTATTCATGAGTATAATTGTAAATTGCCACAAGGAAATCTAATTAAAAAAATAAATAAATGGTTTTCTCTACGACTGCACAGACGCATAAAACATTTAAATTAATTTTGATAACATTAATGGTTCATTAACTTGTGTAGATGATGGATATAATCTTAACGACCATACAAAGACACAACCAAATAATATATTCGGTGACTGTCATCATCTGTGTTAGGTTAAGAGGCAAGTTATTTACAATTACGAGTTGTTCTAGGCGTCTCACAGTGTTGTGCCGCGTCGTGGTAGAGGAAGGTGTGTTGTGTACAGGGTCCCGTCTGCCGCTAGTGTACATAACGAACGAATAATATAATCTATATCCTTTATAATTTACACCTTTGTTTTAATTTATTACTGAGACTCATACTAATACCAGAATAACCTTCAGACTTATTTATTCACGCCCACATATATACCGGGAAAAGTCCAAACGTCAAAACCTTCTTGTTGATAATGTATAAGAGTGTCCGTCGCATCCCTCACCACTACTGCCCCTCGTCCTGCCTGCCACTCAACCAACACCTTCCTCGAGTTTAAACCATTATTGTCAGATGCACAACTTTCACTCCCTCTCTCTCTCACTCCCTCTCTCTCACCCCTCTCTCTCACTTCTCTCTCTCACTCCTCTCACTCCCTCCCTCTCTCCTCCCCTCTCTCTCACCCCCTTCTCTCACTCCCTCTCTCACTCCCTCTCTCTCACCCCCTCTCTCTCACCCCTTCTCTCTCTCACTCTCTCTCTCCTCTCTCTCACCCCTTCTCTCTCACTTCCACTCACCCTCTCACTCTCCCCTCTCTCTCTCCACTCCCCTCTCCTCCCTCTCTCTCAACTCTCTTCTCTCCCCACTCTCACACTCCCTCCCTCTCCCCCACCCTCTCTCCCACCCCTTCTCTCTCCTCACTTCCACCTCTTCCTCTCTCACCCCCTCTCTCCCCCACCTCACCCTCTCCTCACCCCTCTCCTCACTCTCTTCCTCTTCCTCTCTCTCTCTCCCCTCTCCTCTCACCCCTTCTCTCCCCTCCCCTCTCCCACCTCTCTCTCACTTCTCTCTCCACTCCCACCCTCTCTCTCACCCCCCTCTCTCCCCCTCTTCCTCTCTCTCACCCCTCTCTCCCCACCCTCTCACCCTCTCTCTCCCACCCCTCTCTCACCCTCTCTCACCCCTCTCTCTCCCCACTCCCCACTCACCTCTCCCCTCACCCTCTCTCCTCACTCCCCACTCTCACCCTCTCACCCTTCTCTCTCACCTCTCTCACCCCCCCCCTCTCCCCCTTCCCTCTCCCCACCCCTCCCTCACCCCCCCTCTCTCTCCCTCACTCCCCCCTTCCTCTCTCCTCCTCTCTCTCCCCACCCCTCCTCTTCCTCTCTCTCTCACCCCTTCTCTCTCCCCTCCCCTCTCTCACCTCTCCTCTCACCCCTTCTCTCTCTCACCCCTCTCCCCTCCCTCTCTCCTCACCCCTCTCTCTCTCCTCCTCTCTCCCCACTCCTCTCTCCCCTCTCTCACCCCTCTCTCTCTCTCCTTCCCACTCTCACCCTTCTCTCTCTCTTCCTCTCTCTCTCACCCCACTCCTCCCTCTCTCTCACCCCTTCTCTTCCTCTCCTCTCTCATTCCACCTCACTCCCTCTCACCCCTCTCTCTCACTCCCTCTCTCTCACTCCCTCTCTCTTCCTCTCTCTTCACTTCTCTTCTCTCTCTCACTCTCTTCCTCTCTCTCATTCTCTCTCTCCTACTCCCACTCTCACCTCTCTCTCTCTCATCCCCACCTCACTCCCACTTCCTCCACCCCCTCTCTCTCAACCCTTCTCTCTCACTTCACTCCTCCTCCTCCTTCCTCTCCACCCCTCTCTCTCTCCTTCCTCCTCTCTCTCCTCACCCTCTCTCTCTCTCACCCCCTTCCCTCTCTCACCCCTTCTCTCCCTCACCCCTCTCTCACCCTCCTCTCCCCAACTCCCTCTCTCCCACCCCTCCCCTTCCCCACCCCTCTCTCCTCCCCTCCTCACCCCCTCCCCTCCCCCCATCCCTCTCTCTCTCTCTCTCTCACCCCCTCTCTCTCCTCTCATCCCCTCACCCCCTCTCTCTCTCTCCCCCTCCTCTCCCTCACCCCCCCTCTCCTCCTCACTCCCTCTCTCTCTCCCACCCTCTCTCTCTCTCACCCCTCTCTCTCTCCCTCTCACTCATCTCCCCCACCCCCTCCTCACACCCCTCCTCTCACCTCTCTCACCTCTCACTTCCCTTCTCTCACTCCTCTCCCTCTCTCTCTCTCACCTTCTCTCTCTCACTTTCCCCCCACTCCCTCTCTCACTTTCTCTCTCACCCCTTCTCTCTCTCTTCCTCTCTCTCTCACCCCTTCTCTCCCTCTATATGTATATAAACGAAAGCCGAAGAGGTAGAAAGATTGATCAATTTGTTGATATACTGTATATTGTGTCTTATGTCTCTAACTGCATTTCTGTAATCCCTTCCAGCGTCGCAAGAGGGAACAGACGATTACTCTCCGTCTACCTGTGTGTGTGTCTGTCTGTGTAGCAGTCTGTCTGTGTGTCTGTCTACCTGTGTGTTAAACTACCTGTGTGTCTGTCAACCCGTGTGTCCATCTACCTGTCTGTCAGTCTACCTGTGTGCCCGTCTACCTGCCTGTCAGTCTACCTGTGTGCCCGTCTACCTGCCTGTCAGTCTACCTGTGTGCCCGTCTACCTGCCTGTCAGTCTACCTGTAAGTCCGCCTACCTGTGTGTCCGTCTACCTGCCTGTCTACCTGTAAGTCCGCCTACCTGTGTGCCTGTCTACCTGTAAGTCCGCCTACCTGTGTGCCTGTCTACCTGTAAGTCCGCCTACCTGTGTGCCCGTCTACCTGTAAGTCCGCCTACCTGTGTGTCCGTCTGTCATTCATTTCCCATCTTGTCGTTCCAGATACAGTAACCCAAAACCTAACCTAACCTAACCTAACCCGGCATTCTACTGGACACACTAAGTGGTTGACACACTCTGGTGGTGAGAGTCCTGGATCTATCAATAAACTCTGGAAGGATTAAGGATATGAACCGACAAGGATTAGAGGCGGCCAACATAATTCGTAATACCTGGTGCTCACAGTGAAGCAAACTACATTATAAAGACTGGGATAATTGACCTAATCTAACCTAACTTAACCATGATAAATCTGGTAATAGTGTCAGACAAATGTACAGCGGGAGAGAGTGATCTTGTGTACTGTCACTCTTTGTCATAACGAAGCCAACAAAGGACCTTCATGTAAATAAACCTGTAATGACTTTTGGGCGTGGTCATCTAAATCTTTGATGGAATCGACTTGTTGTTTACCGTTGTTTGTATACAGTATACCGCACTGTCCATATGTGCACTCTCATGTCTGAATCAATATTAACTTGTATGATGAATTACTAAATCTCTCTCTCTCTCTCTCTCTCTCTCTCTCTCTCTCTCTCTCCAGTTGCTAATAACACAAGAGAACAGACCAGGTAAGTGAAGGACAGTACTATACACCAACACTGGTAAAGACAGCGGGCAGCAGAAGCACTCAGCCTCGCCAGGCGCGGCGCGGTGTTCCCTCCATCCCATAATGAAAAGAAAGCACCTGACTCCAGCAGGTGGGTCACACTTCAGTAACACAATTAGAGAACATAAGCCGTTCTCAACAGTCGCCAGCCCTGTGCCGGCAGTGGCGTTCTTCTGTGGCATTAACGTAAGTGGCACAGGCTCTCCCGTGGTGCTCTTGTTGACTCATCATAAGGATCAACCAATCAAAAACGTTTTAGGAGATGAGATCATTCCGCTGATAGGTTAGAGCCTTTCCGCCAATGACGTCCTGCGCTGGAGTAATGTATCGACCAATCAAGTCGTTTCTCCGCAATGTTGGTAAGTGCACTGAGGTAAAAATTGCTTCATTCTTTTCTAGAATTGACTAAAAACTTATTTGTGAATACAAACACACACACATGTGAATATTTTCGTCCTACGACTGCTGTGTCTATATATATATATATATATATATATATATATATATATATATATATATATATATATATATATATATATATACACGAGTATATTCGTTTATTAATTTTCAGGTGTGTTAGGAGGGAGTTGTTGACACTGGGTAGGTCAGGGTTGAGGCAGGAGGAAGAGCCTCACTACACCACCACCTGGTCCCGGCAAAAGTTAACTATAGGGGGGGCGGGGGATATCCTGGGTCGTGCTATGTTTTCTAAGGGTCAGTACGGGTGACTCAGGTCACTCTGGCACTGAACATTCTCCCTGTGTCGGCCTCTGGTGCTCTGGCTGAGTTTTTTAAACGCACTGGATTATAATGAGGCCCCACAGATGGCGACCATCATCACATGTGTGATATTTCACAGTTGTAATGAACACTTTTCAGGTTTGAAATAAATAAATAAATAAATAAATACATGGATATGATCACCGAGCCTGATGTAATAAATAAAACATCGATACATAAATAAGAATGAAAGCGTGGATATAATGACTCATAATCATTTGTATTATGAAGAAAAATCATCCTAAAAACAAAGCTTTTGTCAAAATAAATGCGGATCCCCTGAAGCTTCGCCATTCAGCTTATCCCACATGAAGCTTAAACACCTTGACGCCGCTACCTGAGGGGAGCTAATCTTCAGGTGCTGGTCTTAACTACATCACTGACATGCTGTGTGAAGGAGAGGATATATAGAGAGAGAGAGAGAGAAAGGAGGGGGTGGTGGAGAGAAAGAGAGAGAGAGAGTTGATGAGGGTGGTGGGTGTCAGTAGCAGTATAGCTGTGGTGAGGTGCGGACGTGTGGTGATGGGGTCTGGCCCGTGTCACAGCTCCGTGTTAACGCGACTCAATAACAAATGTAACACAGGTATAAGAACACTTAATGAAACAGATGATGAAGAAACTCGATAGGAAACAAGTAAACGAAACATTGAGAATTATATGAAACAGGTGCTGAAAATAAATGAAAGAGTGCAACGATAAATAGATGAAACAGACGAGAAGAAACAAACTGAAACAGAAGACTAATGAAAAGAAAAATAGAAACTAATTATTGGGTATTATAATATTTATTGATCGTAAGAGTGACGTCAGTAATCAAACTACCTGAAACAAAAGTAAAACAAATAAACAAATAATCAAGAGTTGTTAGAAAATTACAGACACTTATTTGGATATATTAAGCCTTCTATTGTATAAGTGTGTGTGTGTGTGTGTGTGTGTGTGTGTGTGTGTGTGTGTGTGTGTGTGTGTGTGTGAGTGTGTGTGTGTGTGTGTGTGTGTGTGTGTGTGTGTGTGTGTGTGTGTGTGTGTGTGTGTGTGTGTGTGTGTGTGTGTGTGTGCGTGTGTGTGTGTGTGTGTGTGTGTGTACTGCAGAGTTCATTAGCACAACTTAGTCATTTTGTAGAGTGATATTGATGAGGGAAGGCACAAGGAAGGTGGTGTATATGAACAAGTACTTCTGGTGTCACAGTAAACAGTCATAAACTTATCCCATATAGGTAGACTGTCACGTTAGTAATATTCTTGATGTCAGATGCCGTTATTATTAGTGATAGTAAAGCTAGAGACAGAAGATGTAATCGCTGAACCATTGTACGAAGATTTTAACGCTGTACTGTACTATAATTTATAACCAAAGTTTAACGAAAAGAACAAAGAACAATAATACCATAACAACAACAACACTGATCTTATATAACAAACTTTCCTAAATATAAGTGTCGACAGCAACATAATTATCAAGGTTGACTTATACTCTTCTGTCCTCCACTTACACTACCGCCATATACCCTAACAGACACACAGCCACCGCCCTACAGTGTCCACGTGAACAAAATAACACAGGAACTATCGGCTGTGTTGAGAGAGAACGCCGGGTGCGCTCTGAAGAACACCATCAATAATGGATACGTTCACTCCAGCAGTCAATACAAATGAGCTGTTACTGAGGGAAATAAATACTGCAACCCTTTGTCGACAAGTGTTATAATTTTTGTCATGAATAATACAACATCAGACACGTAATCTGTTAGTCATTAATCACAAAACGCTAATGCACTTAATTCTCTTGCAACTATGAAATATGTTTATAAAAGCGTGTGTATTATTCAGTCGTCCAACTAATGGCCAACAATTTTAACAGTTGTAATTTATTGGAGCACAGTATAAAATGATGTATTATTTCCTTGTGTAATACTGTACTATCGATACACCTATACTGTGTTCTGCCAAGCAATAAATACCAAGTACTTTGTTAACCTAATCTAACCTAACCTAACCTAACCTAACCAACACACACACACCAGGAACTCAAGACTGGGAGGAGGGGGTGTCGGGGTGAGGGAGTGTCGGGGTGAGGGTGTGTCGGGGTGAGGGAGTGTCGGGTGAGGGAGAGGAGTATGGGGTGGGGGGTGTGTGTCTCATGATTATTAATGGTTGATGAACTAGTGTAATTACCAATGGTGTTAAGCCCTTAAAGACCTTTATAGTTACTGAAGCTCAACAATACACAGTGAACGAGGTCATTTCCAGCCATAAATAATCCCTGAACATGGATCCGAATTATCAACGGTTACAGAATTATCAGCAGTGGAAGTTATAGGAGTAATTTCCGAGTGCTTAGAATGTTTTATTGTGAGCTACAGAGTTTAATTGCATAGTTTACAATGAATGTTCAAAATGGCCGTCTTCAGTTACACATTCTAGCTCTTCGTAACATTCAATGATTAACTTTACCATGAATGTTAAGGTTGATTTGTAAACGTTCTTCAGCATTCATAATTCGACGAAGCAGTTTGTTTCTTGTGTTCGTTTTATGCTCCTATACGGCCTGCAGAGCGCTTTAAGGCCCTCACTTCCCATTTACAGTCCAGCTGGGTAGTCTGGGTATGTCCTGGGATCGAAACTGAGAACCTTAGAACAGTAAGCGAGAGTTGAATCCACTCGTCCACCGCACCATTATGATATTTACACGTACAGTACAAGAGATAATGTAGGAACTACAAACTGCGCACACACACACACACACACACACACACACACACACACACACACACACACACACACACACACACACACACAGTAAATAGAGGTACTTGCAAAATAGCTATAATTCCAATATTTTTCTTTAGTTTTCGAAAATTTAAATAGATCTGTTTATAGGGACAATCATACAGACAACCATCATACAAAACGTGCAGCATCAGTAACTAAACCCAACTAATCTAGCCATTAAGGTGGAGCATTAAAAACAAAAAGTTATTCTTATTGGGCAAAAACATAATTTGCGTTTCAGGCTTAATAGGATGACTGTGTGTGTTTCACGGGACATTAACGAGGGCAGTTTGTGTATGAAGGGTGATTAAAAGTTGTTGTGTGTCCGAGTAATGGCTGACCTGTGTTCTGTCTCTGTCAAATGGTCAGGGTCTTAAAGCAATTAGTAGGGCGTCGTCTACCATGAAGAAAGATGACGGCAGGAATGGCGTTTCTCCACATTATTTAATTTATTTTTCTTTTGTTACGTAAATAATAATGAGACAAATAAAGACCTATTAATAATTCCAAAGGTAATTTCAGTAAGGCGGTGAGTTATGTTCCACCAAAGATCACTGATGACTAACATACTCTGAGTCATTACTGTCCCCACGGCAACAAACAGTGAACACAAGGCAACTGGATACAGAAAGAGGTGAATGAACAAGTTATAACTCAGTGACGACGGACGTGTATGTGATACGGTGAAAGAGGACGTGAGACTCAAGGACCACGCTAGAGTGTCAACCACCTGACGGGGGAACACCTCAACATGGACACACTCCTCTACCTCGCTCTCCTGCTGCTGACCCCACACGGTAAGTCAAAACGACACACACACACACACACACACACACACACACACACACACACACACACAACACACACACACACACACAGGTTAAGACAGCACAACATCAGGAAGATAAAGGCGCCTTCTAAGAAATTCGAAAACCTTAAAATTGCACCGATTTATCCCGCTTGGCAGCCCTCCATTATATATTTCAGTACCGCTCCAAAATGTATAAGATCCACGAAATGAAATATTCTAGTTTTACATTACATTATTTTTTACCTGGAGGTGTCGCCGTGTAGCTGTACAGACCCTTAGATAAACAAGTGGATAGTTTGACCCTTATCACCTAAATCCTTCCATCATTAGGTCATGGCAGGGTGATAATGATGACCTCAGAACCCCTTAAATACGGAACCCTCAAATCTAATGGTAACTTTAAATGGTGTTAGTAAATAGTGAAACAATGAATGCAGTAATACAAGGCAATATACTGTACTATATGACATCTTCGTGGGGTCACCTGAAGATTAGCCACCCTAGCACTATTTGGGGGATGAGGTTACGTTACGTTAGGTCAGTAGATAATTATAGTAGTGTGTTCCTTGTTACTTGTAGATTACAGTATGATTCCTTGTTACCTGCGACCTGTTGTTACAGAGTTACTATCATCCCCTAGTACAATAAGCGAGTGTCTAAATAAATACATAAGTGTTTTACAGACACGTATATTAATCACAATTAATTATTAACCATTTAAATACATTAATAATTCACCACAGGTATATTTTGTCTCATATATTCAATTATGTAGATTTTTTAGCCAGGCTCCCAGATATGCTAAACACGCGTCATGGTGTAGAATTATTTAGAGCCTTAATGGTTAAATCCTTCCTCTACAAAAAAAAGTCAGATATTATCCAGGTTCATTTGAGTTCCACTTTAATGTTCACAATTCCTTCATGGCGGTGAACATAACATTATGAAAACCCTTCACTGAAAAACTGTACAAGAATCCATGTTTATCTGAGTTACAGCCCTCACTGTTTTTATTTATTTATTTATTTTAAATATTGTTGGTTACATGTAGAACCGGGCCGCCAGTCCTAATAGGTTAGGTTAGGTTAGGACACAGAAGAACTTGGACAGCTTTAATAATCCATTCTTTTTTTCATCTTCGGAATTAACGAGAAAATATCCTTATTATCCAAACAATTATCAAGATACAATTATTTTAGATAATCTACTTACCGGCTGGAGAGAAGGCCTCACTAACACAGCTTAACACACTCTCCTGCCTTCCCCTCTCCCTATATATTATACACGGGGGAGAGGTAGCTAAGGTAACCAACACTGCACAGTATATATACCAAGTGTAGAGGCGTTCCAGTTTAATTATTTTTTCCTCAGTGTCAAAGATAATGAGTTTTTAATTACTTAGCAAAAAAAAAAAGCAATTAATCTGGAAAGTTATTTAGAAACAAGCGATGAGCAGTGTTTGGTATGATCTCTCTCTCTCTCATAGGTTTTTCACTCTAGTAATTAAACTTAAAACATATACAGTATAAATTCGATCTAAATATATTATAATTAATATAATAATAATAATAATAATAATACATATGAACACAATAACTCCCTCTACCTGTTGACTTATTTGCTGACTCGAGTGACTTATACCTGCCTGTACCTGTAGGGATTGGCCTAATGAGCACGTAATTAATTATGAATACTGTTCCTCTTTCCGTTCTCCAGTAACGTGGCCGAAATACATACATACATACATACATACATACATACATACATACATACATACATTACCTGGGAGAGTTAGATTAGATTAGGTTATATTTCATGTTAGGTTAGGTTAGGTTAGGTTAGGTTAGCATTAGGGTGAATAATAAGGTGAAATAAACTGAGGGGGGCTAATCTTCATGTCCTCTAATAAATATCAACGTATCAGGTGTTTTCGTGTCTTGTAGTAATATATCAAAGTGTTTCAACAACCAAGGTATTTAAACACATTAGACAACAGCTTTTACTAATTAGGAAAAAGATTTGACTTCGTTTATCTCACTGTAAACACGAGAAGGATTACGAGCTACGAGGATTAAACCCATTAGGAACGACTACTACTACTACTACTACTACTACTACTACTATATCATCTACAGGTCTGTCCAACGGCTACAGTGACCACTACAACAACTACTACTACAACAACAACAACAACTTCGAGGACCACAACTATTATTTTGACTACGATAAGAGTGAGGAAGGAGACCTGCCTATCTTCCTGTCTCAACCTCAGTCCTTCACGGTAGAGGCGGGCCAGTCTGTCACCATCCCTTGTGACGTGGAGAATGTAGGTAAGAGAGAGAGAGAGAGAGAGGCCTCAACAACAACACACTGGGCTGGTTGGTCAAGCAATATCCACTTACAGAACCCGGACTGTCAACACTCGTCCAGACCCAACAATACTGTGACCTTTACCCAGCCCTAGGGGACAGTGACCTTGCCAGGGACGATGGCTGCCCCTTGAGGACAACCCCCCTTGAGGACGATGACAAGCCTTGGGACGTGAGCCCCCTTGAGGGACGTGATTGAGGACGGTGGCTTAGAGGACGATGACAACCCTGGGGACGATGAAGTAACACCGTAGGACGATTTTGTGTGCTGTGTGTGTGTGTGTGTGTGTGTGTAAACATTGCTTCATGTGGACCTGGATTCTCTCAGTGACCAGCAAGCTGATCTTCAAGAAGCTTCCAGCCAGCGGTGGGAGGGAGAAGCTGTTGGCTGTTGGTAATGAAAGAGTCACCAGAGACCGTCGCTTCAGTGTGGACGGCTCGCGCCTCACCATCTCCCACGCCCGCCCCCGCGACGCTGGCACCTTCCTCTGTATGTTCGAGATGGACCCGCCCATCCAGCTCACACACACCCTCGACGTACAGTTCGCGCCCACCATCAGAGCCCTGGCACCCCCAGAGCAGCAGGTGGCCAAGGACACCACCGTGATCCTGCAGTGTAAGGCACAGGGCAACCCAGAGCCCATCATCACCTGGTCCCGTCAGGAAGGTCCTCTCCCCTCAGGCCTCCCTACTGAACAGGCAAGTGACATACCATTGGTCTCGTACACACACACACACACACACACACACACACACACACACACACACACACACACACACACACACACACACACACACACACACACACACACACACACACACACACAGTCTTCATTTCATTTTTTTCCCTAATGAGGGACAGATGCCATAATGGAGGTCAGGCCTTTTATAGGAAAATACAGAAAAGATCCAATAATCAGAGTTTTATACTGGAAAAGACTTAGACTTTAAAGAGGGGCAGGTAGGTCTTAGCTACTGGTAAGCCGTGAGAAGGTAAACAATTCCCGAGATTGGCAATATATATCGTGGCAAAGCTTTTCCCGCTATGACAGGAACCATCAGCCAAAACAACTCTCCATTTACTTGCCTTCACTGACAGCTGTAATACTCCCTGGACAGCCCACTCCCTCGCTCATACCAGTACAGTACAGTCTGCCTCTCCCTGGACCACCATATGATCCTCCTCACTCCTGTCTTCACCAAGTCAGCAACGCACCTTGTACATATATTTTTGTTAGGTAATTTTTAATTTTTTTTATAAACTCATTTCTTGAACATTATACAGTACATCTTTTACATTATTTTACTTCATTTATATAGACGATAGAATGTGTCATATCTTCTCTGCCGTTTATATGTTTCCACCAATTAATTACCGTACATGGCTATAAGAGACCTGCCAAGCGAGGAGTTGTATTAAAGTATATCAACTGTATGCTTTCTTTAGAGAATATTTATGGGTTTATCTTAGTAAAGTGTTTCATCACCACACAGCTGAGCCATCATATGTGTCCCCCGACCAACAACACGGTCTAGCATCACGCACTGGAGGAAGCTGCCCTCAAAGTACTATATCACTCCTCAGTATTTTAATGTTTTGAACACATATTAGAAAACACTGAGACACACTATTTTACCACAGGGCAAGAGTCTGACACTGAAGGGTGTTGACCATCACGTGGAGGGAACTTATCTCTGTACAGCTCACAACGGCATCGGACAGCCCGCCTCAGCCGCCATGACCATCATCGTGGAGTACCCGCCGGAGATCACCACGGAGAAGGTCAGTTAAATCTCACAGTTTACACACAAGTCTTCATCTGATTAATAGTTTGATGCCTATTGTCAGCTCAACGTTATCTTGAATGGCCCCCATTAGGACGGGTCCCAGTTCTAAGAGTTAGGACAAACCGGACGGTGTTAGGACTTGGGCCAATTATTGTTGGGCCTCTTAGGACTGGGGCCTATTAGTATTGAGGCCTCTTAGAGCTGGGGCCTATAGTACTGGGGTCTCTCAAAAGTGGGGCCCATCAGACCAGTGACCACGTACTTCCACAGGCCGTCGTGAGGACTGGTAAAGGAGACAACGTAGAGTTAGTGTGCCAGGTACGTGGACGACCTTCCCCTGACGTGACGTGGACGAGGGATGGAGTGCCAGTCCCGGACGCCAACATGGACACCCGCCTACATCTACCAAGACACCACAACAGCTCCAACAACATCCACATGAGCCTCAGCCGCGCCGCCCACCGCCACGCCCTCACTATCAACAATGTGTCAGAGAAGGATTTCGGGGCGTATGTTTGTACCGCCTGGAACACCCACGGTCAGAGGCACGCCCTTATACATATGACAGGTGTGTGTTTAACCATGACCTAACCTGTCACTCTCCCCACCAGGCCTCCCATGACAAATTTTACATTGTTATCTCCCCAACAGGCCTCCCCGAAACGCCTAAGGTGACGAGTAGCCCCAGCGGGGGGGAGAGGACCAGGTACTCCTTCACCTGGCAGACAGAGAGCTACTACCCCATCACTGAGTTTCTCATTAAGTACCGCAAGACACACTTGGGCGCCTGGCACGTGAGTGACTGTGTCTCTGGTCCTTCCATCTCTCCCTCAGTCTATGTGTTACTCTGAGTGTGTGACCACCACCAACCGAGGCACTTGCACTAGAGGTCATCCTCACAGGGAATAGGAGAACTGTAAGTGTGTGTGACCTGTGAGGGACAGTAGTGAACATCTCCAGCTTACATTATAACGTGGCTCACAAGGGTACAATGGGCACTTTCTATTAATATTTTATGAACAAAAATCTGTTCTCTTGCCTAAGCTCACCTTAAAGGCTAACCCATTGGACATTTAAATTTATTAAAGGATTTTACTGCAGCTGTCTGCCAGCTATAAGCTTCAGCTTGCTAGCAATCCTGATCCCTTAATATGTATATTACGTGAAAACTTGAGCCAGACTCAAGTAAGGCTCAGGATGAAATATAACTGACAAAGACTTTCTTTAGGGGGGAGGGAGGGAGAATAGCTAAGTCTTCCACTGGTCGAGCTTCTTAAACTATTAATTAACTGGATTCCCAATTTATTGTTGTTTAATAATATATAACAGAACCAATTCTCTGTATCCACGTGTCGGCCATTGGCTCATGTTTCCTAGTGTTCATGAAAATGTGTTTCTTCAGTGCCAGACGTAACCCACCACAGGTCTCCTCTAGTTGACAGCCACAAGGCGTTGGTCAAGCAGTGTAGAAAGTTTCTCCCTTGTATAATCATTTGCACCCATAAGTGTTAATTAGCTCACACAGGCTAATAGCAGCGTTCTCATCCCCGGACAGGCCACCAACCGCACCATAGTGATGGCTGGGTCATGGGAGAACGTGTCCAGGAAGGTGGCGACAAAGACCGTGAAAAAGGGTTCACCATATTTCATGACGTTCACCATAACGGGGCTGGAGGTGGCGACGGACTACGTGGCCGTCATCAGGGTCAGGAACAAGTATGGCTGGTCGGCTGAGTCTCCACACTTCGCCTTCTCCACCAAGAGAGGTAAATACAGTACAGTACAGTACACTTGAGTCTGAATAACATAAAGTACAGCAAACCTGATTTATCTATCTATTTCGTTTCAGCCATGGCGGTGTTGTCGTCGGAGAGCGGAGCGAGGTCACACTTCCCTGGTTCCTACACCTCAGTCGTCGTCACCTCCCTCACACTCTTCCTAATTCATATCTAGAGCACAACACCTTTATTAAGAGCTTATCATGATGGCAGGTCAAATGGGCCCCAATTCTACAGTAATAGGCTGTAGTTAGCCAAGCCTCAACACAACCTAACTTGGTGGGTCATGTGGTTGAGTACACAAACTTTCCACACGACCGCACCTGATAGTCCCGGACCAGGAACCTAATCTAACCTAAAACCTAACCTTACCTAACCAGATGGAGACGTCAGTAATTCACATTGACAATTACGATGATTAACAAAGCCAGGTAAAATTGCTTCATCGTGATTACAGGTAATATGTGCCAGCATAGTTTGATAGTCTTAGAAGATTCTCGTTTAAAGAATGTTTCTCTACGAGGAAACATAAACATGGAAACGTGTGTTACAGCGTGTCTGTATTTTTCAAGCCTATTATGATTATCTTTCTGAATGGGCCTATATATTTACCTCATCTGTTTCAATATAAGCAAGAGTTATTGTCTTCACCACCCAACATCCACCCAACTATCGTCGTTGTCTTCGTCAGCAGGTTCAGTTCCCCGTTTAACTCAGTAGCTTTAAACATACAGTACGTGTGTTTGTCCTCCCTCACGGTGCTCTTGTGTTTATCAAAGCTTCGTCATATTGTCCAGGCTGTCTTCACTAGTCATGGGTAAACATTCCCCTGTTCGCCCCATGTTATAAACAAGCCTTTGAAATATTGCGTCATACTTGAACTCGTCCATAGTGTTATATAAGAAAGTAATCATTTAACTTATTATCTTTGTGACAATAGAGAGGAACAAGTGTCCATGCTGAGCCCTTAGCAATGTTGGGATGTTCTTTTAATATTACATTTGATGGTCAAATAGGTTCGAGTTGTAATAGGCCCCAGTCTTACCACAATCTTATCAACAGGTTTAGGAGCATGCTGTAATGGGCTCCGGTCACCGGGGCCCATTACACCATGGTAAGGTTAAGTTAGGTTAAATTATGGCAAAATAAGATTGGTGCCAATTAGGACTGGGCCTCATCTGACCTGCAACCATCCCAGTTAGGTAACGAAGATGTGACGCAAACAAATGTGGACAGTGAATGTGTATTTGTGGCTTCGGAAGCAGTTTACCTTCCATGTTGTCAGTGAAAAATGTTTATTAATCATATATTATGCACAAGTTGTAGCTGTTGAAAGTGTACTGTAGGTGTGTTCACATCTTAATGTCATCTCCAATTGTCAACAAAACTCTGAAATGTCTGTTTGTATTAAATTCATAATTGATCTTTCACGTTTGTATTGAATGGGTCAAGGGATAGAGAAACAAAAGAGAGAATGATGTAGGAGAATGTAGATAGTTTTAGTAGAAGACCAGAGAGTGTGAAGAAATATTTACACGACCTGCCTCACACCCTCTTCCTATACAGTGTTCACGGTGAAGCCTTGTTATTAATTCACTCTGTGTGTGTGTGTGTGTGTGTGTGTGTGTGTGTGTGTGTGTGCGCGCGTGTTACACTAAATAGGGATAATTGTCAATTAGTATTAACTTTTATGTAATTATCTTTTTTGTAACCTTGTGACTGTTACGTGGAGCTTTTCAGTAAGACTATTAATATATAACAGTTATCACGGCTCTCAATGTGTTGTATATGGGTGTTGTGTGGTGCTGAGAATGGCTGCTACATCAAACGGACCCCAGTCCTAATAGGCCCTAAATGAACATAATAATCACTAGAATTTGAAATCATTACGGCTGGGGTCAATTAGAACTGGAACTCCATCATAATGGTTGTGTTACAGTATAATGCATTGACCACATATGACCTTGTTCAGTTCATATGTCTGTCTGTCTGTCTGTCTGTCTGTCTGTCTGTCTGTCTGTCTGTCTGTCTATGTAATATGAATAAACGTTCTTTGAAAGTGATGTTTTGTTTGATTCATCTTTATGTCACGGTGATGGTGTTGTCATGTTACTGGCCTGAGTCATCACGGTACAGGAAGACACCAGCAATATTCTCACCAATACATGACGTCACTATGAAGAAGATTATACAGAGGAAGAGACAACAGGTAATAGACGACACCGACAGCCTATAGTAGACGGAATAACAGCACAACGGTAAATTGGACAGCAATTATCACCACAGTCAATAATGAACCATCTCGTGCAACTAACTATGAATGAGAATACTTTATGCTGCGATTCACCATTTAATCTCCTAAAATGAGAATATGTTAACATAATTTAATATTTTCCTCGTTAATTTGCTTTCATATCAATTACCGGGTTAAAGGGATTTGTGTTAGCATTACCTGTACCCAAAGGTAATTGTTGCTTATAACCAGACCTGCATTATTAAGTAGTTGATTTGGGAGTCAACAGCACTTAACAATTCTGTGTGTGTGTGTGTGTGTGTGTGTGTGTGTACAGGAGACGTTAATAGTGAATTTACTCACAATTCTTCTCTTCTTCCTCTCTTTCATCTCATTCTAATCATCTTTCACAAAGCTTCCCTCCTCCTCCTACACCCACACCCACATCCATCCTCCTCCTACACCCACACCCACATCCATCCTCCTCCTTCACCCACATCCCTCCTCCTTCACCCACACCAGCATCCCTCTTCCTCCTTCACCCACATCCCTCTTCCTCCTTCACCCACATTCATCCTCCTCCTTCACCCACACCAGCATCCCTCTTCCTCCTTCACCCACATCCATCATCCTCCTTCACCCACACCAGCATCCATCCTCCTCCTCCATCACCCACACCCATCCCATCACACCCACACCCAGCATCCATCCTCCTCCCTTCACCACACCAGCATCCATCCTCCTCCTTCACCCCACACCAGCATCCATCTTCCTCCTTCTTATCCATCTCCTCCTTCACCCATCCATCCTCCTCCTTCACCCACACCAGCATCCATCCTCCTCCTTCACCCACACCAGCATCCATCCTCCTTCACCCACACCAGCATCCATCCTCCTCCTTCACACACCAGCATCCATCCTCCTTCACCCACACCAGCATCCCTCTTCCTCCTTCACCCACATCCCTCTTCCTCCTTCACCCACATTCATCCTCCTCCTTCACCCACACCAGCATCCCTCTTCCTCCTTCACCCACATCCATCATCCTCCTTCACCCACACCAGCATCCATCCTCCTCCTTCACCCACACCAGCATCCATCTTCCTCCTCATCTTGAAGGAGGTCTTTCACTCCTCTGCTTCTCTGAAATTTCATCTCAAACTTGTATGAACTCGAGACGCAGCTGTGATCACCAGCCAGACACGAGTTAACAGAGATTTATTGGGCCCAACTTATATCCCCGAACCCGGACTACGAACCGGACCTGAACTTTTCTTGCTATAGCCCCGGGTTATGTTATGTTATGTTACGTTTAGGTTTAGGTTAGGTTAGGTTAGGGTTAGGTTTAGGTTAGGTTAGGTTAGGGTTAGGTTTAGGTTAGGTTAGGTTAGGGTCAGGTTTAGGTTAGGTTAGGTTAAGGTTCCGCGTTCTGGCTCGGAGGAAGTTAGTAGGTCGTAGATATACTTGACCGTCCGAGACCTCAACAGCTATTGTTTGAGGTGAGTTATGTTGGTTCAGAAACACACAGTAACGGACCTCACAGGAGAAATGATCTCTCTCTCTCTCTCTCTCTCTCTCTCTCTCTCTCTCTCTCTCTCTCTGCCGAGCGTTCAAGGTCACCTATTTCCTGAAAGGAAGAAGATAAACACACAGATAGGTAGATAGATAGATAGATAGATAGATAGATAGATAGACAGATAGATAGATAGATAGATAGATAAATAGATAGACAGATAGACAGACAGCAGCACATCACGTCAGAGCTTAAAGGGGAGGCGAAGGTCCTTATGACAGATCAGACGCACCTGTAAATAACGCCGGGACCTAATAGCCTATACTTCGTGTACATTATATCTTTTCCTTGGTTAGGTTAAGTCGGGGCCCGGTAGAACATAGGGGGACCAATAGACCAACCACCATTATATGACGTCATTCATAGTGCAGACGGGTAGTGGTTCCGACGGGAAATTTTCATCAGTCAGTCAGTCAATCAATCAAGTCAGTCAGTCAGTCAGTCAGTCAATCAATTAGTCAAGTCAGTCAGTTAAGTCTTCAAGTTCTCTCAGCAATCAAACGTATCCACTTGCCACATAAAAAGTACCATAAGTGTTGTTATCTGTATGTCAGTGTTCACCTCTACTGACGTCACAGAAGGAGGCCCTGTGACTGGGCTCCTGTACAGTACTGGTATGGTCAGGTGGTGTAAGGAATGTTTACCTTTTAACTTAAAGTGGATGATTCTCTCTCACATAACCCACAATATTTCAGCTGGATAAAGAAACACAAAATATTATAAAATGAAAGAAAAAAATGAAAAAAAAATGTGAGAGTTTTATCGGCGTTGTATAACCTAACCTAACCTAACCTAACCTAATATACACAAAAATTAATATAAAATGAACAAAAAAATTATTTCGACAAAGTTTTATCTGCACGTCACTCGTTGAGATCATCGTTGAGTAATAGTAATGACCGGGAGATACTCATTCAAAAGAGGTGAGGTGAAGCCATCAGTTACAAGACCTTTTTCTTAAATGTTGTTTTGTTTCTGTATCAGACAGAGGCTGGTGGGTGACGGCTGCAGGAGTAAGTAGTATACTGTACTGTAACTGTACACAGAAGCGTCCGCCACATGGTTAACTCTGTACAGGGAGCTTAATGAAGTCTACTACTTTGGGCCGCATTATTTTGTACTAAGTGGGTTTTTTTTTAAATATGAATGAAAATTAAATAAGATGTAAAATAAAGGATGCAGAGAGACTACACGAGTTAAGAGCCACAACACAGTCAGCTGTAACACCAGACTTACAGTATGTGTTGGTCCATTGTATTGTTTTAAGTCCTTTATAAACTCTGATAATACTCAAGCCGGGGAAAAGCTTTTAGTATATAGTATATATATATATATGATGATAATAATAATAATAATAATAATCTCCTACACACCGCGTGTGATGCTGGTGTAAAACATAACAACACGGTAGTTATACAGTATATTTATATACGGTGGCTGAGTGACCACATGAATAGCAATGATCGTTGTGTACAATGTGTTTATGTCGACTTTGTCCTGTGCTTATTGTTCACCTGACCTGGGGTGGAGTGCTGCTTATATATATATATATATATATATATATATATATATATATATATATATATATATATATATATATATATATATATATATATATATATATATATATATATATATATATATATATATATATATAACCTTTCCATGATTAATTATTCTTATATTGAGAATTTTTCACCAAATCTCGTGGCAGAACTTCTAATAAGTAATGCGTTTATTATAAAAAATCTATAAGATTGATTGAGTTTGTTGAACGTAACCATTCTGTCTTTTAATTCTGAATTTCGTGTTGAAATCATTCAGTAATTATCAGAGTACAGTGTAGTTATCTTATTATATAAATTCAGTAATTACGAGTAAATTATACAGCAAGGTTATTTAATTGTAGCTGCAACATATCCATAATGTATTGAATTCGATGTAATTACTGTAACGATTAAGGCCGTTGTTGACTACAGTATTGCACCACCTCTGGCTCTGTCACCCAACGTGCTCACATTTTTCTTCAAACACTTCTTCATTTTAGTTATTCATGTGATTAATTAATATGTTTATTTCAAGTGACGTGTGAGTCAGAAGCACCGCCACTAGTACTAAAGGTACAACACTCGACTATTGGGTTCAGCATCAGGTGTCCATTCGTCTTTGAAAGCATCGTGGGTGCTATATGGGGTTCAGCATCAGGTGTCCATTCGTCTTTGAAAGCATCGTGGGTGCTATATGGATGTGCGCGTTTATATGCATAAAACTCCTGAAATATGCATGGTCGGCCGGGGTGTTTCTGGCGGTGTTGGTAAAAGGCAGGAGAGGGTTACTGGTGAGAGCTGCCCCAGTGACAGCTCCATGATGATTCCAAAGACGAATGTGTGTGTGTTTTGTACCTCACGTCTGTGGTGTTAGCTCAACTCCCTCTGTTTGTAGATGCGTACAGTACGTTGTCAGAAGGCCAGGAGCTACTGTGTATACCTCTTATGTACATCCACAAACTAGAGCTGCTGTGTAGTGTAGTGTAGGTCAATGATCGCTAGCCTCGGTAATATCATCTAGCGCAGGTGTACTGACGGACACTTGTCTCCCACACTGGTGGTGATGACCAAGGCATATTTTTCTCCGCTTCACTGTCTGTGTCTCGGGTGTTTTCTTATTCCTCAGCGTTGTGGAATATTGTGCATTGAGTGTGGTCCAGTTGAGAGATATTTGAGGTCGACGGTGTTTCCTCTCAAGCAGAATCACCACTCACTGGAGCCAGTAAAATGTGTTCATGTTTTTCTCTTGACGCTCTGTGTCTGGTGTAACAGCTGTACTGTATATATATATATATATATATATATATATATATATATATATATATATATATATATATATATATACACTATATATATACAGTATATATATATATATATATATATAGTACACACTCTATCTCATATTTATTATCACAGTTCCATCCAGAAACATTATTCATATGTGTCTAAAACACGGTAGAATTTATAAAAATCGTATTTATAAAAGTCACAGAAGTTATTAAGTGGCATCATTAGTGGCAGTGGAAATGTTTTCCCTCATGTCTACCAACAACAACACAAATAAAAACATCAGCTGTAGACTTGGGATGAGAATTCAATCAAAATTAAAATTAAAATGAACAGTACAATAATTGTTGGCTTTTATTTCATTATGAAAATAAATAGAATTTGAATATCTGTTATGCAATAAAACCGCACGTCAATATTTAATTAATCAACCCAGACACGGACGTGTATAACAATACCAATAACATTCAACTTGCAACATTATAGATCAACGGTACAATATACAGGGGTTCTGGTGAAGTTACATCATTAATCATATAATGAGATCATCCACCTCCATAGTGTTACTAATTGTTAGATATAATAGAATATAATGTTTAACTGAGCAAAATCAAATTAATAATGAAATATTAATCAGGGTTGTGTACTAGAGATATTTTCAACAGCTAACATACTACCAGACTGTAACTTGAAGCCCCGTCTCCTCTCCTGGACCTCCCCCTAGACACACGAGCTCTCCTACTTCGTCTCAGATCACACAAACACTGCCGGCTATTTCCATCCTCTGTAAATTTAGTCTCTAGGCTCTATATAGGCTTATGATAGTTATCCTTATAAGTCGTGTGGCATTTTTATTTAGGCTTAACTTATTATTATTATTATTATTATTATTATTATTATTATTATTATTATTACTATTATCAATATTGCTTCTAGCATGATCTTAACAAGGGGTTGCATACGTATTACAGACATACAAACAATGTTAATAGACAGTGCAGGCATACAAACATTGTAAACAAACAATGTGGGCAAACAAACAATGGTAAATAGACAGTGTGGGCATACAAACAATGTAAACAGACAGTACAGGCATACAAACAATGTAAATAGTGCAGGCATACAATGTAAATAGACAGTGTGGGCATACAAACAATGGTAAATAATACGTTTAATATGACAAAAGATGGACAAACATTTAATCAAGGGCTTCGGGTAACAATAATAATAATAATAAAATAATAATAATAATAATAATAATAATAATAATAATAATAATAATACAATAATAATAATAATAACAATAATAATAATAATAATAATAATAATAATAATAATAATAATAATAATAATAATAACTATAATAATAATAATAATAATAATAATAATAATAATAATAATAATAATAATAATAATAATAATAATAATAATA
Organism: Homarus americanus; assembly: GCF_018991925.1. NCBI lineage: Eukaryota > Metazoa > Arthropoda > Malacostraca > Decapoda > Nephropidae > Homarus > Homarus americanus. Next base: position 2,312,746 of record NW_024744839.1, read on the forward strand.
ATAATAATAATAATAATAATAATAATAATAATAATAATAATAATAATAATAATAACAATAATAATAATAACTATAATAATAATAACTATAATAATAATAATAATAATAATAATAATAATAATAATAATAATAATAATAATAATAATAATAATACAATAATAATATTAATAATAATAATAATAATAATAATAATAATAATAATAATAATAATAATAATAATAATAATAATAATAATAATAATAAAATAATAATAATAATATCCTAATTTTCACTTCGATATTTTTTGGAGGTTTGGAAATTTACAATAATATCCGGCCATATATCTGAGACAAAAGGCTTATCGTACTTGTGGTGGTCTAGCCTGGCGCTCTCACTCTCATTTTCAAGTTTTCTCTCTGTCCTTTTCTCATAAGACCAGTTATATTGCACATATTAAGTCTTGCCATTGACTTAAACGTTACATGATTAAATTTTAAAAATGGTGTTAGTTCATCCCAACTCAGACCAACTTAAGTCATGATAGATTAGTTTACGTTAAATTTCATCCATTAATAACGTTTTCTTTGATGCTTACATATTTTTAGGGATGACTTATATAATTCTGGTTCACATTGAAGTTGCTGTGAACATCTCCAGTATACTCCCGTGTAGTGGCGGTGTGTGTTTGTGTGTGTGTGTGTGTGTGGCGTTATTGCTACATATTGTCTAACGTGGTAAATGAGGCGTCTGAGTGCTGGTGCCATTTTACCAGTCAAGGCAGGTCAATCACGATCGCCCTCACCAACCCTCAGAAAGAATATTATCGGGAAATTTAGGCCTTTACCCCCTACCCCCCACCCCCACATATCCTTACCTACATCTACCGGGGTAAGTTACTAGTATAAACAGGTTACTAGTTAAGGTAGATTACTAGTCCAAATAAGTTGCTTGTACAAACTGGTTACTAGTCAAAGTAGATTCGTAGTTGCTAGTCAAAAAATGTAGGTTGCTAGTACAAATTATAAGTTACCAATATAAAGTAGGTTACTAGAGAAGGCAGATTGCTAGTCGAGGTAAGCTAGTAGGTCAGTCTAGCAGGGTTTTTACCAACGCCTCACCATATGTAGAAGAAAGTAGCACTGCAGAATAACCTTTGTTGGAGCCATGAATATTGTTATGTTATGTTATGTTAAGTTAGGTTAGTACTAGACATCTGAAGGCTGGGTCGATAGGTAGGTTGGTGGGTGATAATCTTAGCTCCGCATCACATTGTAGTAAGTGTACACGAAGCCTGATACTATATCAAGGTCATAGGTGTGTGTGTGTGTGTGTGTGTGTGTGATGGTAGTGGTGGTACAGGTGTGTGAGGGTGGTGGTGGTACAGGTGTGTTAAGGTAGTGGTGGTACAGGTGTGTGAAGGTGGTGGTGGTACAGGTGTGTGAGGGTAGTGGTTTTCAGGTGTGTGAGGGTAGTGGTGGTACAGGTGTGTGAGGGTAGTGGTGGTACAAGTGTTGCCCTCGTCTACCTGGTTCAGGGTCGTACACCTGACACACGAGCTACCTGGCTGCCTGACCAGATATTCAACGGCCTTTCCCAGGACTACCCGGTTTTATGGGGAAGTTTAATGGGGAGTTATACCTGTACCTGCAGCTAAGTTTAGTCAGGATATGAACCCTCGGAGTAGAAGGTATTGTTTACTATAATGAAGCAGTCTGTTGGAAGGTGACCTTGAACAATGATTAATTATTTTGTACTCTACACATGGCCAGGTTGCCGGGAGCGTTATCCAGTGGACAACTGTCCTAAACACCTGTTACATTTTATTCACTGATCAAATTCTGGTGCTCAAATTAATGTAATCCGCTGGTGAAAACTGCTTAGCCCATGGTTAATTCTAGCCCGCCTTTTTTGTCTGGGTTCTTCAGGAAACCACGAATATAAATCTCAATGCTTCTTATATCGGCTAAGGTTCATATTAAAAAACTCTCCTGCGAAGAAAAGTATACATTTTCCTCTCAATCTGCCATATCCTATGTCTCAGTTTTGATAACGTAAGAGGCGTCTTTAAGCCAAGCGTCACTGTCTTTAACGATGATTCCTCGAAGCGCCTCACTAATAATTGATAACAGACAAAACTGTTTGACTGGTGTTGTCTGCCAGCATAAATGGTGTACTATAGTTGTACTCGTTCAAGATCTGCCAGAATTTAAACATGATGACTTACTTGCCCGCCTCACTTTCCTAACACGTTCGTCACTTGGTGGCCACAATACCTGCACCAGGTTTTGTGACAGATTCTGGTGCCTGATAGAGTTACATGCACTTCTATTACATCATATGGCTTGTTGCCTTTGTCAGCTACGAGTTGTGTGTACAGTGTGTGTGTGCATCTCCCTCTGCCCTGGTAACAGTATACCTCGTGACCAGCGTCCTTGAGTCTCTGACTGATGGCGCCCTACACCAGCGTCTTTGGGTTGCTGTCTGTAGTTATACGTTGGGGGCTACTTTTGTTACTGTTCAGCACCTTCTGCACTTTTAATAGCATCATTATATTGTTAGTAGTAGTAGCATTACAATTACTGTATCTATATTATTAGTTATATTATTACGACTGATATTTTTTATTTCACTAAAGCTTCGTCTCATGTATTCTAACCAAATTCATTCTCAGCACGAGTGTAACATAGCGTAGACAAGGATGTACTTATACAGTACTGGCTCACACAGTCCAAGACACAACACAGTGGTTGAAGCTGCACCCATACTGTATTATGTATTTAACTTTTATCTGTTCCTAAAAGAAATATGCATTAATGTTGCCTACCCCGTGTACTCTTCACCTCCAATAAACAAAAGAGAAACTTTACATTTGTTGCATTAAATTTATACATAAATTATACCTTCATCTTGAATAAACTTTGTGTTAGAAAATAAAGAATAACATACGCTGTGTGCATTATCGTCATTTGAAAAAAATTGCAAATGCGCGAATTGAAATACAGTACAAATTTTATCTGCAACTGAAAATATACATTTGTATTGTACTCAAAATACATGAACCTTACCTCCACCTGAAAAATAACCACTACACACCTCCACAAATGACATTTAAATGTTAATTATACTGGTAATGAAACCTAGGCATTATAATCTAAAGCTTAAAGCTAACATTGTTAAAAAGCCTTAGTTCACCTCAGTACCTGACGTTACCACCGCGAGGTTTCCAGTACTGAATGTTCAGCAGTGTTAATAAGATGCATGCATTAAAAAATAAATAAAGAAAGAATATTCCCAGATAAAGCAAGACTCAAGATTCAAAGTTTATCCCCGCAAAAGAAATTATAAATTATAAATTTAACCAATATTTTAAATCTAATTAACTCGATATTTATTTCAAATTAAATTTAAATTTTGTCTTAGTGGATTATTAGTAATGTTCAACCCTTGAAACAGATCATAACTTTGGATGTGCATATTGAACACTGCACCCTAGTGTAACTGATACAAAATATGACTAGGTTTAAAACATGGGATTATGTACTTACCAAGGACGCTCCTGTCTGTATATATCTTGATTGAAGTCTTAACCTATAAAAACATAAACCTGTGTTAGATACAAGTATTAACTATGTTCATTATATCAACTCTAGTGTGATAATAAACCCCATAACATTACAATAGTCCAAAGAAACTAAAGTCACAATACAAACGCTATCAAGGCTTAAATACAATAATTCCCCTTAGGCATATTTCCAGAAGCCAATAATTGAGAAAGTTAGCAATTGGTTTTTAACTTTACATTCACCAAGAACTTCAATAGTTACCTAAACTCCAATATTGTAATAATTAAAGCAACTGTTCCCTTAATGACCATACTGCAGGTATATACAAACAGCCTTCATCCCAGAAATTTCAAAAAATATTCATCGACCAGTTACTGAGATTTGAGTCCTCCCTCTTACTACTAACTAATACACCTGTACTACCTGGGATTTAATACACATGGAGAAGCTGTCGGGGGGGGGTGGGGGGGAAGGTTATTTGTGTCTCACTAAAAGTCTGTCTGTAGGAATGGCTGATTTAGAATTTCCTTGGATAGACAATGGTAGAAATATTTATCTTCAACATTTAATAGTTTCCATTTACCGACCAAAAACTGTTTCTCTATTTCTATTTAGAGGGGTCCCTTGAAAAATAGGCACGGTATATACATTACTGCTCCACTTTCCTACAAATCTTCCCCATTTTTAAGCCCTTCTTTACATCTGCTATTAATTTAGACAGACAAACACACACAATGCCAATTAAATATATTTCCCTAAAGGTGTAGGCTGTTGACTGCTGACATTAACTTTTACCGGAAATATTTAACTTTTTACTCAAATTAATCACTCTTGATCGCATTTAACCAATAATTAATCATGTTAAAAGAGGTACTGTACTTCAATAAACCAAATTCCATATACTGAGCTCACAGCACCATCAAAAAGCACCATTGTTGTTTTGTCTTTGCACCCAGGACTTTTAAAACTGTCACATGAAGTGGCTTCACATATGAAAAAATAACCATCAACTGCACTGTTACAAGACACTATTACCCATGTGAGACACCTTGTCAGAATAGCATAAAGCTCCACTATATGCATGAACCGTGTCCATGTGCACCTGTCTGGGGTATTAAAGTACGAAAATAGTTACAGGAAAAGTTAACCCAAAAAATTTTCAGTGTATAGACAGATGAGGGTTATGTTAAATCTGGTCTAGTTAGAAAATAAAGGGAAACTGTGACGTAAGAACAAGCAAAACACAGACGAAACCTAACCTAACCAATTACAGAAAACTTTAAAGAAAATTGGGTTTAAAAACAGGTGTCCGGGTTAAGTAGCCGAGTTAGGAAACTTTTCAATAGAAGAAAAGTTCTTTAGTTTATCGAGAGCATTCCAAAATGGCGGAAGAAATAAATTTTGCCAAACAAAATGATTATCAAGAACCTAACCTAACAACTCCTAACCCAACAAGGCAAGAGGAACAACAAAGGAAACTAAAGAACCAAATCTGATATGGAAGTCAGAAAATTCGAAAAATATAAAATTCAGACGAAAACGCTTGAGTAAAGTATTCTCTTTTGTTGCTCTATATATACCGATCAATATAGAGTTCCATGACCATAGGTGACCTTTTATGAATCGTAACCTTACTCGTAATTAATAATGCAAATGGCAGACTAACAATAACTATTTGTAGTGTGTGTCAGCCAGCACTACAGTACACCGCCTGATGTGCAGCAGCAGGCTCAGTTGTCACACAAATAGTTTATTTATTTCATTCGTGGAAATTACAGAATTCTAATTATTATCTGAGTACAGTATACACTTTCTTCAGAATTCCTTATTTTTTTCTCTAATCACAAAGTCTTATTTAATAAATCAACTAGAGCGTTATTCACCACTAACTTTGGTCAACTTACACATGTCATATACATATACTTCAATATCACTATTTTTGCATAGTTTTTTGAATAATATTTGCCATTAAAAAGTAGAAGAATACGATAAGACGTCACCGGTACCTTCACAGCCTCACACCCCGACAATACCCACTACATATCTTAAAATACCACTCTATATATCACTTACCACATTCAAAATCTGACTGGCATTATAAACTATCAGTATTTTTATCATTTAATCAGTAATGTATACTTACACAAGACGTTAGGTTGGATCATGACTTCGGTAATAGCATTTATCTTTTGTCTAAATAGCTTTCTCATCTTTCTATGGGATAAATTTTGTTTGGATGTTTGCAGCACCATTATTCTAGATACTTTTTACAAAGAAACTGTCGGAAAGCACCTAATGGTAGTAGGGTTTAACGAAGCTTTTTTGGCGCGAACACCGATCACCTGTTGCCGCTGTGAACTGTGTCCACTAAACTGAGAATATTTTACCGAAGTTAGTAATATATATTAATTATAGAGTCAGTGTTCTTTTTTATATATAAATTAATAAAATTATTAACAAAATATTAATATATTCGTGAAATAAATGTATTAGATCTCATATATCGTTTTGACAAAGGGCTTCACAAAGGTTATTGCTGTTATTACTACTCAAGCACACATTAAAATACATGTTTCATTTGATCGGCAGAAAAGAAATATCTTTTCTTGATTGATTTATGGCTTACTAACGATGACTGGGATATACGATTATTTTTTCTTTGATATGTTAAATAATACTTACCACAAAATTAAATGCGATATATATTTTAGTTTGTCATTTAATTGTTGACATTTTTTTCATTTTTTGTTGTTTTTACTGTACACTTTAAAATATTATGGACTTCAGATGATGAAGTTATTGATGTCTGTAAATAAGTAACAGTTTGGCGCCTGGCCCAAGTCTGTCACACGGTGTTCCAGCTATGGAGGTTTACCACCAAATTTGACTCCATTGTTTCGAAGTTTTGTGGGGAAATTTTACTCCTACCTTGTAATTATCACCAAACTCTGCTATTCACTGCGACCTGTGAACAAAATCAGTATCATTCAACTGATTACAGACAACACTCGTCTCTCCTGCCACCCTTGCGAGTGACTAAAACCAGGTAACTCATTGTTCTTTGACACATTTACTCAAGGAACAATTATTTTGGACATGTCGGTACCTACTAGTTATCAGAGCAAGGAATGACATGTTACTTTTTTCTAAGATAATTTATGGTGTTCAAAATATGTTAAGTAAAATGAAGAGTAATTAATTTGTGTGAGAAGAGAAATGCCTTGAGTCTTGGCCGATACTACCAGCAGTCAGCAGCCTTATTGTCTGATGGAAAGAAATCCGTTGGCATCATGTATGTAGAGTGTCGTTTTATGGAAGTAGTGTAGTCATTGTTTCTCAAATGGGGGTAATGTTGTTTTAGTACAATACACATGTATAGTTTTTTCTAGTACAGACGAAGTACTGTACATTTTATTATACATCTATGGGTCTCGCCTTAATGAATCTACTTGAGGCCATTGTCTGTTCAACCAGTCCTATTGTGTTTGTTGCATCTTTTATGAACTCATTTAGTTTTTTTATCTCTCTTTGTCTTTATTCTGTACTATCCTTCTTTCCCCCATCAAATAAAAAACTTCCTTTGTGTACTCCCCTTATTTCTAATTCCTTTATACCCCTTTGTTAAAACCAGTTGCTACAATTTCCTTTTCTTCTCCCCAGCCTCTTCCTTCCACCTCCTCTCCCATCAGACTATATCTGTTCTCTTTGTTTATTCCATATCTTGCAAATTGATTTTCTTCCTTTGTTCTTTTTTATTCTATTTACCTTTTTTTAACGTGATTCTTAATGTGGTATCTGGTCGCTGTACTTCCTGGGTAAAGTTTGGATCCGTTTTATTGCATTATATGAACTTAATGTTATTGTGGACTAATCTGTTTGCTTTCTGCTCCTCTCTTCTGGGCTTTTTCATGTCTATAAATGTCTTGGGTGATGTCTGTACCTAGTGTTTACTATTTTCTTGATTGCTAGTAATACAGTATTCAGCCCACCTGTTCCCCCTCCCATTTCTTTCTCCTGTACCATACGGAACAGTTATATAGTACTGCAGTTATATCTCCCATTAGAATTAATATCTTCTATTATTTACATTGTCTTTTGGCCGTTAAGAAACCACAGTGACACAGGACAAAAGGGGAATAATTTTATTCCTACAGGAATTTATTTATTAATAGAGCAAATAAGAACAATTGATGCAAATGCAACACACTCAACCCACGAAGCCATGATCGAAAATAGCGTTTGGCTTACACACGTGTTGACCCAGGCACGTGTCATAGCAGCATTTGTCAAGGCCAGTACACTTGCCATCATGGGAACAGGGATTAGGAGGACCCTGGAATCGCGGGCAATCTGGCCGGATTTTTGGACAGTCTCCGTATTTACTAGGAATGGGGACTGAAGCTGGCTCTTGGCTGGATTCACAGCAGTAAGCTTGATTCTGAGGAGTACGGCACCAGTACCTGCACGATGCTCCCTGTCCGCTAATGCCAGATGATGGGTGGTGTCCAGGATATCTTCCTACGGTGCTTCCTCCGAAGACGCGTGTATTAACACTGCCTCCGCCTCCAGTCTTAGTGTTCGTCGCCGTGTGTTTCCCTCCAGTTTGGTCAGGAGCGGCAGCCACCAAGAGGCAGCCAAGAGTCAACGTGAGCAGCACCTGTGGACAAACATCTCCTGATTAAGCTGTGGTCAAATACAGCCAGAGACACTTAACCTTTCACAACATACAGTCAGACACACTTTTGTTAGTTGCATTACGGTTAAGTTATGTTATTCCTGCGCTTCATAACTAAAGTCTTTAAGCAGGTAACAAGGTTAGCAATTACACCAGTCCATCAACAGTTAAACTGTGTGTTGTACATGGTGAGTCAGGGGAGGTACTTGTACACCTAACACTGTGGCCTCTGCTATAACTGACAAAAGACTCATGTTTAATGCATCATGGATAAGAAAGATGAAAAGTTCAGTAATATTATATTTACTAAAACTATCGATGGAGGTTTCACTCTTCTATTTAAACAATAACAGCGAGACCTAAGCTTACAAACGTAACAACTTCAACAGTAGAGGACAACACTAGAGAAGTGCGTGCTGAGAAACTTACCTTCATGTTGGTGGATGATGGGCCAGTGTACGTGTGGAGACGAGCTCCTCGTATATATACTGTACATGCCCAACCACCCACCCTCACCCACACCCCAAACAAGAAAGCGTGGGGGAGCCCCACGTAGTCTAGTTTTGACCCAAGCTGTTTTTAGTGCTTGTGTCGGTGTTGAATACGAAACCATATTTTGATCTAACACTAAAAAATGCCTTCAGAGCATGAGAGGGTAACGGGTAGTTCTGAAGGACAAGTTGTTAAATAATAATAATAAATAAATTAATAACATACTACTACTACAAATGTTGCTGCTGATGATGATGGTAATACAGGAATAATACAATTTACGTTTTTTCCATGAAGTTACGTTTCTCCAGAGAAGGACATCAAACATGATGATTTTTCAACGAAAATGCAAGAGGACTTACTGTACCTTCGACATCCACTGTAGTAAGGAGGTGTGTCACATGTCCCAACCTGGCGACGACAGTCCGCCTAGCTAACACTACACGGATCTAGAAGATGGTTTTGCCAATGCATTGTTAGGACTACACGAAGCTCCTACACATAATACTTGGTCCGTCTTTCAAAAGGTTTTCCAAAGGTGTCACTGTCACCTCACTTAGATGATCACAACTCTGCTTCCTCCCCGAAATATCAGACTCATTTGATTGAGAACGTCCTCAGGAGAGCCATCACTTGGACACCACGTATACCATGAGCGATTAGGAAGCCTTCAGTTGTATATTGTTAACAACTACCAAAGAGTAAGGAGCAACTTATTAGGCATTTATGATCACCTGAGAGATCATTGCTCAGCATAATGTATATATCTGGAGTTATGGTTTGATGGCCACCCCACTAGAGGCGACAGCTAAAGAACATAAACACTCGTTTATGTAAACTTGGCCATAATATGAGGATGGACTCTAGCAGGTGTAAGTAGAGGTGGTCGCGTCGGTCAGCAGGTGGAGGAGTTGCGAAAACATTATACTATGCAGTACCTTAAAGGGAAAAAATAACTTGCCAAACCACAAGAAGTAGTTTACGAGACGGGAATTTTGCTTGTGTGTGGGGGGGGGGTGGCTCAGGTTGGGGCCACGTGAGTGAGGTGGGGGCACATGGGGTAGGTGGGAGTGGTGGAGAAAACATGTAGACTGTGCTGGACTTCCCCAGAACCATTAAGTGACTTGAAAAATACAGTGATGGTATGTAAATGGAGGGTGTGGCGTGGGGTAGTAGCTGGTGTAGGAGGAGCTGGCGAAGGAAGAGGAAGAACTAGAAAGAGGACAAGCTCGTGAAGGAGGAGGAGGAGTTAGTAAAGGAGGAGGAGCATCAATCAGAAAATCAAAGTACTGCACAATGAGGTGTAGGGAGGGTGAGGGAGAGGCAGGGAGGGAGAGTAGTGGTGAGGGGGCAGGGAGGGAGGGAGAGTAGTGGTGAGGGAGAGTGAGGGGGCAGGGAGGGAGGGAGAGTATGAGGCAGTGAGGGAGTAAGAGGCAGGGAGGGAGGGTGAGAGAGTAGTACTGAGGGAGAGTAAGAGGCAGGGAGGGAGGGTGAGAGAGTAGTATTGAGGGAGAGTAAGAGGCAGTGAAGGAGGGAGACTGCGGTAGGGAGGGAGTGAAGAGTAGCAGGGAGGGAGAGTAGCAGTGTACTGTATATTAGCAAGTTTAAATTATAAAATAGGGAAGAAGAACAAAGCCGGTGTATGAACATGTATAATAAAAGATCTTGCTGGTATAGAGGTGCGCGTTCAGGTTAGGTGACGGTCAGCTGCTCTCGTGTTAGCTGGAGTGGTCGCTGGCGTAGTGACGCGCGGCCTCCTTTTTTTTTTCTTTAATACGGGGACTAGCCCACCCGGGCACAGGTCAAGGACCCACATCAGGACCTGGGGGGCGAAAATATAGTAATAATAATAATAATAACTCATTATTATTACTATTATTATACTTAATAAAAAAATAACAATTGTAAAAATAAAAATAAAATAATAATAATAATAACCATAAATAAATCCAAAAACGAATAAAAAATCAAGAATGTGAAACGATATACAGTATGTATGTTGTGTTGTCCAAGTGAGAGAAACAAGTGAGACCCTACAATTGTGTGTAAATAAAGGAGAAAGTCAGATGAGCAACGTGGGACTTGCTCACAACTTTGGTGATGCCATAAGGCATCAGGGTCTACCATTAGACTGTTGTCACCAGTCCTTCTTCCTGCCATCTCTTAATACAATACTTGACCTGAGGTTTGAATCACCGACAGATGAGCTCAGGGAGTGTTTGTTAGGGTGGGTGAAAGGTCAAAAGGCCATGGTGATCCTTAAATGGAATATAAGGTTTTCTGTGGCCTGACATATCGCTTCAGTAGCAGATATAACATTAAAGCAACAACAAAAGGAAATCCACGCCAGACAGTTTGTGTGTTTGTGTACCTGATCTGCTGAAGTGAACGCCCCACGCAACACAACACTAACACAGGAAACTGGCCGGCTCGCAGAAACCTGTTTCACGCTCGGCCATTTTTTTTTTTTTTTGTGGCAACGATTTATAGTGAAAACCAGGACCTTGTAGTTCAGGGGAGGGGGGAGGAGGGACGATAGCAGGAAGGAAGGGTAGCAGGGGGGGAGGTTAGCAGGGAGGGAGCGTAGCGGGAGGGAGGGTAGCAAAAAGGGAGGGTAGCAAGGAGGGAGGGTAGCAGGGAGGGAGCGTAGTAGTATGCAGTATTGTTATGTCCACACTTACATTACCAGTAAATATACCCATTGTGTCTGGAGATTCATTATTCCCTAAACGCATTATTTATGAAGCACTGGTGTACCTTGTTTTGTGGATTGTTTTGATTATGTTCACAAAGGGACAATCGTGTGGCGCATGACTGAGGTTGTATTAAACTTGAAGAAACTGACTGAGCGATGTAAAGAAACAGGAAAGTATAAGACGTGTTGATTATCTTCTGCGTCAACTTAAATATACTTGTTAAGTCTCGTATTATTTGGAAAGACACCTGAGAAATGTATCCAAGTTAATCGTGGTCAGTTTGGACATTAGAGTGAAATTTACATTGCCTTTGGCTCTAGAATGTGTGTGTGTTGCTGGACTGTTCTGTTACTTGTAGTTTCTTCATCACTCTCCAAAACTTTCCTTCCTTCCTTGAGGTTACTGTGGCTCTGGCTAGAATCTGTACTAGTTGTTATAGCACTGTCTTGACACTTTCTGCACCTACCCTACCTCACTCATCTCCTTCATTACATCCCCTTTTCTTGGGTTTTCTTTCTCTCTTGAACCGCTTCACATGAAGACTAGGAGAGGAGAAAATAAAAAGAGATAGACAGATATTTCTTTATTCCTCAGTGGGAGTTAGAGAACCTGGTGATAACAGAGACGTGGTGCCAAGAAGAGATTTATCGTCTCCCAGGGCCAAAGAAGGCGCCCTCAATTGGTTTACACACACTCTCCTGCAGGCAGGTGTCGTAGCAACACTTGTCGGAGCCTCCACACTGACTGTCGTTAATACAGATCTGTGGACCGGCGAACACCCTGGTTGGGGGGCAGTCTGGACGTACTGGGGGGCAGTAGCCGGGCTTGTCATCACAGCAGTAGTAGCCATTCACCCCCCTGCAGTGGTAACGGCAGCTGGCACCTATAGGCAGGTTCCCTCCACCTATCACCCCGGGGTTGATTCCCACACCAGCACCGATGTTGCTTGCTACAGAGCCAACTAAACTCCCCAGATTGAAGTGACGTGTGTCAGTCTGGCCAAGTGCCACACCCAACACACACAGCAACACAAGCTTCATCATCTGCAACACAAAGATACGAGATAAAACCATATATGAAGCAGATATTTAACAATATTCATCATGCTGTGTTATCTTCAACTCTAACGCCAGATTTTGCCACAGGTGTAGAGTAGAGAGCCTGGCCTTCTGTATAATAATTCACGCTAACGTCTCATTTCTCAGATACAGTTTTACGTGTAATACTGATGCACTTATTATTATTGTGTATATAATGAGCTCTCTCTTAAAAACATTATTTATATTTATTATTTACATGACAAACAAAGTAATATTATTAATGTTACTTATATTTCAGCACCAACATAGTAGTAGTAGTAGTAGTAGTAGTAGTAGTAGTAGTAGTAGTAGTTTTCAGGGAGATTATTTTGTTACATTAATTTAGTGTACGCCATCGTTCAAGGGAGGATATTTACTGACGTTTTCAAGTATCTTTCTTTGAGGGAGAATATCTGCTTACGTTAATCTCCCTAAAGGCTTATATATCCACTGGGGTCCTGAAGAATAAACTAACTTCAAATATACACAAATAATTAATCAGCCAGGTGTACTGTTACTTATATCCTTAACCTAATAACGAGTAACTTTACCTTGGCTCTCTGTATGTCCACTCCTCCTAGGGCGTCTGTGATGTAATCTTGAAGTCGACCCTTTTATATGGGCTTCAAGGAGACCTGCCCCTCCCGTAGACAATATCTGGCCAATAGGAATGAGTTTATAGTTGTCAGTTACCATACATGTGTGTTTACCTCTGTATAAATAATAAAGAAATGTGGCTAATAAATGTCTTATACTCTAGAATATACGGTAATAGGAGTAACTTGTAGATAAATCTGTAAATTAGCTAAAAATATTACAAATAAATGCAAACTACAAGACAGTATTTCCTGGTGTTAAGAAAAAGAGGGTTACCATATAATACCTGGACCCTGCCCCCCCCATCCCTTCAAGGACAGAGAGAAGACACTACCTTCACTAACACACCTGTATAATTAGTGTTAACCTGGTAGATGTGCCCCCCTCCCCTACTCTCTCTCTTTCTCTCTCTCTCTCTCTCGATTCAAACACCTTTTTAGTGTCCGTGTTTATGTAACAGGTTCACTCTTAATATATACTCATTATAGATAAACTGGGGAAATAACGAATCATTTATCCCAAAAAGTGTGTGTGTGTGCGTGTGTGTTAGTAAGAGAGGAAGGCTGCGGTGAGTAACAGGTGCGGGTGCGGTGTATTAGTGATGGCGGCCGCTGACCTCACACAAGTTCCCTCTCCAGTGACTGACAACCTATCTGGCACTGCACTCGACTGCCTTCCCTTCTCCATCTGTAAAATAAGGTACCACATTACAGCTGACTCGATTACAAATGCCTAGGAATCGAACCAGAGACTCTTAATACGCAAGGCGAACACTGTAACCACTTGACCTTTTTAGCTTGTCTGATGGGTGAGCTGCACAATACTGCCAAGAGGAGGGAGTGTGAGGTATCCCAGTGACATGCTCCATCCCAGCACAGGGGGAATGTGTGCCGAACAAGCCCTACTTTCCAACTGGCTTTCTAATTTTTCCACCTCACTTACAGGGTGTTCTCAATATGGTGGAGGAGAACCTGTGAGAGCAGAGAAAACTTGGCGAAGATCCTCACGACATAAACGCTTGTTGCCTTCCTGTGTGAGTGTGTCCACTGTTGACGCGGCAATAACTTGACATAACAATAGATTCTGATGCAACCTGGTGTCTGGATATACAGTGCATGCTGTTATTTAAAGAGTTACACTTTACTATAAAGAAAATTGAGACATTCATCTTTCACAATCATGATTCTTCCTCCTGAGACTGGTCGCCGCCAGGTATAGAAAGGGAAGAGAGAGAGGCAAGACTAGCGAGAAACTTGATGAGCCAACAGTGTTAACCAACCCTCCAAGCCTAACAGCCACACTACACCACCACGAAGGTCGACTTAAGTACTGTATGCTGCCTGTTGTTATTCAAATTCGCCACAGCAAATTTAAGTGAAGATACGATATATCATCTATCAGTAGGAAACAGACAGACAGCTTCACTATTGTCATTCTGGAGACCTCACACATGGCTGACAGACGAAACTGTTGAGATCTGTTGATGACACAGTCCTGGGTAGGTGAGCGAGTCGCCACCGGGAGACGGAATGGGATATAATAATGATAATTAGTCGCATGACATTTAAGAAGCGCTGAGGACAGTTGTGACCTTTGTGAGTCTCGCTCTAACTGATCACACACACACACACACACACACACACACACACACACACACACACTTTCCAGTTTTCCTCAGGAGTCAGTCACAACACCACTGTAAGGTAGGTAACTGTCAGGGTATATAGTAAGTGTCCTTGGCAGTGCCGGATTTAGACCTGTAGAGGTCCATGAGCAGCCTCTTTGTGGAGGCCCCCCTCATTATAACTACCCAGGAGGGTGGGGTGGCGAGTGAAGCGAGCCTAAACATCTGGGAGTTCCGGGGGGCGCTGTAAGCCCCCCGGGAAATTTTTTAAATTTGAACATTTCTTTGGAGAATTTTGAAGCCATATGCAGTTATATTGAGGAAATTAGAACATTGCGAAATTTTTAATTAACTGTATATTTATTGAAATTTCCAACACACACACACACACACACACACACGTGAGACATGACTGGAGTCATTCATGTGGTTTCAAGTCGACCAGCCCTGATATAGCTACTACCGCACATGTCAAAAATTTTCAAGAGACCTCACAGAAAAGAATATATTATTAGTTATTACAGAGAGATGATTCTTTGCTTTATTAATCAGATAAACCTCTACTCAAATAATGGTTCTGTCCAAGAATGCATGTATAGGCTTCTTTAAGTCCAAGGTCAGATGTAATATGTGGAGGCCCCTGGGCAGCTGCCCACTTCGCCCACTCCTGAATCCTTCCCTGGTCCTTGGATGATATAAAAACTAGTTTAGTCGCCTCGGATCAGGGATGAGCGCACGTTCTAGCATCTCAAGGGCGGCAGTGACGGTAGGCAAGTCCCTCCAGGTCTCAAGAAAATATTCCACGTGGCCGTAACTACTGTACAGACGTATGAAGATTATGTCCTCATAAAGATGTTTCAGTACACGACCAAGTGAAACACGGCGACTATAATCACCCCTGAGATATAGCCTCTGTATTATCCACAACAGAGAGGACCTCGTAAAGACAATCAAAATACTCAAAGGGATGGAACACGTTACCCCAGATCCCTTCTGCAAAATGTTAGTCACCACAAACACAAGAGGTCACATCATCAACCTTACCAAAGTGTCATGCAGAGTGAACATAGCGGAATACTTCTCCACTCAGAGGGCGGAAGACTAATGGAAGAGCCCTATCACTGAAGCCGTGGCAACAAGTACAGTACATTAAAGAGGTCCTGGTTAAGGCTGCCAAGAACACTGGAAGAACCTACACCAGCACCACCTATAACAAATGATCAAAGATAATTGGAATAAAGACCAATCTCAAATAACTGAAAAGAAACAAACCTTATTATAGAGTGTTATTAATAAGCCTCCATCACTCCCCACTTGTGATGTAGCGAGTGAGAATATGTGGCGAGGGTAAAGGGCCGTGTGTGTGCTGGACCACCCCACAACACCCGGGATGAATATATGAAAACAAATACATAGACAAGAGAGGAAGGGAGGGAAGGAACAGGAGGTGGAGATCAGTATCATAAAACATGTTAAGAGACATGATGTAAATCTCACTCAACAGCGCCTTAGAATATACTTTTAAAATCAGTCAAATAACATCACTTCAGCTCTCATATAAGGTCAATTTAAGTGTCAATCTATTTATTTTATTTATTTTACTCTTAGTCTCAAATTAATTTTCTGTTGTTCTCTTTTTTTTCACAATATTATGAGTATACAGTAGTTAGACACTGGGGAGGGACACTCAACTTAAACCAACAACAGGACACTTTAAATAACGTTAAGAAAACAGTCGACACAAACAGCCAAAATAAACCCGTCTTGGTTCTTATTCCACCAAAACGTAGGTCAAATTATTTCTAACAATAGTAGTAGTAGTAGTGGTGGTGGTGGTAGTAAGGGTAGTAATGGTGGTAGTTGGGGTAGTAGTAGCGGTGGTAATAGTAGTGGTGGTAGGGGGAACTCAGGTAAAAGTCAAGATGATACACAAAAACATGATAAACAATGAATTACGTGATGGTACGCCCTCCCTCCATCACCACTACCCCTCAGGCGCCTCCTCACCTCAGAGCCTTTTATTATTCAAATTTCCCTCAACTGGAGAGAGAGAGATTCGGGATAACCCATGTAGTGTCACAATATCTTTTTTGTACAAGTGTACCCAGACGTGACCACACCTAGAGTGGTCACACTACCTGGAGGAAGGAAGGAAGGTTTGTTTGATAACTATTTTTTTATTTGTTTGTTAGTTAGATAATTTGTTCGTTTGCTGTTTAGATAATTCGTGTGTTTGTTAGGTGGTTAGCTAGCGTGTTCGTTTGTTAGACAATTTCATCGTTTGTTAGTTGGTAATTTGTTACTCTTAGTTAACTAGTTTGTTAGTTGATTACTTAAATAACTATTTAGTAACTGAGTTAATTAGGTATTCTGTTAACTCCGTACAGTATTTTACTTTATCCTCTTCACCACTAATCGGCCTGTTGACAAGTACTGCACTGCCTCTCGACTGTTTCTTTACCTGAGCAGTGTTGAATAACTTCACTCTTGGTGCCGTCACAATAATTACTGACGAGTTATTTCAACAGTTCACAAGTCTCCCACAAAAAAATATATCGTCCCTGATAATTTTGTGAAGTTTTGGCTTCTTCAACATGAAGCTGTGACCTCCAGTGGGGCGGTAGGGCTAGAGAGAGAGACTGAGATAGGAGATGAAGATGATAAGTAAGTCATAACACGAAACACAAAAAACATTCGTCGTCCATAATAACTAACGGTGTGGGGTCACTCCTCAGCTACCTGGTGCACGACAAGTCTTGCAGTGTTGGTACAAGTCGACACTGGTGCTCTACCCGTGTGTGCTTGGAAATATACTGTATATCTTACCATTGAACTGACTTTGGGTGGTATGTAAAGCGAATATATCGGTTTGATCAAATAGTGATTGTTTCCACTTTATACGTGGTAGAGGTGGTTCGTTATCCTTGCTTGATAAATTCCTCTATTGGAATTTGATTAAAAAAAGAGTCGGTAAATATCTTTCTAGGATGGTTAACAACAGAGTGAAAGTGGGAAATATTTGGCGGGTTGTTGTGGGCGAGAGCACCTGATAGCACAGTCCATCGTGACCCGTGGTTCACTCTTGACGCTCCTGCATTACCTTGTCCCTGTTTGGTGGCTCTAAAATGTAAGTACAAGAACATATATACAGTATATATATATATATATATATATATATATATATATATATATATATATATATATATATATATATATATATATATATATATATATATATATATATATATATATATATATATATATATATATATATATATATATATATATATATATATATATATATATATATATATATATATATATATATATATATATATATATATATGTGTGTGTGTGTGTGTGTGTGTGTGTCAAGTAGTTACTGTTAATACTGGTATTTACTTCTTTTAACAAGCAGGTTTTTTAAGTTTTTTCCCAAATTATATAACTTGTATTAACTCTCAAGAAATTAATTCAAGAGCATATAAGGAAGCAGGTTATCAACCAGTGGCAACGTTGCTTACTACTGTATGTTAATTACTTCATTTGTAATCCTTAAAATAACACCAACTTTGGCTCCTTAAACAACAATATAGTCAGGTTTAATTGTTGATGTTCTACAGGTAAGGCGACACTGACACCTGTGACGCAACGACAAGCAGCAACAATTAACAACAATAAGAACAGGAGCAGTGAAAGTACAGCCGGTAACAATAATATAATACAACATTTCCATTAATAATGTCATTGGTAAAATAACAACAAGGAGAGCCAAATTATCAACAGTAACAGGAACAACAACAACAAGCAGTAGTGAGACAGCAACAGTAATCAGTAATGGCTTACTACCCGCCATACACAACGGCAATGTGTAAGTTATGTGTTCCTACCTCACTTTATCCTCTCCACCACTACGTACTGTATATTGGTCTATTAGCCGTCTCTGTTACACACCGTTGGCAGATACCGGCCTTGAATGAGCTCACACTCGGTGCCCTCACGACACTGGCAGTGTTCCAAGAGCTCATGACTCTTTCTATTGTGAAATTATGTCATTTAAAACATACATTCAGAATAAATGAAAACTGTAGTATACATTATGTATGCTGAATATTTGTCTTCACATTTACATAATAATAAGCAAGATCTAAGATATGAAAGGTTACATCCACAAGTCATATATAATCCTCAGAACCTGAAAACTTACATTACTTAAGGTGCTCTCAGTAAGTCCTGTAAGTTTAATTTGATATCGTATTTCAGGAGTACTAATGTGTGTCCGTTTATTGTTGTACAGCTCCAGGTGGCGGCGACGACTTCCTGTTTTGGTTGCTCGTCGTCCCGCCGCTCTGGCTCTTTAACCTCCTCGTCTTCGCTCCTCTCCAACTCATATTCGGCCCATTGAACTCTGTCTCCCAATGTGACAGCTTCACGTAAGTGTTCCCAGTGTTCTTGTTCTACGTTATCCTGACCCAACCTAAGATAATCTAACACCCCTAACTTAAGTCAACACAATCTTAACGTAATCTAACCTAAACAACATTCCTAATACAATAATCTAACCTAACCAAACCTTAACGTAATTTAACCAAACCTAACGTAGAACACTTCTAATATAACATACTACTAACCTAACCAACAGTTTTAGTACGAATATTGTTTTGTTCATGTCGAGTAAGTTAAAAGTCCTGTTGAACAAATGAGGTGATTCCAGCGGTAACATCCTAGTGACTAGGATGTTACCTAGTCAGTCTACTCTCATTTGGTGAGTTTAGGTTGAGTTAGGTCAGGTTAGGTTAGGTTAGGGAATATGTGATGTTTTCAGAGTAGACAAAGCATAAACCGATTCTAATGAGCACCTTTATCCTCCCTGACAGTGGTGGTATGATTCCTTTCATAATCCGCTTGGTGCGAGGTCAGGAGGTCACCTGGGGGTTTGAATCTTGTTAACCTGATTCTCTATACTATGTGACATAGTAACGTCAAGTGGGCGTCCAGCTGAGTCCTACGCCTCCCTCCCACGCCATCCCCACAGCCAACCACCTCATCCTACATGTACTGAAAGAGGCTGCAGGACCTCCACCATAGACAGTTTATCCTGCAGGAGAGAGAACAGCCTGTATGACCCATCACCGTCAGTATCAACAGGTCGTCTCCTCCTGCCAGTAAATGTTCTTTGTTGTCTGGCGCCGTCATACTCACCTGCATTCATGTATTAGTATTAAGAGCAAATTATGCATATAAAAATATTTAATATTTTATAATTAGTAGTACATAATGTTTGTTTTTAATATTGAGAATAAATCGATGTTGAAGTGACTCGTGTACATCTTACTCCTCTCACTATTAATGTTTA
This sequence comes from Homarus americanus, assembly GCF_018991925.1. Lineage (NCBI taxonomy): Eukaryota > Metazoa > Arthropoda > Malacostraca > Decapoda > Nephropidae > Homarus > Homarus americanus. Next base: position 2,332,807 of record NW_024744839.1, read on the forward strand.
TAATCTGGTATAAGTAATACACACAAGGCTCCCAGGTAAGACATAATGTTCCAGTGTGAGGAATGTGTGTGTATACCCCGCCGAAAGTGTGCTCTTACCAAGGTGTAATATGAAAGAGGACCGTGTACAGTATGTGCACCATTGTAAGTAATGATCGAGCACGTGTTCTGGCATTATAAATGTGTATATGCTGTGATGCAAGTTATTGATGCATGCCTCACCGTATATTCCCTGGCATAAGGATTATACTGTACACATGTTTTCCCGTTCACTTTCATATTCTATCCCTGCCCTTGTCTTGTGCTTCCCTAAATCCCCAGGGTAGGACTTGGTTCGGGTTACTGAATTTCTGAATCTTTTCTGAATTAAAGATTAATCTATTTGATTCCTGACAATGGTTTTTACATTGTCTCGAGGTGAGATCCATATATAGAGATGCCTGGAGTGTTGTTTAAACCAGGTATTTGAAATTATCATCTTATTTTCCTTGCAAAAGTCAATTAATATTTCCTCTCTTCCATTTCTATTAGCCAACCCATGTGGTCTTACGCCTAGTTCTTTCCCTTTTCCAACTTTTGCGTAAAATTCCCCCATTTCTGTATAATCAGATGTTCATTAAACTTCACGGTCTCTTGCTTTCTTTAAATCTCATATTTTTTTTTCCAAAAACTATATCCTCACTATCATTTGTTGGTGAGTAAACCTATATTATTACCAACTCCATGGGTTAAAAAAGATTTAAAAATGGGGAAAGTGAGGTCATACGTGTGCGTGTACCGTAAAGATCTTTAAATTTCTCGCGCGTCAATAGCCAAAATGATAGTTACCCACAGAACATTAGAAAAACAGGCACAGACGGCTAGTAAGCTGATAATAAGTGGCGAATATGATAAAAAAAACGGCTAGTAAACTGATAAGTGGCGAATATGATAAAAAAATGAAAATCTGATAATATTCATTAATACGAGCTATTGGTGGTAAATTTGTTATGAAATATATTATTTGTTGTCAGTGTGTATATAAATTTAATCATCTTTTATTTAACTCATATACAAATAGTGATGATTTCCATAAATTTTGAAAATATAGACTAACTGAGAACAAATGTAACGAAAAACTCTATTGTTTTATCTGTATTTATTATCCATCACACAGTGCGTCGCCTCAACCACACTTACCTCGAACATCACAGTTGTACCATCTAATTTAGGGAAGAAAAATAATCAGCCAAACCTCTATTGGCCAAAACAATATTATGGTAGTTATTTCATATAATTAAGTCAGATTAAGTTAATATGCATCACAAAGAAAATAATATTTAACACCATTGTTGTTCGTGGTGTGTGGCTAACATCTTTGTTGTTCGTGGTGTATGGCTAACATCTTTGTTGTTCGTGGTGTGTGGCTAACATCTATGTTGTTCGTGGTGTGTGGCTAACATCTTTGTTGTTCGTGGTGTGTGGCTAACATCTATGTTGTTCGTGGTGTGTGGCTAACATCTTTGTTGTTCGTGGTGTGTGGCTAACATCTATGTTGTTCGTGGTGTATGGCTAACATCTATGTTGTTCGTGGTGTGTGGCTAACATCTATGTTGTTCGTGGTGTGTGGCTAACATCTTTGTTGTTCGTGGTGTGTGGCTAACATCTTTGTTGTTCGTGGTGTGTGGCTAACATCTATGTTGTTCGTGGTGTGTGGCTAACATCTTTGTTGTTCGTGGTGTGTGGCTAACATCTTTGTTGTTCGTGGTGTGTGGCTAACATCTTTGTTGTTCGTGGTGTGTGGCTAACATCTATGTTGTTCGTGGTGTATGGCTAACATCTATGTTGTTCGTGGTGTGTGGCTAACATCTTTGTTGTTCGTGGTGTGTGGCTAACATTAACACTCCTGCCCAGCCGCTGGACAACAACAGCTCGCCTGCACCAAGGAAGCGCTTGTGTGTGTTGTAATATCCTCCCTCATACTTACAAAAATAACCTTGTACTCACACCAGCAAGGTAACATTTACAAGAGAAACGTAATAAACACTGGAATAATAATGCTGCAGGAGGACGACTATGACTCGGACACAAGTGATGACGACTTTGTACCTCAAGGTAGACCATGTGGTTGTGTACCTTTTTATCTTATTTAGCCGATGGCCACCCGAGCTAGGGATGGCCAGGCCAAGGGAAGGGGGCCAGTGGTCTGTGTAGGCTTAAACTGATGTACATATGATTTACAGATACCAAGTGTCCAACATCGGTCCGACTAATTACCCAAATGTAGCCGCAATGAAGTCAAATGATGGTCCTATATGAATAAATCGGACTGCCAATCACTTCTCGATTATTATTTGGTGTCATTAAGTCACAAAAAATTGGTAAACTTAATTTAATCTGAGTTGTGTTAGGTTAGGTTAGATTAGGTTAGGTTAGGTTAGGTTAGGTTAGGTTAGGTTAGGTTAGGTACATGCACTTGATCTATTAACTCAGATTAAATTAAGTTTACCAATTTTATGTGACTTCGTGACACCAAATACTAGTCGAGGTTAGGTTAGGTTAGGTACATGCACTCGGGTCTATTAACTCAGATTAAATTACGTTATCCAATTTTTTTTTTACTTCGTGACACCAAATACCAGTCAATAAGTGATTGGTAACCCGATTTATTCATGTAGGACCATTATTTGACTTCATTGCGGCTACATTTGGGTAATTAGTCGGACCCTCCAACATTCCTAGTACACAATTATGTAGGCCTACAATACACTCCTGGCTATAAGCACCTACAGTATAGTACATACAGACCTTGTTAGTAATTATGATCAAGGCGCATCCTTATTAATAAACTTTACAATAAATTTCTCATTAAATTGGAAAAATATTTTTTTCCCATTTCCTCCACCCTACATAAGGAAATAAGGAGTCTGCAATAGGCCGGTTGGCCTGTGCATGGCAGCTCCTGTCAAGAGTTACTACCGCTCTCTATAAGAACATAAGAATGGAGGAAACTGCAGCGGGCCTATTGACCCATACTGGGCAGTCCCGTTTATACCCAACCCCTATTGCTCATATAAGCATCCAACCTATGTTTGAAGCTATCTAGCGTATTCGAGTTAATGATGATATTTGGTAACTTGTTCCATTCATCCACTACTCTGTTTCCAAACCAGTGTTTACCTATTTCACGCCGAAATCTAAATTTGTTTAATTTAAAACCATTGTTACGAGTTTGCTCCTGGTTGGATAGTTTGAGTACCTTTGTAATGTCCCCTTTGTTTAACCCTGACTTCCATTTATACACCTCTATCATGTCACCCCTCACTCTACGTCTCTCGAGGGAGTGCAAATTAAGAAGCTTTAACCTGTCTCTGTACTCAAGGTTCATAATGCCTGGGATTAGTCTTGTCATTCTCCTCTGGATTCTTTCCAAGGATTCTATATCCATTCTGTAATACGGTGACCAGAGCTGAACTGCGTAATCCAGGTGAGGTCTCACAAGCGCTAGATATAATTTTAAGATGACCTCGCTAGTCTTGTAACTAACACTCCTTTGTATGAACCCAAGTACTTTATTAGCCTTGTTACGAGCAAAAACACATTGTTTACTTGGCTTAAGATTCCTACTTATCATTACTCCTAAATCTCTATCACAGTCGGATTCCACAATGGCATCGTTGTTCATCTGGTAACTGGTTTCCCTGTTTACATCTCCTATACTGAGTACTTTACATTTGTCCACATTGAATTTCATATGCCATTTTTCCGACCATTCGAAAAATTTGTTTAGATCTTCCTGTAGTTTTGCAGAGTCCTCGTCAGATTTAATTACACGTCCTATTTTAGTGTCATCAGCAAATTTACTTATGTTTCTGTCTATGCCGATATCTATGTCGTTTATGTATATTATAAATAATAATGGTCCAAGTACTGAGCCTTGGGGAACTCCACTAGTGATGTTGCTCCAATGCGATTTAGTGCCGTTTATGCTCACTCGCTGTTTCCTGTCCCGTAACCACGCCCTAATTCAATTAAGGATGTTACCTTTGATGCCATGCGCTTCTACCTTTCTAATTAGTCTTTCGTGGGGGACTCTGTCGAAGGCTTTGCTAAAGTCGAGATATACCACATCATGATTGTGCCAATATACCACATCATCCATGAATCTATCTAGCCTCCTTTTAAAACTTTCCAGCGTTCCAGCACTTACTACAAAGTTGCTAAGCTTGTTCCACTCTTCCACCACCCTATTTGTGAACCAGAAAATCTGGATATACCTGTTAGTGGGCAGGACATGAAAGAAGAGGGAAATTACGGTCTTAAAACATGGCAAACATTGAACATATAGCAATATTTTGATATCTCTTGGTATTTGCGGACAAATAAAATATTTATATACTGTAAATAATATTTACGGTTAATAATTGGCACCATATTTAATATATATGGCAACAATTTTCTTGCATGCTCACAGTGTCATTGCTTGCTTCCAAAACTATAGCCAACTGAATCTGCCATTTGTCAATATGTATAAGAAACAATAGAGGATCTCATCAGGGTTTGTATTACCTTAAAAATGGGTGCCAATACTTTTGTTTGTTATCTAATACCATTCCATTTTCTGTTCTTGGTGTCTATGTCTGTGCAAATAGATTCAATTTTTTCTTTGCTGCACAATACATTTCAGAAAGTCTTATGTAATACCTAATCAGAATTAGAATCATATGGTTGAGATTCAAACCCGTTACTGGGGCTTGTATAGCTTAACTTATTGTACTTTTGGAAGAAGATGGTTACCCATCTACTGTGTTATCTAAACAGTTACGGCACCATGCACTGGTTTCACTAAGTTATTGGAAGCTGTCAGTCTTTGCTGATTTCTTAAGATATTAGCCAAATTTTTAAAGTGTTAGTTGTATCCTGTACACCACCATGATTGGTGGGTGGTTTGCCTCATGTTCTATAAATAATGATACAAACCAGAAAAATAATGTTCTCTTTGAGACTGTCATGATGCATGTGAGAATGGCATCCACTCGGTCTTTGCTGTATTTTTATGGGTTATGGTAATGATGAGGTGGTACAGTGCAGTGTTGCTCATCAGGCATCATTGTCTTAGGGTTGTGCAATATTGGTAGTATACTGTAGTTTGTTTCGGTACCACGTCGCTAAACGTTAGAGACAAAAAATTCGTTTAACGTCCCGGTGACCCGATACTATGCCGTTTTGCGTCGTCATGGACTACTTTCTGCGGCGCATCACCCTCTCTCGCCTGGCCACGTAGTTCCTCTTTCTCGTCTCGGCACAGAGTCTTAGTGACTCACCACCCTCCTCCTCTCCCACCATACTCCTCCCCTCCCGCCATCCGCCTCCTCTGCTTCACTAACCACCACACACTCGCTCTACCTCCTCCGTCCATCGGTGAGTACCAATACAAACTTAGTAGTTGTATATGTATGCACTATTTTCTATAGAAATGGCAATGATTTTCTGTATATGTAATGTATTTCCTGGGGTAAAGGGAGGCTCAGGAACATAACTTCCGTATTTTATCTATTTTTTGTGGGGAAAATTGATTCGCTTAACGTTATTGCGTATAACGTCGAATTTTAGGAATGTAACCCCAACGTTAAGCGTGGACTTACTGTATAGTATATACCGTACATAAACTGCCTGGGTCAAGCATCAGGTCATAAAGATAATTTAACTTTGTTGTTCGTGTATAAAAGAATGTTAATGTTTACAGGAGTGGAGAGTGATGAAGAACCAGTGAGTGGTGAGGAAGATGAGGGCGACGAGGCAGAAGATGATTGTGATGCCAGTGTTAACGATAAAGGCAAGAAAAAGAAAAAGCTGAAGAAGGGAAAAGTTGTTGTGGAGAAAGAACAGGAAAAAGACAAACCTAAGAATGAAGAAAAAGAAAAGAAGAAAGCAGATGATATTTGGGCTGGTGAGTTTAAAGATTTACAGTGGCTTCTGTTTACCATATTCAGTATCATCATATTCTTCTTCATCTCTGCATAATGTCTCATAATTTACACCAACAATGTGTACAGTACAGTACAGTACATACAGTATTATTACAGATACTTGATTAGAAATTAGTTAACTTTTCAATTTGCTCAAAGTATTACCGGGTATCACTGATACTCATTTTCCTGTCATACAAATTTCACAAAATCACACCCAACCTACTTTAGACAGCTCCACACAGCTAATACCTGAACCGCTCCACCAAATGGGGTTGACTGCAAAGTTACTATTCTTTTATAGATTCAATCCATCAGGTCATGGAATTGTCCTTTGTATCAAGTTACTTCTCTGCTTTGTTGTACAAATAAAACCTCTAAGTCACCTTTTTTTGTGGAAGATGCTGAGGTGCTGACATAGGCATCTGGGAGCTTCTTTATGTAAGTTGGTCAGTGGTCTAGATTGTGTGTAGTTTATAGAGGAAGTACACATGGAAGTCATACACATGTCCAACCCGCCCTCTTTTCTATGGCAAGGGGTACAGCTGGCTTCTGTGCCAGTGTCCTTCCCTCTGTGAGGGGAACCTAAGAGAAGTTTCTAGAGTGAGGTATACAAATATATGCATGAGTCAAAATCATACCCAATTGGAAATTTCTAGCCCAGCGTGGAGGGACTGTGTGATGGCTGGGATCCCATCACCAGCTTTGATGGTTGTGGTTAAAATGTGCAGGGCTATGTATGAGTGAGATCATGGCATCCCCCTGCCTATATCACACACTCACTCTTTCTCACAGTGACTCGCCCTATGAACATCCCTTTGATGCTGGTCTCATGAGTTTGTTATAACTTAAGATTTTTTTGTTTTTGCTAAAATATGGTATTAAAGCATAAATTTGATGGTATGAATGGTGATACTACAAAGAGAGGGAAGAAAGTAATGTCAGTGGAACAGAAAGTGTTATTGCTTGATTGAATTGCAGTTGGTAAAAGTGTAGCATGCATTGGCAAGCATTTCCACATTAATGAATCAATTGTGAGAACTATTAAGAAAAGTGTGGTGGGAAGCACACTGAAGAGCACAAAAGTAACTTATATGCCATGCACAACATACAGTAACTGTGGGTGAATTTTCTAATGCCTGTACTGTACAGTGTGCTGTATGTTGCTAGGAAAGACATCCAAGGTTCCTTTACAGCCTAAATAGCATTGTCAGGTTAATTGCATAAATGTACAGGAATTTATAGTTTTATACTATCATTATCTTTATTTAACAGATTTTCTGGCAGATGTTGAAGAAAAACCAACACCTCCACCCAAGCCTAATGATTCTAGTTGGGCAGCTGTGATGGGACACAAGAAGTCTCCCAGTAGCTCAAATGCATTGTGTAAGTATATTATTGATGGCTTAACTTACTGTATACAGCATATTATATACACTCAGTATAAAGTACTGTACTGTACATAATATAATTAGGAATTCGTTTTGTGCACCTTTTATTAAGTTATAGAAATTAATAAAATATGTGTATAACTTAGCTCCTTGCTGTTTGAGCTCTTTCATATTACGGTTTCAGCAGGTTTATAGGATCTTTTAAAAACATAGGCTGACCCTGATTAACAAAGATTTCGTTTACGAATATTCACAGTGATGAAAAAACTTCCCCACACTTGGGTTTACAAGTGAAAACCCTAAATGTGAATTTTTCTTCATCTATAATAATGAAAATAAGCTAAGATATTACTGTTTGTTTTGTTCTACTTCTATTATATCACTAATTTATTTCATTATTCTCCAACATTAAGTATCATTATTCTCCTATGATTACCATATAACTTACTCCTCAAACTCACATGAAGACAAGTGACTGGTCACTCACACCACCATACACACACACACACACACACACAGTCACTGAGCCAGTTGCGTGATTGCCCAATTTCTCCTCATTTACTCATAATATGTGGAGAATTAAATATAAGAAAATTTTTGTGTATTCTTTAATTTCATATTTGAATTATGTACAATACAGTACAGTATAGAATTGTTTGGAAGTGAAGAAGTGCTTGGAGTTGTGGTGAGTACCAGCAAGACACGGAGGGAGGGTAAGTGAAGTATCAGTTGATGGCTGAAACAGTGTTCCTGCCATATAAAGAAACCATCTGAAATTTATCTCTAATTATATAATGTGAGTCAATGTTTTTACTACAGTAATGCCCCATATATTTATATAGGTGTTGGCCCAATATTTCATACTGTTCACTTTGTTTCCAATCTTGTCTGGTTTCTCTAAAGTGCAGGTATAAAGTAGCACTGTACTGCATGTACTGTACTGTCATTAAACTTTATATTTATTATTATTTTCTTATAGCCAAACCAGAAGCCTCTTCTGCTAAGAGTGAGAAGAAGGACAAGGAAGATGGTGGGAAAAAGTCAAATACCGTCAAGATCACTCAGGTCTTTGAATTTGCCGGAGAAGAAGTAAGGTTAGGATTCATATACACATTCATACTGTACTGTATATAAATTAATAGACTCAGCAACTCAGTTTTTATAATCTGTCTTTTGTCATGATGCTGCGTATGTGTGCTGTTATCATCATCAACCTGGATTGAGTGGTATGTAGTTAGGTATGAGAATCATAGTTATTTGGTACATAAGGTTAAGATAAAAATTTAGTGCACTTACTATTTCTCATTACCTATATTAATATTAAGCAATGTACATGTTAAATATTGATATAACATCATACCGAGTACTGTACTGTATATGTATTTTAGTATGTATGAATATTGACACTTGTATTGGTTGAGATGATTACTAGTGTGAATGTGTGAAAGGATTAGTGACAGGATATTTGAGATTAGATAGGTTAGTTATATTTGTTTGATTTTTTGTTTATTCAGGTTGGTTATGCTGGGTCAGGTTGGTTATGCCTTCCCCAATGTATAGTAAGTTGTTAATATTTATCCAGCCATAAAGGAAGAAGATAATTCCAGTCCTTCAAATTATAGCCCAGGAAGACTTGTTGTTCTGGGTTCAAATTGCAAATAATTGTTCTTTTTTTTTCCGAAATCATAATAATTTTATTTCAAATTTACAGAGTGGAGAAAGAAGTAGAAGCTGACTCAGTTGAGGCAAAGGCAGCCCTCATTTCTCCTCCTGAGACAAGTACTGCAAGTGAAGCAAAATCTCCTTCAGGTATGTGTTGTTGCTTTACAATAACCAAACTTTATTTTTTCATGTTATAAGTTTTCTTGCTATGATTTAGGATGGGTGGACCGGCACTGACCTCCTGATGCTTAGCTTTCAACAACTAGGGTTGAATCTCCTCCAATCTATCCTAACTAAATCAATCCCAAGCAAACCCTCCCAACCTGACCTGACCTAACTTATTTGAAAGGTAAAAGTAAAGGCAGTTTTTCTCAAAAGAAAATTATTAACATATATAAAATACTGTAGTTCCAAGAGAGATCACGTGGTCTTGTCTCTTCTCCAAGCCTTGCATTCAGTGAATGAGCGTAGCACACACCGGTTACCACTTAGCCATAAGTGCCCATAACATTATTAACTTGCCTTTTTTCTCTAACCTATCCATCCCAACCTAACATAAGTGTTCCAGCATACTCTAATCCAATTAAAATTTATTAACCCATTTTAATTATACCATACCTGACATAACCCTCTAACATACAGAAATTTTACCTTAATATAACCTTTTGTGGACTTTTTAAGTGCTTCACAATTATAGTTTATCTACCTGCCAAAGTTACCTCACACGGTGGGTTTATGTCCACGCAGCCACAACACCTTTACATCTTTTCATCATTGTACTATTTTATTCAAACCTTTTTTGTATAGTTTTTTTATGATGACTGCTATTGTACTGTATATCCCTTATCATAAACATGGCACAGGTATCTTGATGATATTAATAGTATCTTCCTAAGCTTAAGGTACCTGCTTGTAAAAATAAAATCCTTGCAGGTGTAAGTTAGACATGGAAAGATAGTTATTTCCTCACAAGTTTAAGGTAACCTTGTTTAGATGATTATTTCCTTCAGGTTATGGGGTAGTCATGGTCAGATGCTTATTTTTTCATAAGCTTAAGGTACACAGATCTTTAGATGTTTATTTCCTCGCAGGCTTACAAGGAAAGAAGCGTCCTGTTGGACTCTCAAGTATTGTTGGTCTCTTAGACAATAAGAAGCAGAAACTCACCACTTTAGAGAAAACTAAGCTGGACTGGAACAGCTTTAAGACCCATGAGGGCATAGATGAAGACCTTGAGCAACACAAGAAGAGCAAACATGGGTAATTTGATGTATTGATTTTCCCATACGTATGTGGTTTCTTTTGAGAGTTTTCCATAGACTGAATGGATTGGTTTTAATTTTGATGTGAAAGTGTACTGTGATTGGTTCTAGCTTGGGACCTTTTTGCAAGCCAAAATATTTATTCTGTGCAGTACAATATACTGTACCTAAATAATGTCATACTTTTGTGTATACAGTGTATGTGTACTGTATAGTGTCTACAGTTAGAGTGGGGATTATTCAGGAAACAGCATAAATTATACTTTCATAAATTTCTAATGTTTAATATTTTTTTATGATTTGTTCTCTATTTATTTTTACACTAATATTTGCATTTGGATGAGGTACAGTAAATGAATGTTAGTTTGAATGGAAGAAGGAAGACTTCAGATATATTGGATTGTGTGAGTTTGTAGAAAGTATGATGAGTAGGTAGTTGAATGGGCAATATTGGGGTATTGCTGGTATACTGTACTGGGAAGTCATTGGAAATATGAGTGTTAAGTACAGACAGTGGATGCAAGAGGGGGAAACAGATCAGAAGTAGCAGAGCAATATGTGGGGTGAATAGAATGTACGAAGTAAGAAATAGAGAAATAAATGAAAGAATTTTTGGGTAGAGAACTAACCAGGGTTTACTTGTGTGGTTTGGACTTATTGAAGGAATGTGAAATGAAAGGCTGGTAAAATTAATGTTTAACTGAAGAGTGAATAGTTTGAGGGAGAAGGGGAAAGCTAGAAGGATGAGGTGAATGATGTACTAAACATGAAAGGAACAGATATTGGGCTCAGTGATGTGTGTGAATTACTGGAAAGCCAGGCCTCATGTGGATTTTGGGTTGCTATGATGATGGATGGATGATACTAATGTGTGTAGATATATTGCAGCCTCTTATGGAAAAGAAACACAATAGCAGAACATATTTCTTATAGCTGTTAAAGACAGTGGAAGTATTTGATTCTGGCCACTGTGTGTCATAGTGGAAAATGAATTATAAAAGTGAAAATCGTTATCTTATATTTGAAATTTATTTTACAGGTACTTAGACAAACAAGCATTCTTGGAGAGGGCTGATCTGAGACAATTTGAAATCGAACGCACCATGAGAATGAAGAAACGGTCAAACAGATGAGAAGGGTAAGTCAGACTGTGTGTTCCTATCTGTTCTTTGATCCTTGAGAATGAACTAGTGAACCAACAGATGAGATATTGTGTGTGGAGCATAGAACATGTGAAGAAACACAGCAACAATACAATACATGTAAGAGTTGAGTTTACCTTGCTGTAAATGGTGGTTGCGATGATGTCTTTAAGTTCCTGTCGGAACTATTTTCATTGGTGTTTTGTACGTACAGTACTTGTGGCTCTGACCTTTAGTGTAAAAAGTCCATTAATAGGTTTTTAAAGTTTGAATTTCTTAAGAGAATTATTATTTTATTTTATGTTTTATTAAATTTGCTTTTAAAGTTTTAATATCAGACAAAGACAATCTATAGGTGGCGGTACGGGCAGGTACAGCCAGCCAAAGATGCACTGACCCCACCCTGGGTCTCATTCTCGCAATTTTACATGGCAATACCTGGTAAAGGAAGGCTGTATGTAATGGTGACTGTGATTGGTGGATCTGTTTTCGACTGTATCAATGTCAGGATAAATATTAAACAAACCAAAGGTAGAATTTTTATAATAATAAACTATTCATTGTTATTGAAGGTCATGAGAAGTTTGCAAATGTTTGTATATTTGTTTAAAAAAATTAAGAAAATTTTGTGAGAATCTTGTGGCAGCTTTGGTTGTAGTTGAGTTGCCAATTCATTAATATAATTTTCTTCAACATAATAATCTCAAAAGTGTTTGTTTCATTTCACAGATATTCTGAAAAATTGAATGGTGCTTCTCGTGTTGGGTGCAGAACTACGGGCACACAAGTTGGTTGACAGTAATGCCCTCTTTTTAAGAATTGGTATGAAAATTTGAAAAATACACAATTTGTTAGAAATATTGGAAAATTTCAATGATGGGGCTCGAAATAAGGTGATTGAAGACTAACTTATCTTCTCTTTAACATCTAACCCCTTGTGTATGGAGGTCACCTCTGAGCTGAATAAAATTGTCTGGCATTAGCCAAATAAAATATTAAAGGTGACATTCCCATAGTTAAGGGGTTAAGCTTGTGCGATGTCATGGCATTTACTGTATGTATACAGTGTTTACATTGCATTATCTTCTTTAATTAACTCTTCTTTGTTGAAGTGGGTATTTTGACCATTCTGTAATACTGTACTGTATATGTTGCTCCACTATGTTCGATAACGTGTCAGTAGTTTATTTATTTTAGTTCAAACATAATTCACCAGTCACAGAATAAGTTCATTTTGCAATCGTATCATTCCTGCTTTCATAGAAAATTTTTTTATATATATAATTTTGTAATAAATATTCAACCAGAATACAATATTTGTCAATTTCATTACTTAAATGTTTGAATATAAGGATAATTAGTTTTTAGGTACATTTTCATTTATATTTGAAGAACTGTCTTTGTGTTACTGTCACTGTAAAGTTATTGTACTACAGTATATGGTAGAGTTTAGGTACATTTTTGTTCATTCTTGATTAAAGACCCATATCAGTGATCCTGTCATCTCATAGACATTGCTATTCTGTATGATACAGATAGTCCTCAAATAGGAGTTGTTCTGCAGTGACAAGGAGTGGGTTTGAAAGAACATTAGGGACAATGTAGATACCATCACACTGTATCCTAAGCCTTCAGTAGACAAGGAGGTAATGTGATTGGCACTGCACTTGACTGCCATCATTTCCCTGGAAATAAACTCATCCACAGTGTTAACTAGGGATGTACTGTACAGCAACAACTACTTAATTGCATCAGCTTGTGGGAAGAGGAGTTGAGTTATTGCATTTTCCTAGTTTTCCTAGGATTGTTCTGTGTGGTAAAAATTTATACCATTTACAGTTATTTTAAATTCTTGTGCTGTATGTTTCTGGTCATTATGCAAACATTTTACTATACAGTACTTAACAGTATACTTGTTCTTACTCACTGTTTGATACACTGCAGTTCATATCATTGTGAGAAAAGAAATACCCTGTACAGGACTTTATATACAGTATATATCATCAATAAGATATGATAACCTTGGGTTATTTTGCAACTTTTTGTGATTTTTTTTATTTATTGGCGACCTAAATTACTATAGTAGGATTTTTCTATACATTGCAAGAACTTTTTATGTCACAAAGAATGTCAGTCTGGAAGCATTTGATATCAACCACTTTCTTACCTTATGAAAAACCTTAAATGGGAAGGAATACATTTTTCATAATATTAGTTTATGATATTTTTCCATCATGCACATTTGCAATAGCCCTGAAAAAAATTTGTGGCGTACGAGAGCATTTCTTGCTTGTGTTGAATAAGTACATAAATTGTTTAAATATTGTTTGGTGAATATTTTGGGCCTGCAGTACTTTGTCAAGCATTATATAGCTTTTTCTTTTATCTAGTGAACATTCTCAGACCCTATCTCATGAAATAACCCAAGGCTACTGTATGTACAGCATGGATGGTGCAGCATTTGATGAGTTACTAAAGATGGTAACCCCATTGATTTAAAGAAGAACACTGTATCACAGAAGTCAGCGGTCATCAGTAACATTGTGCTACTTGGCCACCGGCAACACATTTGAAGATCTTAAATTTAGTAGCGCAATATCTCCTCAGGCAATTAGCTGTATCATTATGCAGACAAATGAAGCTATTATACACTGCCTCAAAGAATATACAGTACTGTATACTGTACAGGTAAGAAAAAGATGACATTCACGTTTGAAACATTTTTATGAATGATAAAGAGATTTATACAAATAATGTACTGATATGTAAAGGAAACATTGGTTGCACATGTGTACTGTACTCATGTTACAGTTGAGAAAATAACTAAAAGGTTTTTACATGGAAATGTAATATTTCTTAATATGAAATGAAGGTGATAGCACAGTAACATAAAGACAACTGTTGTCAACATCCAACATTGTGTGTTAATAGTCCAGTAGAAAATGAACATGACAATTTCTTTTGTGATATGATTCGTATACTGTATTAAGAAAATATATATCCTTGTATATGTCTTTCTGTATTGAAGGAAATATTGTCCTAATGCACCATATTGATATACCTGTTGAGCAGGCAAGGCACAATTGTATGTTTGATATGTAATACTGAATATATCATCATATCATTAATCCCTATTTGAAGGAAGAAAATTACTTGCCAAGTGCTTTTTGCTCTTCAGCATTATAGCTATGTAACATTATTAGCAACCACATTTGCTGGGTCTAAATCTATGATATAGTCACTAGTGGCTGAAGGTGGATTGCTAATTGGGGTACTTGCTCTACTCATTGGTGCATTTATAACAACTGTGTGTCGATGTAATGTTCCCATTTGACCTTCAAATAATATATTATTTATAACCTTCTTGGCAAAGAGTTGTGTCGGCCTCATCTTCTGCAGCTCAATTGCCCAAACTGTTGTTAATTTTATGTACTCATTATCAGTTTCACAGAGACACTTACATGCCAGTGATACTAGTTCCTCTCACTCATAAGTCTTGGGCTTCTTCCTTGAGGGTGGTTGGTTGCATGATCCTTGAGATGTGAACGTATCATTCTGGAAATAGAGAAACTTAAATGAATACATACATCATAAAACATCCATATTTATATGTTGTTTACAATTTTTGTTATACAGTACTTAACAACTACCCAAAACACCAGATGAATGGAAGGCAATTGCAAACTGCATCGAAAAGCAATGGAAATTCCCTAATTTCCTTGGGAAATAGATAGGAAGCACATTCAAATGAGGAAATCACCCAACTCAGGATCTATGTATTACAATTATAAGAACACCTTGAGCATTGCAATGATGGCAAATGGTTGTGTTCAGTGAGTGCCATTGAAACACGTGCATTACAAGATTTGAATGAAGAAAAGGAACATTGGTGATCGGTTATAACACGTATTATAGCAGCTGTGTAGTACCTAGCTGAGCGCTACAGTACTCTTGAGTGTTAGAAATTCTCACGATACACCTATTGACAAAGCCAAGTTGTTTCCTTCACTAATACAGAAATAGCATATAGGATTTTGTTGACAGTGGCATCAGGAGGGTGAAGTTTTTCTAAACTAGGAAAGCAACTGACAGCACGTTTGTGCTGTCATGAACTGATAGAAGAGTTTGCTGGAAAGAAAGCAAGGATGGTTAATTTTTTAAAGTAGGCTGTTTCAGCTACTTTGCATTTAATAATTTAAAAGACCAAATGAAATGGGATATTAACTTCAAAATGTGAAAAGGCTTTCTATGGCAAGGAATGTTGTATGGGTCAGAAGTGTGGACACTTTCAGCAGACATAAAAAAAAGGTTGAAAGCCTTTGAATTGTGGCATTTAAGCAAATACTAAGATTAAGCTACAGTGATAGGAAAACAAATGAAGTAATACTAAGATTGTCATAAACTTAACAGTGAGATACTTTGATCATATAATTAAGAATGAGGGAATAATAATTTATATTAATAGGCAAAGTTGAGGGTAGGAGGGCCAGGGGAAGGTAGAGACAGATGGATTAATTAAATTAAAAACCGAGTCCCCCAGAGAGATACAAAACCTTTTGAGATTTGGTAAAAACAGCCCAAGAACATTTAAGAGCTGAGGACTGTTGTTACCAACCCTCAGATATGAGGATGGTACTCTGATTGATAGTAGATTATTAAATTAGTTTTTCAGTTATTAAGTTTGTTATCAGGAAAATATTAATTTCATCCATGCTGTTTTATGTCATATGTCTTGTTTACGTTACAAAAAATGTAAAATAATGTTTTATTTACCGTGTACACTATATGCATGCAATAATATCACCAGGTCTTAAAAAAAATTTCTTGTGTATTTCCATATCATTTAAATTATTAGTTATCATAACTTCTGGAAATTATTACATACTGTCAAGGGGTCACAAATCTCTTTCATTTTCATTCCATAATTTGTGTCAATACAGTAGTGTACTGTAAAATTACTACCTGTATCCATCACTTTAATATTGTACATAATTATTAAAAGAAACCTTTTTTTTCACAACTGCATGTTATATAATATGGTAATTATTTATGAATTCTTAGCCGCTGATTTTTCGCAGAAAATGGATTTTAAAACGTCGCAATTTTACTGTGCTTAATAGTGGACACTGTCGCAGTTATGGAAAATGTGTTAAAAAGTGGTTACAAGTATTTCTAAATTAAACCTAATCTATCCTTAGTTGATGGGAAAACAAGCGGCAGAAGTGTTGTTCCAGTAGGAAACTCCGTTAATTTTCCTTCATGACTGACATGTAGATGGCAGGTACAGTAAGTATACTAGAAAGGAAGTAGATGCACTGACAGGTTATTATTGCACAATAATACACGCAGATGATGCAACAGTACACGTATAGTAGAACGGCGATTTAAAGCGATCCAATTTAAGATTATTGATTTAAAGCGACACCCACAATTAAGGACAATGTTTTAATTTCAAGCGAATCTTTCCTATTTTGTGCAAGTCAATCTGCCGCATTATATTTTAAAATTTGCCCCTAATGTTTCTCGGGTCATGCTACACTGTCCTAAGGGCAAAGCTGTACTGTACATGTACTCAAAATAATGTGCTAAATGATTACTAAAATATTTGTCTAGTGCAAACTATAGCATGATTATATTCAAATTAATCACTATCTTATAAGAATTCCAGCAATGTAAATTATTCTCTTCAGTCACTTCTGTGACATATTATAAACAAAAAACAAAAACTCAATCTAAAAGGACATAAATAAAATAAATACTTCACCAGACCTTGGGCCCCAATTGTCTCCTCACCCCCTCCCCACTTTCCAGCCAGGGTTGGGTGGATATAGGCCTACAGTTTTATCTTGTATAATATCTCAGACTAAAGTTAGGAGGATATAATTTGCATTGCTAGAATTCTTGCAAGACAGCGAATAATTTTAATATAAGTGTCATATTTTGCACAATAGATAAAAAATTTTGCCCTTTGTAATAAAATTAATTAAAACTAAAATGTGTATGTCTAATGCGAACTATAGAATGTATATATTCAAATTAATCACTATCTTATAAGAATTTCAGCAATGTTAATTATATTGTCCCAGGTCAGTTCACTGATATTTTATCAGAGAAACAAACATATCACCTCCCCTCCCCCCCAATCTTCCCAGCCAGTAAACAGACCATTTCGCATTCCTTAATTTTAGCTGTGTTGCTTTATGAGTGTTTGTTTTAACATAATACTACAAAAAACAATGTTTTGTTTATTCTAGGAGATGGGCTGAGGTGCATCTGGGTAGACTCTCAGTCTTTTTAGTATTTTGTGTTTCTCTCGAGTACCAAACTAAATTATTCCATTGAAACAACACTTCGGTTTAAAGGACCTCTCTTGGAATGTATCTCTGTTATATAGACGTTCTACTATTACGCAATAAAAATCAAACCAATTTTGATTCCTTCAATGTACAGTACTATTGCATTTTTCTTCAATATTTACCAGAAATGATCAATAATATTGTGTAATATGGGGTTTTGCACAATAATATTGATCATATAGGGGCAATTTTAAAGGCGCTGTTACACAAGCAATAAAAATTGAGCAAATTTAGGCAATATTGCCATAACCATAATTGCTATAATGTGGAGCAACACGACCACAATGTTTACACAGCCATTGAGTCGCTAATTGTCATCGGAGAAAGTTGTGAAGGTAGTGGTCTTGAAAAGGTTCTTGGAATTGCAGTTGCCACTTATAATATAATTCATAAACAATGCAGGAAGAGAAAAATGTGGGTGAGACCATATCTGGAAAAGTGATCTTTTAATGCAGCTCTATGTTATAGGTCCCAAAATGCAGAAACGGATACAAATGTGAGGGCAGCAATTCCTGTGAAAACTAAACTAACAATCACATTAAGATTTCTTGTCACTGGAGATTCCTATAAATGCTTGATGTACTTGCATAGAGTATCAAACGCTAGTATTCCTCTCATGATTCCAGAAGTGTGCACAACATGAGTTGAAGGATTAAATGAGTACATGACGGTGAGTAAACTTTACTTTTTGTCTTGTAATTTCCTTTTTCTCACTTCATTGTACAGTAATTAATTTTCATTACATGAAACAAAGAACACGCTACTTTTGAAAAAAAAATGTGGAATGTCTTTAGAAAACTCTTTCCTAAATGTGGATGTCTTTAGAAAACTCTCTTTCCTAGGTGTACAGTAGGTGTAGTGAACGTAAAGTATACATACATTGCACTAGTACCGATGAGTATAAATTAAAGTAGTGTAGTACATTATGAAGAGAAGCAAAACCACAAAAAGATATAAACTTTTACCAAAATGTGTGTTTTATCTATTTCATGACGGGAGGATTTTCATACGATATATCAACATTACTAGAATACTTTAAATGAGCCAATGGGGGCATGACTTGAACCTAGTTCCGGCAGCTGAAAAACTTAATATAATTTGTTTCGTTCATCCTACACTGATATTACAAATTGAAGCGACAGAAACAAATAGCTGAGAAACTATAATACTCTAAAAATGTCCTGACAAGTTTCATATTATAATTTTAAAATGCTCAGCAGATATTTCAGCGTTGTCTATTTCTTTGACAGGGATATCCATGCTGATTATGAAACTTGCCGTGTATGCAAACCATGTGCTTTCCAATGGTGTTGCCTCTCCTCCACTTTTCTTTTTTGCTTGTAGCTTCTTCGCCTCGCACTTTGCTTATGTTCTCAGACTTTTTAGCTTGCTTTGTGCTGTCTTCAAAGTGATGCCATATTCATTTGCAATCTTATTCCAAATGTCTCTCTTTATTTTACGGTCAGGATATTTGGGATGACTAAAATCCCACATTTCAGGATGGCAATGAATACTGTTGATAAAGTCTATAGTTTTCATTATTCAACGGCGTAAGGGTAACTATACTAGCCATAGCGTGAGAACACAAACTCGACACAGTCTGACACAGATTTGCACTGACGTCCACTCCACAAAAGCTCTTAACCCGGCAATATTGTCGTATTTTCCATCTTGCCCACATGTCAATACACGTCAACACGCGTTTCCATTCTGAAATATGGCTGACAATATTGACCAATACTTGCTCGATGTGGCTTATGTATGGCTGGCAATATTGAGCAATGGGGTTGCTGGGCATATTGCTGTAAAATATTGATCGTGAAACCATAAACTATAAACCGTGCTTCTATAGTATGCGGTTTACCGAGCTCGATGTGGTCTACCGTGCAGGTACTACTTTAGTATGCGATATACCGAGCTGGAGTTGTCTACCGGGATATTTACACTGTAGCATCCATTTAGGTTAAGTTAAGATATATTAAGATAAGTTAGGTTGGGTTAACAGACGCTACAGTGTAAATATCCTGGTAGACCAACTCTGGCTCGGTAGACCGCATACTATAGTAGCTCCGGCTCGGTGGACTGCATACTATAATAGCTCCAGCTTGGTAAATCGCATACTATAGTAGCTCCAGCTCGGTAGACCGCATACAAAAGTAGCTCCAGCTCGGTAGACCGCATACTAAAGTAGCTTCAGCTCGGTAGACCGCATACTATAGTAGCACCCTATAATCATTGTCGTATGTGTTCGTTTGTAATTAGTAAACTGTATTTTCATATTTTTATAGTATTTAATGGTGTATATTACTGCTGAACATTATGATTTTGCACTTATTCTAAAGATGACATTTTGAGAGCGAATAATTCAGAAGGGTTGGTTATCCGTGGAATTGAAGGTCACATCGACTGTTTTTCGTGCTAAACACGTCTCTTTTTAAGTCTTTAATATTTATACAAGGGCTAAATTTTCATAATTTTCTTATATACATTTTCACCATAAAATTTTTACACATCCCAAAGCTCCGACTGAGAACTGAAAGGTTGGTAGTGGTAGATGCCGAGTGGCAGAGAAATTAGACATCACCAACATTAACTATGGGATCTCGAACAAATTTTGAGTATATTTGTCGACTCTGTGGTCTAGAAAGCAACGACTTGATAAATTTACTGGAAAACAATTACAACGAGCGTAACTTGATAGTAATAATTAAGAAATATATTCGTGTGACGGTGAGTAAGTTTTTGTGTCACTCTGTTTGTTTACATTTCTGCCAACATAAACAAAGTTGGCTCAGGTCAGGAGTCAGTAAATGGCTCTATAGATCGATGAAACATTATTAGGATTTAAAAATAACTCGAACATACAGTACTAGCTAAACACATTCACACCCGTTAGGTATCTACTCCGATGTTGTTGGTTAATCTTATCTAAAATAAATCTAATTTATAAAAAAAAATAACAATTTCCTGGAAGTATATATGGAAAGGACGATGATGCAACTATACTGGAAAATAACTTTCGTTTGTATTATCAGACTAATTATACACTATTATTACGAAAATTGCAAATCCTACTATTGTATTTTTTTTTACAGAAGAAAGTATAACATTAACTCCTTACCTTATGAAAACTGCAATTATTGTTTTGTTTTATTTCTGTTGGTTTCATCCTATCAATTATAGACCTTCATCTGCTACATCCACCCAACACTATATTGTCACTTGATCTCTAGTTGGCATATATATGTTTACAATAATGTATACAGTATAGTACTGTATACTGAAGCCACAGCAATCAAACATATGCCTATTTCTTGAGTAAAATTTCTGTTGTTTTTGTTTTAAAAAAATGATTTGGTGAGACTTTCAAATCAAGATAACAATGTTCATTAGTTTTATCTGTAAAGATGACCTTGTCCACTAGGTGTGTCTATGAAGATAACCTCATCCTTCAAACTACAGTAATTTATCAAGAATCAGCAAGAGCATCATATTCTTCCAGCTCATTTAAGAAAAGTGCCTTGATTTCCAGCTTTCATATAATTACAAAATTTATATGTATTGCCTCTCAGTTTAGGATATACTATACTGTACAGTACAGTATGTACAGTACAGTACTTTTACCTTTCAGTTAACTTGTTTTTCCATAGTATGTAAATTTATTTATACTGTACTGTACTTTTTTCACTTATTTAAGTTAAGAGTTTACATGGTAAAAAGATCAGTAAATTTCAGGTTAATCCTCGGGATGCGTTACCCCATCATGTGTGCGGTCCTTGTGTTGCTAAGCTGGACGAAGTGGTGGAATTCATTGATACGAGTCAAGTCACACAAACTAAACTTAACAATCAGCTTAAAGGTATTTACCCACATGTAAATTATTATTTTTTTACAGTATTTATGAGAGATGTGTTAACCACCTGAGAGATCAACAGTTTGGTATAAGAAAGAGCCATAAATTATACTGCATACTGTACAATATACAACTTATAGTGTATACAGTATTGACTTGATAACAAAAGATATTCAAAGATAATTCTGCTGTACTTACAGGTACAGTAGTACAGTAATGTATTATGCACCATAATTATATTGGGATTTATGCATTACTGTACATATTTATATTTATTTTCAGACAGTTCATCAGACAACAGTGTTCACTTGCCTCAGGATAAGTTATATGAACTTATCCATGGTGTTAAAGTTGAATTTGAGGAGCTTGACACTCAATATACTGATGATCTCAATGATGAGGATTATGGTCAGTTGACAAACTTTTTTATTTCCCTTTGTATGAGATTTCTAATTAACGTTCCTCTTTCTCTTTCAATTTGTTTTATTCTTCAGTTTGAAGAGTGGAAAGAATATTACAGCCAGTGTATGTGTTTGTGTGTGTGTGTGTTGTAGTAGTAGTAATAGTAATTATAATAATAATAATGGTAGTAATAATTAATGGTTTATTAAAAAAGTGTAACAATGAATTGCTGAAAATATACAAAGGGCTGAAATAGCATATACCAGTACATGTACAGTATACTGTACTACATAGGTTCTTAACACTCCTGGGATCAGGCTTCATCTATAATTATCAATACTTGACACTCAGGATCACAGTATTTGACCTCAAAAGTTAGTCAACTTATTTTTCTGAAGCACTTTTTTTTCCACAGGTAAATTCTATATACTGTACTATACTGTATTTACCTACCTAATTTACCTAATACCTTTCACAACTAGAGGTGTCCATAATGAGCAAAAGAAATGGATGGCCTATGTGGGATCCTCCCATATGAGTTAAATATAATTTTTAAAAAGGATCTTGAGCTCATTTACTCATACAACAATACACCTTCGCATGTCCTTACACACAATTTGCATTATAGGAAACTATTGATAATTAACATTCTCAACCAGGCTCAGCTCTTCAGTATTGTCACTCCTACAATGAGGGCAACTCATTTTGATTCATACATATGTATCCAACCATCTTGTGGGATCGGTACTTTTCTCCATACGATTTACAGGTTACTGAACTTATTTTTTTCTTCTAATTTCCTCCCTCTGTATACCCATCCTAATTGATTGTCAGTGCCTAATATGTACACATTCATTACTGAGTCATATTTTTAGATATAAATTACTCAGCAGTGTACTGTATATCAGAAGGTAAGTAAAATGTTGTAAAATTCTTCTTAGTCTCAAATGGTTTGGGAAATTGAAAGATGAAAAAAGATTTGATGAATAGGCTGTGCACCATTTTAAACTTTAGAGTGTGCTGTTGCATACCGGTAACATTATAGAATCAATTTCCATTCAAAAGATATAATATTCTCAACCTGGGTGAAGCCATTTATAAATAATCCCTTGCATAAGAGAGTTAGTATAAAGATTTATAACTACAGTACTGTACAGTGGTCCCTCGGTTAACGAGCGCCTCGGTTAACGAGATTTCGGTTAACGAGTTGCCTTCCATAAGATTCTTAACTTCGGTTAACGAGCAATCCCTCGATTAACGAGTTTCTTACGAGCCAACCAGTCCTGGACCTGACATGGTGCATCCTAGAGTGCTAAGGGAGCTGTGCAACGAGCTTGCAGAGCCCTGAAGATTCTGTTTTGTAAATGCCTGGATGAACAAATGGTCCCCAGTGAATGGAAAGTGGCTTATGTGAGTCCTATCTTCAAGAAGGGCGATAGGCACTCCACGAACAACTATAGACCGGTGAGCCTGACCAGCATAATATGTAAAGTACTTGAGAGTATTATCAGAGATGCAGCGATGGAACATCTACTACGAAACAACCTTGTAAAAGATTGCCAACACGGTTTTATGCCGGGGCGCTCTTGCTTGACACAATTGCTCAAGGTATTGGATATTTGGACCCATATTCTAGAACGGGGTGGTAATATCGACAATATTTACCTAGATTTTGCCAAGGCTTTCGACAGTGTACCCCACGAAAGGCTGAAAATCAAACTGGAAGGGTACGGAATTCGGGGAAATGTCCTAGCGTGGATAGAAGACTTTCTACATGACCGCAAGCAATGTGTGGTGATTAATGGCACGAAATCGTCATCTGTACCTGTAACAAGTGGGGTACCGCAGGGTAGTGTATTGGGCCCGCTGTTGTTTGTTTGTTTCATAAATGATATGCCTGACGTTGTACACTCCTCCATACAAATGTTTGCCGATGACGCCAAGTTATTTCGGGAAATTAAGAACCAAGCGGACTGTGAAGAGCTGCAGAAGGACCTCTGTGGGCTCCAGGAATGGTCGAAGGAATGGCTGCTGAGATTCAATGTCACGAAGTGTAAGAGGATGCACCTGGGGCGTACCAACGGTAAGGAGGCGTACCATATGTCCCAACGGGATGAAGAAAATGTACTAGTTGAGACTGTGTGTGAGAAGGACCTAGGTGTGTATGTTGACAATGAGCTGAAGTTCTCGGGCCATTGTGAGAAGAAGGTAAATCAGGCAAATAAATTATTGGGTCTTATAAGAAGGTCGTTCAGATATCTAGACGGTCCGTCCCTCGTGACGATCTTCAGGAGTGAAGTGCTTCCCCATCTGGAGTACTGTCACCCCATCTGGTCCCCGAGATATGCTAGGGACTGTCAGTTGGTTGAAAATGTTCAAAGGAGGGCCACCAAGCTGGTGCCTGCACTTCGGCATCTCAGCTACCCTGCGAGATTGGAGCGCCTGAACTTGCCTAGCTTATACTACAGACGGGCAAGGGGGGACCTAGTTGAGGTTTATAAGCATCTCAGGGGGCACTACTCAGTTGAGTGTCCTTACTTGGAGCTGGCGGACGCTCGCCCCACAAGGGGTCACAGCTCAAGATTGAAGAAGCCGCAAGTCCGGAAAACCGTGAGGGCAAACTTTTTCGGAGTGAGGGTTGTAAACTCTTGGAACAATCTACCAGAAAGTGTTGTGACGGCACCGAGTGTGAGCTCTTTCAAGAGAAGACTTGACCAACACTGGAGCGGGTTCAGGTACATTCAGGAGCCGGTGCATGCCCAGTATTTGCCAACAGTGCGTGACAGAGACGTGACCGATCGCCCGGGCGGCTAGCGAGCCGACCTTTTGGTGAAGAATATAAAGGAAAAGAGACGTGACCGATCGCCCAAGCGGCTAACAAGCCGATCAGTGGCGAAGAGGATAAAAAAAAAAAAAAAAAAATGATTTCGCTTGCATTTGGCGGTCCACCAGCTGTAGTATTAGTCCGCCAATACAGTAATCGGTTCTATGGCTTAAATTCCTTACCATTTTAGCAAATATCAAGAAGTTTATACTATTCAATAATGTTAAAAGTTTAATATTAAATTTTTTACTCATTTTAACAATTATTGAACATAATTGAAGGTAATGAAACTAGTTTTATGCGTGCCATCCAGCCTCTCAACACACCATACAGGCGTCAGTCTTTGTATATTTTCAGTGGAGGTAACATCTTGCTTGAGACTCTTCAACTAAATGCCTTTTTTCTGTTTTTGCAAGCAAATTATTGGTCATTTTGAAATTTATTTTACATTTTGACAATATATAATGCAGTGCAGTGTTGATTTAAAGAAAATAATCTTGAATTGCACCAAGAGAACTAAAATTTCATGGGTGAAATGGCGCCATGGGGTGACTTCTCTTCCACCCCAATGCCTTCTCTTCTCCCTTCTCCACCCCCATTCTAATTCCCATCATCATCATCCAGGAGCCTTCTACATACACACCTCAAAGTAAGTGTACTTTTCTACCCTTTTTGTTGAATTTAGGCAATTTTCGGTGAGCTGGAACCAATTACCCAAAAACCCATTGAAACAATGGTTTTGGTTAACGAGCAACCTTCTAGAACAGATTGTGCTCGTTAACCGAGGGACCACTGTACCTGTATTCAGCTACTTACGTTATACTGTGGTCTTAACTTTTGGTTGAAAGGATTATTGCTACATCTAAGGTCACAACCTGACAGTTACCACAGTCTTTCCTTTCAGTTCATGGAGTTATATCTGTACAGTATATATATGGATGTACTGTACAGTACAGTATGTTCTCTGTGACCTCACTCTTATATTCAACTGAAGAAAATGCTAGTTTGTCTTGACACTACATAATTTTTTAGTATATATTTTTTTCTGTTAGTGTGGGTGTGATGTAAAAGTTTTCATTTATGAACCTTAAAATCTTTATATAGATATTATAAATATTTATTTTGGAGGGAAATTTGTGTATTTACTGAATTTTCTTAATTTTAAAATACATTGTACGGTACAACGGTAGATTGATTTTCACCATCCAGGTCCCTGTACGAGCAAAGGTCGTAGAAGTCGCAGCAGTAAAGGGCTGTGTGGAGGAGGAGCAGGTACTAGAGGTGTGTATGATTGAGTGTTTTGCAGCTTTAACTTCACCAGCTAGTTCTCTATATACCTGTAGTAGGCAATTCATTGGCTGAGTAGTTGACTGACTGACTTTCTGACTGATTAGTTTTATATTATACATTATTTGTTGACTTTTAGGTGTTTATTTATGACAAAATTAATTTTGGGGAAACTTGGCCAAGAGAACTATACAAA
This sequence comes from Homarus americanus, assembly GCF_018991925.1. Classification (NCBI taxonomy): domain Eukaryota; kingdom Metazoa; phylum Arthropoda; class Malacostraca; order Decapoda; family Nephropidae; genus Homarus; species Homarus americanus. The sequence goes on from NW_024744839.1 coordinate 2,359,129, forward strand.
ATTGATTGAGGACAACTGTCTGGACAAAAAATATAAAATTATCCCAAAATATAAAATTGGTGAGGTTCAGTGTACTGCACTGTATGTATCAACTTTATATTTCCACAGGATTGGCAAGAAAACGATTAGCGAAGTCAAAGAATAAAGCACTTTCACTGGTGAAGAATAAAATGAGCGAAAAAGATGATAAAGGAGACAGCAAGAAAAACCCCTCAACAATTGATAGTGTGAAAGAAGTTTGGATGGTAAGTTTAAATTTTTTTTCTACAATACTATACTGTAGTTGAGGGTATGTTACAGTACAAAAGTGAAGGGACTGATTCTAATGAATACTTTTCTTAGTACTGAATTCACCGAATTGTGAATTTTATCTTTGGAAATCAAACACACAATAAAAGGCATAAACTTTAAACTATACAGACTCAATGCCTGCTGGCATCCTCTTCAGATATGAATGCAGACAAATGTACATGTATGGGATGGCTCCAGAAGAGAGGTTATACAAGAAAACTTACCAGGTCATTGTTGTGACCTGGTTTGTGTGGTACAAGGACCCCCTGTGTGTATGTGACCTCTGTAGTTGAGACAAGTATTAACGGGCTGAATAAATATACGATATTGGATCTTTTTTTCCTGTGGTTTCTTTACATAAATGCAGTTTCCACACCACAAACTAACAATGTTGGGTGGTTGAGACAGCCAACAGCTTGGGAACATAAATTAGTGTATGTATGCATGCTATGTGATGTATGTTGCAGTCTAGTGTTTATCATCACATGATGTAAGTTGTAGTTTAAGGGTTAATAGAAATAAGAGGCCAATTCTTGAAAAAAAACCTGTAATTTGGTTAGGTTTTGGTTAGTTACAAATGTAGCATTTTAGTGTCATAAGCAATGAGATTGAAGAACATAGTTTGTTATAGAATTAAAGAATAAAACAGATCCCCCTCAACTGCAAATTTATCCAGTGGGTGGCAGTTGATGTTTAATAAAAGTGACTATGACTTACCTTAGCTGTTTCCAGCCATACTTATAATTTGTATTCATTAACATCGAACATTGAGACAAGAAATGCATAAAATGCTGTGTCAGTAAAAGCCCAGTTACTGCACAACAGCAACTGCCACCAGTTTACTGTAGTATAATATAACTAGCATACTTGTAGTGTTTGAACTTTCACCCCTTAAATTGACATAAGGACCTAAGAACAAGTAGTATGGTCAGGGCATCTAAGACAAAATGCATTCTGACCAGATATAAATATAATCATACCAGATATGAAAGACACCAGCCACCCAAAATGATATTTATTCTGTAATTATTATTTTTTTCTTTAAAGGATAAACATGATAACAAAGAAACTTATGTTGTAGAAGAATTTGAACAGGAGATTGATGGACACTCTTTTAGAGAGAAGAAGGTGAGTTTGGAAATTGTGTTTTTACTCAATGTAATAAGACATACTGTATAGTGTAGAGTACAGTATTGATTTTTCCCTCGTGATCATGGATGACTAACCCTGTTCAAATAAAGATGTGACCTCCTGAGTCACCACAGTGTTGAGCAGTATATTTCACTCACATTCTTTCCGTGTTTTCCATCAAATCGCTGCTATTCTTAGACAGTCTAGTTGCACCTACAGTACATTTGTCACACATTTCTCACTTGCCTTTATTTTCTACATCAGTTGTTCAATAGTTACCAGTGTCGAATGAGCTAGTCCTAAACTTTGCCAATGGTTATTGTTTTTTTGCCAGCGTCAATATACCTTATCACCTCCAAATTAACATCTAAAGTGGTGGTTTTCTGGGGTCTCTTACCGTAAGGGGTATTGCTACTGCTCATTTAACAGGCTGGTTGCATTTCTGACATCTATAAATAGGGCATATCACTTGGAAAATGCAAGGAATTGCTGTTAAAGTTTGATTCAAAAGATGAGACTGGTTTGTAAAAAAAAAAATTTACGACATGTTGTAGTCAGTCAAACTGTACACTGTTATTGGTAACTACATGTCCCCCCCCCACCCCCCAAAAAAAAAGAAGTGACCATAAATGGTCTATTAGCTGCCTCTGCATGGACAAGTCAACAACTTTTCTTAATGACTGAATACTTCAGACATTTAGTTAGTCAAGTTTTGCATCTTAGAGGAGACTGATTTAGTTAGAGAAAAATTCAAGTGTACAGGTAATTACTAACAACTGATTTATCGTTTATCAATTAACAGGGGGACACTTTCAAGAGTGCCGTAAGATGCTGCATCTGCAAAGCCGATTTTTACCTTCTTGAAGAGTTAACATCCCACTCTCTTGATGTCCACCAGCTTCCAGAGCCTCGCTTCATGTGCCCTCAGTGTCCTCAGACATTTGCTAAAATTACTTCAATGAATAACCATCAGCGCAGAAAACATCAGGACTCCTTACAAGGGTAGGGCCTATGAAAACATTCAAAAGTAGGTTTTATGAAAACTTACAAGGGGTATCCTGTTTGTAGTGGTAGGATTACACTTAAAGGAGATTACTAGCTTCCCAAGCTGCATCCTGTGTAGTACCCCAATAGACTGCCAATATTTCTATAACTACTGTATACAGTACAGGTACCAATCTATTTGCAATCGATTTACATTCCTGAAGCTTGTTCGTAGGTCCGACTTTATTCGTGTAGATACTGAACACATTGACAAAAGTACTGTACTGTATTAGGATAAGGCTTACATGGATGTGATGTTGACTAGTCTTTCAACCACACTCCCAAAATCTTCTCCATCTCTTCATTCACTACACCTCTGCTCTTTCTGATAATCATTGACTGCATTGACAAAGAATCTTGCTCACATTAAATACTGTACTCCTTGTCATTTACTTTTGTTCCAGCTCTTTGAGCGATTCATCCCAAAAGCACGCTTTATGTTGATCTTTTTTTCACCTCTTTCACAACGCTTAAATATGTCCACCTTTCTTTCCATCGTCATAGTGCGTTGCTTCTTACTGTTGTACTAACAACACCACTGTCACCACTCTTATGCTTTTGAGTCATGTTGAGGGTCAGTTATGTTTGTAAACAACACTAAAAACTATTGATGGCGGCAGTGATGCTGGGTAATGCTCAACAGCCACCGCCATCTTCTATGTAATAGCTGTACTGACGACTTGCGGTTTGAACAGTCAATTAGACTTGTGAACATGTTTGCTCATATCTCTGAAAGTTATAAGTTGAATATTCATATGTAGAGGAACACCTGTACAGGCACTAGTATACAATTCCCCTTCTTTCTTTCTTTCTTTCTTTGGCTTTTCCCTTCAGTGCCTATCACAGGATAAATTTATTATTCCAACTGTCACATACAAAGCTCTTGTATCCACTATCCCTTATTCCTTTCATACTGTAAACTAGGAAGGAAAACCTTGTAGGGGTAAAAACAATCTGCAGCTTTATCTCAATAATTCCACCACTCTCTACCCCAGCTGATATCTATAATTTATTATGTAGTCTCCTTAACCAACTCAGGTAAATGTTATCTTACTAATATACACCTGTATCTATTACATCTCAATAGTAAATCTAATTGATAATTATCTAATTTATTTATATTGTATGACCCTATCATAAATCGAGGAATACCTGTATGTTAGGACCCTCCTGGAAATAAGCATCTGACAGCTTTGTCAGCTGTCCTTGCTGAAATTACCTTCCTGTTTATGGTACCATTATTGTTTACCTACACTGTCTTGGCACTTAGGAAACTGTACATTTCCACAGCCTACCTGCACTGTTTACCTACACTGTCTATATTCATGCTGAACTGCATACCTGCAAAGTTTATATACATGCATATCGAATTTTAATCCTGTAAGATAATTTTACTAAATAAATATTATTATCATTATTAAGAATGCATCTAACAGCTTCATTTACCAAAAGCACAAAATATGATACCCAAAGTGCACCAACACAGTGGCCTAAACTATTTCACAAGTATAGGTGGAAGTGTCACCATTGTCATTGATTTCATGAACTCACAACACAACCATGAGTCTTCCATAGTGTCAAGGTCTGTAAGCAATACCTCCAGCTATATCTCATCAACCAATTTGGACACATTATAAGTTTTCTGTTTTATATTAAAACTAAAAATATACTGTATTTGTGTATGTTGTAGATGCCCAAAGTGCAAGAAGTTATATCCCGCTCATTACTTGTGGACAAGACACATGCTCGTCCATACCAATACTCGTCCATTTTCTTGTGATGAATGTGACAAAAAGTTCAAGAGCAAGGCTGGGTTATACAACCACAAGAAGACTCACCAACCCAGTGAAGAACGATATACACATTGTTGTGAGGTGTGTGGTAAAAGGTGAGGCTTTCATATTTTTTACATTATACTTTGTTCATTGCAAATCTTTTTTATGTCCAGTATGGAAGTGTTTTAAATTTAATTGAATATAATGTGTAAAAATCGCCACTCCCTTAAAAAAAGCGAGAGAGAATTTTTCAAGTAAATGAATGCATTTCTAGGGAGTAAAACATTCACGTATTATGTAAAGTATTGTATCCCACATTATAAAGTATACTCTACAGAACAGTATTCTTTTCTGTCCTCCCTTGTAATGATGATTATTTGCTTGGTTTCATTGTTTGCAGCCTTGACATGCCTATGACAAGACATGACTGCAGTCTATGGGATAAAACATCACATGAAAGAAACGTTACTTTTTTCAGATTTACACAAAAAGCTAATCTGGAAAGTCATTTGCGATTACACACTGGTAATCGTCCCTTTTCTTGTGAGTTTTGTGGAAAGTCTTTCTCCCAGAGAGGCAACATGGAAGAACATAGAAGAATTCATACAGGGGAAAAGCCTTTTGTGTGTGATATGTGCGGAATAAGGTTAGTAATATTTGTTTTAGAAAATAAGATATAATATGGTGCATTGCTAGTTTCTTTCATTGTATCTCAATGATTGTTGGTCTTTTGTCCTTTCATGACCAGTATGTCATGAATGAATAGACTGTGCTATCCATACTGCAAAATCACCCCCTGGCAATGCCTGCCTGTTGTCAGAGAGCCATAACATATTTAGGGGCAAGATACACTATTCAGACAAACAATGCCTTTCTGTATACAGTACAGTATTTGTCAGCCAAAAAGTTTGGGACATGGAGACTTCCATAAAATGTGTAATTCCATAAAGTGGATAATATCATGAACATGTGTCCAAGGAAAGCTTGTAATATACCATAATACTTGTGTCAGTTTGGTTTTATTTTTAGTTTCTGCAAATACTTATACATACACTAATTTACTTCATTATTCTCTAATGCTCTTATTGTTATGAAGTCTGCATATAAGCGATCTGAGAAACAGACTCAATTACATCTACTGTACTTTTTAAGAAACCTGGTCTTGATACTGAAAATATGTCAAATTATTGTCCGGTCTCCAATCTCTCATTCTTATCAAAGATCACAGAGCGTGCTATGCTGGATCAGTTACTTCCTCTGTTAAGAGGGAAATGGAGTGATCCCTCTGGTCCAGTCAGCCTAGGAAGCATCATTTAACTGAAACTGCCTGAAGTAAAATTCATAATGATTTGCTTATAAACACTTGCACAGGAAAGTTCTCCTTCCTGGTCTTGTTGGATCTCTCTGCAGCTTTTGACATGTATTAGCCTCTGTTGAACAGACAAGTAATAAACCCACCACTTGTCTTACACGGGGGTTACGTTCTTGAAAATCACCTCTTAATTGAAAAACGCATAAATTAAACATAATTTTTCCATAAAAATACATGTAAATGGTATAGGTTAGGGAAACCATCATATATCGCACAGGGTACAAACAGTGCTCTCACTTAAACCAAGCACGCGGCCAACCTCCGACACACGCTCTCCTCTCTGAAGGCGGGTGATCACATTTAATTTCACTTCCATTGCGATTGTTTTTTGTGCCTTTTTAGCTTTAGGCGCCCCAGAGGAGGCAGATGGACATTTTCCAGACATGCTCAATGGGGAAAACAGCGTTTAACACTAAAAAGGTACGTGATAAACACACAATGCAAATGAGAGCACAGAGAAAAAGTAGTGCTGATGTGAACTGAGAAAGTGATACGCGGGAAGCTTGCTGGACGTGGTCACAGTTGTTGTACAGAATACTTTATTATCATCATCATTAGTAGTAATAATCTTTATTATTACATTATTATAATAATTATTATTATTAATACTAATATTAAAATTGTTGATGTTGATATGACTGCGACTTTATGGAAATAACTTACAAGCACCTTACCAGGCATCACAAGCGACTCCACTGCCAGGCGAATTCGCACTGCAAATTTAAAGTGTCTTGAGCGCATTATTTAAAAAAATAGATTCACGTAAATTAGCTTTTGGTATTAATTGATCAATCGTGTTATTCCAAAAGCGCTTAAATCAAACTCGAGTTACCTGTACTTATATAAATATGTGGTAAATACATTCGTATTATATAACTCTATCACCGATGTAATTTAACATGAGCAATGAGCGTCATACATTCACCATGTGATCAGTAATTTTCCACTCTCAAATCGCGTCTCTAAAGATGCTATGTCAGCTCCTTTAGAGCTGGCTCTCTGGCCAGTATAGACTCATCTCTCACAAAGGATAGACGTTGACCTACAAACTATCCCAGATAAGCTTCCATCTATCCATGACACTCACAGCTTATATTGTTAATTACGGTGATATCCTTGTTGACTGTGAATAGTTTATTCTTCTAAATAAATGGAGAAAAGACCATTTGGGGTTTAGCAAATTTAACTCATAAGCTTTTTAAATGTAACTACGAAGCTGCCTCTCATCAACAAGTATTCAGGCAGTTGGAAGTAGTTACTGACACAGTGGATCATCATCTGTTGCTGCAGGATCTTTGGTCATTTGGTGTCCGTGAGAATGCACTCTCACTGGTTGAGTCTTATTTTTCAAAGCGATCTCAATATGTGATGGTTGGTGGAATCATTTTAGACCCAGTCCTTTAGCAGTTTGGAGTCCCACAGGTATCAGTTTTTGGACCACTTCTGTTTACAGTCTATATCAGGCTTATTTCTGCTCTCCCACCAAGGACTCCCACTACCCCATTTTTTATTGAATTACACTGACTTCCAATTAAAGCTAGGACAAAGTTCAAACTCTGTCTAATGGCTTTTAAGGCACTATGTTCGGTGAACCTAAGTATTTGGCAAACCGACTAATGCCGCTGATTGCGCATTCTGAAGTGATTTTGCATATTAGTGATGATCCTTCATGCGTTGAGGAGTCTAGAGCAGTACAGGAATGTTGTTTTGCTGCCCAATCTTTTTCTTTTACAGCACCCAGATTGTACAATCAGTTGTCTGCATCCATGAAACAGGTGACTTCTGTGGAGGCCTTTAAGAAACAACTTAAAACCTTTCTTTTTTTGAAAGCTCCTGGTCCTGAACAGGGTACAGTGATGGAGAATTACAGGGTTTAGGGGGTATTAAAACTTAAGTGCATATAAAGGATAGAAGTTGAACTGTTGCTTTTTGTGATCATTTATTGTAGTACAGTACAGTATTTTTTTCTCAAGTCTTTGACTTTGTAGTGTTTCGAGTGTTAGTGAATTATGTAGAATAACTGGTGCTTTATTATTATTATTATTATTATTATTATTATTATTATTATTATTACTTGTATTATTATTATTATTATTGTGTGTCCCATGTTTTTTTTTTCAGTTATTCAAGACAAGGCCAGCTTGCTATGCATCGTCGAAAACACTCAGGAGAAAAGCCTCACAAGTGTCAGTACTGCAAAAAAGAATTTCTTCGGAGAGAGGTTCTCAGAAAACATGAACACATGCACACTGACACAAGACCCTACAAATGTTCTTACTGTGAAAAAAGCTTTAGGTATGTACCAGTAGTTCTGTATTATTATTAAGTACAAGTATGTATCCTGAGAGTTATGAGGGTTGATCAAAAGTTCTCTGAATGATGGAATTACAGACAGTATTTTTTTTTTTTTAATTATATGTTAATCACTACAAACATCATTTCTCTCCTTCAAATTACTCCTTTCTGCACATACCCGGTACACACTTTTTCTGGTAGTCCTCTTTTTTATTTGCCCTCAGACAGTGGGTCATGTTGGATTCAATGTCTTCAGTCATGTCAGCGCACTTCCCTTTCATCATCTAGTCACAGCATCATTTCTGTAGACTGTTATGAGCATTCTGTGTGTTTCTGTATCTGCTTGGCCAACTTTGAAACAAAGTTTCATGCTTGCACATTGTTCACATTTCAACATCTTCAGCAAATATGCCACGCACAACAGACACTTGCTACCACAAACCTGTCTGTCGGTGCACTGAAGCATGATACTACTGGTACTGTAACTACTCAGTATGGGCACGAGGAGGGAGAATGCTGTAGTTGTGAGATTATTTACCAAATATATATACAGTGGTCCCTCGGTTAACGAGCACAATCCGTTCTAGAAGGTTGCTCGTTAACCGAAAAACTCGTTAGCCGAAACCATTGTTTCAATGGGTTTTTGGGTAATTGGTTCCAGCTCACCGAAAATTGCCTAAATTCAACAAAAAAGGTAGAAAGGTACACTTACTTTGAGGTGTGTATGTAGAAGGCTCCTGGATGATGATGATGATGGGAATTAGAATGGGGGTGGAGAAGGGAGAAGCGAAGGCATTGGGGTGGAAGAGAAGTCACCCCATGGCGCCATTTCACCCATAAAATTTTAGTTCTCTTGGTGTAATTCAAGATTATTTTCTTTAAATCAACACTGCACTGCATTATATATTGTCAATATGTAAAATAAACTTCAAAATGACCAATAATTTGCTTGTAAACACAGAAAAAAAGCATTTAGTTGAAGAGTCTCAAGCAAGATGTTACCTCCACTGAAAAGACAAAAAGACTGACGCCTGTATGCTGTGTTGGCAGGCTGGATGGCGTGCCACAAACTAGTTTCATTACCTTCAATTATGTTCAATAATTGTTAAAATGACTAAAAAATTTAATATTAAACTTTTAAAATTATTGAATAGTATAAACTTCTTGATATTTACTAAAAGGGTAAGGAATTTTAGCCCTAGAACCAATTACTGTATTGGCGGACTAATACTACAGCTGGTGGACCGCCAAATGCAAGCTAAAACATGTGGAGGTCGGCTCGTAAGAAATTCGCGAATCGAGGGATTGCTCGTTAACTGAAGCCAAGAATCTTATGGAAGGTAACTCGTTAACCGAGGCGCTCGTTAACCGATGGACCACTGTACAGGAGTATACACCTGTGTATATATATATATATATATATATATATATATATATATATATATATATATATATATATATATATATATATATATATATATATATATATATATATATGTATGTATGTGTGTATGTGTGTATGTATGTATGTATGTATGTATGTATGTATGTATGTATGTATGTATGTATGTATGTATGTATATATATATATATATATATATATATATATATATATATATATATATATATATATATATATATATATATATATATATATATATATATATATATATATATATATATATATATATATATATTGTACCCACAAGTTTTAAATGACCAATGTCTTATTGCTCATAGATTTAGTTCAAAGTTTAACCAAAAAAAAAAAGTACTCTTTTACATGCTGGTTAAAGATCTGGATTCAGAATGTTAAAATTCGAGTAATTAGTATTATTTAATGAGTTTTGAAATGATTTAATACATGCAGAATATTTTAAATGTCATATGCAGTACTACGTATATCAAATTCTGTCATAACTGTGTGTGTGCTCTAATTGTTCTTTACCATGTTTGTTTTTCTATTGAAATAGGGATCGAGGGAAAAAGAAGATTCATGAGCGACTTCACACAGGAGAAAGGCCATTTGAGTGTCAGTTTTGTGGTCGAGGATTTTGTGAGTCTGGAAACCTGCGAAAGCATCTGCGAGTTCATCAGCGACGTCCATCAGCTGGGGAGAAAAGTGCAAATGCACTATCATTGGGGAATGGATCAACAGTACTAACCAGTGAAGCGCCAAGTTATACCTTTACATTTCCTGGAATTTCCAATGCACGCCATGGTACAAACACGAACACGGATTCATCATTATTTGTTGGACCAGACATGTCCTTTATTTCTGAATCTAATAGTCACTCAGCATCGCATTCGTTACCATTAAGTGCACCTGCATCTGTTTCTGTACCAGTAAGTGCCTCATCAAGCAGTAATAGTGATCCATTAATCACTTTACGTCCACTGGAAGAGTCTCGTGTGAGTCCAAATTTACCACATCAAGAAGGTTGTGAAAAAGAAGAATATAGAGCTGGCTCTTCTTCATTTCAGACAGTTACTTGGGCTCTGTATCATACATAACTGTAAATTATACAGTATAACGGGCAAGGGGGGACCTAGTTGAGGTGTATAAGCATCTCAGGGGGCACTACTCAGTTGAGTGTCCTTACTTGGAGCTGGCGGACGCTCGCCCCACAAGGGGTCACAGCTCAAGATTGAAGAAGCCGCAAGTCCAGAAAACCGTGAGGGCAAACTTTTTCGGAGTGAGGGTTGTAAACTCTTGGAACAATCTACCAGAGAGTGTTGTGACGGCACCGAGTGAGCTCTTTCAAAGAGAAGACTTGACCAACACTGGAGCGGGTTCAGGTACATTCAGGAGCCGGTGCATGCCCAGTATTTGCCAACAGTGCGTGACAGAGACGTGACCGATCGCCCGGGCGGCTAGCGAGCCGATCTTTTGGTGAAGAATATAAATGAAAAGAGACGTGACCGATCGCCCAAGCGGCTAACAAGTCGATCAGTGGCGAAGAGGATAAAAGTAATGTTTAAACTGTGGTGATTCTTTGAGGTATAAGGTACAGGTATTCTTTTTGTTTTCTTTGTAGATTAACTTGGTAACTCAGTATTTATTATCCTGTACAGTAGCTTGTATGGAATCCAATTATCCACTGAATTTTAACAAAACTTGATGAGTAAATACAGTACTAACACAACAAATCTCTGAGAGATTTGATAATTACCAGGTAAAAATGTATGTCATTATTGAACTACTGTATGTTGTGGTAGCAAACTCAGTCATGTTAGTGTTAAGCCATTGTATGACTTGTCTGTAGAAGTTTTTTTCCCTATTCTCATACAATATTTATTTACTGTAATTAATTTACTTATAGCTGTATATTATATGTGGATTATTTGGTGTAATAGAAGTCTTATACAAATATAAAAGTTGTTGAATAATTTTGTTTGACTCTTTGAGATTGTTGCACCATTTCTTTATTCCCCAGCAGTTGTTTCTCTGAATCCATTTAGTTTTATGACTTTTATCATCTTTCAGTTACTCCTTCGCTGTTTCACCTGCATACATACTGTATGTTACTTTATCAATAAAATTAGCATTCACAGTGAATTGATATGTAATACCCTGTATTCAGGGGTGCAGTGCCAAATTTATCAAGAATTTGCCTCTAGTCAAGTAAGAGGTGAGGCTTGATAGTGTCAGTATGGAGATCAAACCCCTGCCACTAGTGGTCACAACACCAAGCAAGGTAAGCACTAATGACTGCTATATTATCTCCACCAGGCTCTTAACAATAAGTCTCAGATTAACTCAAAATATAGGTATCGTATTGAGGAGGAATCATATACTGCATAACTTATTAATATAATAAAATTAAAGAACATATATACAAAAGACAAATAAAGAAACAAATGAAATATAGACAACCACAGCCTAAATTACAGTTACCTAAACTCTTACCATACACTTGAACAGTACAAAACTATACACCACTTATCTCCATAAGAATGTATCCGGAGTTCAGATCAACTGTACCACACTTGAAACACACCCTCACAAACCAGCCAGCCAGCCAGGCTTGTCTATCTCTATTCTGCTGGTTTTGCTGTCTCTTAGGACACACTGCAATCAGGTGACCAGACTTCTTACAATAGTAGCACTTACAGAAATAACTACTACTCTTAGTGATGTGGGCTACTAAATTTTGCTCCAGAACTAATCATTGATTTGCCACTGTTAGCAGAATTGCTCTGACTCCCAAACATTTGTCTACCATCCTGAATTTTAAAACAGACGAGACTGGCTGGGACTGAATTTTTCTTTCCAATATTATGTGGTTAAGGGCACGAAATCATCATCTGTACCTGTCACAAGTGGGATACCACAGGGTAGTGTATTGGGCCTACTGTTGTTTGTTTGTTTCATAAATGACATGCCTGACTCTGTACACTCCTCCATACAAATGTTTGCAGATGACGCTAACTTATTTCGGGAAATCAAGAACCAAGCAGCCTGTGAAGAGTTGTAGAAGGATCTTTGTGAGCTCCAAGAATGGTCGAAGAAATGGCTGCTGAGATTCAATGTCACGAAGTGTAAGAAGATGCACCTGGGGCGTACCAACGATAAGGAAGCGTATCATATGTCCTAACAGGATGAAGAAACTGCACTATTTGAGACTGAATGTGAGAAGGACCTAGGTGTGTATGTTGACAATGAGCTGAAGTTCTCGGGCCATTATGAGAAGAAGGTAAATAAGGCAAATCAATTATTAGGTCTTATAAGAAGGTCGTTCAGACATCTAGACGGTCCGTCCCTTGTAACGATCTTCAAGAGTGAAGTGCTTCCCCATCTAGAGTACTGTCACCCAGTCTGGTCCCCTAGATATACTAGGGACTGTCAGTTGATTGAAAATGTTCAAAGGAGGGCCACCAGACTGGTGCCTGCATTTCGGCACCTCAACTACCCTGAGAGATTGGAGCATTTGAACTTGCCTAGCTTATACTACAGACGGGCCAGGGGTGACCTAATTGAGGTGTATAAGCATCTCAAGGGGCAGTACTCAGTCGAGTGTCCTTACCTGGAGCTGGCGGACGCTCACCCCACAACGGGTCACAGCTCAAGGTTGAAGAAGCCGCAAGTCCAGAAAAATGTGAGGGCAAACTTTTTCGGAGTGAGAGTTGTGAACTCTTAGAACAATCTGCCAGAAAGTGTTGTGATGGCACCGAGTGTGAGCTCTTTCAAGACCAGACTTGACCAACACTGGAGCAGATTCAGGTACATTCAGGAGCCGGTGCATGCTCAGTACTTGCCCACAGTGCTCAACAGATGTGTACGATTGTCCAAGCGGCTAACGAGCCGATCAGAAGTGAAGAGGATAAAAGAAAGGAAGTAAAAGAAGCAAATGATAATTTTCAGCTAGAGTAGTTGCTCTTTTAAGAGGTCACTTTGTCTTCTTATTCACACAGATATCGGGATTTACACCTCTTGAAGTACTGTTCAAGGCCATTAAGCTCACTTAATTCTTCAAAATCACTGACTTTACTGGATAAAGCGAACTCATCAAGTACCTCTGAGTTTACAAGATGACGTAAAACAGCATTTTCACTTGACTTTTGCATACGCGTGAAAGAGGCCTAGGTCTGCCAACTTTCGTCCCCTATGATGTCACACACACCAGACCCTGACTTGTTGGGTTTTGCTATCTGTTAATAAACCCCCTCTTGAGGATATTCACTTGTTATTAATCATTGCAAATTAACACCTTTTAAAGTAGAAGCTATTAATAGTCTTGTACTTCCAAATGAGGATTGTTGATCATGAAAAAAATTGTGTAATAGTAAATCTAAATAAATGTAAATAAGAAAAAAGTACTATAAACAGAGAGACACGGTGTAACAGAAACTACTTTCACTTGGGAGTGAGTGGTTCAGTCACTCAGTGACGTCTTGCGCAGATCCTGTCTGGCCGCCTTCAAATTTTCTGGATGCAGTGCCAACTGTCGCCGCCAACAATCCGTTGATTAAAGAATTACTGATAATATGGTATACGAAATTAAATGTACCAAAGTTTATATCATTGGAACCCGTGATGAAAAGAACCATCAAACTAACCCTGAGCAACGCTCTTGTGCATTATGCAGAAGACCCGACAGCAGCACCCTTATCCACTACCTCCTAAGTTGTCCCCACACACACGTGACGCCTGCTGGACCACCACTCCACGACCCCCTGACGGAGACACGATGATCCTCCCCATATTGGCCAGATATTTTGTAAAAAACATTGATTATGTGTTAAAGGAATATCCTTCCTTCCTTAGGCTTTAGTAAGCCCCTTTATAATATTTATGCTGTATATACTTGTCACACTTGCCAGATGCTTCTGGTGTCATTGTACAGGGGTACCTAGTGACAGCACTAGGATCCCGCTTCCTCTATCAAGGAATAAACAATTGAAATTGAAAAAAAAAATTCAAACCTGCCATCTCCCTGGACCAGCCGAGTGATTGGCGGGAACACAACCACTACGTCAACAAACTCAACACTGCAACTTGTGCCATTCCTCAGGTGAGTTTCTGCCTGGTAATGTCTGAGAACAGCATTACCACCAGAAGGAGTTAATCGATTTTGTTAATTTTTACCATAACATTTTCTTATCATTATAACAAGGAAAAGAAAAACAACTACTGTTTTAATATAATGTACAACAATTACTGGCGCGAAGGCGAAACTTTTGGAACAATCATAATCGTAAAATAGTACAAGACTTAGCATGAAATAAGAAATAAAGAAGTTTGAATCAGTGCGCATGTAAGGAACCTGTCATCATCTCCAGTTATTTGATCTACTTTATGTATACTTAAAAATGTAAACGTTCTGTACAATGTATGTGACATTTCTCTCTTATTTCTACTATGTTGTTACTTCCAAGAGAGCTTAAAACCAACAATTTATACATAGTCTTGCCAAAATTGTGACGGGCATGTTGTGACCATGGTTGTGACAACTCAAGTGTTGGTTATATTTTTTCTTCGTAATTTCTGCCAGGCGGGAGTCAGCCAGTCACAACAAGAAATATTATTTAACATACGGGAAGTGGAATATATTTAATATTAATGACAATATGGTCACTCGTAACAAAACAATGGGTGGAGTACACTTAGTGGCGAACACTTACAGGTTTTCACTTATTCATGTCATTGTTCTTTTTTTTGTATTTCAGATCTGAGTAAAGTTTATTAGACTCTGGAGACGTAGGCGATGAGGGTGATGACGAAGGTGGCGACGAAGGTGAGAGCAGCGAGGCGGTCGACGGCGGCTGCGACGAGGATCCACTCATGGAGGTAAGAGGCGGGGAGAGCTTCCTCCAGCACCTCCCCGTCCTCCCCCCCTCCCCCGCTCAGACCAACCTGTGTCAACACAACCTCTAATTAGTTTACTGAAAGTAAAGCTAGTGAGATAAATTTCTGAGGTTCTTGAAGCACCCACACTACAGTACATGTATTTCATCTTGTGAACTATGTAGGTATACCTCCAGGGTTGAGAAAGTTCCTCTTCCGACCACAGCAAAGTTCAGAAAAAATTTACTCTTGGCATTGTAGAATGAATACTGTACATTAATTATTTAACGCGGCTGATGTCTTGCCAAATATCAACCCACAATTTGTAATTAATTTTGACTGCTATGTGTTCGAGAAATTGTATTCACCCTTGCTCTTATGGTCTCTTGTTGACATTATTGGATACAGTACATTGTATACTGAGCCTGCAGTATGCAAGGAGGCAGCTTGGCCGCCACTGCACTCGACTGCATTTACTTCCCAAATATAAACTTAGGTGTTCGTTGATAGATGGGTGGACTAAAAACGTTCCGGAATCGAACTAGTGACCCTTAGAACAGAAGGCGAATGCTACATATACTTGGCTACCGCACCCCATGTTATAACAGTACTACTCTAATATAACATAAATAACCTACTAACTTCTGTTAAATTTTGAATGCCACTCACAAGAAAGAGTTAAATGCGTATTTCAGGTATTCTCAGTACAGATTGACCATTGTGTTTCAGTGGTTTGTTAATTCAAGCAAAATAGCGAAAAGGAGTTTGGACTAAGAGTCAGACTTTAGATATCGAATGCAATGGTTATCCGGTAACAAGATAATGGTGATGGCCAATAATAATAATCATAGCGAAAGTAACGTTGAAACTCTGGTAGAAGGAGGAGGGGACTACAGTACCTTGTCGGTGTAACGTTGTAGGAAAAGGATGGTGCCGAGTGGTCCAGTGAGGATGGTCTTGAGGAGTGTCGGTGGTGGCGCGGTGGACGCAGGGTGGCGGCTGTCAGTCAAACGCAGTAGGCTGGCACTAACACACACACTCACCACCACCACCACTAGCGTCTGTCCGTAGAACTTGACTGTCCACAGTTATTTTGTTAAGTTTTTCATCACCAGCAACTTAGTGACTTAGTGCCCAAGTAAAGTTAATTAACAGTATTTCTGATACTTGAAACTCAGTTATATTTGTATTAAATTAGTAATAAAAGAAACAAAACAGATAACCTCATTGTGACATGAGATGAATTATATCGTTACTGTAACCAGTTACATTAATACATGTGCTGTACTGGACAATGAAGGTCATAAGCAAGTAACAAAGAACAAACCAATAAGCTGATACATTAAATAGTGAAATGATTCATTAAAAAAAATGCAGTAGTTACAGCGCGGTGGATGGAACCGTAAACCCGAGGTGTACTGTAGAGCTTCATACAGGAGTTACAGCCATTACTTATATTAAATTATGTAGAAACTAAAAAACACAATGATGCAAATCCTCACCAAGTTTGTTTGGCATCACGAAGCTGTAGTACTGTGGGTTTGTGGTTTACAAAGGGTCTAACACTGATACAAAGGTTTTATGAAAGTTCACAAACTATAAATTATGTAGACAAAGTATGGAGTAACTCTGTGCCAAAATGCAAGAAAGCTTCTTTTTTAATCCAGCCACAGATATCGACTGACTGTCGTTTTATTTGGTGTGAGAGATGGAGTGATGACCACTTCACCGTGATTATAAACAAGAGTAGTATACTGGGAAGGCGATGGAGGAGGAGAAGGCGAGTAAGAGAAAAGCAAGTCGTCCCGTGGTACTGTTATATAGTGTTAGAGGAGACTGCTTTATCGGGACTGAAGATTACCTATCTCTTTAGGACGTGTAAAACGAGTTTACGTAAACAATATTGTACCGTAAGAAAGAGTAGGGGCGAGGTAAGACGTACTAGGGAAGACTTACCAATAATAGGGAGGGAAGTGGCGGTGGGCGGGATGATGGTGGCCAGGTAGAGCAGCAACAGCAGGGTCAGGAGCAGACTCATGCACCCTAGCGTCAGTCTTCGCGGCTCCCGCAGGGGCAGCACGAACTGTACCAGCGTCAACACCGAGATCACTGCCGGATACCACCACACACCTTATTATTGTATACCTTCTGTACATGTTCCTACATACTGAGTACCGGAATACCTCTCATGATGCTCTTGACCAAGTTTGTGACCTACAGTAAACAAAACACCACATGTAGGTGGTGACAGTACCCACCACATGTAGGTGGTGACAGTACCCACCACAGGCAGGAAGGACGACGGTGCAGACGAAGGAAGGGGAGGTCCTGGCCAAGGTGATGACCATATGTAGCGTGATGTAAGGCTCTGGGCAGCAAGGGTAAGTTGTCACCTCCCGCCTGACACTGCTACTCATCACCCGCCAGGAGTTACGTTTGTCGGCATACCTCGCAGTTAATATCTGCGAAAATATCACATTTGTAATCCTTGCAAACACTCATGATTTTTATAATTCAGAAGTTCATTGGTGACGAACAAAGTCTCAAACTACACCAAAGCTATTCCTGCTAGACATGCTCAATCATCATGGGCAACTGTGTCAAATACTGTAAAGGTCAGAGGTCAAATGCAACTTTTTTTTTACCCCACAGCAACTCGAGCTGGAGATGTGTTGTCATGAGCCACGTTGTCTGAACAGTATGTCTTCCTCCTTCCATCTGTCTGTTGAATTCTTTGTTCTCATGTTTCCTCTTGAAGATAAACAGCTAAATAACCAAAAAATACTGTAATTGCAGAACATTGATGAGAGTTCCAGTTTAGGAGCAGTTTTCATGTTTCACAGCTTCTATTTTTATAACCTTGATAACAGCACTCTCATCAATGTTCTATAATTACAGTATTTTTTGGTTATTCGTGTGACCCATTAGAATATAATTCTTAAACTCCCGGAGGCCGATGAGTCATCCGTGGTTTGTTTGGAACATTTGTTCTCGCTCGTTTCTTCTTTTTACCTTTCTCTTATAATCGCAAACCATTTCTTCATTTCCCAGTGGATCACTGAATAGCTTGGCGTACATATACAGTACAGTACTTGGGTCAGTACACCCAGAGGACTGTAACTGATGCTGTTTGATCGCCAGTCCTTTATAGGTCGTGTCAACTTTGGTGTCCGCTGGATAACTCTACAAACTCAACGTAATCGTTTTAGTTTCAAAGTGTTTTATAGCAGTTTCCTGCTTGGGATTGTTTAATATAAATTAATAATTATAAATTGCAGAGTTATATTACCGGACAGTAAATTTCAGGTAGTTTATGACGATTATAGTTTGAACTTCGGCCTCAGAGGATTAATTACGATTTTAGTTTGGGGGTTATGATGAGGTTGTTGAGCGTGTCGACGGCGCCTCGCCCACACCAACAATTATTTAGTTTTGGTTTAGCCTTTTTCAGTAAAGTTTTTTTCTTTATTCTAATTTTGGTTCACGTTTATTATTATTGGTGTAGAGTTCAGCCACGACACAAACACGTATTTTTTACTACAATTCACTTATACTGTGCTAATTCAAAGTGACGTTTGACAAAACGATACCTGCCCTATATACCAACATACTTCTCCTTCAGTTCGGGTCTTGTAAGTGAAACGATCACACAGATTCACTTAATAAATATTGGTATCATCAAGTATTGTTTTTTTGACGTAAATATTAAGATTTTTTTTTTTTACATTCCTGACAAAGTTGACTACATGAACACTAAAACAACACACACACACAGTAATATTTGTGTTGTAGCTGCATAGTGAGTGATTAAAAAGCTGCAACACAAACAACACACACACACTCACCAATGAAGAATTATTAAGGAGCTGCATGTTGACCTGCCAACCGTTGTAGGTCCAGGAGCCAAGGTAGAGGGAACATATTTGAGTATCATAGGGCCAGTGCGTGTAGTCTAGGGGACATTCGGCTCTGAAGACGGCCGGGGGTATCCACAGCACAGTTCCATTAGAGTTCACTTGTAACTTGACGTTCTGGAAGTGGTCGATCATGGTGTGGTCCGCGCTGCAGCACACAACCAAGCATTTAATTAGTCCCTAACACTACCGTACTACCATGCATTTCATTTGAGTCTCTGTTATAGTTAGAAACCGAAATAAGTCAAAACCGAGTCAACTC
Source organism: Homarus americanus (assembly GCF_018991925.1). NCBI lineage: Eukaryota > Metazoa > Arthropoda > Malacostraca > Decapoda > Nephropidae > Homarus > Homarus americanus. The sequence goes on from NW_024744839.1 coordinate 2,378,501, forward strand.
GGTGAAAACTAGGCGCAATATCAGTTCTGTGTGGATTAGGTTAGGTTACATTAAGTTAAGTTAGGTTAAGTTGCATTACCTTAGGTGAGGTTAAGCTGGGTTAGGTAGATACTTAAATACATAAGAAATATTAAAAGACACACTGTGGGCTGGATGCACCGGACTGAGCAATTGTTTGGGTGGTGGTGTTAGTTTCCTCCACTGTCTTTACAGAGTGAATTGTTTACTTCTTATTAACAACATACGGTCACTGTAGTTCTGCCGCTAGTGAACCCTTTAAGACTTAAAGGGTTCACTGAGGGAGTGAGATGTGATGAGATAAACCTATTCCGTTCGCCCTAGGTGCTGAATTTGACTCTTTCGTGAAAAAAAAAACACTTCAAGATGCGACCACGCTATATCAGGGTTTGACAGCACATAGTGATTTCTTAGCCTAAGTTTTTATTTGAGTAGTAAGGAAATTGCTTTTAGTGATACCGCATATAATGAAGGTTTCCTGTAATGTGTAATGAAAATCTTCGTCTTATATTTGTGACTAGTATACCGCACTTGTTTACATTTGTGCATGTGTGTTAAAACTTGTGAGTATATGTATACATTATTGTGTATACATTTACATACAGTAATGCGTGTGTGTTTAAATGGAAGTATTTGTGAATATTTAGATACGTTAATGTTTGCGTATGAAAGTGAGTGTACATAATATGGCACCACACTCTACAAAAGCAATCAAATGATTGCAGTAAGATGGCTGAGCACTTCAACACATTTCTAAATCAAATTAACCCAATAACACCTACAGCACTGGATAACATTCCACCCATGCCGACCCTGTATATCTACATTATTATATGCCTCAAAAACCGGACGCCGTACAGACGCCATATCCAAATGCTGGAAAACTTCCACACTAGATGTCTTAAGCGTATCTTTGGAATATCCTGGGAAGATAGAGTGACTCATGAAGAACTATATCGTCGCTCAAACACGACCAGCATTGAAACCATGCTAGCCAAAAGACACTTGCACTGGCTTGGACATGTTATCAGGATGCCAGACCATCGGCTTCCAAGACAAATATTATATGGCAAGCTCTCACATGGAAACCGCTCGGCGAGAGGACAGAAAAAGAGATATAAGGACCACTGGAGCAACTAGCCTCTGATTGTTCCTTATGGCGCTCAACATGCCATAGAGTAGAGTTGCCATATCTGAACATTCAAAAAAGAGGACGCTCCCGAAAACATCCCCCCCCCCCTGGCCCGGCACACACAGGCTAATATACAACATACATGGTATAGAAATCTTTAAAAAAAAAAAAAATTACCTTTGCTTAAGGCTGAACATCTTCATTCCCTTAGCTGCAGTCTTCTTCCCCCACTGTGTGTGTGACTTGGTGTGCCCATGCATACTTTTCTGTAGATCGGATCTTTTTCAGTATTGGCTGATTGCTCTTTAGAAAGGTATAGAAGTCACTGCAAGATGTTTCTCGGAAGTTGTACTGTACAGTCAGAATGCCTTTCATTGTTTCAACACTCAATTTGTTCCTTTCCTTTGTCCATTGACTTTGCATCAGTGAAAAAACTCTTTCTACATTTGCATTGTGAGATGATATAGCAAAGAAGAATTGTGCAATTCTTGGCAATTCTGAGTGGCATTCAAAGTTCTTTGATTTTTCAAAGTATCTGGTCCACTCTATATGTGTTGGCAGATTACTAAATTCTTCATCACTCTTGTAATTTTCCACAAACTGCTTCATGTTACTAACTTGGTCAAAACACTTCATCAATTTCTACCCCCTTATCAATCAAATATTTGACAGCTAAGTTGACAACACCGTACAGGCGTACACGTGACTTATCAGCTGACGAAAACTGAACGAGATCTCTACGGTTCCACCTCCCCTCTCTCCCTCTCTCTGTCTCGTCATTACAGTTTCATGTTTTTTTTCCGTGGAGAAAATGATGGAAGCTGAAATTCCGGACTTTTGAATAATCTTAAAAATTACTTCCGGATGAAGATTTCGAGACCTAAATGGAGGACATGTCCGGGAAAATACGGACGTATGGCAACCCTACCATAGAGGAGCGGAAACACTGAGACCTCACTGAACCAAAAGAGAGCTACTAAACTAGCCCAACGAAATCAGAGGACTCAAGGCATAATTCCTCTCAATGAACAACATCCCCGTCACCTATACAACAAGATCTGCGCCTCAAGGATTGGACTCCATAGTCATCTACGGTGGCATCAGAGGAATAACACATAACTCATCAATCATCTCATCAGGAGCAACGTCGTCAACGACTTCGATGGAGTGCCATAAGTAAGTAAGCAACATAATATGAGGGAGGATGTACTGTACACAAGAAAGAAGAGGTTTGCCACATAGTAACTTACTTGTTGTACAGTTGGAGCTCTGGTTGCCAAACCATATGGTCTTGCAGGTGCAGCTTACTCAGCATGCCATAGTCCTTGTAGTCCCAGGTGAGCTTCGGGCTCTCCACATCTAACACAACCACACTACTATCTTCATATTACATCGAATTCACATCCTTGGCTCAAATGTAACGACAGATAAATCTACAAGACTGAAATCATTATGCTATGCCTCTTTAAATCCAGGCAATCCTCCATTTCTTGTCACTGCCCCAAGGTTCTCTCTCCTATTTATAAAACATTGGGTCTCTGGGGGATATAATAATCATGCAGATGTACTTCTGTGTACAATAATCCGTCAGTTCGTACTTTGGGTGTTCCAGTGATATTTATTATTCAGAAGTTTTAAAGATAAGGAACCCTATAAAGTTCGGTAGTCATCAGAATAAAAGTCAAGGTCACAGAGGGGTGATCAGGCCCAGTTAACATGGTCTCTGCTACATGTTTGTTTCTTACAACTACATTTCTTAATCTAATTGTATAATACAACAGTTTATTAACTAACCATTTGGACGTATAAGTTCATGTTTAATATTTGTTTGTCTTCCTCGATCCATATGCTCATAACCAGGAATCTGAAGTAAACAGTGGTCGTGCCGTTGACGGTGCGGTGAGGAGGAGTGTTTGTTATAGCCTTTTAGCAGGTCTTCACGCAGCTTGTCCTCTTTTCTCCAGGCTGGATTCTCTGTTCAGGACACACACACACTCACTTGTTACAGATATGATACAACTATTCCTGCCTTAAACTTTATTAACATACTGTACTTCATCTTCCTTTGCATTAGTGGTATAAATTTAATGTTAATGCAGGGTACCAAAAACATTATACACATTGCCTCACAGATTTTCATGGAGGTCGCGTGATGCTTGTTTTACACCTTGGGGGAGACCGACCTCGCACATCAGCAAGTGAGGCCAATATTTTTTCATGTAAAGCAAACTTTCAGGCGATTTTCACGAAAATCTGAGGCATTCTGTATACAGTACATTTTTCTGAGAAACCTTGTACAGGGTGGGGAGAAGAAAATTATGTTTTATACTTAATGATGGACTAAACATGCGGTAGTTAATCAATTTGCAGCTGCGTGTCACCCAACTGTTGTAAACATAAGAAAGTCTCACACCGAAAGCTACGCTAGCTACACTACCCACGTGTGCTGTGTATCTTTGGATTGATGCAATGGATTTTAAATTAGGTAACTTACGTACGCCAAGCGGCTGGGCCCCTAGGCCACATATCTTCAGATTGCCGGGCCAGCAACCTTTTCGGCATAGACATACTGTAAGTCACACAAATTGGGTACCTAGCTCTTGCTCCCCCGAAAAATCCTACACTCGCCACTTACCTGTACTCAAGTAGTACTTCACTCACCTTAATTATACAGTATCTTGGTCTCTACAAACATACATGTACAAATACGTGTTGCCACCGGACTCCGTAAAAATTACATTCGTCATAAACTGCCGCGTTAAGTTAGAAATTAAGGGAAACTCTCAATTGTACTGTTCAGAGTGGAACACCTAACGGAAATAACAGTTGCCATGAGTCACGGAAAAAGGGAAAAAAGGGAAGAAATCAGTCATTTCCATTAGTGATGACCGTGATTCACCTACCATAAAAAGACCGGATAATATAGTGCAGGAATACCAAGACCAGCACACAGTGGATTAAGAAGTAACAGAAAAAGATATGTTGTTGGTGTACCTGCAAGGACGCTGGTGGCTGCTGTCAGCGCTGCCATCACCACAAACTGCCACACCATCTTTCTCCCGCGTTCCTTCCATGATTGATTCTTTCGTAGACCAAGTCTCCTGTTGAGTACGCCGCTACCTCCCACCTCTGTACAGGTGACGTGTAATACTCGGTGTCCTAAGGCGTACACACACACTCTTAGCTTTACTTTGTTTTAATATTGAAGAAACTAGAAGTGCAACAGAGTGGCACGTGTTACGTGGTGAAGGCGACAGCTGGAGGGGTCACTGGACCTGGGAAGGCCGGAGGGTCACTGAGCGCCACGCTTCCACCAGTGCCATAGGTGGTGTAGGGGACTGTCAGTGAGCCACACCCCCGGGGAGGAGCGGTCGTGTTACAAGGTAATATGAGGATGCGCCCAGGTCTCGACACCCTGACAGTGTTTGTCCTCTTATTTCTAATAATGTGACCGCGCAGTGCCTAACACGTGTGTGTGAGCTGTGAGGGGTGGGACTGTGTGTGAGCTGTGAGGGTGGGGACTGTGTGAGGGGGGGACTGTGTGAGCTGTGAGGGGTGGGGGCTGTGTGAGCTGTGAGGGGTGGGGACTGTGTGTGAGCTGTGAGGGGTGGGGACTGTGTGTGAGCAGGAGGGGGGGGACGAGCTGTGAGGGGGTGGGGGGCTGTGTGTGAGCCGGGGGGGACTGTGTGAGCTGTGAGGGGTGGGGACTGTGTGAGCGAGAGGGGTGGGGATGGAGCTGTGAGGGGTGGGACTGTGTGTGAACCGTAGGGTGGGGACTGTGTGTGAGCTGTGAGGGGTGGGACTGTGTGTAGCGGGGGGGTGTGAGCGAGGTGGGGCTGTGAGGGAGGGGGGACTGTGTGTGAGCTGCAGGGGTGGGGACTGTGTGTGAGCAGTGAGGGGGACTGTGTGAGCTGTGAGGTGGGACTGTGTGAACGTGAGGGGGGACGTGTGAGCAGGGGTGGGAGTGTGAACTGTGAGGGGTGGGGACTGTGTGAGCAGTGAGGGGTGGGGACTGTGTGTGAGCTGTGAGGAGTGGGGACTGTGAATGTGAGGGGGGGACTGTGTGAGCAGGAGGGGTGGGGACTGTGTGTGAGCTGTGGGAGGGGTGGGGACTGTGTGAACTGTGAGGCGGGACTGTGTGGAGCGGGGAGGGGACTGTGGAACTGTGAGGGGGTGGGGACTGTGTGAGCGGAGGGGGACTGTGTGAGCTGTGAGGGGGTGGGGACTGTGTGTGAGAGCTGTGAGGTGGGGAGGACTGTGTGTGAGCTGTGGAGGGGTGGGACTGTGTGTGAGCTGTGAGGGAGTGGGAACTGTGTGTGAGCTGTGAGGGGTGGGGACTGTGTGAGCTGTGAGGGGGTGGGGACTGTGTGAGAGCTGTGAGGGGGTGGGGACTGGCTGTGAGGGGGTGGGTTGTGAGCTGTGAATCGGCTGCTTGTCCAATTAACCAGTCCGTTCACACATATTTATATTTGGGTTTAAGTAACGAAACCCAAACGGTAGTTCTTTGTTTTATTATAAAAGGTTGTATATATAATTCTTGAGTGTATATCAACCGTAAGTCTCCTGTCTAGAGTGAATGAGAAAGGGACGGCGTTTATGTATGATAAACGTTAGGTCACGTCCTACTGATATGAGTTGAGGTGAGCTACTGAAGCTTAGGGGCATCACAGTGCGTGCTTACAGAAATGCTGAGCTATGGGTCTCGCCCTCTTGGGTGAGTTGCCCGCTCACGTGTCCATCTCATGTCTTACTCATAGACAGTGGAAAGTTACAGGTTGGTGAATCTGAATATTATATCAGATGTATTGACCCATTTATATAATACGTTCTGTTAATGAGACAGGGCCTATACAGCTAGGGAGGGGTGGGACTGTGTGTGAGCTGTGAGGGAGGGGACTGTGTGTGAGCTGTGAGGGGTGGGGACTGTGTGTGAGCTGTGAGGGGTGGGGACTGTGTGAGCTGTGAGGGGGTGGGGACTGTGTGTGAGCTGTGAGGGGGTGGGGACTGTGTGAGAGCTGTGAGGGGTGGGGACTGGCTGTGTGAGGGGTGGGGACTATGTGTGAGCTGTGAGGGAGTGGGGGCTATGTGTGAGCTGTGAGGGGTGGGGGCTGTGTGTGAGGCTGTGGGGGGTGGGGACTGCGTGTGTGTGAGCTGTGAGGGTGGGGACTGTGTGAGAGCTGTGAAGGGGGTGGGGACTGTGTGTGAGCTGTGAGGGGGTGGGGACTGTGTGTGAGGCTGTGAAGGGGTGGGGACTGTGTGAGGAGCCCTGGGGGTGGGGACTGTGTGAGAGCTGTGAGAGGGGTGGGGACTGTGTGTGAGAGCCTGGGGGTGGGGACTGTGTGTGAGCTGTGAGGGGTGGGGACTGTGTGTGAGCTGTGAGGGGGGTGGGGACTGTGTGTGAGCTGTGAGGGGTGGGGACTGTGTGTGAGCTGTGAGGGGGTGGGGACTGTGTGAGAGCTGTGAGGGGGTGGGGACTGTGTGAGAGCTTTGAGGGGGTGGGACTGTGTGAGAGCTGTTCTTTAGTAAACCGTTAATTATTATCACACGCACACAGACACACACACACACACACACACTTTTCCTTCACTCGTTGTTATTCAGTCCTCACTGGTGTAAAATAAGTGTTCTGCCATGGAACTTTTCATCCACAACACCGCCCCAAATGTGGATGAAGGTAAAAAAAGGTAAGTATCAGTACACACAGCCATCATCACCCACCAGTACACACAGCCATCATCACCCACCAGTACACACAGCCAGCATCACCCATCAGTACACACAGCCATCATCACCCACCAGTACACAGCCATCATCACCCACAGCACACAGCCAGCATCACCCATCAGCACACACAGCCATCATCACCCATCAGTACACAGCCATCATCACCATCCACAGCCATCATCACCCACCAACACAGCCATCATCACCCATCAGACACACAGCCATCATCACCCAACACCCCAGCATCACCCATCAGTACACACAGCCATCATCACCCATCAGTACACACAGCCATCATCACCCATCAGCACACAGCCATCATCACCCATCAGTACACACAGCCATCATCACCCATCACACCAGCATCTCAATCACACACATCATCACCCATCAGTACACACAGCCATCATCACCCATCAGTACACACAGCCATCAGTAGTGCTCTCTCAAACCACTTTACACTGGGCTTACCGCCACCTCTTCTACACATCCCTCTTACTATTTGATCATGAATTACGGTAAGGAAAGACACGTTTATACAATTATTTTTATTAGTACTAGTATTGACACATAAAAATATAATTCACAAGATATTAAGCAAGTAAAAGTGAACTAATTTCAAAATGATGTCATTTATTAAAACAAAGGTATTAACGGAGGATATTACAGTATTTACAATTTTATTATGTAATAGAAACAGTTTTATATTTACTCAGAAATTTCAAGGAATACTTAGTAAAATATGTAAGTGAGAAGTTAACTAGAAATTGATCTAGTTAACAGAGAAGTAATAGTAATTCTTTAGATGTCAGATGGGGGGGGGAGGGTAGTTAAACAGGCAACAGTTATTTTCTTATAATTATCATTAATTTATACATGTATACAAATGTCATGAACTGGATAGGCCGGGTCAGGACCAGACACCAGTCTCACGCCAGGTAGAGCCAGATGAACAAGAATTTAAATGAGTAAATGATGACAAAATAGATATAAGGATAAGAGCACTGTGGTGGTCCCGTATAATGGCGGTCAAAAAGTACGAAGGATCTGGGGCCTGATATAACTAATAAATGAGATATAATAATAACTGTTCACATAATGGAGTACAGTTTTTTAAGTCTTAGGTAGCACGTAAGGGAGACAGACGCTAGGTAGAGACGGGCACCGTAGAAATCGCGAGTAATTACACACACGCACAGGCTGTCGAAAGAGAGAGGGAGAGCAGAGAGTACCCCTGAGAGAGTGAGTGTGGAGTACTAGAGACAGTGCCGCAGGAGCAGGCCGACTGGGGCTTATATGGGCAAACATTGTGGGAAAAATCATGGGCTTATGACGTCACATCTCGGAAATGTGTGTTTGGTTGACTGAAGCCTTCTCTTGCCTGAACTCTATGTTGCATGGGGAGGATAGGCGCTAGGATGGAGGACGTCTGTGTGTCGGTAATCTTTTTCCCGCAGAGAGATGTTGGTGAGACATGACACATTAATATGATGAAAGAAATCAGAAATAATTATCATGGTAAGGTTGACAAAACACGCACGAAACATAACTCAGTACAGTGCTGCTACTGCCCTCACAGAGATAAAATTGACTGGTTCACTTTATCATAATTTATATATTTATTTGATCTACTTCATGTATACTTAATATTGTAAACGTAGTGTATGTGATACTTCCCTTTATTTCTACTGTGTTGGTACTCCTAGGAGAGATTAAAACCAACAATTTAGACAACATGATTTTGCCAAAATTGTGACGACCCATTCACAACAAGAAAGATTATTAAACTAAAAAATGGGAAGAAGTAGAATATATTTAATATTAATGACAATATGGTCACTCGTAACAAAACAATGGGTGGAGTACACTTAGTGGCGAACACTTACAGGTTTTCACTTATTCATGTCATTGTTCTTTTTTTTTGTATTTCAGATCTGAGTAAAGTTTATTAGACTCTGGAGACGTAGGCGATGAGGGTGATGACGAAGGTGGCGACGAAGGTGAGAGCAGCGAGGCGGTCGACGGCGGCTGCGACGAGGATCCACTCATGGAGGTAAGAGGCGGGGCGAGCTTCCTCCAGCACCTCCCCGTCCTCCCCCCCTCCCCCGCTCAGACCAACCTGTGTCAACACAACCTCTAATTAGTTTACTGAAATCAAAATGTAAATGAAAAAAAGGTCGGTGCTCTTGAAACATTCTCACTACACTGAACAATGACAGTGACCCACAATATACTGAACTACGTCATCTTGTTCGCTGTACAGTATATAGGTAGACCTTATTAAATAAGTGTTGCTGTGCCCTTTACTCTACTTGTATGTGTAAAGTCTGATAACTTGAAATAAGTAAATTTCTGATAGTAATTCGGTCTATATTAATGCTTCTGCGCTTATTTCTAGGGTCATGGTTAGTTCAAATTTCAGTCTTGTGGTCCACTGCGATGGAGGAACATTCTTGCAATCACTCACTAGCCTAGGTTGCCCATCCCTGGTTCAGGTTTTAGCGAAGGAATAATGTTCGCTGTAGATGGTAAGGAATTGGCCCGAGGATAAGACTAAGATTTTTGCTATTCTTTGAAACCCCACAGAACTGGTAGATGGTCAATAATAATAATGGTCATAACGAAAGTAACGTTGAAACTCTGGTAGATGGAGGAGGGGACTACAGTACCTTGTCGGTGTAGCGTTGTAGGAAAAGGATGGTGCCGAGTGGTCCAGTGAGGATGGTCTTGAGGAGTGTCGGTGGTGGCGCGGTGGACGCAGGGTGGCGGCTGTCAGTCAAACGCAGGAGGCTGGCACTAACACACACACTCACCACCACCACCACTAGCGTCTGTCCGTAGAACTTGACTGTCCACAGTTATTTTGTTAAGTTTTTCATCCCCAGCAACTTAGTGACTTAGTGCCCAAGTAAAGTTAATTAACAGTATTTCTGATACTTGAAACTCAGTTATATTTGTATTAAATTGGTAATAAAAGAAACAAAACAGATAACCTCATTGTGACATGAGATGAATTATATCGTTACTGTAACCAGTTACATTAATACATGTGCTGTACTGGACAATGAAGGTCATAAACAAGTAACAAAGAACAAACCAATAAGCTGATACATTAAATAGTGAAATGATTCATTAAAAAAAATGCAGTAGTTACAGCGCGGTGGATGGAACCGTAAACCCGAGGTGTACTGTAGAGCTTCACACAGGAGTTACAGCCATTACTTATATTAAATTATGTAGAAACTAAAAAACACAATGATGCAAATCCTCACCAAGTTTGTTTGGCATCACGAAGCTGTAGTACTGTGGGTTTGTGGTTTACAAAGGGTGTAACACTGATACAAAGGTTTTATGAAAGTTCACAAACTATAAATTATGTAGACAAAGTATGGAGTAACTCTGTGCCAAAATGCAAGAAAGCTTCATTTTTAATCCAGCCACAGATATCGACTGACTGTCGTTTTATTTGGTGTGAGAGATGGAGTGATGACCACTTCACCGTGATTATAAACAAGAGTAGTATACTGGGAAGGCGATGGAGGAGGAGAAGGCGAGTAAGAGAAAAACAAGTCGTCCCGTGGTACTGTTATATAGTGTTAGAGGAGACTGCTTTATCGGGACTGAAGATTACCTATCTCTTTAGGACGTGTAAAACGAGTTTACGTAAACAATATTGTACCGTAAGAAAGAGTAGGGGCGAGGTAAGACGTACTAGGGAAGACTTACCAATAATAGGGAGGGAAGTGGCGGTGGGCGGGATGATGGTGGCCAGGTAGAGCAGCAACAGCAGGGTCAGGAGCAGACTCATGCACCCTAGCGTCAGTCTTCGCGGCTCCCGCAGGGGCAGCACGAACTGTACCAGCGTCAACACCGAGATCACTGCCGGATACCACCACACACCTTATTATTGTATACCTTCTGTACATGTTCCTACATACTGAGTACCGGAATACCTCTCATGATGCTCTTGACCAAGTTTGTGACCTACAGTAAACAAAACACCACATGTAGGTGGTGACAGGACCCACCACATGTAGGTGGTGACAGTACCTCCCACATGTAGGTGGTAACAGGACCACCACATGTAGGTGGTGACAGTACCTACCACATGTAGGTGGTGACAGTACTTACCACATGTAGGTGGTGACAGTACCTACCACATGTAGGTGGTGACAGTACCTACCACATGTAGGTGGTGACAGTACCTACCACATGTAGGTGGTGACAGTACCTACCACATGTAGGTGGTGACAGTACCTACCACATGTAGGTGGTGACAGTACCTACCACATGTAGGTGGTGACAGGACCCACCACATGTAGGTGGTGACAGTACCCACCACATGTAGGTGGTGACAGTACCTACCACATGTAGGTGGTGACAGGACCCACCACATGTAGGTGGTGACAGTACCCACCACAGGCAGGAAGGACGACGGTGCTGGTGAAGGAGGGGGAGGTCCTGGTTAAGACAAGGCTCACTTGGAGGAGGCTGTAGGGCGGCATGTCCTTGTATTGTATTACATGTTTTTGGATTTTGCCGCTCACCATCATCCATGAGCGGGATAACTTGTTGTTACCTGCCAACACCTGTGACAACAACACACCTGTAAAGCTCCTTAACACACTTACTGTTTAATTACTGATACAATAATTACAGTGTTAAATCGTAAATAATGCATTATATCAACATACTTGTCTGTTGGTTCGAATCTTCTTCATTTACTAACTTAATCAAGCGAATTCCCAACACAAACACTACACACACTCACTGAAGACTGATTATGATAAAGCTGTAAGTCGACCTGCCAGCCGTTGTAGGTCCAGGCACCGAAGAAAAGATCACAGGTCTGAGTCTCGTAGGGCCAGTACGTGTAGTCTAATGGGCAGAGAGCTTTGAAGAGGGACGGGGGCACCCACAGCACCTCCCCTGTTGAGTACACCAGCGCCTTGGTCCCCGAGAAGTGGTTCACCGATGACAGGTCCGCGCTGCGCCACATACCCAAAGAGCTTAGTGTCCTTATTACTACACCCACACAAACTGCATTACACCCACATAAACTCCACTACACACACACACAAACTCCACTACACCCACAAAGACTGCAGAGCCTCCACCACACACTGACTTACTTGTTATAGAGGTAGATCTCTGGTTTCCATATCGTTTGGTAATGTACGTGCAACACATTAATCCCGTCGTATTGTTTGGTGTCCCAGACTAAATGCGGGTCGTGCCAAACCTGTGAGGCAGACAATAATAAATCTTTACACATCATCGAATTCCCATGCTTATCACGGACACGGCGTAAATTGAGTAAAGAGCCTTGAGAGTGTACCCGACAATATAGTGAACCTTATTGTCTGTCAAGTTGGTAAAGAGTGAGACAATTGTTTGATAAGTGCCGCCATGAGTGGTATGTATTCTTGAGCTCTGCATTTATCTCGCTCCTCCACCCGCTGTAACCATTCACACTGCTTCCTCCTCACTGCCATTGTATGTCTTTAATAATAATAATAATAATAATAAAAATAATAATAATACATCCACTCACACTTTTGATAAGCCTCAAGTTGATTGAATACATTAAAATTTCCCTTTACTAACCATTCTGCTCCAGGCGTTGACATTCAATATCTCTTTGCCTTCCTCAAACCACACGGCCATAACCTGGAAGCCGAAGTAAGCAGTGGTCGTGCCGTTGACGGTGCGGTGAGGGAGGGAGTGTTTGCTGTAGTTTTTTAGCAGGTCTTCACGCAGCTTGTCCTCCTTTTTCCAGACTGTATCCCCTGTCCAGGACATACACATTCACTTGTGACAGATAAAGATACAACTATTCCTGCCTTAAGTTTACATTTGCTTGGCGACATCTAACTGCATGTTGCTCTACTGTGATAATGAGCGGTGGGAATCTTTATGTTTAGGCTACAGTAACACCGACTTTTTATAACTATCGTTTAACAGTATCTAAAAAGTGGTAGGAATAACAAAGAAATACTGTTATTTTTGTCAGTTATTTCTCCATTCTAGGCGACACACAGCAATGGACGAGGGAATAAATATTCTTTTACTTTCATATAGTTTAATTGTTTTATGTGATAGTCGTGTGATCCTCTACATTAAATCGCATAATATGGAACATCATGTTGTTAATTAAACTTGTTCCTAGTTGAGAGACAGCAGGTATGGGTTGACAGAACGATGGCATGTAATTGGTGGTTTCATTAATCAAGGAAAGCTGCCAAAGTTTCCTCCGTTCACAACTCCCATCTTACACTTTAGGCTTCAATACATTAATTAAACAAATTATTAACACTATATACAGTACTCAATTGTCACGCCTCTTGTGTACTTATGAATTTCCCTCTTTTCACAATATTGTATTTCCTATTGTTAAGCGTTTTTGTTATTCCATCACTACATTCATTCCTGGGACGCCATATTTTCCCTTACACTCCATCTACTACCCTGTCACCCACTTTTGTTTGTAAATCTCTTATCACTATCATTTTTTTTCACCCCTGGAACCTATTCACTCATCATTCATAACCCGTCTCAACCTCCACGTTCAATTGACTCATAGTATCCTGGGAGTGACTCGGTGTAGTACTTCACCATGCAACGCCACGACTCAAAAACATCACGCTCTCTGACTCTCCCGACATCTCACCTTCCCTGGAAGATAAGATATGTTGTTGGTGTACCTGCAAAGACGCTGGTGGCTGCTGTCAGCGCTGCCATCACCACCAACTGCCACACCATCTTTCTCCCGCGTTCCTTCCCACGATTGATTCTTTCGTAGACGATCCAAGTCTCCTGTTGAGTACGCCGCTACCTCCCACCTTCCTGTACAGGTGACGTGTAATACTCGGTGTCCTAAGGCGTACACACACACACTCTTTAGCTTTACTTTGTTTTAATATTATTGAAGAAACTAGAAGTGCAACAGAGTGGTACGTGTTACGTGGTGAAGGCGACAGCTGGAGGGGTCACTGGACCTGGGAGGGCCGGAGGGTCACTGAGCGCCACGCTTCCACCAGTGTCAGAGGCAGCAGCGGCCTGGCACCTCCCCATTCTGTCCCAACTTACCGCCGCCGCTCTCCGCCACTCCACATTTTTGTTTTTACCGTATAGTACCTTATAGACCTCACTTGTTTCTACATGTTCGCAGAAAGTGGAACGTATTGGTATGACGCTGACTATTTTCCGGATTGTAACTCATTGGAATAAGAATAGACATTATTACACAGGTATTGTACTATACGCCTGGGGAGATGAAGGTCCCCATTAGTGTTGGTGTAAGTGGGTGAATTATGTAACCAGAGTAATAACCGTTGGATATGTTATTGTTCAGTACTTTACCCTTGTGGTGGCTAAGGGCGTGTTGTGAGCCATGAGCTGTTGTCTTTATGATTATGTTCGGCTGTAAGAGTTACTCAGATTATAACGCTATTTTATTATTATCTGCTCCTTCTTAAAAGTTCTTAAAAAAATAAAAATAAGCACAGCTATATTTCTTTAATTATTCGTTGGGAACTTAGCATGCTTCCCAGATGGGCGCTGTAAACGCTTCTGCGCTTCACCTTGCACAGGATGTAAGGGGGTGCCCAATAAACTAGCCCCCTCCGGGGCAATCTAAAAAAAAAAAAGGCTGTGCTCACGTGTGTGTGTGCTTAAAGAGGGGGGCAGAAGCGAAACACGCCCCGGGGGAGGAGCTGGTCGTGTTACACTGTAATCTGAGGTTGACGACACATGAAGATCAACGCAAACCTCAGCACCAGGGTGTTTGGCCTACTACTGGGTGAGGTGAGTTGTTGATCAGATGAGATACAGTGTGTGTGTGTGTGTGTGTGTGTGTGTGTGTTCTAGGTTCTACCTATCATTATCTAACTCATTTAAACACGCACACACACACGCACGCACACACACACAACTACAACCGCATCCAGCCCATACGTGCACGAACTGATCGCTATAAGAACAGCCCAGTCCCAACCATTGTAAAAATTATCAATAACTTGTAATAAACCAGTGTATTCACTCCCAGTATATACTACTCCTTGCACTGTCACTATGTTGAAATGCACTGTAGTTTGAGCTTTTCCCCATCTAGTTATTATATATCTTATTTGTATCACTTATGTTACTTGTATATTATTTGTAATTCGAAACCCATTCCCCAAATATGTAACTGTATATTTTCAGCCTTCTGGCTGCCAAGCTCTTTCAATAAACAGTTAATTATTATTATTATTATTATTATTATTATTATTACACTAGGTAGTCCGCCCACAGGTCAACCGGACTAAGTATCCCAGCAAATAGCCTCAGCCAACCGAGACTAAGGGGTGGAGATCCTAGTGTTACAGTTGTGTTATTTTACCCTGGTGTTATGTTCCGGTGTGTGTGTGTGTAGGGGGTGGAAGGAGTGGGAATGTGTGTGCATGTGTGTGTGTTCTCGCCTTCATAAAAATCTCGTGCACACACACACGCAACGGATACACTAACTACGAGTATATTGGTGTTGATCTAGACCTAACTGGCAGAGATAAACTAGAAGAGAGTGAGAGAGAGAAAAAAAACTTCTTTTTGTAAATTATCGTAAAGTCTTTTAGAATAGAGGATGGTTGCTCAAGTGGCCACGGGCAGAAGTTGCAGGTCAAATGGGCCCCAGTCCTAACGGGCCCCAACATGACCTTATCGATAAGTCCAATTGACTGATGATTGATAAGGAGAGAGAGAGGTTAATATTTTCTTTTGTGTATGGTGATGGTGATGGTAATTATGGTGGTGGAGATGGTGGTAGTTGTGGTGGTGATGATGCTGATGGTGTAGGTGGCAATGATGGTGAAGATAATGAAGATGGAGATTTTTTAGTTTCCTCGTCCAGCAGAAAACAACTGAGGCCATTTATCAGGATCAACGATTATATTTTTGGTGCACCTTTAACTAGCCCTTATGTTTGTTTACCTCAGGATGACAAGTAAAAGAAGCTGTGTTGAGGGAAGTATTTTATTTACGAGTGTGCTACGTGAGAGGTGACAAGGAGTGCCTTAACATCACCACCCACACACACAGGATCTAATATTTGGGTACACTCTTTCTCTCGCCCCCTATTGTGTATTATTTTCTTCACACATAGTCTCAAGCTTCAGCCAAGAGAAACGAATCTAAGGAGCATCTGAGTAGTGCCGCCCACAGGCTAAAGGCAATGATGCTCTGCGGAAAACACACCTTATGTGGATCATTGTTATGTGTCCATCATACCACACTGCGTCCGGGTCAGCAATCTGTCTTTGTTGTATGTTTCTAATAAATCACTAGTTAATGAAGAATTTAATTATCATGGACATTATGTAATTTGCTTTATTAGATTAAACAATGGACTTCATTAACACCACTCGAGCAGTACCGGTCACCAGCGCGGTCCTCGTGATATTTGTACACCCACTATTGCCTGTCTGTCATCTGGACGTGAGCAGTAACAGGACCCTGACCCACCAAGGCCCAGGTATAGTGTAACAGGTGCTGGCCAGTGAGGTCCTTGGCTTGTGATACACTGCTCGGCCCTGGTCCATGACTGTGCTGTGTTACATTTTTTTACTCTAGTAGGGAAATGTATGTCAGAATATACCTGTGTTGACATTGTTTGATCACCCCAACTTATTGCATGTGATGATTAAGCACCCTAATACTACATGGAGGGGTTAAGTTAGTGTGAAGTAAAGTTGGGGGCCTTATAGTATTTATCTGATCGAATTTGTTTAATATTCAGTAGACAGTAATTGTATGAGGTTAATATATAATAGATTGCGCTCATGTTTTCTTGTTTCTTTCATATACAGAAGATCAGACTCTGGCGACGTAGGCGATGAGGGTGATGACGAAGGTGGCGATGAAGGTGAGAGCAGCGAGGCGGTCGACGGAGGCGGCGACGAGGATCCACTCATGGAGGTAAGAGGCGGGGCGAACCTCCTCCAGCACCTCCCCGTCCTCCCCCCCTCCCCCACTCAGACCAACCTGTGGTGTACAGCCACATTTGAGCACAGCCTCAGTCCAGGTGACAAGAATTAATTTATCTCATTCTTATACATCATAACATCGAATATTATGCATGAATTTTTTTATTTCTCAGTGAATTACATCAGACTTAAGGTTACGTTTATTGATGCTGAAGTTGTCTGTATTTAATGTAACACGAGGCCGGCAGCTGTATGTTACCAGGATTATGTTCACACATCTATTAAATTTTGTCGGTATACTCACAGTGTTGGTAAGTGACAGGGAGAGGTACACCACCCACCTTATCAGTGTACTGCCGTAGACAGAGGATAGTGGCCAGTGGTCCAGTGAGTACTTTCTTAAGGGTGAGTGGGGGTGGATTAGAAAGGTGAGGACCATCAGTCAGGCGAATGAGTCCCGCACTTATCACCACACTCGTCACCACCACCGCCAGCGTCTGCCCGTAGAACTTGACTGTCCACACACACAAACACACCATGACAGTAGAAATTATATACTACCAGTTTACTTACCATACTATGTACTTTCTCTATCAAGAAAGTACATGCTATAATAAACAAAATATCACATGTAGATACAAATTTTATAAGTTTGAATGTAAATTTGGTGTCATGAGCTAAAATCTCAATATTATTAAAGATAAATTTCCCAGATAAAATTAAGGTTTATGAATTAAATGAATTAAGAAAAACAGGTTTATAGGACTATCACATGACTAGAAGGTATGACAGGCTGAGATTAAGAGGTCCTCATTGGGAGAGACTGGAAGTAATACAGTGGCTGAAGAAGTGAATGTTCCAGGGAGCTGTGAATGATGATGGCCAGTGAGGTTTAATAATAACTAGTTAGTTCTTTTATAGTCTTGACAAAGGAAGAAGAACGAAGTCTTTAAATTTCTTGCCAAAGCCGTAGAATACACAGACAAGATCTCTGACAATTTGAGTCTTAATTCACAGTTGAGGATCATTTATATAACATGAAGATGGCAGAACATGACAGAGGAGGCAGAGGGACCCCAGAACACCCTGGAGGATACAGCAGAAGGTGGTAGAGGGACCACAGAACACCCTGGAGGATACAGCAGAAGGTAGTAGAGGGACCCCAGAACACCCTGGAGGATACAGCAGAAGGTGGTAGAGGGACCCCAGAACACCCTGGAGGATACAGCAGAAGGTGGTAGAGGGACCACAGAACACCCTGGAGGATACAGCAGAAGGTGGTAGAGGGACCCCAGAACACCCTGGAGGAGGCAGCAGAAGGTGGTAGAGGGACCAGAACACCCTGGAGGATACAGCAGAAGGTGGTAGAGGGACCACAGAACACCCTGGAGGATACAGCAGAAGGTAGTAGAGGGACCCCAGAACACCCTGGAGGATACAGCAGAAGGTGGTAGAGGGACCCCAGAACACCCTGGAGGATACAGCAGAAGGTGGTAGAGGGACCACAGAACACCCTGGAGGATACAGCAGAAGGTGGTAGAGGGACCCCAGAACACTTTAGTGAGGAACCACCAGAGGAACGTCACTTACCGATGATGGGGAGGGAGGTGCCAAGGGGTGGGATGGCGTAGGCGAGATAAAGGAGCTGTAGGAGGGTGAGGAGGAGGGCCGTGCACCCTACCAAGAGCCGCCTGGGGTGGGTCAGGGGCAGCAGGAATTGAACCAGTGTTGTGACCGATACCACTGAAAACACACAACACTTAAATGATCAAGGGTGTTGTGTAATGATTATCTTGGCATGCTTTTTTTTTTAATGCAGAACCATTTATAATTATTTGAAATATGGAGTAGGTGTTATTTCAAAATGATGGCATACAACATACAGTTATTGTATGATAATTTTTTATGGCACAAACTGTCATAAGTGTCATTTTAAAGAAACTGCTGTTTTTGCATAATGAGATAACTTTTTATTGCTACAACGTAATGGAAATTATTATGTACTGTATATAGTAAGAATTTCTCACTTTCAATTAAGACTTCATTTGCCATCATAAGATAGCCAAGCTACAGCTAACCAGGTTAGGTTAGGTTTTCTATAAAACTTTTCATTTATATGCATCATGATGATCTACTCGTATAGGGTATAGTTGTGTGTGGTCAGGCAGAAGTTTTCAAAACAAATGCTTACAAGTTATCAATGCTGTACATACTCGTAGATTTACGCATGTGTTTGTACTTGTGGTCAACAATGTACCCCAAGTGAGGCATGCAACTGCCTGTTCTAACACACGGTGTAAAATTGGGCGGCCACCAATGGCACTGGTGTTTCACAAGGTACCCCACCTCATACATATAATTATATACATACAGAATAGATGTATACAGTATACAGGTATACATTAGTGATGTGGATGTGAAAATGACATGACATTTGTCATTAATATGAACCTCAAGACTCACCACAGGCAGGGACGATGACAGTGGAGGCAAAGGAGGGAGACACGCGGGTGATGTTGAAGGCGGCGTGCATGGTGAAGTAGGGCTCCGGGCAGCACTTGTACTTGAAGTCCAACCGCCGGAGGACCCCGCTAACAATCCGCCAGTGATATGACTTCTTCAGGTTGAAAAAATCCGTCATCTGCAATATTAACTTGTGAAGTTAATTTCCTCAGCACTACCACACTGTATTATTGTACTGAAACTGTCATCTTATAAAAGTGTAGTGGATTGTTTGAGAGAAGTGATGTGCTGGAGTACATTGTACAGGGAGGTTATGTGGAGAAATAGGGTAGATTTAATGATCCACTCATTATAACCGCTGTATGTGCAGTACTGTATACTGTAATATGTTTTACCATGTAGTTTTTTATAAGTTTCCTCCCGAACAACACTTGCCTCAGCTACAATTCGACCCGGATTTACTGTAAGTCAAATGTACATGAAACTTATGGTGAGGACAAATATGCTCACCTTCCTTGTGAAGTTTGGGTAACTGAGTTCGACCTGCCAGCCGTGAGTAGTCCAGGACCCGAAGTAAACATCACAGGACTGTGTGTCGTAGGGCCAATAGGTGATGTCCATGGGGCAGTCGACGGCAATACGTGCGGGCGGGACCCATAAAACGTCGCCATGAAATACCAACATATGTGTGTTGGCGTAGTGGTCTATCTCCGACGTCTCTGCACTGACAACCATATGTTTTTATTAGATTTTGATCACAATATCAATTATCAGCATTTTAACTAATCTCCTTGTAGACTTGCCTCTTTGACTCACTCTTTTCAACCATGATTTTTTCTTTAAAGAATTTTTCCTCAATACTTTAGTCAATGGGCCAATTTTAACCAAAGTAAGCAGGAAATACTGTACAGTACAGTACAGGGTACGTTATCTTTAAGGATTGGGATTACGTTTTTTTTTTTACAGGGAGTAGCCAACCCGGGCATAGGTCATCGACCCACAACGCGGTCTAGGGGGAGAAGAAATAAGAGTAAAAAGAAATTAAAAATAGAAAAGAAAACTATCTTTTTGAAACGAGACAGATTGTGTGAGTATGGAAACACAGAAGGCAGATCAAATGTAACCCCTGCACTGAAGGTTATATACTGTATGTCATTTGTTTGACTACGTTTCCAAATAGAAATTAATGTACAAAGTGTAGTCATTCTAGTAAAGTTGATACAGTCTGGTTCCCTTACTGTGATCGCTACCACAGATATAGGTTTGAATAAGTTCACATTGTCCGCACGATGAAAATGAAAGGTTTTATTAATATATAAGTATGTAATGTGCCATGTTAATATTGGCGGGCACAAGATATACTGACTTACTTGTTGTAGACAGTTATGTCGGGTTTCCATAGCTCATCCTCCTGAAAGTGAACTTCATGCAGCCCGCCGTAGTCCTTGGGGTCCCACGACAGTCTTGGGTCATGCCAGAACTGAGGGACCATACCTTGTTACGGCACCACATCTCACCACCAACCCCATACATCTCCACCACCATACATCACCACCACCACACATCACCCTCACCACACATCACCACCACCACACATCACCCTCACCACACATCACCACCACCACACATCACCACTACCGCCACACATCACCACCACCGCCACACATCACCACCACCGCCACACATCACCATCACCACATATCGCCATCACCACACATCAACTTTACACATCATTACAGGAAACTGCTGTTTTAATAAGTAATGAACCTGGCAGTTGGTTCAGGGTTAGGAAGAGGTCAGAGAAAGCTGTGTTCTGTCACCAGCTTTTCATAATATTTATCCAGAATTTTTAATGAGAAAGTAACGATATAGAAATAAAAATTAATATTAAAGTAATTTCAAATAAATGTGATGTAGATGATACATTTTTTATTATGGATAGTAAAGAGGTATTATAAAAACTGGTTACAGATTAGTGAAAAAAGGTGAAGAATATGGGCAGACTTTATTCTGTAAAGACAAATACAAAAGTTGTTTCCAAAGTAGAAATAAATCCTAAAATATAAATTATGGTGGACAAAAGGGAAGTCAAACTAGTGTGAAAAAAAATTGTACCGCATTTAGGGAGTACTGTACTGATACATTATTTATGATGACAGATGGGTAAAAGAAGTTAAAACAAGAGTAGCTCAAGCAAAAATAGCCCATGATTACCTCAATAGACATGACAACAAGGGGAATTAATTTAAATTTGAGAAAAAATGTGCTGAAGTGCTATGTATGGTCAGTACTGTTGTGTGGGACAGAAGTATGGGCACTATCAGCAGACACCAGAAGGAGGTTAAAGGCCTTTGAAATGTGATGCTCCAGGAGAATGTTACAAATAAGTACACTGTCAAGAAAACAAAGAAGAAAGTACTAAAATTAGCAAAAACATTGAGACAAATACTTGAAAGGGAAAATTTAATCATCAAATTAGGGATGAGTGAATAATGGTGGAAATATTAATGGGCAAAATTGAGGGTAAGAGGCCAGGGAAAGGTAGAGACTGGATGGATGAATCTCCAGCTATGTTTGATGGCGATATTGTACTGGGTTGCATGTGACACCGTGTGCATGATTCAGTGTACTGTACACAAATGTATGTGATAGCCTGTTGTTAGACAACTCGGTACTGTACTGTCTTTCATTACAGTTTTGTTGCAAAAATCACAAGTACAGTATTTATACAGTTCAAAATGTATTTTCCAGTGTGATATTCAGATGTACTGTACAATGTAAGGGAAGGAGTAGGGTAACAGGTATGCATAAATACAGGTACCTACCATGAGAACCCACAAGTTGAGGTGGAGGACCTGGGTGGTCTCGTCGAACAACAAGCCTCGCACCACAAAGTCGAAATAGACCTGTGTGGTGCCATTGTGATTGCGCTCAGGCAGGACGCGCTTGTCATAGTTCTTCAGCACCTCATTCCTGATTCTCTCATTCATATTCCACCAGTCTTTCTCTGAACCAGAAAAGACTCTTACTGTTTTATTTCTCAACCGGTGAAAAATAAGTTTTATCACAGTAGTACGTCATTTAACGACTGCAAGTTAATATCTTACAACAAATTAGAACTTGACAATGTTTTCATTGATTGTGAATAACAATTCATTTATGTTAAGAGCCAACCATACAAACCTGTAATTTTGTCAGGTAAGAATGATGATGATGAGAGAGTGTATATGTGTGTGTGTGTGTGTGTGCAGATCTCACAAGTATGAAGAGGTGTTGGATGTATCTTACCTGAAGCAGCATAATCAAGGCAGACTGCAACCATCACCATCAACAGTAGGCGCTCACCATTCATGTTGCTTCACTCCTCACGCCCGCACCTGCTGCCTCACTCCTCACGTCCACACCTGCCACCTTACAGAATCCTTCGCTACTCGCACCTTACCAACCAGAATGAACTCTTAGCATAGCTCAATCTTCCTTGCTCCTGGATGAGAAACTCAAAGTGGCGAGTCTGAAATGTTAATCACTTTAGGTAGCAACATCTGCAATTTTTAATTAAATTTTCAAATGTGAATTACTATGACAGGTCACTGGAAACATTGGGTAAACCTTTGAGTACAGTCACAAACAAAAGTTCTGTCGCCTCTTCTGCTGCTCCACAAAACCCGAGATTACTTACACAGTTGAGAATACTGATTATATACTGTAATCTGATTATTATTCTAGTAATAATAAGGAGTAAGATAATCCACCATTCAAAATAATAATTGTATTTGGTATTTTAGTGATAGTTCTATGTTACCATTACTCCAGGTGTACAAGTACTGTAAGCATGTTGCATTACCCTATTTTTGATGAAAGAATCATTAGTTTTAGTTCTTTGCTGATATTTCACATATTGTATTTAGAAATAGTGACACTTTTCCAGTACTGGTAGAGGACAGATGTTAAGAGTACAATATGTTTCCTGGTGAGCCCCACACTGGCACTCACTAGCACTATGTAAACACCTCACGTCTTAATAATAATTTTTCCAGGTCTACTGTACGTTAGTGACCAGTGTAGTACACTACATGGTGAGGACCAGCCAACTCTTACAACTGTATCCTCTACAACCTTTATAAGGTTGGTGACAAATAAGTAATTTGTTTAAATTATTTTACTTTATGTTTAATTTTGTTGCTCTATGTTGTACTGTATACTTTATCATGTTTAAGGTGTTGTGTCTGTTGTCTGGATATTTCTTCGGTACCAACATTAACTTCGCTTTTACATTACTATGATGTGGTTATTGTATTCTTCACTTGTTCTTTCTTTTAGTTAAGTTGGTGAGGTTTATTATGTCATTCTAGTAGTGTAGTTAAATTTGGACGTGGTAGAGATACAGCTGCAGCATGCCGAGTGTCTCACTCCGGTGACTGACGAGGCAATATTGTAGTGTTGGACCCCCAAGCGCAGTTGAATAAGGTGACTGAATCACACTCACACAAATAAACACATAATATAATTCAGAAATTCTCTCTTCCTCCAGAAGCAAAGAGGAACACTAAAGAATTCCACACAAGATGAATGGATCCTAATTATTCACTTTGTTTGTCATGATGTGTGAATGAGTCTCATCGTCCCCTCTTGCACTCCAGTTCTATGCACAACATTTATTCACTTTCCTTCTTCTGTTCTCGTCCTTCTTACGTCACTAACATTTCCACTGATTAAACACCTTAAGTACTGACACACCTGTCTCTCACACGGTCTACCTCTTCCACGTCAACGTGCAGCTGCACTCTCTTACATGTTCTTCACCAAACTATTCTTCAGGATGTGTTTCACTGTGTCTTGTGAATATATACTTTATGATCATGGTGGATGTCACTAATGGGTGGTTCATGGCCAGTGACTTGAGCTACACTATCCAGGGAAATTTATTGATTTGGCATTATGATGCTTTTATCAGTAAATTCAGTGGTAACTAATGATACAGCCTCCCTGCTGCCTTTGTTTTCATTCCACTTAATGTACAGTTGAAAAATATGAAAATAAAAAACTTTTATGATCAAACTGTCAACTAGCAGCCACAAAAAATAAAGATGGGGAAGTGTGGTGGAGGATGAAGGCTGAGTGGGAGGCTTACTTGTGTGTGTATGAGAGTTTCTTCTTATTGCTGCGGGACCACTCACTGTCCCTCGTTATCACGCTGCCCACTGTCCTTATACACCCACCTCTCATCTATTATATACCTGGGATACTGTACACAAGGGGCATGGCTAAAACACTAAAGGAGGCGGGGTTTATGTACATTGGAGGCGGGGTTAGTATGTATTTTGATGAGGGTTGTTGCACTGCAGGGACGAGTTTTGTCGTGACAAGGGGGGGGGCGTGACATGGCAGGTGACAAGGGAAAAGATTGTGACACTGCAGGTGATGGGGTGGGTGACCTGCTTGTCAACAACATGAGACACGATCTTTGGGTACAGGGGCGGACACCATCACATGCCCACAATGTGTTGCTGATGTGTTATTTGCAAAGCTTCAATGATAACATAATTTTAGGGAGATAACCCGAGACAGAAGAGAAGGAAGTGTACGTGGTGTGTATAGCTTAAAGGGAAACAGTACATGATGGACGCAAGCTTCCTCAGTGTTTGGGAAGAGCAATAATGTACTGTTTTGTGTTGTTTTTCATGTCAACCAATAGAAGAGAAAAGCATTGGACAGCTGCTTGTTCTCTGCCAAATGATACTTGAAACTGCCAAGAAGTTATTTAGCTTAGTTCATCGAGGACCAGAGTGAGCTATAGTCGTGTGTGTGTGTGTGTGTGTGTGTAGTATTTTTTATTAAAAGCCTGTGTACATTTCCCTAGAACTTTTAACTTGGGTTGATCTAAATATGATGAAAAACTGTGATTTTTTTTTATTTGTGTTTAAATTTGATATTCAATTTATGTAGTTATTTTAGATCTTTGAGTACTGTTTCGTAAGAACATTAAATTTCATACTAATTAGGCAATATAGCTGGTAATAAATAGACATAACTTGGGCTTAATGATAGTCACTCCAAATATGTGTCATGAGACTGTTTTCTTATAATTGCTAAAACCAGTTTCCTTGTTAAATAAGTCTGGTCTGATATTGATCAAACATCGTAAGGTGGCGAGACTGGATAAGTTCAATAATCGAGACGCTATGCCCACAAGGACAAAGGTTGTTGATGTCAGATTAGTGACTTTCCTCCCAACTGAATGATTACAACCTCTCACTATCTGTTTACCTTTCTTTACTCTGTTTTAGTGATTTGCTATTTAATGAAAATTACAAACGACTGATGTCATCTGCGTGGTGTAGAGTTCTGGAGGATACGCTATACATGTTAAAATTTACTGAACATTTTTATAGTTACCAGAAAGTGGCCGTCTCTCATTACTGTCAGGGGATGTGATGATGCAGTGAGTGGGTGTTAGGTGTGGGTGGGGCAGGTAAAGGGTGTGAGGGGACGGGTGAGGGGTGTGGGTAGTCAGGGGTCAAGTGAAGGATGTGGGGAGTGAGTGGGTAGGTGTGAGGTGTGAGGGGGCAGATAAGGGTGTGAAGGCATGGATGTGAGGTATGAGGGAGGCAGGTGAGGGGTGTGAGGAGTGAGGGGACAGGTGAGGGGTGTGGGTAATCACGGGACAGGGAGGGGTGTAGGTAGTGGGGGTGGGGTGGGGTAAGGAAGGCAACATGGCCATGGGGTGTAGCTTGTGTGAGTGACAAGTGGTGTAGGCGGGGCTTATCGCATGACTGATACTGCTTACATTGGGCTGCGTAATGTGACGTCTAAAGTAGTTTTTACATAACCCAAATACACATTGCAGAAGTATAACATTAATCCCCTATAATAATTACCATTATTTCAAAGCTTGTATTAAAAAAATCGTGACCTATACAGTTCATAAAATTTGATCACAAATTCAAATATTCAAGCTTTCATGATTGGTGTTCCTGGTGTACTCACTCCAAAAACTATCTCTACAATTTTGTGTAAGACAATATGACACAACAGACAAAGGATTTTGACAACCCTACTGAGACAACAGGAGTCAGTGTTCATTTTGAAATTCATCAGACCGCTCTGTAAAGATACTTTTTGGAGCAAGTACATGATAATTTAACACAGACTAATAACAGAGTAACCCAGTACAGTACAGTACAATTTATGAGTCATTTCAATCTGGTTGCATATTAACCATCCATAACTGTCTTTGTAATGACCTCAGATAATTAGAAATATACCTGTTCAGTACTAAGAATGTTTTGGTGCTTGAACACTATTTGGATAGGCATTGAAAGGCAAAAATGTATAAAATATATATTTATTTTTTTAAGAACATTGTCTTTAAAACTTAACATATAATAAATTATAAATACAGTACAATACAGTACAGTAAAGTACAGTACAGTACAGTACAGTACAGTACAGTACAGTATATATAAATACTGTTAATAATATTTTAGATTAAGTTTGATATTCCCACATATACTGTACAGTATTTTCATATTTTTAACAAGAATTTTTCACAAAAATATCAAATCTCAGATTAATAATAGCACATACATAAACAAAATTATATTAACATCTAGACCAGAGCAAAACAGAATAAAAGTCAGAGATGATGATAATGCACATCCATATCTAAAAACTTGCTACACATAACTTTACATCTTTGTACAATGAGGAAGGAGCACGGCAGTCATGCCTATGGGACCCACTTTCACAATGAGGAAAAAGTCATACCTGCCTATATGGAACCCAGGTTAATTATTATGTAGTGTCTTCATACTAAAGCTTGGAATTCTCTGAGCCAATTTTATGATCCAGGTTAAACTTGCCATGTCGACCTACTCCACCAATAAATTTTTGGGCTCCAAGAACAGATTCCTGTGAAAATATGCAAAATATAAAATCAGTGATATACTGTATACATAGAATCTGAAGAATGGATAATCCACTTTTAATTATTTTGAACTTCATAGTTTTCAAGAATTGTCTTATTGCTTAAATTTTATTATTTTATTGCCTGAAAGTAATGACATAGACCCAGAAAATTACATAAAATTAATAGGGACCTAAAGTTTTATGGGTGAAAGCAAGACAATGTCATTGTAATTGTCTAAGATATATTTGAGAAAGGATTATTTGCTTAGATACTTAGTAATAGATATGGAGTTTCCTTTATTATGATATTGGATCACAGATGTTCTTGACTACTTGTAACTTGTGTTTGCTTATTAACTTTAATAAAACTCAGAGTTCTACCTTGATTTCTCCATGATGGGGAGCTATGCTTTAGGGAGGTTTCTGGTTTATAGGGAACATATTTGCTGCTACAGATAACTCATAAACCATCCTGATATTTTCTTTATGGGAAATCAGAGAATGTTAAATAGCTACGTACCATGAAATTTGGTGTGAAACTTCATGTCAAGACTTGTGATGCCAAGGAATAAATTAAGGCCTTTATTTTTTAGTCTTTGCAATTTTCAGGGTAATTAGTAGTTGTAATGATGCCTGGAAGATTTCAATGACAATTTCAATGCTAATTACTCGCCAACAATGGGTTTCCGAGGTGCAATTTTGGTGTTTTTGTTATTCAGGATGCAGGTACTTAATTTGTTAAAACCCCTTAAATACCAATTTTGAGAGAAAAGTATGTTTTTGGCCCATAATTGGATTTTGTTGAAAATCTCAGTACAGTATAAGTACTCCTACACATGCTGATTATGAATCTATGGTCCAGAGGGTTAGATGTGTTCCAAGGTTGGAGTAACCTGGTATAGTATCTTGTTTTTTGCTTTCTCTTCCTTTTATTTATGAAGAAAGTTATATTAAAGCTGAAGAAGACTGTTCTAATGGCTCCTTGTTAGCTTCAATTTTTAGTGAGAGAGAATGAGCTCATGTATCACTGTCCTCAATTCTTAAGTGTCTTCTGTGGGACTCACTCACTCTCATGGTTCAAACCAGTTGGAAAGTAAAATGTATGTGTATGTAGATGCTCTACCTTATTGGTCAGTGTTCATTAATGGTACACTGGGCAGTTATTGTTCCATAACATTTTAATGGTGGGTTAAATGCCAGGTCTAGTAGTGTCTCTCCACTCTTTCATGGTTAGGAAGTTCACCTTGGTTAGCCGGGTTGAATTCAATGAACATGAAACCTCTGAGAAAACATCTTTTTTGCAGCTTTGGTGATTCCTTTCATTGAGGATCTGAGCAGCTGCCATTTAGTTCACAGTTACAATAGTCTGTTCACTCAAACCTTACAACTAAGGCCTTGGAGAAGTTTGTAACAAGGCAGCTGATTGGCTGGCAGACAGACATGCAAAGTCCCCACAATTCTTTAGTATCTAATCTATCATATTTACATTCTCATATTTTAAGGGATAATAAATATTCTGTGTTGATCTTTGATAATTTCTGAACTTGGGAGGCAAAAATTAGCTTGTGAAATACTGGTAACATATCTTAAGGAGAAGAAGAAAAAGGTTACAAAATTTCAGCGACATCCTCCACCGCACTGCATGACATCTTATAGTGAGGAAGAGTTTATGTTCCAGGACTTGTCTATCCCTTAAATTTACTGGGTGTACAAAGTTGCTTGATTATGAGTCAGCTGTAAAACAAGATTTCAGGCTTTTTGAATTATATTGAGGATAACCAGGTACATTATTATTCTTTTTACCAATTTCATATATATTGATCCACATTGATTACATTACCTTCAAAATTATTGGAATTCCATTTTCTGATTCAAATTGTAGACTTTCTTGTAAAGATTTTGCAGAAAATGTGGCATGTAATGCAGAAGCTCGGTCAGCTAACATACATTCTTGAGGAAACTTAACCAAAGATTGAGCTAGGTTGACTGCTTGCCCAACAGCTGCAATTCAAGATAGAAATAAAATATAGAACTGCAATAATTCTGAAAATTATAGTTTTACCTCTAAATACATCATGAAATATACATAAAACCTGAAACATTTTACAATATAGTACACAACAGATTAACCATTTTAATGGATGGAGATATAGATAATGGTGTGGTAAGTGAAGTGATTAAAGGTGGAGGAGAAATTAGTATTGATTGACAAGGAAATTTTGTATGGTTGTCTGGAAAACCAAGAAAATGCCAGAATATTGGTTGAAGTTATTGGTTGTTCTCAGGTACAGGTATACAGGGAAGGGTACTTGAAAGAAGTGTGTTATATATAAAGAAATTAGTCATTTGAGCATGGATGGAAAGATAGTTATTGTGTATACCATAAACTACTCAACACATTCTGTATACCTTAATCTACCTCACACAAAAGCATGAAAGGGGTAAAGTAATAGCTACAAAGATAAATTGTATTCAAAGCCTTACCTGTACCACATGCTACGAGTCGGTTAGCAAGTCCCCACTCTAATGCTTCTTTCCCTTTAATTGCCCTGCCGGTAAGGATGAGATCAAGAGCACGGCCAAGACCTACAATGGCAGGAAGGCGAACTGTCCCGCCATCAATTAGTGGAACACCAAACCTATAATATTTGAGTTAATTTAATTACTGTATTGTACCATACTGTATTTAATAGCCTTCACTCCCACCCCATACACTTGAAATGCCTCCCAAAATGCTCTTCTGTTCACCCTATCATATTCCTTTTCCAAATCTATTATAAATCATTAAAACCATCTGTAAGTATAAAAACCAACAAAAAACTTATTAAAACATTTAGTACCCGGCACTCTCATTATGATACCTAAAGCTCTTAGTTAAACGAGTCTGGAATTCTTTGGCACATGACTAATATAAAGAAAAAAATCCTTTTACAGTGTCATAAGTTTCTTTTAGTAAAGGTACAAACCTTCTACAGAAGACTCCCATTACTGCTGTGTCTTCCACTACCCGGAGGTCACACCACAAAGCTAATTCAAGCCCACCAGCCACTGCAAAGCCCTCCACAGCAGCTATCACAGGTTTCTTGGTTTCATAGTGTGTTGGGCCCTGCAATAAAAATTTAATCATGAATGTCAAGTTACTAAACATAAAACACAAGCATAGGAGCATGGTGGTCGAGTGGATTCAGCGTTTGCCTCCTGTTCCAGGGGTCGGTAGTACGATTCCGAGGTGCTCCCAGTTCACCCAGCTGTAAATGAGTACCGAAGTACAACTTGGGGCAGTAAATGCAGTTGAGTGCAGTACCTGCCATACTGCCATCTTGTGTACCGAAGGCTTAGTATACAGTAGACCCTTGCCATTCGCTGGTTTGTGATTTGCGATTTCAACGATTCACGGTAAGCAGATGGTGGCTAAGGTGGCTAGTATGCAGGCCTTTTCCCGCAGCACAACGATTCACCCCACGCATTATCTTGCGTTGTACTCTCAAAAGTTTAGTGTTTCTGTGTGAAATGGACCCTAAAAGACTGCCTAGTGCCAGTGCTAGTGATGCTAGTGGAGTGAAATGTAAAAGGCAGAAGTCAGTGAAGACCCTGACAAAGAAAGTTTTAATATTAGATAAGTTAAAAGAGGGGATGAGTGCTGCTGCGGCTGGTCAGTTGTTTGGTATAGGTATACAGTAGAGCACTAAGGTAGTATAAGTTGCTATTCGCGGTTTTGCCAATTCGCGCCATTTCTCGGAACCTATCCCTCTCAAATGGCAAGGGTCTACTGTACAATGTGTTGTATCCACACTGTCCCTAATGGGCAGTCATGAGTATGGGACCCACTTTTCAATATCCATAAAGAAAAAGTATTTTACACCTAACAAAAAAAATTTCTACTGTCCCTTTGAGCCAAGAAGGTGCCACTGAGGTTATTTCCCATGAAAGCTGTCCATTTTTTTTTTAAATTTCTAGAGAGAGAAAAACAAAAACATATTGACCTCCATTAATTTCACCCATGAACAACTGTGTCTGTCTTAGTTACTTGGTGGGTAACAAGTGGAAGAAATTTCCTCCCAGACTTTGTAGTAAAAGTTTCTATCACTGGAGTTGACTCTTGAGATAAAAGGCCCTGAATTAGTAAGGCAAGATCTAGAGACCATTTTAATGGTAGTGGATAAGTTCTTAAAAAGATGATCTCCTTCCACTTGAGGCTGCTAGCTCTGTATCTACATTAGGCTTTTAAATTAAGGTCACATTAATTTTGTATCAATACTCTACTGCAGAGCACCCTGCACCCCTATTTTTCATACACTGGGATAAGTGAAATTTTAGCTAGAGTTCAAGGTATCTGACTAAACAAATTGGTTGGGAGATGGAGAGGCCTATTTTAATTAAAGCGAAGCTTGCTGGAATAATCTACCATCTACAAAAACCACTTCAACTTCAGGGGTGGCTGTTATGGACTTTATAATATGAGCTAATCATGTGATGGCATTCCAGTGATATTACTTTTGAAGAAATGTAGCTTGTCCACAACTCTGAAGAAGTTTTGTTACCCGATGGGTGTGAGACTGCTTTCTGTAGGGAAAGGCTACCTGATCAGTTAGCACAAACTCACCATAGGTCCTCGATCACTTGAAGAAAGTCTCTCTGGAGGCTTCTCACTGAGCTCTTTCAAGTCAAATCCAGCACAAAAGTTGCCTCCTACACCATATAGCACAGCAATTTTTGCAGAGTCATCCTTATCAAAGTCTTGAAATGCTGCAATTATAATAATAACAAAAGTGTAAGTACTGTACTTCACTCTATGGTCAGCATGGAGCCATTTTACTTATGTCCAAGTACTGAACAAGTCAAAGTTAATTCTTCTTGCCAGAATGTTGCCACTGGCACGAATACTATACATTTTAACTTTAGATCTGTAGTACATAAAAATTTGAGAATATATAAAGATTGTAGATATTGTATTAAAAGCAAACCAACGATCAAATGAATATGGAGACAAAATGTGTAGGACAGTACAGTATAATACAGTACAGCACAGTATAATACAGTACAGCACAGTACAATACAGTATAGTACAGTATACAGTAGTACATAAAAGCTGGGAGAAGTTTATATTGTTCATATAAAGTAGAAGTATGTGTATGAAATCTTGATTATGAGACAAAATTGGTCTTTTTATCTTGTAATGTACCATCAATATTATAGCTTAATCTTTACTAACAACTCACTGAAGTATTTATGCCATCATCTCTCCTAGTCCTCAATATTGTGATCACTTCCTTATTTCTGCACCAAGATCTCTTCCTTATGCTTTCTACCTTAATCCCATAGTACAATACTCTACTGTACACAATTCACTTGAAAGACAGTAGGGCTGATTAGGATGGCTGTGAGTTCTACTCATTAGTCCCTTAGAATTTCACCACTGAAGTTGGCAGTTATACGAGAAAAGTATATAAAGTACTGTACTGCAACTACAGTTCAGTATAGTATCAATTTGGAAAGTGACCTGTTTATTTCCCACTTTATCCTCACCACAAGGCACATTTCAAGAGTAATAAATGGGGCTTAACTAAGATTTCAAATTATACCCATAATGCTTTTTACTAACACATAATCAGTATAATAAAGAGCATACAGGTAATGGGATTTGAAAAAAATAATAATACTGTAATTTGAGGTTAAGTAATGAAAATGTAATTGAAGTATGTAATTCCATTTTAGGAAATTAAGTAGCAATTCACATAAACATAGAGATCATCATTTTCATGGGGTCATTCATCATTAACAAAACTATAGAGCATTGGCTAAATCGATTTATCTTGTTCAGTAATTTTCCTCCAAATTTACACACCTGTATTTGTATGGAATACTGTACCTTGTAGTAGAGCCACTGCTGTTGAAGTGTTGACACAGTTTCTCTTTTCTGGTCTGTTTATACCAATCATTGTAATTTCTGGAAGATGTTCAACTATAACAGTGCCTGAAATATTTTTAAAAATTAGTAATCTTTTTCCTTTGCTGTACAATACTCTATCCTATTATATCTAGTTCCAGTACAAGGTTATTGCAAGTATTTAGTAGGTTTTAAGCACCATTTAAAACTGAGGATTACACTATTTGACAGAATATTTAAACTAGACTGAAGCAAGAAAGTCGATCCCAGAAGTCATTTGAGCAAAATCATAACGGTACAATATAGACTTTATACTTTATCAAAGTATAAGATCAGTGCATTTTAGTTTCTGTCATGGTGATGACTATCTAGTGCACCCCTAATCAAGACTGCCCACAATGTCCTAAAAACACCAGGAGCTTCAATCTGCTTGTATTAAATTCTTTATTATGAAGCCTTATCATGGAAAGCAGAGCACCACAGCAAAAAATGTATGGTATGGTAGTTCAAGAGATTTACAGCAGATGAGGGAAGATAGTTTGTTTGCTTTCAATTACAGGGATAAACTTATGAGAAAAAGAAAAGGAAAAAGAAATATACATCAACATTTATTCATACCATCAATATGGTGTTCTTTATTTTTCTGGCTTCTTCTGTGGTACTGAAATCATGTTCTCAAACTTCATTCCACAGTTTATATCCTTATCTAACTTTAATTCAGTTACTCTAGCAATATCCATCAAAACTACCAGGATACTGTACATTAGCCTACCAGCCTCCCTAAACTGAAAAAGTAAAAAAATTATATCTAACATCATCATCGACATATCAATTGTCATTATTAAAAAAAAAAAAAATACCCATAAAACTTAAATTCAGATTATACTCTTAAAAAGTTCTACGAGAGTAAATTTGAAGAGTAATGTATAAACTTTGGTACCTTCTTGAGCACTGCTTTCAGTCTTTCCTGAGGTGGACATGGCCTTCGCACCAACTATGGACCGACATATAGATAACAACCTGCTTCTTCTTCCCAGTGCAACAAGCGCAGTCATGATCCTCTTTGATACTTTGTAGTGCGTTTCAGTGTACTATTCAAAGGTGTATCATACCTGCCGGGGCTGAAATATAAATTGCACATTAGTACTTTCCTAATGCATGTATATAAAACTAATATGTGGTACATGTACTTTAATATTTCTATAGATAGTACAGTACAGTAATATACAATATAAAAATTTCTTTTCCTAACAATGCATTATGTTTAACTTTCACACCACTAAAATCTTTCAAATTCAGTACGGCAAACTAAAATTGATTCCAAAGAAGTTGTCAGAAAAATCAGATAATTGAGAAAAGCAAAACATCTTGTTAAGACTTCATCAAACAAAATGTATATATTTTTTCTATTCCACACTTGCAGCACTTTGTAATAATATTTGTTATTTTTGGTTTATTTACACCAAACCTAATGATGACTGGTGCTACTATAGTGTGCGGTCTACACTATATTTAGGTTAGGTTAGACCAAAGACATTTTTGTAGGCTGCAAGCTATAGTAGCACCCAATGACTACCGTACATTGGATTGGGTTATGTTTGGTTTATTCATAAGGTCTTGATAATTGGTTTCTACAACTTTACTTTTCTGTTTATTACAGAGATTTAACACTTAAATAGAATACTGTGTAGTGGATTCCTCCCCATCCTGAGTGTGAACCAAGTGGTGACCCCCGGAGATTCACACTCACACAGGAATGGAGGAGAAATATCCCGTACCCCACAACTGTAATGTAATGACAACACTTTGTGACTAAGGTTAGATTAGAGTTAGGGTAAAGATTCTAATAATTACCTACAACTTAAATTATTCTATTCATAGGGAAGCCACAGGTTAACCCTATAAATAACAAGGGAGCTTTACTGTACACTATAAGGTGCTGTATCTTTACTGATGTTTATTTATCACCAGTTTTACGGGGTCATATATTGACTGAGCTTAAATAGATAATTATTATCGCCTTCCATTCACTGATGATTCTCAACTTAAAATTTTTTCTTGAGTATTCCCTACCCAGTGAGTATCTCTAAACTCCCTAATTTTAACTAAACCGAGATATAGCCATATAAAACCTGCAACCGGAAATACTGACGACAGTGCATTGCAGTTTTATGATCACTTATGTTCAATGTAAAATAGCCGAATTGGTAATTGTAGCATATAATGGGCCTCATCATTAAAAAAAAAAAAAACTTTAAATGTAGCATCTAGTATTTTTATGGTTGTAGAACTTGTAGTGTTGACTTTGAAACACCGCGGGGAAAAATTGAATGTCTGCACGGAAGGTTTGTGTACAGTTTGGCTCAGGGGAGAGCGTGTGTGGGGCCAAGTTAGACTTTTATCTGAAATGTTTAGAAAAAGTTCTTCATTTCCTACTTTACTGATTGTCCGTAACTCTGCGGAATGCACGGATGATATCTGAACAACATTTCGAAAGTAAGCTTATGCTGTTGGTTTTAAAATAATTAGTACAAGCCGTAGGCCTACTACACATGTCATTGTAGAGCACGTGTAGGTAAATGATCAAAAAATCACAAGTTACTGTTTTTTTATACCATATTCACGTGACATAATTGGTCTTATAAACTATATATAACATTGCCCATACATGGATAACTGCTTCATCAGAAACCATGTGCGAAAATTCGTTGTGTCTAGAAACGAGATATTATTTGATACTGTTTCATTGTTCCAGTTATGTGGCTGTTACATCAGGAAAGAAATTATTATTTTTCAACCTTTACAAAAAGTACAGTGCCTCCAGCGCGTACTCTAAGCGCACCGTTTCTTTTTAGTGATTACAGTTCCGACTAGTGTTGTTTATATTTTATCATCACAATTACAAAACCTTGCAGCCTAGGCCGTACTATACTGCCTGTGGGTATGTGTCAGGTTATCGGTTAGGTTGCCTTTTTTATAGACTACCCCCAGAAGGAGTTGATAGAATTGGAGGAAACTGTGAGCAAACGTTATTTATAATACACCTATATATTGAATAGATAAATGGAAACGAGAGTGCACAGAACCTATTTGAACTTGACCTAACCTAAAGTAACCTACCGAACAGAAAACTTTTTAAAGCATATC
The DNA here is from genome assembly GCF_018991925.1 of Homarus americanus. Taxonomy (NCBI): domain Eukaryota; kingdom Metazoa; phylum Arthropoda; class Malacostraca; order Decapoda; family Nephropidae; genus Homarus; species Homarus americanus. Next base: position 2,414,742 of record NW_024744839.1, read on the forward strand.
TAACGACACTGAATGGATTTTCTTTTCCATTTGTCTATTTAATAGATTGTAATTGACGTTTCCACAAAGTTTCGTCCAATTATATCAACTCCTGGTGTTAATCTAAAATATCTACCTAACCGACAACCTGTCAAATATCTACAGCGTTTTGCATTTCAACTATTATAGATACAGTATATGGTTTTTGTTCATGGTGGAACATTACTTAGACATTTAATAACATTTGGCCCCGTGACTAACTTTAACCGATCGCCCCCCCCCCTTAAAAAAATCCAGGGGTGAACTTAAAAAACAACAACAAACGTGAGAGTCAGTATCATGAGACCTGACTGTTAAGGCATTTACGGACCAGCAAACACAAAGAAACAAACATTGCCAGAAAATCAATATACTACGTAGCCAGGTTACGCCTAGTAACAAGAAAACGTGACTGACACTTCAGTTTGGCGATTTCCGCATTTTATATATAGAGCAGACAGAACATACGAGTCACTGTATCTGCTGATTCTTTGTTAACTTTAATAATCGACACATTAACACTTCATAATTATACAGTATCTGTTATATGGAAGGTTTATTATTATTATCATTAACGATTTAAATACCTGTACACGTATAAATTTAACTTTGCTGCCCGGTTATGACTGTTGCCTGGCTAATTTTTAGAACGTTTCTGAAGTTTGTAAATATTGCTCGTTGGAGATACATTCATTGATTATTTTTCTTCATTTTTCTAAGGAATAGTTTCTGTAATTATTTTAGAATGATCTGTTTAGTGCCCTTGCTCATGTTCGCCAATGACATTCAAATGTTGAATTTAGTTTGGTTATGTGCTTGGGTATATAATGGCAGGTACGTACATAGACATTTAGGATCAGAAAATTTTATTGAGACATTTTATTTATACGTCATCTCAGGGTGAGGGTGCATAAGACATAAGTATTCGTTTTATTACAGTCACTGGGGATGGGAGAAGGAGGGGGTGGGCCACTGACCACAGTACTGTACTGTACAAGGATCAATAGCAGCCGCTATTGATTGTGGAGGCGGGAGATGCTTTGTTACACCTCCACCTGTGCCAATTAGCGTTCGAGTTCTCTAGGAGTTTTAAACCTACGTTAAATATTCAATCCATCCTAACTTATCTACCTGGCATAATGATGATACTAAGATTCCCGTGACACATTATCTTATCTCCAGTGATTGGAAAAATAGTAGGGGGGGGGGGGGTCATAATAAGCAGAGTTGGCACGAAACTGTTGTTGTAACATTTGTGTGTGTGTGTAAATTTACCTCCGGACCCAGAGATAGACCTGGGGTCTTCTAAAAAATTGGATGGCCTTTATTAGAAAAGTCTAAGTTAACATAGTGCCACATTTCAGCACTACGGTCCCAGGGGGGCTGAAAATTATTCGCATGTCGCCTACCCGATTTGGTATTATTATTATTATTATTATTATTATTATTATTATTATTATTATTATTATTATTATTGTAGTTGTTACTGTTATAAACATTATATTATTTTATTAGTATAAATATATGAATATAAATTATTGTACATGTAAAGTACTTGCTTCTTGTTGTCTTTATTTACTTTCTCTTGTTATTCCTTTCTCCTGCTTTCTTCTTGGTGCTATATTATCATTGTCACTGTCGATAGATGAGTAGAATAAATGCCCGAGCCAGCGTGTCCGGCGGCCATAGTTAGGTGTAAAGTGTCATTATTATTACAGTACATTGTCATTACTAGCCTTCATAATTTGTTGCTAATGTTATTGCACTGACCGCTTTTCGCCCGTCCGTCCGTGCAAGCCTAAGCAGAGGCTAGAGGGCGCTATTCTCAACTGATATAATGAAGTGCAGTGAGATTATGAATACAATTCTAGTTTGGATACATATAATAGAATGCCTTTAAACTGACAAATTTATTACAAAGGTTAAATAAAAAGTTTATCAGATGCTGTACTGTTATGGAAGGCTGGAGGCCCAAATTATATATAAAAAAGTAGTAGTAGCAGTAGTAGTTATGGCAGTAGTACTTTTGGTGTAGGTATAGTGTGGTGGTGTGCTGGAGGAAGAGGCGGGCCACTGAACCATAAGCTCACTCTAGGGATCTGGTGAAGTGTCTCTTTAAAATCAATACTTGGCCCACCCTGGGGTCCCTGTCTGCTCTCTCCCACTCCTCACTCTCTTTTAACGAGTCTTCTTTATTACTTACTTTCCACCCTCACACACAGTCTCCCTCCCATCCCTTTCTCGCTCATTCTTTCTTATTCTCTCCACTTTTTATTTTCGTTTTCTCTTTCACTTTCTTTCTCTTTATTTTGTTCTCTTCCTCCATTTTTCATTTTCCCTCTATACTTTCTTTTTCATTTCTTCCTATACACTTACTTTTTTTATCGTTTCCTTGTTTCACTTTGTTTTTCTTTCGTCTGCACTATTATTTTTTTCTCATTTCCTTCATTTATAATTTATTCTCTAGTTTCTTTTTACTTTCTTTCTTCCTCTATCCATTCTTTTTTCTTATATGATTTTTTCCTTTCTTCATTTATAATTTTTTCCTTCATGTAAACTTTTGTTTTTCCTTTCTACGACACTTTCTCTTTCCTCTTCCTTTTTATTCGTCTTTTCCTTCACTTTTCACCTCTTTAATCCGTATTCCCTTCGTCTTGTCTTTTATTTACGTTTTATAACACCCATTTCTTTCGTCACCTCATTATTCTCCACTTCATTACTTTATCGTATTATTTAGATGTTTATCCATTTTCCTTATATTCCGATTCTTTTTTCTTCATATTTATATCATTCATTATTTTATTCCCGTCTTATTTATTTATTTTTCATTTTATTTTGCTTGTCTTTATTTCTCATTTCCAGTAGTTCTCTTTTCACCACTTTGTATTTTAATTTATTCTCTTATTGTAGCTTCATTACCTACGCTTCCGTCCTTACTACTTACGTGCTCTCTCTCTCTCTCTCTCTCTCTCTCACACACACACACACACACACACACACACACACACACACACACACACACACTTCCTATAAGAGGGAGTTATGTTGTTATTGTTGTTTCTCTTCCACATAGCACCACTCACCACTACCACACCACATCACCACACACCACATCACCACACACCACCATGTCAACGTCACCACCACCACTCACCCTCACTGATGTTATCACCATCTGGTAATTTCCCCCCCAATTTCACCTCAATTTTCGTCCACCACTCACCACCAAATATTTTTACTGTTATATAATACTTCCTATACTCTCCCACCTTAGTGATTTATTTAAGCATTATAGTTATTGGTGTATTTAGGTCTTTTTAATGGTGATTTATTATTAATTTTATTCATATTTTTGTTTATTTAATTCCAGGTTCTGTATTTACTTTTGTTTATTTTACTTTTTGATTTATTTTATTTTATAGACTTTTATCATTATATATTCGGGTTATATATCTCATCTGTAATTTATATAGTATTTTTTTATTACTTATTTTTATTCTTCTTTTATTTAATTATTACTTATTGTCAATCTCTGTTGTTTATCATCTCATATTTTCTTCTATTATTTATTGTTCTCTTCTTAATCTTTTAGTCATGTTTATTTTTGTTGTGTGTTTGGTATTTAATCATTTAATTTACCCATTTTTTATTTGTTTATATATTTCGTTTATTATTCTTGTATTTTGCCTTTGAATTATTTATTTACCTGATATGGAAAATACACTTACCTTACCTTACCTTACCTTACCTTACCTTACTCACTTTACCTTACCTTACCTTACTTTACCTTACCTTACTCACTTTACCTTATCTTACCTTACCTAACAGTACTTTATACTACCTTACTTCACCTTAGCTTAGTACCTTACCTTGCCTTACCTTACCTTATACACATATACAATACACTACCCTGCTATTGAGATATACTGGCTATTTTTTCCGTGGTAGCCGAAAAAAAATACACCACTGTTAATTATAGTTACGACCTCTTTCACCAGGATAATGACCACTAAGAGCTGTTATACATGACTCCTTGTTATAGTCTCTTGTAACGCTAAACCTAAACGCTTTTATGGTGTGACTGAAGCTTTATAGTGAATGGTGTATTATAGTGTCCTGTACTAGTGTTTGAATGACATTTATACAGTGTTTATATATTTCCTTGTGTGTGTTTACGGAGTTGAAATGTTTTATGGTCTATACATACATGATATCGGTATGTAATCCATGATCATGTGTTTATAACTGTCCCTCTGGCGGAATTATAAAGGAGACACGGCGTTAGTTAGTAGTCAGTCCGCTTGTAGGGTTAAGTCACAGCGGACACGGCGAGGAATATAGATGTGTGGAGACAATGATGTACTGTAGACGTTATCATTAAGTGACTGTTCCGTGTGGTGTTACTGCAGGAGCGTCGTCGTCATGAGAGGAGGGTGTGCCTGTAGCCTTACTCGTGTGTTTGGTCTCATGTTAACAGTTAAAGCGTCGTTGTGTGGAAAAGTGAGGTGGAGACCCGGCAAGACAGAAACCGTAGAAGCAACGGCCGCAACTTTTTCATTAATCCCTCAAACAGAGAAAAGAGAGGGGGCTGAGGTGACGTGGCTACTTCTTTTCTCCTGACACAACAGAAGTCTCTCCCCGTGGGCTTTTATGACATTAATGTGTTGATGTTAGTGGATATGTAGTACAGGTAGTAGAAAACACATTACGTATCACGAGGCAAACAGCGGTACTCAGCTGGCGGCGTTGGTGTGTGTGTAAAAAGTAGGAGGTTAATGTGATTACGCCACCTTGACAAGGCGTGTTATTGGCTCTGGTTTGACCTGGACGACCCACGTTCACCTTAACAAGATCTTGGAGAACTTACCTACAAGTTTGTGTCTGAGTGCGCACGGGGGGACATCTTCACTCCCTTGTGGAATATTTCAAGTTGGTAATTAACGACGAAACTCAAAAAGTAAAGATATAGAATTGAAGGTTAAAGTAAAACCGACTAATAATGATAACAATAACACATCGGTTATAAGGTAAAAGCTAAACAGTGACACTTGTTAAAACGATTAAGGCGGGTTACTCAGCGCCCTTAACACAATCACAGCTTAAGTTTTTCACTTTTTATATTTGGATCAGCAGTCGTAACTAATACAGAAAATTTTGAAAAAAATGCTTCATTATCTGGAAATTTGAATACTGTACTGTACGTTAATTCCCCAAGATAGGTTAAACTTGGGGGCAGTGTTGGGCTCTTGATCCTGTAAAGTACCGCAAACTTTCAGAACAATTCTCATCTGACGCCTGTACACCAACAATAGCTATAGCACTAGTTACTGAAGCCTCTACCAAAAAACTCATAACATACACGAACGGTGGCCATATCGGTGACCATATAATGAACGTGTTTGTGGAAGTACCAAGAAGTTCTCACGTGTAAAAACCATGGCTTCATCTCTACTGCTCTTATGCCCCCACGGTGCTCTTGTATTTACTGTAGTGTTTCTGTATTATGAAACAATACACAGTAACCGACAACCTAACCTAACGTCTAAGAGATGTGTAATATTGACCATCAGTATTGAAGGTGAAGTTTGTCAGCAGCAGGCGAGCTAAGACGGTTAGGTCGTTGAGCTTCGAGCCATAACACCACACCTCCGTTTGGTTAGCTTGCTGCACTTATGTTTGCTCAACCGTATGGTTCTCTTGTTGCTCATACACATATTTCCCTACATTTGTTCATGATATGTATATGTGTTTAAAGTATTTTGGTGTTTATGTTTTGACTTTAGTTTACTGGAGCTGTGTTGGTGTAAAATCGAGCATTGGACTCGAGCTACGATAGTGTCATGACAACGTTGACGAATGATAAATATATTAATCTCAGGAATAATTTATTTCTTTATCAGTTACTTTTCTCGCAGTGATAAGGTGTGTAACTCTGGTTTGTAAACGTTCTACTTCGTGATATCCATACACCATGATACACTAAACAGGCGACTACATCAAAGACAAGTCCTTCAGCGTAGCGTTATGGCGGAGGTCTGGCCGCGTAATGTCGTCCCGGGTGTTGTGTAAGTCAGGGGGTGGAGTCACGCGAGGACCCGACAGTATGTAAGTGAAGGTATTGCCACGAATGAGGAGTGACAGTGGTGGTACAATGTGTGTGTATGTGTGTACCGTTTTGCCGCACCGCTACGCCTTCCTCGGCCACCTTTATCACCCCTTCCTCACCAACCCCGCGCACAACACACACCTGAAAAATCAATGGAAGTAATCTAAAGGAAAGTGTTTTAGAACCAGAACAAGATAGATGAGGTGATAGGAAGGGTGTGCGGGAGGATAGGGAGGGGTGCGGGAGGTTAGGGAGGGGTGCTGGAGGATAGGGAAGGGTGTGGGAGGGTAGGGAGGGGTGCAGGAGGATAGGGAAGGGTGTGGGAGGTAGCCTGATGGGCAGTCATGGTGGCACTCCTACTTCCTGGTGCTAGACTCTATTCATATCCTTCACTGGTTCCGACGAGTCCTGAATGGCTGCCCCAGATTACCTTAATATCTTCAACTAGCGTCCAAGTGAGGGATCCTTATACATTGAACCCAACTCTGGCAGCCGGCGGATCTGGTGACCACTTGGCCACAGCTTCACTAAGTAATGGTTGTTTATGTTTATTTCTTTGGTCTCGACTCACAAACTGTAGGTCATGATCAAGTCTTTCATGCTATACATCCGTGTGTGTGTGTGTGTGTGTCGATATCTAATGCGCATGTTTTACAGTATATGTGGCTGCATATTCACGTGTGTTTCCTTACCAAGTCTGCATGTATGTGTCTCAGGTGTTAGTGAATGAAGATAATGAATAAGATTTACCTGACGCCTCCAGAACAATTACATAAAACACGTTGTCAATGACTATGCTATTCTCTCCTAATGTAAAACTTATTAATGATCTTGTGAACTATTAAGTACTAGTGATACAATACACACGGCAAGTCAAAGTTATGTACAGAATGTCTCGGGGGCTGTAAGATGCACCCCCGCCCCATCACCTATAGACGTGACGGCTGCACCACAACACACTATAGACGTGACGACGGCTGCACCACAACACACTATAGACGTGACGACGGCTGCACCACAACACACTATAGACGTGACGGCTGCACCACAACACACTATAGACGTGACGACGGCTGCACCACAACACACTATAGACGTGACGACGGCTGCACCACAACACACTATAGACGTGACGACGGCTGCACCACAACACACTATAGATGTGACGACGGCTGCACCACAACACACTATAGACGTGACGACGGCTGCACCACAACACACTATAGACGTGACGACGGCTGCACCACAACACACTATAGACGTGACGACGGCTGCACCACAACACGGAGTTTCTTGAGATTAATTCCTTCTAAGTCCGAACTGAAAACGTAACTTGAATGCACTGAACTGGTTGACTTAAACTAAAACACGTTAATAACACTAAAAAAAATATCATGAATATTAGAGATAATTTTACAGGAGACGAGAATAAGGTGCAGGAGTATTTGCCAAAGATTAAATTAGTCTGGTGTTAGGTGAGCTAAGGAGGAGTCTCATTGCAGTTCTCTTGCTTTATATAGTCGTTGTTTATGTGTATTAGCTGAAGTCAACCAGTTAGGTGCATTTTTATCTCTTCAGTTATGAGGAAATTTTAGTCTTGGGAATTTCTGTGAATCCAAACTCTTGACCTCTTGTTTTCCTCTCCCCGCCGCCAGCTGTTTCCAAGATTCTTTGAAATATCTAGAATCGTCGGTCTTTCTTTTCATACGTACAGAAGGTTATCATGGCTGGATTAGAACGACAATAACTAACTTTTTCTTCCTGGCGACAAGTTGTAAATAAGCCAGCAGGCATCCTCGACTCATACGTCCATGGTGAAGAGTAATAAGAGAGTCATACCACTACAACAAGTCTCCTGTTGGTGTCTTATCCTCAACTTTGCTCTTGGGATTCTACTGTACATGTAACGTGAGTAATGAGCCTTTAGGGCTGTTTCCCCGTCTATATAGGGCTGTTTCCCCGTCTATATAGGGCTGTTTCCCCGTCTATATAGGGCTGTTTCCCCGTCTATATAAACTGTTCCCCATCTATATAAAACTGTTTCCCATCTATATAAGGCTGTTTCTGTCTATAAGGGCTGTTTCCCGTCTATATAGGGCTGTTTCCCCGTCTATATAGGGCTGTTCCCCGTCTATATAGGGCTGTTTCCCCGTCTATATAGGGCTGTTTCCCCGTCTATATAGGGCTGTTACCCCGTCTATATAGGGCTGTTTCCCCGTCTATATAGGAGCTCCTGACCCTCTATCCTACCTTCCCGTCCATCGTGTAAGTAGAATATATTTTTTTAGTCTCTCTTTCATGTCTTGTTTAATTTTTCTGTTCAGCTTTTCAGGGTATGTATTGATTATCTTCACCAGTCGAGGCAGATTTTCAGGGTATGTATTGATTATCTTCACCAGTCGAGGTATATTAAGTATGTTTATCCCGTGTGACCTTTATTGCTGACCTTTTGCCTTGACCTTTCGTGTTTACCTTGCCTGTAAAACTTCATCTGAGAGAACTGTAGTCAAGATCAATACATTGTTGACCAGATGTAAGTGGGTAATGTCTTCCTTCTAGGACTTTGGTTAGGTTAGGTTTGGTTGGGTTAGGTTAGGTTAGGTTACACACGCTATATTTTGATGGTTCTTTCACCTGTATATAATTGTTCCAGGTGTTATGATCCAGATAATTATATTTTAACCGACACATTAAATCCCAAGTGTTCCTCCTCAACACCCAGGATAATAAACAATAAACAACTTCATATTAATTACTTTCTCGTTAATAAGATAATTAACTGAAACTACTGACGAATTACCTGGACTAATTAACACGAGTACCTGTACACACCCCTATTACGGAGTCCATTACAGGTATACCTAAATGTGTGTTGTGAAAGTCAACCATCAATGCTCACTATATGGAGTGTGTGTGTGTGTGTGTGTGTGTGTGTGTGTGTGTGTGTGTGTGTGTGTGTGTGTGTGTGTGTGTGTGTGTGTGTGTGCGTGCGTGCGTGTGTGTCCTCAACCACACAAAAGTAACATTATCATCCTCAACACACACACACAGAGGTCAGTAACTTCTTATCGTCCCCTTTAGGTGAACTATAAACCAGTATGGGTTAGGTACCTCACTAGTTAGACGTCTGATTCTGAACTGAGGGTGAAATAAAAGTAAGTACAGTATTTTTATTATTTGAAGATTAATTTGAAATATATTAATAAATAACGTGTCACTATAATGTTCTATAAATGTAAAGTAAGTGATGTGAGAGGGGGTGATGGGGTGGAGGGGGTAAGTAGTGAAGAGGGAGGGTGTTGGTGGTGTAGAGGGAGGGTGTGGAGTGGTGAAGGGGTGTGGGTGGTGTAGAGGGAGGGTGGTGGAGAGGGGGGTGTGTGTGGGTGGTGTGGGGGTGTGGGTGAGGTGTGGGTGTGGAGGGGGTGTGGGTGGTGAGAGGGGTGTGGGTGGTGTGGGGGGAGGTGTGGGTGGTGTAGAGGGAGGGTGGGTGGGTGAGAGGGAGGGTGTGGGTGGTGAGGGGAGGGTGTGGGTGGTGAGAGGAGGTGTGGGTGGTGTGGGGGAGGTGTGGGTGGTGTGGGGGAGGTGTGGGTGGTGAAGAGGGTGTGGGTGTGGTGTGGGTGTGGGTGTGGGGGGTGTGGGTGGTGAAGAGGGAGGTGTGGGTGGTGAGAGATGTGGGTGGTGGAAGGAGGGTGTGGGTGTGGTGTGGGGGAGGTGTGGGTGGTGAAGGGAGGGTGTGGGTGGTGGAGAGGGAGGGTGTGGGTGGTGGGGGAGGGTGTGGGTGGTGTGGGGGAGGGTGTGGGTGTGAGAAGGGTGTAGGTGGTGTGGGGGAGGGTGTAGGTGGTGAAGGGTGGAGGTGTAGAGAGGGGGTGTGGGTGGTGAGAGGGAGGGTGTGGGTGGTGGGGAGGGTGTGGGTGGTGGGGTGTGGGTGGTGGGGGAGGGTGTGGGTGGTGAGGGGAGGGTGTGGGTGTGGGTGTGGGTGTTGTGGGGGGGTGTGGGTGTGGTGGGGGGAGGGGGTGTGGGTGGTGAAGGAGGGGTGTGGGTGGTGTGGGGGAGGGTGTAGGTGGTGAAGAGGGAGGGTGTAGGTGGTGAAGAGGGAGGTGTAGGTGGTGAGAGGTGTGGGTGGTGAGAGGGGGTGTGGGTGGTGTGGGGGAGGGTGTGGGTGGTGGGGAGGGTGTAGGGTGTAGAGGGTGAGAGGGGGGTGTAGGTGGTGTGGGGAGGGGTGTGGGTGGTGTGGAGGGTGTGGGTGGTGAGAGGGTGTGGGTGGTGTGGAGGGATGGTGTGGGTGGTGAAGAGGGTGTGGGTGGTGAAGAGGTATGGGTGGTGTAGAGGTGAAGGGTGTGGGTGGTGTGGGGAGGTGTGGGTGGTGGGAAGGAGGGAGGTATAGGTGTGGTGTAGAGGGAGGTGTGGGTGGTGTGGGGGAGGGTGTGGGTGGTGAGAAGAGGGGTGTGGGTGGTGTAGAGGGAGATGAAGAGGGGGTGTGGGTGTGGTGTGGGGGAGGTGTGGGTGGTGAAGGGGAGGTGTGGGTGTTGTAGAGGGAGGTGTGGGTGTGGTGAAGAGGAGGTGTGGGTGGTGAAGGGGAGGGTGTGGGTGTTGTGGGGGAGGGTGTGGGTGGTGAAGGGAGGTATAGGTGTGGTGTAGAGGGAGGTGAAGAGGGAGGGTGTGGGTGGTGAGAGGGAGGTGTGGGTGGTGAGAGAGGTGTAGGTGTTGTGGGGGAGGGTGTGAGGTGGAAGAGGAGGTGTGGGTGGTGAAGAGGGAGGGTGGGTGTGGGTGTGGGGTGAAGAGGGAGGGTGTGGGTGTTGTGGGGGGTGTGGGTGGTGTGGGGGTGTGGGTGGTGTGGGGAGGGTGTGGGTGGTGAGGGAGGGTGTGGGTGGTGTGGGGGGAGGGTGTGGGTGGGTGAGAGGAGGGTGTAGGTGGTGAAGAGGTGTGGGTGGTGAGAGGGTGAAAGGTGTTGTAGAGGGAGGGTGTGGGTGTTGAAGAGGGAGGGTGTGGGTGGTGAAGAGGGAGGTGTAGGTGTTGTGGGGAGGGTGTGGGTGTTGTGGGGAGGTGTGGGTGTGAAGAGGAGGGTGTAGGTGGTGAGAAGGGAGGTGTAGGTGTTGTGGGGGTGTGGGTGTTGTGGGGGAGGTGTGGGTGGGTGAGGGTGTGGGTGGTGGGGGGTGTGGGTGGTGGTGTAGGGAGGTGTAGGTGTTGTAGAGGAGGTGTGGGTGTTGAGAGGGAGGTGTAGGTGGTAAGAGGAGGTGTAGGTGTTGTGGGGGTGTGGGTGTTGTAGAGGGTGTGGGTGGTGAGGGGAGGGTGTGGGTGTTGTGGGGGAGGGTGTGGGTGGGTGAGAGGGTGTGGGTGTGGGGGAGGGTGTGGGTGGTGTAGAGGAGATGTAGGTGTTGTGAGGGAGGGTGTGGGTGGTGTAGAGGGAGGGTGTAGGTGGTGAGGGTGTAGGTGTTGTGGGGGAGGTGTGGGTGGAGGTGAAGAGGGAGGTGTAGGTGTTGTGGGGAGGGTGTAGGTGTTGTTGTAGAGGGAGGGTGTGGGTGGTGAAGAGGGTGTGGGTGTTGTGGGGAGGGTGTGGGTGTGGTGAGGGAGGTGTGGGTGTGGGGTGGGGGGAGGTGTGGGTGTTGTGGGGGAGGGTGTGGGTGGTGTGGAAGGGTGTGGGTGGTGAAGAGGGAGGTGTAGGTGTTGTAGAGGGAGGGTGTGGGTGTGGTGAAGAGGGAGGGTGTGGGTGTTGTAGAGGAGGGTGTGGGTGGTGTGGGGGAGGGTGTAGGTGTTGTGGGGAGGGTGTGGGTGTGGTGAAGAGGGAGGTGTGGGTGTTGTGGGGAGGTGTGGGTGGTGAAGAGGGAGGTGTAGGTGTTGTGGGGGAGGGTGTGGGTGGTGTAGAGGGAGGGTGTAGGTGGTGAGGGAGGGTGTGGGTGGTGAAGAGGGAGGGTGTGGGTGGTGAAGAGGGAGGGTGTAGGTGGTGAAAGAGGGTGTAGGTGGTGTGAGAGGTGTGGGTGGTGAGAGGGGAGGTATGGGTGGTGTAGAGGGAGGGGGTGAAAGGGGGGTGTGGGTGGTGTGGGGAGGGTGTGGGTGGTGAGAGGGAGGGTATGGTGGTGAAGGGGTGTGGGTGTGGTGGGGGAGGTGTGGGTGGTTGAAGGTGTGGGTGGTGAGAGGGGGTGTGGGTGTTGGAGAGGAGGTGGTGAGAGGAGGTGTAGGTGGTGAAGAGGGAGGTGTGGGTGTTGTGGGGGAGGGTGTGGTGTGGTGTAGAGGGAGGGTGAAGAGGGGGGTGTGGGTGTGGTGAAGAGGGAGGGTGTAGGTGGTGTGGGGGAGGGTGTGGGTGGTGGGGGAGGGTGTGGGTGTGGTGTGGGGGTGAAGAGGGGGTGTGGGTGGTGAGGGAGGTGTGGGTGGTGTGGGGGAGGGTGGAAAGGGGGTGTGGGTGGTGAGAGGGGTGGGTGGTGTGGGGGAGGGTGTGGGTGGGGAGAGGAGGGTGTAGGTGGTGAAGAGGGAGGGTGTGGGTGGTGAAGAGGGAGGGTGTGGGTGTTGTGGGGGAGTGTGGGTGGTGTAGAGGTGTGGGTGGTGAAGAGGGAGGGTAGGTGTTGTGGGGGAGGGTGTGGGTGGTGTGGGGAGGGTGTGGGTGGGTGAGGTGTGGGTGGTGTGGGGAGGTGTGGGTGGTGAAAGGGAGGGTGTGGGTGGTAAGAGGGAGGTGAGGTGTTGTGGGGGAGGGTGTGGGTGTGGTGTGGGGGGAGGTGGTGGGGGAGGGTGTGGGTGTTGTGGGGGAGGTGTAAGTTGGTGTGGGGAGGGTGTGGGTGGTGAAGAGGGGGTGTAGGTGGTGTGGGGGAGGGTGTGGGTGTGGTGGGGAGGGTGTAGGTGTTGTGGGGGTGTGGGTGGTGAGGGAGGTGTGGGTGTGTGGGGAGGGTGTGGGTGTGTGGGGAGGGTGTGGGTGGTGAGGTTGGGTGTTGTGGGGGAGGGTGTGGGTGGTGTGGGGGAGGGTGTGGGTGGTGAGAGGGGTGTGGGTGTGGTGTGGGGGTGTGGGTGGTGAAGAGGGGGTGTGGGTGGTTGTGGGGGAGGAGGGGGTGTGGGTGGTGTGGGGAGGTGTAGGTGGTGGGGAGGGTGTGGGTGGTGAAGAGGGAGGGTGTGGGTGGTGAAGACGGAGGGTGTGGGTGGTGTGGGGAGGTGTAGGTGGTGAAGGGAGGTGTGGGTGTGGTAGAGGGAGGGTGTGGGTGTTGAAGAGGAGGGTGTGGGTGGTGTGGGGAGGGGTGTGTGGGTGGTGGGGGGAGGGTGTGGGTGGTGTGGGGAGGTGTAAGTAGTGAAGGAGGGTGTGGGTGTTGAAGAGGGAGGTGTGGGTGGTGAGGGAGGGGGTGTGGGTGTTGAAGAGGAGGTGTGGGTGTTGAAGAGGGAGGTGGGGTGTTGAAGGAGGGTGTAGGTGTGAGGTGTGGGTGTTGAAGAGGAGGTGTGGGTGTTGAAGGGAGGTGTAGACAGCAGGAGGTGTCACACTTGTGGGTTTATAGGGCCACACAACCTCCTCACCCACAACTGAAAAAACACAAAAATATACTAAAAAAAAAGATGAGTCCCTAGCTACTGTGATCCATGTTATGTAAGGGAATAATTATGCCTCGTGTTACCGTACTCGTTTATTCAGAGACTCTTATATGTTGGTGCGTTCGTTGGCAGTTAACTAAGGTTCCCAATACCCGGGATTAACTTTACCCTTTGATGACGATGATTTAACCCTTTGACGACGATGATTTAACCCTTTGACGACGATGATTTCACCCTTCAGGACTCAAAGGGTTAATCAACTCTTTCTGAATGATGTCTGAGAATGAACACACCGCCCTGTATGACGACACAACATGGCGGGTAGTCAGTCCTAATAGGAAAGATATTTTAATGAGTAATTTACCTGTTTAGCTGAAGGTATAGTTTATAAGTATGTAAAATTGTATCTGCTTATTTTACACACATACATACATATAGATATACACACATAAACACACACACACACACACACATGGTCACAATGCCAAACACGCGAGGTAAACCTGAGAAGTATGTGCTTGTGTTTTATAATAGCCATGTACTGAACGGCCGAGTGTTTGACCTCTCCTTCCACCATCTGATCACTTACAGTTAAAGATCACAAAAAGATGGTTTAACTGGTGCTAAGTGAACGAGAGAAAGAAGGAGGAGGAGGAATAAAACAAGAGGAGGAATAAAGAGAAGGGGTAAGAAAGATGTGTGTGTGTGTGTGTGTGTAAGGCCAATATTACTATCGGCTCAACACGGAATTAACCTGTTGTTTGTGTGTTTGTTGTGTTTGCTGGAGTTGTGTGTTTGTGTTTGCTGGGGTTGTTTGTTGTGTTTGTCTTTTGATGAGTTGTGGTAGTGATTTCGTCATCCTCCCGATTGAACTTTTCATTTGACAGGTATTATGTGTAAATAAGAGCACACGCACACACACACACACACACGCATAATATTCAGCAGCATCTCTGCAGTGGTAAGAATCGTTGTGTGTGTGTGTGTGTGTGTTGGAACAAGGTATGTTTTTAAGATACACATTAATAGTGAGTACAGAGTTGGGTGTAAAGTTATTCAGTATTATTGCCGGGAGTGTGGGTATCAAGTTTTGCAGAGACGCCGCAGCTTTGGGTGATAAGAGCCTCTCTGTTTATCCCTGAGAGCTGGGTACTGTCATGCTAGCTGCTGACCATGTTTATCTACTGTCTGGGGGTATCTGCCCTGACCACTAGTCACAGACATTCATACATACATAGATATACCTATGTACACAGAAATACACAGAAATACATACATATACATATCTACGGATACAGGAAGCCATTGTGGTTCTTATGTTAAACTGTAGTTACTAATCAAATGATTGATGAACAAATTAGATAGATGCACCAACGGTTACAAGTGTGTCGAGCGCTGCATTGCATTAAGTCAACAGTGAGGTCAAGTACTGTGCAGAAGTTTAGTATTCTGTGCTGTTTCCACGCTGCCCTTATCAGGCCTGTGGGACCCACTTTTCACTCCTGTAATAGTTTCTGGCCGCACTCCACAGTTAAGTCATCAGTGTTTTTGTTTTGTTTTTGTAATGTAATAATATTGGTTTAGTCTTCCCAAGTTGTAGTGATAATTGTGTCAACCATTACTGACTTTGGTTGTGTCCTCCTGTTGGTTAGTACTGTAATGATCACTACTTTTATAATGCTGAAATATAGTGTTTTGTTGGAGAGGAGAGTACCGTCAGTGAGTGGCAGGAAAACAAATTTTGTCACTTGTAGTATAGGGATGTCAAAGTCAGCTGACAGTGACGGACAAACAGCCGATCAGTGCTGGTAAACAGGAAACAGTTTGTGCGTCTTAATGTAAGACTAATACTATATTCGGCTAACAAACACCTAACGTCTATTAGACTAATATACACTTGTCCCCTGCACAGTCTTATCTTATTGGTGAAATTTAGATGATAAACATGAGCTAATGTTTAGTGTGTTATTTTAAAGAGCAACCTGCGCACGGCTCACACGCAGTCCCCGTGTCTCAGTTACCTATCCTGACTAATGAAACGTTTATGGTAATATTTCGTGTCCTGAACAAACCACTAAATGATATTGAGTTATTCATGTCACCTAATTTACAGAAAGGATGATTTACATGAAAACAAGTAAGTATGTGGTCTGATGAAAGCATAAAGGAGAGCAACAATAGTGTAAAATTGTGTATCGGGAGGTACAAGGCAACGGTGTGGAGGTGGTGAGTGTGTGTGCGGGTCGCCGTCATGTTTCTCAGTTACTATCGGGACACGGAGTAAAGTAATGATAGCCAGGGACCGGGTACCGTACCAACCCACTATTCTGTGCTTGTTGTCCCAAACTTCCTGTACTGTGACCCCCCCAAAAACTTTTGTGACAATAATCGAATAACTGTAAGACACTATTCTTTTTATTACCATTATTTACAGTGACTGAATATGGATATTACTGTGGTAACTGGAAACTTAAGCTGTGTCGGTGAAATTGCTTGTTTGAGGTGTCTTTAATTTATACGCCCTCTGGTTACCAAGTGCCCCAGCTGCCCATCATTCACCTGTAGAATGTTAAGGAAATGTCTCGTTATATTTACTTACATTCCCTATATAGATAATCATTCCTCGGTAGATTTCTTTCTTTGCTGAAACGAATTACTGTAGTGCCTTCGTGCTAGGATTGGTTGAGTGCCTTCGTGCTAGGATTGGTTGAGTGCCTTCGTGCTAGGATTGGTTGAGTGCTGTGCGAGGATTGGCTGGAGTGCCTTCGTGCGAGGATTGGTTGAGTGCCTTCGTGCGAGGATTGGTTGAGTGCCTCGTGCGAGGATTGGCTGAGTGCCTCGTGCTAGATTGGTTGAGTGCCTTCGTGCGAGGATTGGTTGAGTGCCTTCAAAGTAGGGGATTGGCTGGAGTGCCTTCGTGCTAGGATTGGTTGAGGCCTTCGTGCCAGGGATTGGTCGAGTGCCTTCGTGCGAGGATTGGTCGAGTGCCTCGTGCGAGATTGGCTGAGTGCCTTCGTGCGAGGATTGGTCGATGCCTTCGTGCTAGATTGGTGAGTGCCTGTGCGAGGATTGGTGAGTGCCTCAAGATTGGTTGAGTGCCTTCGTGCGAGGATTGGTTGAGTGCCTTCGTGCGAGGATTGGTCGAGTGCCTGTGGAGGATTGGCTGAGTGCCTCGCGAGGATTGGTCGAGTGCCTTCGTGCAGGATTGGCCGAGTGCCCGTGCGAGGATTGGCTTGAGTGCCTTCGTGCGAGGATTGGTTGAGTGCCTTCGTGCGAGGATTGGTCGAGTGCCTTCGTGCGAGGATTGGTCGAGTGCCTTCGTGCTAGATTGGCTGAGTCAGGATTGGTTGAGGCCTTCGTGCTAGATTGTTGAGGCTCGTGCGGATTGGAAGAGTGCCTCGTGCTAGATTGGCTGAGTGCCTTCGCGAGATTGTCGAGTGCCTTCCGAGGATTGGTCGAGGAGGCTGAGTGCCTTCGCGAGGATTGGCTGAGTGCCTCGTGCGAGGATTGGTCGAGTGCCGTGCGAGGATTGGCGAGTGCCTCGGATGGTGAGCCTTCGTGCTAGATTGGTTGAGCCTTCGTGCTAGGATTGGTTGAGTGCCTCGTGCGAGGATTGGTCGAGTGCCTTCGTGCGAGGATTGGTCGAGTGCCTTCGTGCTAGATTGGCTGGAGTGCCTTCGTGCGAGGATTGGTCGAGTGCCTTCGTGCGAGGATTGGTCGAGTGCCCTCGTGCAGAGGATTGGTCGAGTGCCTTCGTGCTAGGATTGGTTGAGTGCTCGTGCGAGGATTGGTCGAGTGCCTTCGTGCGAGATTGGTTGAGTGCTCTGCTAGGATTGGTGAGTGCCTTCGTGCGGGATTGTCGTTGCCTGTGCGAGGATTGTCGAGTGCCTTGCGAGGATTGGTTGAGTGCCTTCGTGCTAGGATTGGCTGAGGCTCATAGGAGGATTGGTCGAGTGCCTTCGGAAGGATTGGTCGAGTGCCTCCGTGAGATTGGTCGAGTGCCTCGAGGATTGGTTGAGTGCCTTCGCGAGGATTGCTGAGCCTCGTGCGAGGATTGGTTGAGTGCCTCGTGCTAGGATTGGCTGAGGCCTCGTGCTAGGATTGGTTGAGTGCCGTGCGAGGATTGGCTGAGTGCCTTCGTGAGGATTGTTGAGTGCTCGTGCGAGGATTGGTTGGAGTGCCTCGTGCTAGGATTGGCTGAGTGCCTTCGTGCTAGGATTGGTTGGTGCCTCTGAGGATTGGTTGAGTGCCTTCGTGAGGATTGTTGAGTGCCCTGCAGGATTGGCTGAGTGCCTCGTGCTAGGATTGGTTGAGTGCCTTCAAAGGAGGATTGTTAGATTGAGGCCTTCGGAGGATTATTGAGTGCCTCTAGGATTGCTGAGTGCCTTCGTGCTAGGATTGGTTGAGTGCCTTCGTGCGAGGATTGGTTGAGTGCCTCGTGCGAGGATTGGTTGAGTGCCTCGTGCTAGGATTGGTTGAGTGCCTTCGTGCGAGGATTGGTTGAGTGCCTTCGTGAGGATTGGTTGAGGCCTCGCAGGATTGGCTGAGTGCCTCGAGGATTGGTGAGGCCCAAGATTGCGACCTCGTGCGAGGATTGGTTGAGTGCCTCCATGCAGGATTGGTTGAGTGCCTCGTGCTAGATTGGTTGAGTGCCTTCGTGCTAGGATTGGTTGAGTGCCTTCGGAGGATTGCTGAGTGCCTTCGTGCGAGGATTGGTCGAGTGCCTTCGTGCTAGGATTGGCTGGAGTGCCTTCGTGCGAGGATTGGTTGAGGCCTTCGTGCTAGGATTGGTTGAGTGCCTTCGTGCGAGGATTGGCTGAGTGCCTTCGTGCGAGGATTGGTTGAGTGCCTCGTGCTAGGGATTGCTGAGTGCTCTCAAAGGATTGGTGGAGTGCCTCGTGCTAGGATTGGTTGAGTGCCGTGCGAGGATTGGTCGAGTGCCTTCGTGCGAGATTGGTTGAGTGCCTCGTGCTAGGATTGGTTGAGTGCCTTCGTGCTAGGATTGGTTGAGTGCCTTCGTGCGAGGATTGGTTGAGTGCCTTCGTGCTAGGATTGGTTGAGTGCCTTCGTGAGGATTGGTTGAGTGCCTTTCAGAGATTTTGAGGCCTTCTGCGAGGATTGGTCGAGTGCCTTCGTGCTAGGATTGGTTGAGTGCCTTCGTGAGGATTGCTGAGTGCCTGTGCGAGGATTGGTTGAGTGCCTCGTGCGAGGATTGGTTGAGTGCCTGGCGGATTGGTGACTCGTGAGGATTGGGGTGCCCTGCGATTGAGTGCCTGGGTGGTGAGCCTCGTGCTAGGATTGGTTGAGTGCCTTCGTGCGAAGGATTGGTTGAGTGCCTTCGTGCGAAGTTGGTTGAGTGCCTTCGTGCGAGATTGGTTGAGTGCCTTCGACTGCTGGTTGGTTGAGTGCCTTCGTGCTGGGATTGGTTTGGAGTGCCTTCGTGCGAGAGTTGGTTGAGTGCCTTCGTGCGAGGATTGGTTGAGTGCCTTCGTGCTAGGATTGGTTAGTGCCTTCGTGCTAGGTTGGTTGAGTGCCTTCGTGCTAGGATTGGTTGAGTGCCTTCGTGCGAGATTGGTTGAGCGCCTTCGATGCGAGGTTGGTTGATGCCTTCGTGCGAGGATTGGTTGAGTGCTTCGTGCGAGATTGGTTGAGTGCCTTCGTGCGAGATTGAGTGCCTTCGTGCGAGGATAGTTGAGTGCCTCGTGCTAGGTTGGTTGGAGTGCCTTCGTGCTAGGATTGGTTGAGTGCCTTCGTGCGAGAGTTGGTTGAGTGCCTTCGTGCGAGGATTGGTTGAAGTGCCTTCGTGCTAGAGTTGGTTGAGTGCTGCCTTCGTGCGAAGATTGGTTAGAGTGCCTTCGTGCGAAGTTGGTTGAGTGCCTTCGTGCGAGGATTGGTTAGTGCCTTCGTGCAGATTGGTTGAGTGCCTTCGTGCAAAGTTGGTTGAGTGCCTTCGTGCAGGATTGGTTGAGTGCCTTCGTGCGAGGATTGTTGAGTGCCTTCGTGCTAAGTTGGTTGAGTGCCTTCGTGCTAGGATTGGTTGATGCCTTCGATGCGAGATTGGTTGAAGTGCCTTCGTGCGAGGTTGGTTGTGAGTGCCTTCGTGCTAGGATTGGTTGAGTGCCTTCGTGCGAGATTGGTTGAGTGCCTTCGTGCTAAGTTGGTTGAGTGCCTTCGTGCTAGGATTGGTTGGTGCCTTCGTGCGAGATTGGTTAGTGCCTTCGTGCGAGAGTTGGTTAGATGCCTTCGTGCTAGGATTGGTTGAGTGCCTTCGTGCGAGGATTGGTTGAGTGCCTTCTGCGAGATTGGTTGAGTGCCTTCGTGCAGGATTGGTTGAGCCTTCGAGTTGAGTGCCTTCGTGCTAGGTTGGTTGATGCCTTCGTGCTAGGATTGGTTGAAGTGCCTTCGTGCGAGGATTGGTTGAGTGCCTTCGTGCGAAGATTGGTTAGTGCCTTCGTGCGAGGATTGGTTGAATGCCTTCGTGCTAGGATTGGTTAGTGCCTTCGTGCTAGGATTGGTTGAGTGCCTTCGTGCGAGATTGGTTGAGTGCCTTCGTGCGCGAGATTGGTTGAGTGCCTTCGTGCGAGGATTGGTTGAGTGCCTTCGTGCGAGGATTGGTTGAGTGCCTTCGTGCGAGGATTGGTTGAGCGCCTTCGTGCGAGGATTGGTTGAGCGCCTTCGTGCGAGGATTGGTTGAGTGCCTTCGTGCGAGGATTGGTTGAGTGCCTTCGTGCGAGGATTGGTTGAGTACCTTCGTGCGAGGATTGGTGTACATTTAGGTAATAGTAACACGTGATTATTAATCTTAACCAATCGAAAATAATTTTATCTACAAATTAATGACTGACGTAGAATCTTTGGGTTAAGTTGATTGTGTCGTCTACGGTGAGAGATGGATGGTGTGTTAAGTCCTTTCCCACCCACACACATTGGCACAAGATTGTAGGTATCGCAGTACTGTGTTGATTCATTCATTCTCTCGTTCACTTCATTGTATTTTCATTCATTTATCATTCATTTTTCTAGTTGGCATCATTCAGGCTTAATTGGTTTATTAACTGGCCTTCCTCCCCTGTCCCGTTTCGTGCATACTAATAGTGTTATCAATGTCATTGGTAATTTTTCCCACGTAGACTATCCTCCCTCGACAGGAATTACCAGTAGTGTATAGTGACTTGTCCCTCCCTCAGGTACACACACCAGACGACTGTGTTATCTCTTGTATCTCTACAGGTGTAACATACAATCGCCGCTTGTCATGAGTGTCTTGGAGGACCTTGGTAGCGAACATTAAACCCAAGTTGAAGATCCTTTTGCCGCCGTGTTACAACAACTGATAGTGATATGTTGTCTTATTGTTAAGCGACGCCTTAAGGCTAATCTATGCAAGCAGGACTATGCAGCAGCGCCTGAGCTGTCCTCAAGGTGGATGTTCCTACTGTAGGGTGGTGCCTTCCTCGCCTCTGCTGCCACTTCGCGTGTATGGCCCACTCACTCCCAACCATCCCTTCCCTAAGGTGAGTTATCAGAGCTTCTCACTATGTAAATACTGCCACCTTAAGTATAAGTGTCAGTATCAGTAGCTATCTGTTTCGTCACTCCTGTAAAAGTGATCAGTTTTTGTTAGGGTGGTGGTGGCGGCCCTTGAAACTGGTGTCTTGTTTACCATGGGATAACTGGAGAACCTTTACCCGTGTTTAGTATTAATGTTACTGACGGAGACTGGGTCAACGGTTAAGGCCATTATAATTATTTCCTCAGTATGTTAGTCATTACCTCACCAAGCATGATGGATGGTTTCTGTCAGCCTCGTAGTGTTGTATCACGCCAGGGCCTTAACAGGAAAGGCGGTCGGCGGGTCTCAGTGGTGGGTTAGAGGCCTCGGTCATTCTCTGCAATATTTTAGTCATCTCATTGCATCTCAACCCAACCATTTAAACACTTTGGAAATGTTGTCTCGGTAAGAGGGTGGTTGGTAAAGAGAGGGGCGGGGAGGTAATCACCTTGTGGGCGTGGCTTAAGTGACAGGTGAAAGATACTTCACCTGTATTTTTTTTTTACTGGGATTAGCCCACCGGGGCACAGGTCACTGACCCACATCGGAGCCTGGGGGGCGAAAATGTAATAATAATAATAATAATAATAATAATAATAATAATAATTCAGATAAGTAAAATTTATAATAAAAAACAAAAATTAAAATAATAATAATAATAAAGAACCATAAAGAAATACAAAAATTAAAAACAAGATGCTAAGGTGTAATAATAAGGTAGTGTATTTTTTCGTAAAGTCAAATATTTCTCTCAAAAGCCATATCTTCCATACGTATGGCTCAAGAGAATAAATAGCCATGATTAATGAGAAATATCAGATGAATCGAGAAAAATACATCAATTTGGGTATATTTCATCAGTATATTTTCCACCTGAGCCTTACAAGTGTCCATCATAATACTGTAGTAGTAGGTTGGGGCTGCTCTCGTGTTCTTCCAGTGTTTACCAGTTAGTGTTTTGCAGTTTAAGAGCGCGTGGGTATTTATAAACTACGCTCAAGTAGTATAGAATGAAGGTGTTTGTAAGGAAGAGTGGATTGCAGTAAAGTGTGGCGCTGTGTATCGTTAAGCATGTCACTCCTGTTGTCGTTTCACCAGTTGATAGTGTCATATATATTTATTTTCATATTAGAAGTACAAAACAAGAATACTGAATGAAAAAACACGTTCAAATGATTCTTCACTTTACCAGTTTGTGTACAAGAGAATAGATCTTCTCATCCTATCTTGTGGCGGTGCTGGGGCCAGAAATTTGTTACCCGGTAGGTCTTTGTAGGCCTGGTTTAACAAGTTAAATACTTGTAATCTTTTTCTTTTTTCTTTTATCCTCTTCGCCACTGATCGGCTCGTTAGCCGCTTGGGCGATCGGTCACATCTGAGGAGTTTTCCTTTTCATTTATCCTCTTCACCAAAAGATCGGCTTGCTAGCCGCCCGGGTACACAAAGTATACAGCCTTACCTCCCGTTCGGGTTTATTTCCTTTAAAATATTAAAATTAATTTATTTATCGGCTACAGAGGCCAGAGGCGCTTAGTCAAAGATCATCTTGGGAGGTAGGAGTTACGGGAGGCAGTAGGGTGGTGGTTGAAGATAAACGGATAGGAAACTCAGTAGGTTATAAGGTTTCACTGTAGTGCAAGTCTTCATGACACACCGTGATGGGCCCGGGCGCCTTCCTCCTCTTTTTATTTATTTATTTATTTTATTTATTTTTCCTGGGATTAGCCCACCCGGGCACAGGTCACTGAACCCACATCGGGGCGTGAGGGGCGAAAATATAATAATAATAATAATTCACAGTAAATAAAATTTATAATAAAAAATAAAATAAAATAATAATAACAGCTCAGGTTCTCAACTGGCTCAGCCATGTTAGTATTGTTATTATAATCCACTCTGTATCTGTGTTTTTCTGGCTAAATAAACTGTTTCAATTCAATTCAATTGTTATAATAATAAAAACGAAATACAAAGAAATACACAAATGAAAAAAATCATTTGTGAGAAATGTTATATGTATGTTGTGTTGTCAAAGTAAGAGAAACAATCGAGACTGAAATTATATGTAAATGAGGCAGAAAGACAGATCAGCAACCTGGGACTTGGTCACAATATTCGTGATGCCATATGGCAGCAGGGTCTACCATTAGACAACACATTATGCTTCCAATATCTTTTCACAGGCGGTAGTACCTACTGATTATGGCCACCATCATCACTCTGAGAGCTTCATTGCTTCACTCAAGGTTCATTTCTTGAGTGTCTGTTTAGCTTTGTGTTCAATAGTGTTGTATGAAGCCTAAATTCAAGTTTTATAGAATCTACCATCCACTGAGCCCCGCCTGTCTTGACAATGGCTAAAATTGCTAGTTGATTGAGAACTAAGCGAATCTAACCAGGCACTAGCACCTTGTATGTTGAAACATCATCAGTGTGGCCGAGTGGCTGCCTGTAGTCATTGACTCTTGGTTAAACATGTGTTAATGCTTCGTATGTCGGGGCTGGGCTGGAGCCTGGCGTTGTCTCGGTAAAAATTCTGTACAACTGAATTAAGGCTTCATACGACATTGCTTAACCTGACAACACTACATTTTTTTGAAGCATTTTCTTAAAAATTATGGTTAATATTTACTAATTAGGAAAGGTTAGGTAAGGTTTTCCCTGTTTAAAGGTTTGTTTGGTGTCCTTTTTAGTATTTACCCCACATTTCCCTTGTGCTTAAAAGTCCTGCCCAGTAAATATTTAGTAGTTGCCATATAAAATTTAAAATAACTCGAAAACCATAAATATTCAACTGAAACGCTGTAGAATAAATTATTTTGTTTAGTATTTTCCTCTATCTTCCTTTATAAGACTCCATATATAGGTACGTGTTGGCAACTACTAAATATTAACCAATATAAATTCCGTCGACTTAGCTGTATACCCCGTCGACAGAAACTGGTTCAGGGACGGCTGTACTGGTGGCATATACTGCAGTCATTGGGCATGTGACTCGCGTGCCCAGATCTTCATTCAGTTGCTGGACAGTATTAGACTCTTGAGATAAACTGACTAGTGTTGTTACTTTGGGCTATGATTATGTACGATCTCGTTACATACAATTAGATTCCTGTAGTGTTGTCCCAGAAGACGATGGTGTCTAGTATGTTAAACAGAACTTGGTGTCTTCGTTATAAAGGTATGCACACACTGGTCACGAGTTCCTTTACGACATATGATAGATTTATGGAGCGTCTCAGTTCAGGTCATCCCGTCCAATAAATCTTCCCTGGTTATCCTAGTGAGAGAATTTTCAGATTTATTTTCCTGGAAGCTGAAGTTGTCAACGTGTCTATTGTACTGTTTTCATGTAGGTCTGTCTGAGCTATTTATTGAGGTTAGTAACAAAGGGGTGGGGGGGGGGGCTGAAATCACTGTCAAATAGTTAGTGATTGATTATTGATTATTTATGACTGGCGATTAGTGAGCGCTTGTCATCCATCTTGTGACGAGCGTGACATATTTTCTAAAATTGGATCTGTGGTTCTTACACCGACTTGGAAAGTAAGATAATTCCAACCAACAAACTTGACCGTGTTAGGCTAGATTCTGCTTGTCCGTATTATTGGCTTCATGTCTGTGAGGTCACAGCTTGGCTAACGGGCTCAGGTGCGTCATGTTCAGACTACAGAGAAGCATTTTACAGGTATTTTCCATCATAATTTCTGTCCTTGAATTGCTGTTATTCTGAGGACGATTGCTTAGAGTTTCTGAAACCATCAAAATATTTCTGATCATCCCCGAGGCTGCTGAGGAATCGAAAATATTTGTCAGTTCGTGAGATGACGTACCAACGACACTTGTCACTTTAATTATGGTGCAAGACCAGCCTGCACTACCACCACCACTGCTACCACAAACATTTATACTCTATATATATATATATCTCAAGATAAAAAACCATATGATAATACTAAGACACTGGTTAGGTTAGATTAGGTAGGTGACGGTATCTTGGTCGAGTGTAATAATATCCAGGTGTGTTTACGAACATTATTTGACGGTGGTAATAGTATGAGCAGTGTTACAGCCGACCAGTGCATAACAACACGGTGACTAAGTGAAAAATATTCTGATAATTACAGGTATTAGCTCTTTATCAGCGTCTATTAATGTACGAGTCAATAGGATTTTTATAAGTGTGTGTGGGGGGAGGGGGGGGGGCGTCTGTTGTAAGTTGGTGTGAGTACGTCAATTAATTCTCAATATCCTGCCATGTTTTGCGCTACGGTTTCTAGATAAATTGATGCACACTGAATTAAAGTCCATGCATCAGTGTGAGCGATGGTTCACGTACAACAGGATTGGTTAAATTAAAACAAATGAAATCGTCCCAGGTGGCTGGCGGGCGTGTGAAGGTGGTGTTGCTGGTGGAAGACCTTGAGTTTACACAATGATGTTTGTGTTAAGAGTTTGTAATTAGTATTAATATTCCTGTGACACCAGAACCTCTTAATTCGGGGTTAAAATACTTTTATCGTCTAAGTTAATTTAATTTATTCTACACTGGTTAGGTAATCAAACACGCCGGCCATAAAACCAGATTATCTTTTTGTAAATTGGGCTGGAAAAAGTCGGTTCACGGCAATGATATAAAAAACGTAAATTTGTCAAAAACTGGGGCTCCGGCCGGCCACCTGATCCCCCCCTCCCCTCCCCCCAACAAAAGGGTCACACAAGGTGGGTCAAGAACGCTGGCTGATGATGGGAACAACACACACATTTACCAGTGAATGTGTTAACTGTTCTGTTGTGCTGTGCTGGATGGTGACACACACACACACACGGAGGTTGGGTACGAACATAAAGTGTGTCCAGATAAGGAGTACCAAAACAGAATTGAATTAATATTATAATCATTGTTGCCATTAAAAGAATATTTAACTTTAAACAATACTTAAAATATACTTAAGTGTAATAAATTGACTCACCAGCTGTAGCTATGATGTTAAAGTGTATTGAGGATTAAGTCTGAGTTAGGCTGTGATAAGATTATACAGTTTATTGGTTGTGATGAGTAATGATTGAGTGAGTGTTTTGACGGCGAGGGAAGCTCTCTAGTGTGTGGTGTGATGTACAGTCGTTAGTGTATTCCCTTGTTGAGGTATTGTGTGTGTTTGTGGTGTACTCTGGGGGTCTTATTGTGGTCCCAGGTGGTGGTGTAGTGTGGTCCCAGGTGGTGGTGTAGTGTGGTCCCAGGTGGTGGTGTAGTGTGGTCCCAGGTGGTGGTGCAGTGTGGTCCCGGGTGGTGGTGTAGTGTGGTCCCGGGTGGTGGTGTAGTGTGGTCCCGGGTGGTGGTGCAGTGTGGTCCCGGGTGGTGGTGTAGTGTGGTCCCGGTGGTGGTGTAGTGTGGTCCCAGGTGGTGGTGTAGTGTGGTCCCAGGTGGTGGTGGTGTGGTCCCGGGTGGTGGTGCAGGTGGTGGTGCAGTGTGTCCCGGGTGGTGGTGTGTGTGGTCCCAGGTGGTGGTGCAGGTGGTGGTCCCAGGTGGTGGTGTAGTGTGGTCCCAGGTGGTGGTGTAGTGTGGTCCCAGGTGGTGGTGCAGTGTGGTCCCGGGTGGTGGTGTAGTGTGGTCCCGGGTGGTGGTGTAGTGTGGTCCCGGGTGGTGGTGCAGTGTGGTCCCGGGTGGTGGTGTAGTGTGGTCCCGGGTGGTGGTGTAGTGTGGTCCCAGGTGGTGGTGTTGTGATTCAATTTTTCGGGTCCCACACGTTCATTGATGGAGGTGAGGAGGTGGCAGGTAGTGTATGGTCTCTTGGTCGGGGGAAGGTCAGGTTAGCTGAGTTGAGCTGAGCTGTTAATGATCACGTTCTTGTCGTCATCCGGGTGCAGTTAATCCAAACATGGTCACTGTGAAATCGCTCGAAATCTTCATCAAATTTCACACCTTATAGCAGCAGCCTTCTGTCGACGTCTTCATCCTGTTGAAACGTAGAAGAGTGAACCAACATCCAATATGGCCTCTCGTGTGGGTGTTACTGGACCGTAGTGTCGAAGGATGATTAGGGTTCCTTCTTATATTTGTATTAGAAAAATCTACGTTTCCTGGAGGTTACAGCGGTGCACTTGTCGACCCTGGGAAATAGATTCGGTAATTGGGGTCTACCTGTGGCCCCTGACAGTAAACACCTGTAGCCTTCACCCTTAACTGGTAACCCCACTTTACCACATGCTCTTGTGGGGACGATAGTTGTGGTTAGGAAGGATAAACTGATTTAGGAATAATATCTGAAATAACTTGTTTATTTTGTTGGCGTCCATCAGAGGTGTTTAATCCGCACACTAAGTCACCTGAGGCTCCACTCATCACCTTCAGCCCACCGCTAATAAATCATAATATTGATGCTTAGATTAAGACCGGTTATATTTTATACGAACTTTAGCTTGATTAAAACATGTCGGCAGCTACCAGACTGGCCGACCAGCCTCGGGGGTACAGCAGGTGGCAGGTGAGGCTGGCGGGTCGTTCACTCAACAATTATCACTGTGTATGTTTAAGGTTAACTCCACTAACATTTTGTAAGCTGTAAATTATTGTTAATTATTTTGTTATAAAGTTACTTATTTTTACTTATAACTACTTAGTACCGGAGCCTCTTTAACTAATTTAAGTACTGTTGTGTTGATATCAGTGAGGTACCGTGGATTATCCTCTGTTGTTACCACGCCCAACGTTGGATGGGTTTTCTGTACACCTATGTATATATTATTGTTGTTTGCTCCATTTATGAAATACCAAAAAATCAATGAAAACACTTGGGACTGGTGTTGACCTTCAAAAATAGCAACGCCTGCTTAATACTGTAGCTATTTAACAATAGCAAAAGTTTCTCATTTACGACTTTTTAGATAAAAAAATACCACAGGTAATCCAGGGAACAAGTTTTCGTAAATGAAAAACTCTGTAAATTTGTTGCACCAGATGATGTGTGCTAACTCGGGTGATGCTGTAGTTGTTCACGTCCACAAACGGTACTGTGATGTAAGAAGTAAATACTGGCAAGCGGGCGTCAGGTGTTGGGAGTCACTACTGGAGGGCCGCTCCCTCCCCCCGGTGTGTGGCCCGGCCCGCGGTGCTCTACCCACACCACCGTCCTTTTGTTAGGTCACCATCCTCTTAGTACAGCAGTCGGTGGCATCTTGGTGACCTCACTGTGTGGCTGAGAGAGTAGGTACACTTGGTAGACACACTGGGTACTGAGGGATGGGTTCGGTCAGGAAGACGAGATGGAATATTTGAGTGTTTATTTACGTTGTAGGGATGGATTAGTGTTGTGTATGTTTGTGTGGCTGCAGTGGCAATGTTTTGTGTGTATTTATGTGAGGGTAGTGGCAGTGTGTGTGACGTGGGGCAAGGCTTCTGGGTATCACCTCGGGTCGGACACAATTACACCCGTCCACAAACCTGTTCCTGGGCCGCTGCCTCCACAGGTGTGACGCATACTCCCTCCCTCCCTCACCTGCAACACTCACACTGGACTGGCAGGAGTAGGAATGAGGGAATCTCCAGTAAGTGAACCTGTTCCTCTGTGTCCCGTTGTTGCCATGCGTACTACTGCTACCTTGGGGTCAGTTTTTACCTGCGTCTGTCACGACTCTTAAAAGACCAGGTAACTGACGGTATGCCTTGACCGATTTGGTGACGGACTCGTTAAGTATGTGTATTTAATAACCAGACTGACTTGGCTAACTCTAGACGGGCGAAACATTTTGTGTACAGTAGCTGCCGTTAACAGAAACACATCACTCAGAGTACATACGTCAAGTCCCTGGTTGACCCGGGGTCGTCAGATGAAGGTTGCTTGTTAGTGAAGATGTAGAAATGCACTCAAGTCCTCCTACCTCAGATGCACGCTGTAGACACGTGTAGTGGGGTAAGATTAAGGTAGCTACAGGATTTCCTCTTACAGAATCTCTCTTACATTTCCTTGTTAACACTTTGCTCAGTCAACGTATGGAGCTATGGTAAGGTGATGTTTGTGTTGATCAAGATGTAAAGTTGGGTTTATTCATACAAGGTGTCCAGGGTCTTTAAACAGTGGGTGTTAATGGTGCAAGATGTATGAAAGCATACAACCTTGACCTCCCACCTCTCCACACCCCCTCAACCCCTCCCCACCGTGTTGTTGTTACTTCCCAAATTGTATGATTTCAAGAGTGTGACCTTTGCTCCCTTAAAAGCCCCTCTCAAACAAAAAATAGGGGGAGGTATTGGGCCGAGGTTCAAGCCTGTAAGTTCAAGATTAAAATGAAAACCAGAATGGGAGTGACGGTAATTATTTACTTGGAAGAATAAAACACAAATGTACTGTTCTGTGAGGGAGATATAATAGTATCCCCATCCACTTGCATGGTAAGAGTAACGTAACCACATCTCTACTGGTAAAACTCGAACTTGTTTACATGTATGTTGACGTGAGCACCCAGCGAGACATGTGACTCCAGGCCCACGTGTGTCAAGCCTCAGGTTAGCGTTTGGGTGGACACATCTGCCTGTAGTGAGTGTTCCTTCGTTTAAGAAAAAAACATTGTGTGGGTGTACCGACAGACCTTGTGGGAGCAGGTGAGGGGTGTACAGTACCATTATGGGAGGCGAGGACACACACCACTGCTGCACCAGGTGGAGATAACAGCACACACACCTCTACAAGTCACAATCTAATGAGTCCATAACGTAATACAGTATAAGATTTTACTAAACTTGTAATTGTAAAATCAAACTAGTCATTGTCTACCAAAGTAACCATTATAAACCTCATCCTAAATCCTAGGTTAGCTTAGTTAGCCAACAAACTGTAATATGTAAAACAAGGGGTGTCGTCCCTCTCTGTTTAACTCGTTAAACTTCTTTAACAACCTTTCCCCCCACGACTATATGTTGTGACTTCTCCATCCCTCATGTCTGGCTGTGCCTTGAGCCCCAGCATGCCTTCCATCCATTCCCCACCTTAACCTAAAAAACAAAAAAAAACAAAAAAACAAAACAAAAAACACCTCCCTACATGGTTTACACCTCACCTGAGACACTCCTTGTATACGTGACGTGTTGTGACCTTCATGTAGCTCTTATCTGCTGTTGCTTCCTTCATTGTTATTGTTTGGTTACATCATCCCGCGCCGCATCTTTTTTATACCCCTGCCTGTTGTCTACCGTGTTTAGTCACCGGTAAGTTTTGTTAAGGATAATTGACAGTCGTGAAGAGATATGTTGTTTTAATACGGTCAGTATTTAGTGTGGTTCAGTGTATTTGCCTTCTTATATCGGTTAGGTGCCCTTGGTTATAATGGTCTCACTTTCTTTGCGAC
Organism: Homarus americanus; assembly: GCF_018991925.1. Lineage (NCBI taxonomy): Eukaryota > Metazoa > Arthropoda > Malacostraca > Decapoda > Nephropidae > Homarus > Homarus americanus. The sequence goes on from NW_024744839.1 coordinate 2,445,263, forward strand.
GTTCGGCTGTTTCCTCCGTCGTTCAGGAGCGCCTGTTCACCTACAGTAGGACGACTGAGGAAACGGCTGATTATGTCTGCTGTGTGTATCATCTTAGGTTAATGAGGTTAGATAGTTCAGTCACAGGTGTTTGATCTCCCTACAGTTAGTGTGAGGAGTCAGCTGGATTAGTGTGTGTTACAGTTTGTGGTGGCGGCAGCTCAGAGGTGTATGAGGGGAGTATGTAGGTCAGGTGGGGATTCCTGAATCCCTAGAAATAGGTTAATGTAGCGTGCCAAAGCTGCGGCAGCTTCACCTTCAAGTCTTGCCGCTACACCACTGTGCTGGCACCTTGGCTGTGATACCATCATTGTGTAAGTGATGACAGTGCTGCATCACGCCACCAGGATACGGGTAGTCGAGCCCACAAGAGTTCTTCATCTTCACCACCGTCCTGGACCATGTAGCCTACAGTACAGTAGTTATACCAGCAGGACAGTTTACAGTGGACGGGTTTCACTAAAGGATTAAATATCTCCAGGTGATTAAACTGTAGTGCCGGGTAAATTAGTCATCGGCTGTCAGTGTACTAGTGACTGACACTTTCACTGACTGGGAAATTTTTTACTCCGCCTCGCAAGCCCTGATGCAGCTTATAGTAAGTTCCTCTCAGATATACGTGATTTTTCTAGAGCTCTACATGTAGTGACTGAGAACAGGACGGGGAGATGGGCCAGTGGTGACACACACACACACACGACCAGCCAGGTGTGTTACTTCCAGGTGGTGGTGTGGGTCACCTGGCTCACCTTCACCGGGCAGTGGGTTGCACTACTCTCGCCTCCTGCCTGCCTCACGGCGGTGAAACAGCCGATAATCTCCTGCAGTATTTCACAAATTGATGTTTTTATTGTCGCGGACTTTCATCATTGTGATCACTTAGGCAGGAGGTGGGGATAACATAACACTGGTTCCTTTAACACTCGCTGATACAGTACACAATGATAGTAATCGTTGTATGTAGCGGTAGTCAGCTGACGGGCTAATGTCAAGGTGATCCACCATGCTTCCCCTGTGTGTGTACCTCTACTGGGGTAACACACACACAGTCCTCTTTGGTGGTATACTGGAAGATATCATACAAAACATCTCCAACGAGGTCCTTTATTTTCCCTGCCTCATGACCAACAAACTCTCCTTGTTGGTCATGTTTCAGGTGGACACTCAACGGCTGGTAATGTGGTCCTGGGTGGCTCAAGCATACAATACTCCCATGAAATCTTACCCGTGTTTTGTTTTCACGTAAGGGCCTTGGGGGTGTGACGGGGCATTGATGGACGATTTCGTTGACCCAGAACCTAACCTAACCTTACTGTCTCGAACACGCATGACAATCTAGACATTAAAAGTAAACCTGAATGAAAACTCTCTAGTTAGACGTAGTAAACATTATCTCATTTAAGCTAAATTGCATAATATTGCGGGGTGCAGCTAACCTCGACTAAGGTTAGCTGCTCAGTAGCGGGAAAATAACCAAGTAGTGTAGAGTTACTTTTTCCCTGCAGAGCTAAAAGTGTTCAATAATAACATGTAAAGTTAACGTCTACCATAACACAGTTCTCTATTGGAGACTTCAGACAAAAGACACACTCCCTCTGCTAGGTTGCTCAATTTGCTTGGGGTGTGTGTGAGACCTTCGCTCTCGCCCACCACGTGTAACACCCACATAACGACACCGCCTCGTCCTCCACCGGGTTGCACACACACACACACACACACATCTGGAGTGGTGTCGTAACGCGGCACTTTATTTTAGTGGCACTGAAGGGGCAACTTGTCAACGGATGGAAATGCAAGTCACATCTTGGCCTTTGGGTGGCATTGAACGCCTGCTTTTGGCCTTGGAGTGGGAGATTCGTTCTTGGCTTTGGAGTGGGATTGGTGATTATATCTTCACCATGGAGTGGGAATTAGGGATCTTCTTATGGCTTTGGAGTGGTGACCGGAAATAATATACTGTCTTTTGTTAGGACAGACCATAACCTCGCCTACTGAAGGGGGGCAGCATCGACCTTACCTTACACATCCTTGACCACCGAAGGGTCAAGACGTACCTGGCGCTCCTCTGGGAGCAGCCAGGTCAACTGTTAAGTTGGCCCATACCAACTCCATCCCCTGAACCCTCCTCCCCACCGGAATATCAACAAGTTCTCGCCAGAAGTTACAATTTCATTTAGGAAAGGAATGGAACCAGTGTTGAACAGAGGTGAACAGAGGTGAACAATGCTTAAGTCAGTGAGAAAAACTCGACAGTAACAGTCGCACCCAAGTTAACCTTCACACAGTGAGGTCCCAGGTACCCAGTGATAACTGCCCGTGAGACCCAACAACAACCAGCGATGTGTTAATCCGTCTACGATAGGAAGGCCTGGGACCACACCTCACTCATATAACACCATCTGTGAGGGAATTACTACACCACGTGAGGTCCCTCATAACACCACCTGTGAGGGAATTACTACACCACGTGAGGTCCCTCCTAACACCATCTGGGAGGGAGTTACTACACTACGTGTTTGCTGTTCAACACCTATTAATCTGTATGTTCACTGTATGTTCCTTTACCTTTCTCTAATGAAGGCTTTTGTTAAACCACCAATGTATGTAATAAGTCATTTGTGTCCAATGTATATTTTCAGCCTTCGGGCTGCAGAATGTTTTCAATAAACCGTTAATTATTATTATTATTATTATTATTATTATTATTATTATTATACAGGGGATTTATTGACGATAACTTATCACTAAACTGGGTTACACAAGTTAGACGAAATTAAACACACTCCTTGGTCATAAATCCCACTCTGCGGTAACTCACGTCTTGAGAATTATATGAATTTAAAATCGCTCGAGGAGGACGTAAGGGTCGGTACAGGACAGAGCTGACGAATGTAAACAAACAGTGCCTAGGTGGAAAAAACTGCTGATGGATGTAAACAAACAATGGACACCCACCTCCTCACTCGTGACATGGACGAATATTAATCGAATGGAAAGTTATAAAATGAATGAAATTATTATTGAAAAAACCGGCAGTCGAGGTGAAGTCTTAGCTATGTCAATGAAGAGGATATTATGTGACCGCTATACGTGAATGTGATGAAGAAAGGTTGCAGTCGAGTGATTGATTGTCACACACACTGAACGCACCATTGTGTTAAGGCTCAAGGTCCCTAGTGGTAAGCCCAGCTAATTCACCCTTGTTTCACGCTCACTTACCCCTCCTGTCCTGATCCTCAAACATTAGTTGTGTCATTTGTATCCCACGGTAACGAATCGTGTGTGTGTGTGTGTGTGTTTAATCAATAAATTCACACAAACACTACAATATAAGGCATCAAGAAACACCTTTAGAGTAGCAATAATTAATCTTTACACCTGTCAGCATCTCGTCCTTCTGTTGAGCTCTCAGGCACGATTTGGTATTGATTATCGGGTTAATAGGTCAAGGTCACACAGTTTTAAAAGGTCAGTCGGTCAAGGTCACTCCATTTTAAAAGGTCAAGGTCACACAGTTTTAAAAGGTCAAGGTCACTCAGTTTTAAAAGGTCAAGGTCACTCAGTTTTAAAAGGTCAAGGTCACTCAGTTTTAAAAGGTCAGTAGGTCAAGGTCACACAGTTTTGAAAGGTCAAGGTCACAATATGCGGAGGAGTGTAGGGGCGTAGTGTAGGGGTGGGAGAAGGTAGGGTGTAGGGTCGTTACCTTCCTTGTGGTCAACATATTGGATGACATAACATTCGTACCAACATTAAACTCTCCATTATGTATTTACTTGTGATAAAAGTGCTATTTATACCTTGAGAACTTAATGATGTCTGGTCTGTGTACAACTTAAAGGCGTTATTTTATTCTTAACATTTTTACCTGTTAATGTTTTGTTTTGGCTCAAATTACACTATTAACCTATGATAATTAACCACTATTAATGTTACCGGTAATTTGATATATATTTACTACCGGTTTGTTGATAATGATAACATATATTTATCACTTAGTTTGGGTGAAACTGTCTACCGAGTGATCTATATTAGGTTGCTATTGTTTAATGAAGCGGTATTTAGCGAGTTAAAATTAGGACTGATATTTCGATGCAACTGTTTTGTGTAATTTAAAGACTGATTTGGGGGAGGGGGGGGCGTAGAGTGCGTGTGTGGGGGGCGTAGAGTGTGTGTGGGGGTAAAGTGCGTGTGTGATGGGGGCGTAGAGTGTGTGTGTGAGGGGGGTAGAGTGTGTGAGGGGGCGTGTGTGTGAGGGGGGGAGTGTTTTGCTTTTTTGTTGTGGTCCTGTGGTTGATCCTGTCCACCACGATTAATAATGTGGTCGGACATGTGATCCTCTGCCCACAACCACACTGGTGGGGTCACACGCTCCCTCCACCACACCTTATTATGTGTCCAACGTGAGAGCCACACCTATTGTTTCACCTGGTTTTTTTCTTCACCTGTTTCACCAGTTCCACTTGTTCTTCTTGCAACAGATATAATTAATCGTCACTCCCTTTCCTCCTGGGACGATTAATATGCAACTCGGCGGCCGTGTACTTTGGTCCAATACACTGACCTCTTTTCTTTTTCCTCTTGGGTTTTTATGAGGTCAAAGGTCAAACCCAGAAACCCGTTTATGTAGTTTGGGTTTCGTGTGTGTGTGTGCCCCACACACACTCACACTCACACTCGAAGGTGAGGGCAGATGTCAGGATACCATGGCATTGATTGTTAAGAGTATTTCCAGTACATTGTTTGCTTAGGTCGGTACGTAGAAGGTTCCTCAGGTGCTGGATGCCACACCTTTAAGGACTTGAGACAAAGGCCAGGACACAAGCATGGTCGATGGTTGGCGCCTCGCGAGTCCTCTACTAGTGACCTACTTCCCAGTCTGAGCCGCGGCCTGCAATGAGGTCAGCTGAGGCGACAAGGCGGCGCCGGGTGTGGAAAAGTTTATATCCTAGTCCTTACATGGCGCTGAAGAAGTGCCATGGGTGGAAGGATGCTGAGCCGGTGTAGAGCTTTGGGGGGTAACTCTCGATCACTCTCAGAGGTCCTCATTGTGTCAGCTGTGTACCACAAGTTGGACGTGTGTAAGGAGTGACCAACAGGCGCCAGTAGTGCCTGTTGACATGATGCGCCATTGTCACCCTGGTCCTGGTGTCCACTGAGCCTGACGGGTCTATTCAGGTCGATAGTATAGTCCAGATACTGAGAAATATGTTAATACAGCGGTGTGGTGAGGTGGTGGTATATAAAAGCCTCGTTGTGGAGGACAGTCACTCGGCTCAACTTGAGGAAGTGGGTGGGGAGGCACCTAACCGTAGAAACCTCTTAATTGCGTGTTTCCTGAGTCATGTAACCGTATTAAGTTACATTAACACAAGGTCACGAGGCACAGCATGGCCGTACATACCGCCACTGATAGGTATTGGTGGTTCCGTCTCGCCTCGCCGACCAGGGTGAGAGCTCGGCCGACTGTACCTTGTTTACAACCGGATGGTTATCTCACCTTGATAATTATCACAACACCGGGTGTCTAGTTGTCATGTTACCTGTTTATCTTCAGGGTCAGCTCCGGTGATTAGATAAGTTGTGTATTAGATCTATAAATAGGGAGAGTGGGAAACTTGGTTTCACCCTTTTCTCCAATTTATCATTTCGCCCCAACACATGCTAGCCGTTCCCTATTAGTACAGGAGGAAACTGGTGTACCCGAAGAAAAAATGACCTGTTTGGTGGTCCACACTAGATAACACCGTACTCAGGTCTGCCCCGGGCTGGGTATGAACCAAGACACCCTGCAGCACCTCCCAGTGTTTTACCCAGACCGTGTGTCAGGTGGTCGTGTTGTCTGCTTATCTCCAAGGACAAACTTCCAGGATTGTTTTTATTTTATACAGTACACGATATAGTTTTTGTTGACAGTTTAACATTAAGTGATGAACTCATTAAGACAGTCATAGACTTTGGTGCCTGTGTGCCCCTACTGCCGGACACACACACACACACACACACACAGGCAGCTTCATAGACCAAATATATCCTAACAATATTTATGTGCACCCATTCTGAAGCTGGCTATTTTGTATTCCATTCATAGATAACTAAAAATTTAACTGTTGACAGCAATTAGTGTAAAGAAAACACACGGGTTATAATAACATTTGGTGTTAGTGTTGCTACAATACATACACCTGTTATAAGGTAATATTGTCAGTGTTGTATTAGGACCGTAAGGCGACCATTGTGTGACCCTGAAGTAATGTTCCTGGTTAGTAATAAGGTTGAGATCTACTACAGGAGGTTAGTTATCAGTCGAGGTACTGTCTTTTGGGGGAACTACTCTCTCTCTCTGTTTTGAACTGTACAGGGAGGAGTGAGAGTGGAGGAATGTTTAGAACTGTCTGCCTAACATACTGAATGGCACCAGATGTGAAAATATATACCTCGTTTTTTTTTCCCAGGATTTCAATATTTCCGACCTGTGAACACGTAGGAAAAAAAAAGACTAACTCGCAACACAAATAATCGGCTTTACGTGTATATGAAAAAAGGTTGAGAATGGCATTGGAACTTTTACCTGAAGGAAACGTAAAGTGTGAGGGTTCTTCAGATGTTATTGGTTGAAACTGCCTGACGGGGATGTAGCCGAGGGAGTCGAATGATGGCGTAGCAGTGTGGAGGGAGGGAAGAGTGTGTGGAGGGAGGGAGGGAGGGAAGAGTGTGTGGAGGGAGGGAGGGAAGAGTGTGTGGAGGGGCAGGGTCGGGCACGCTGACGGAGGCGCGGCTGGTGCAACATTAAAGGGAACCTTCCGTTGCTCCTGGTAGACCGCCCCCTGTTGTCGCCGTCTGTTGGTATCCTTTGTCTCCTGTTGTAACTCCTGTTGTTCCTCATACCACCTCCTGTTTCTTATACATCTCTCTCTCTCTCTCTCTCTCTCTCTCCTACACTAGAGCGGGGCGAGTCGTAATATCCTGCGGGTAACCGAAACAAACTCCAGCTTACGTTTTGCATATTGAGGAAAATTTAGATAGTATGTAGTCCTTGAGGCCTTGTCCTGCCCCGACCACCGCCCTTGAGACACGGGTTCATAAGCACTGTGGCGTCGCACTATACTAAGCCGACCCACTGAAGCTAAACTCTGAACCCCGACCCACTCAAGCTACACTCTGAACCCCGGCCCACTCAAGCTACACTCTGAACCCCGGCCCACTCAAGCTAAACTCTGAACCCTGACCCACTCAAGCTACACTCTGAACCCTGACCCACTCAAGCTACACTCTGAACCCTGACCCACTCAAGCTAAACTCTGAACCCTGACCCACTCCAAAGCTACACTCTGATCCCCGACCCACTGAAGATAAACTCTGATCCCCGACCCTCAAGCTACCTCTGAACCCCGACCCACTCAAGCTACCTCTGAACCACTCAAGCTACTCTGATCCCCGACCCACTGAAGATAAACTCTGAACCCGACCCTCCTCAAGACCCTCGGCTACACTCGACCCACACTCTTACCCTCACTACACCCCCCCGACCCACTCAAGCTACACTCTGAACCCCTGACCCTCAAGCTACACTCTGAACCCCGACCCTCAGCTACACTCTGAACCCCGACCCACTCAAGCTACACTCTGAACCCACCACTCAAGCTACACTTCAAGAACCCCGACCACAACCCACTCAAGCTGAACTCAAGCTAAACACTCAAGCTAAACTCTGAACCCGACCCTCAAGCTACCCTCTCAAGCTACACTCTGAACCCCGACCCCTCAAGCTACACTCTGAACCCCGACCTCCGCTAAACTCTGAACCCCGCTACTCTCCTCTGAAGACCCTCCAGCTAAACTCTGAACTGACCCTCACTCTCTGAACCCGACCCACTCAAGCTAACTCTGAACCCCACCTCTGAACCCCACCTACCTCCTTTCCTCCAACCTGACCCACTCAAGCTACACTCTGAACCCGACCCACTCAAGCTACACTCTGAACCCCGACCCACTCAAGCTGAACCCGCCCCCACTCAAACCTCTGAACCCCGACGCTTCTGAACTCTGAACCCTCAAGCTCCTGAACCCCGACCCTCAAGCTAAACTCTGAACTCGACCCACTCAAGCTACAACTCCGGTCAACACCTCAACCTCACTTCCTCCTTGTTTGAAATATAACTGAGACAGACTAATTATTTTCCATTTAAAAGTTTGGTGTTGGAGGAATTGTGGCTGACACTGATGGTTAGGTTAGGTTAGGCGTGTGGTGGTGGTGCAGGTTAGGTTATGTTAGGCGTGGTGGTGGTTGCAGGTTAGGTTAGGCGTGGTGGGTGGTGCAGGTTAGGCGTGTGGTGGTGGTTAGGCGTGTGGTGGTGGTGCAGGTTAGGTTAGGTTAGGCGTGTGGTGGTGGTTAGGTTAGGTTAGGTTAGGTTAGGTTAGGCGTGTGGTGCAGGTTAGGTTAGGCGTGTGGTGGTGGTGCAGGTTACTGACCGCATGATTACGCCTCACCCTGACAGTGTTTCTTAACGTAGCTGACGAGATAACAGCCACTCCGATAACAATAATACATGGACGTTATCTGGTCACGACCTTCAACTGATCCTCCGGCTTCGTATCTGTACCGTACAATAATGTGTGCACCTGCTCCTTCCACGTGTGTGTGTGTGTGTCTCCATAATATATACGCAGCAAGATAATAATATATTTTTAACAATACTTCAAGTCTGTGAGCCGAGACTTATCAAACACCGATACCTAAAGATTATAATTCTTGATAAAATTTGTGATATATGTAACCTTGCACTGGTTACTCCATGTGGTGAGGTGGTGGTAGTGTGGTGAGGAGGAAGTGGTTAATGTACTGGAGGTGTGGTGCCACAAGTGTTGATTGCACATTATAACATGTACGTTACACACTTTAATTATGCCACACACACACACACACATACACACAGCTGAGTATAAAATCACTCCATTAAGGTCAGCAGCTGTGAAATGCAACTCGCCTTAGTTTCCTCACCAGCCACGTCACACTCAACCATCGTTATCAACAATCAGCTGACCACATATTCCAGTGGCTGTATCTGTTGTTGTTTTACTCTCTTCATCACATGACGCATTACGTTCATCAAGTTCCGACAGATGGATTATATGGTTGTGTGGATGACGTGGATTATTGGTTTGTTATGCAGTGATTGGCCTAGACCTTGATGCTGGGGAGGACGTGTACAGGGTCACCGCCTCCACCTGTAGTGTCAACTTGTCCTTAAATCAGAGGAGATATTAAGGTACCGCGCGCTAAGTCATGTCCTTATCTGCCTGGTCCCCGGCCTGTCCCGAGAATTCCTGGACGGGTAGATTGGAGGGTATTCTTCGTCTGGTGACCTGGCGTGCTGAGCTCTTAAACACACAGCTGTACCTGTAAGTGGTGGTGCAGGTGTGTGGCGCCACAGGTGTTAGTGTAGGTGATATCATGATGGGCAAATCGTACCTGTAATTTATCCAGTAACCTCATTTTATCACCTGTTATCTCCCCCACATGGATAATAATGATGCATGAAATCAGACTGAAAAAATGTCCATACTCTCGACATATCACCGTGTGCCAGGACCCCGAAGCCATTAATCTAGAGGAGTGTTTTACATAGTTGTGAAAGCTTCCATGTAGGTAACAGATTATGTCCTGACGAGGATATTGATAACATCTAGTTTATTATATCATTAGTTGTTAGCGAGGGAGTAAGTAGGCCAGGCAGGTGCGGCCAACACCACACATCTCACCACTCTGCCCACTACTGTACCTCCTTCACCGCCTCCTCTCGGTTGACAAGTGAGGGGGGGGAGAGGGGCGACATTTTTGGGGAAAATTAGAAAGAGGCAGACAGGCCACCACATCACCGGGGAGAATAATTACTGGGAGGAAAGCGACCGTTCAGGTTGTTAACACGTCTCTTGGTAACACTGCACCAACCTACAGTATTTGTCACCCGCCATGAATATTTACCGTCCCTGTGTGTCTGTCCCGGTAACCTGTAAACTCGATAACTCAAACAAATAGAAATAGATTTTGTCGACACTGTATGTAAAGTTTATTTGACAACATCTTAGAAGAGTTTAATATTTAGTATTGTTTTCCCTTTACATTTTGTTTGTTTAGGCTCGTAATGTTTACACGACCACCTGAGAGCCTCCTCAGAGGCCGCCATGTTTACACTAGTTTAACATATGTTCCTGGAGTTAGAGAATAGAACCCCTTAAGATGGTTATTCCGAGAGGTGTTGATGGAGTAGTTTGGATTTGGTAACATCAGAAATGAATAATTAAGTGATATGGATGGTGTGGAGTATCCAGTGGGTGAGAGGGGAGTGAAAGGGAGGTAGGGGTAGAACTATTGAATAATACAAGTTAAAGGAGGGAGTGAGAGAATACCTGGATGAGACAAGTGCGCGTGCGTGCTTGCGCCGATGTCCGTTATAAGTTATATATGCAGTTGTTCATGGGTCATGGTGGTTCATAATAGTTAGGAGGCGCGGTAAAGGCAGGCACACACACACACACACACACACACACAGGTAAATCTTCTGTCCAACTAAGGTCAACATTGAGGTAGACGAGAGGAGCTTGTTTCTCTCCCCCACTTTCGCCCCTCCCTCTACTTCCTCCCTCATTTCCCCATCTTTACCTCTCTTCCCCCCGTCCCTGCCCGTCCTAGTGCAGATGACAGACAAACCGACGTGTGTCACAGGTAGTTGAAACATGGAGCGCCACCTCGGCCCCCTCCCCCTCCCCTTCCTTTAAGTGTGTGGGGGGTCCACCTCCCGCCCACACCGCCCACACCGCCCTCCCGCCCCGCTACATTATAATAAAAGGTGGTGGAGGTGCTCCAGTGCCTGTGAACTGTCAGCGGCCTGTTAACTCTAGTGATATACGGAACGACCTTGTGAATTGTGACCTAACTTGTGAACGTATTTTAAAACTTTAACTTTGTGTGTGTGTGTTCTCTGTTAGTAGAGATTGTAGTTGTAGAGGATGTATGTATTTGTAGAAGCTGTAGTTGTAAGCGTTTGTAAAATGTTGTGTTGTAACTAGTGCAGGGTTCACACACTCCCAGGCTGGCGCGCGTCACAGTATAATGGTACACGGGACTCAGCACCAGCTCAGTGATACAGACTTCTACAGTAAGTGAGTTAACCCCTTAAATGTATAGCTACGGGGTTTCTCTTGTTAGGACCTTACACGTTAGAGGGGTCGCGTGGTTGGGGTAGTGACATTACGTGATTGAGTAGTTTAATGGGTTTAAGAGTTAGAAAATTATCTGCACTATGAACTCCTTAATTGGCTTCAGCAGTCGTTAAGTTTTGTTTTTGTGATCATCAGGTGTCCAGCGTGGTGATGTGCGTGTGTGTGGCTGTCATGTTAATTAAGGGGATTAAATCGGTTTCTATAAATGTAATTAACATAGAAAAACTTGACCTGACCTAACCTAACCTTTTATCCCATCTTGTATTGCCATATTGCCTCTCTCTCTCTCTCTCTCTCTCTCTCTCTCTCTGTGTGTCGCTATCTTGTTCCTCTTCCCTCAGGTGTCATACTACAAGGGAGGAAGTGTAGGTACATCACCTCCCTTGTGTGTGAGAAAGTTGTGTATACATGTGTCTTGCTTATCACCTGTGTCATCTCACGAACTATTAAGGTGTCTTGCCTCCCCCACCCCTCCAGGCTCCACACTTCAACACCTGTCACAGATGTAGTCACCCTTCCTCCCCCCCCCCACTTCCCTTCCCCTACACCTTCTCATAACCTCTTCGCCTCTCCCCGCCTCACCCCTCGCCCCTCCGCTTTTCTCTCCAGCCGTGTATATGGGAGTCACTCTTATCATTAGTATCCATTTCTTCTGTGTGTGTTTCAGTTATCTTTCTCTTCCTTTCGTCTCTCCTCCCTGTGTGTGTTTCAGTTATCTTTCTCTTCCTTTCGTCTCTCCTCCCAACTTGTACATCGTGTCCGCGCGCCTGGGAGTTGACCACGAATCCAGGATGACTCGCAGGAATATCAATGGGTGTGTGAGTCGACCTCTGTTGTTATATCACCACAGGATAACATTTGGGTTCAGCAGACTGTTGTGGCGTAACGAGGACTTTGACCACCCAACTCGTCTTAAGGGCCACGAAATTTGTCTTGATCATAACACCTGCCTACTAACTAATAGGTAGGGGGGGGGACTGTCTTGGCTGATAACCCTGGCTGTGTCGCCGTCAACAGTACACACAAAGGGCTGGGTGTCGGGAAGGTTCTCATGTGCCATCTTTAAGTCCTGTCAATACACTTCTGCAGTAATAATTTTGGGCAGGGCGGTGAAGGTGAGAGGTGAGTGACGTGCGGGGCCAGTGACACCCGCTAGTAACACCTGAGTGACACCTCTGACACCACGACTACCAACCTGACGCCATCACTACCAGACTGACGCCATCACTACCAGTCTGACACTACCACCACTACCATCCTGACACTACCAGGATGGCATTTAGTGATGGGTGTTTACACTTCCTTCAACTGCTGTTTCTCATTTACTATTTTACAATTAACCAAATATTCACAATATTTGTGAATGTACAAATTACTTTTTTATTTTCGTGGTTTAATATTAAGCTTTGTTTGTGAATAAACATTAAAATAGAATAGTTGTGTCGCATCAGTTTGGAATTTGTGTATACCAATTGTTGCTCAGTTTAAGGTGGTAATGACCAGGTTGTGGAGTGATCAAGACACATATATACACACTCACACATACATTAGTGTCCCGTGTTATCTCGGACGGGAGGAAAGGTCACACCAACACGGGAGATGAAACATTGATGGGAAGTAAGAGACCTAAGGTGAGGAGAGGGGGGGGGGGGACAGAGGAAGGAAAATTACCGTATTAGTGAGGGAAACAAGAGGCAGTGTGTTGAGGTTCAGTATACACCAGGCGACTTAAGTGTTGATCAGGTGTACAGTATGAGAAACAACACCCCGTACACCGCCATAGAAATATACAGTGTAGACTGGTAGAGAGTGACGCGCCGGTAGGTAAGAGTGGGTGGTGTGACTTGTCATCAATAAATCTGACGGGCTTGACCTGGTTGTTGTCTATATTATTTAAACTAGAAGATGGACCACCGACTCGTAATGCAAGTCGAGTTTATTTACAGTTTGGTTTTGTGTTTTACTTATGATTTAAAGAAAATGAAGAGAAACAATTTTAACGTGTGTTTATATAGATGTAAACAAGCCTAAGGTGTTTGTGTTTGTTTGCAGGTATTGGTGCTGATGTGTGCGGGAGCTGGTGACGGTGTACCTGTGTCCCGTTGTTTGCAGGCTCCACCACCCAGTAAGGTAATTAAGCAAATGTCTTCATGGTCACGCATTAATGTTCACACGCCCGCGAAATTACGGCTTAGGATTGTGTGTGTTTTAGTGTATGTAAGCCCACCACACACACACACACACACACACACACACACACACACACACACATACTGTATATAATCATGTACTTTTATTCACACACGTGTTTGTACAAGTCTCTAGTCTTATCAAAATCTGGACAATAAAATATATCACACTCGCGAAACAATACCTTGGCCATAGTGTACTTTTCTTACCTTTATTGTATTGTTATTATCACAAGTATAACCATAATTGCGTTTAGTGGCCGTGTTAAGTTGTATGTTTTGTCAGAAGTACAATACAAGCTTTCGGTTCTGTCGAGAGCAATACTGAAGAAAAAAAAAATGGTCTGTCAGAGTTGAAAAGATGTGGCAGTCTTGTTGTCTCCCAGGCGGACAGTTGATGAATAATCTGGTGCTGTGTAGAACCAAGGCGATGAAAGGATTTAAATATTCTCAGGTATAGTGTAAGGCAGAGGGCAGCTTCCTCAGTCTCAAGAGATGCTGTCCAAGGTGGTGTGTGTGTGTACTATACCAGCATCAAGATAAGAGGCTGGGTATAGCGGGGGAGGAACATTTGGTCGACTGGTTATCTCGGTGACATCCGGACCCCACACACACACACACACACACACACACACCACCTAGGATTATCACACATTCAAAACAGCTGGTGTGGTGAAAACATTTTGTAACCGACCCACTGAAACTCAACTCTGGTACGATGATGATAACCAAGTGACTTACAGGACTCACTTACCTTATCCTATGTCGAGTTCCTCTTAGTTATTGTTAAAAGAGAAATAGGGAGCATTGAACCTAAGACCTGATTTATTGAGACTTAGTGATTAGCCTCAACACGGGACAGTATTTTAGGTCTTACCAAGTCCTTCTGTTTCAATGTTATTTGTTGATGTCACGTCATAACTCCTTCAGTAATGTGTGTGTGTGTGTGTGTGTGTGTGAGAGAATTTTTTTATCCTTGGCGTAGTTTGACCTTTGACTGGGTTAATAAGTGAAGGCGAGGTGATGTTGGGGTTATGTGTGGGTAGGTTAGGGCAAGACGTGTATATCTGGCCCTTATACTGACTTACACACGACCCTTATACCTGACTCATGCCTCTTTCTTATACCTGACTCATGCCTCGCCCTTATACCTGAATCCCACATTCCCCTTATACCTGACTCATACCTCCCCCTTATACCTGGCTCTCACCTCACCCTTGACCCTTCCACATGTTTTATAGCCCCACGACAGCTCTGGCTGGTGTCAGAAAATCATTATTCTATCTCTGGCTCAGTTTAACCCCTCGAGTACGATGACTTGACCTCCCGAGTACAGTCTAATCTAACTCGAGGGATTTGGTCAGTGTACTCGGTGATAGTGAAGGGTTTAAGAAGACCTTGTACTCTCAGGGTTGACTTCGTACTCAAGGGGTAAAGATAACTCGCGAACTGGGCACTAGTCCGAGAGAGAGAGAGAGAATTTTTTCGGTTGTCACATGCGGGGGGATGGCAGCCATAAGATCGTATCGTTGTTCCTTCCTTTTATCTCCTCGGTCCGGACGGAGGAGCTTTGACAGTCTTTGTGTGTGTGTGCGCTTCCGTGACTGTGTATGTGTTGCTCGCTATAGAGTTGTTTTATTTAGACCAGGTGAATATAATAATTACACAGGTGAACATGTGATACCTCGACGCCAGTTCCTCCGCCCCTCTCCCCCACCCCCACAGAGGCCAGGAAGCCGTACAAGACAGTGGGAATAACAGTACATCTATTGATAATATTAATACTTTGTTTACATATCGTATCAGTGGACTCGGTATAAATATCCTGTCATAGCTTAAGCTTGTTGTTCAGTTTGTTTGTTTCATCACGTCATCTTGTTTATCCTCTCAACCACGACGGGGGGGTTATAGCGGTCGATGTAGTTTGTTTGTTCTGAATATGTTAACTACGATGTCGGTTTTGAATTGTTGGTCGATTTTTAAGCTAGTTGGTATGGATGATGTGTGGAGGTATGTGTCATAGAGATGTGTGGAGGTATGTGTCATAGAGATGTGTGGAGGTATGTGTCATAGAGATGTGTGGAGGTATGTGTCATAGAGATGTGTGAAGGTATGTGTCATAGAGATGTGTGGAGGTATGTGTCATAGAGATGTGTGGAGGTATGTGTCATAGAGATGTGTGGAGGTATGTGTCATAGAGATGTGTGGAGGTATGTGTCATAGAGATGTGTCGTGCGGAGATGTGGGTGGAGGTGACGGTTGTGTGGTTCCTCCGCTTGGTGTATCGTGTCTGGCTGTAGTGTGTCTTGAGTGACAGTGTAGGCGGTTCATATACACTAGGGCATCACTTGTCACCACACACACACACAGTCAGGATACCCACACACAGTCAGACACCCCACACAGTCACACCCCCCACACACACAGTCAGACACCCCACACACACAGTCAGACACCCCCCCACATACAGTCAGAACCCTCTCTACAGACTGCTCAGTTTCCCCAGTCGTCATTGTGTGGGGTAGCTCAGGCGATACGAGAGCTTCACACCCACTGAGTTAATCTGCTAATTCCCACAGGTCTTGTACACACACTACATAAAAACAAGTGTTACTCTTAAGTACTACAGTGTTAGGGAGAATATTCCGGCCCCCAACATGAGTGGAGGAAAGTATATGGTTGAGTGAGTGTCTGGGATCAGTAACACGAATGTATCTACCAAGTTGTTCTTTGAGGATAACAAATGATAAATAGTATAGGAACAGGTTGCGATGGTGTGTGTGTGTGTGTGTGTGTGTGTGTGTGTGTGTGTGTGTGTGTGTGTGTTTTATCACTATATATACAAAAGGTGAAATAGGCTTGACGGGGAGGGGCAGGTCATTAGGGACATAAGACACAGCATCTGTACGGTATACTGAGCCTAAAGGTACAAAAGGGAGGCACTGTACACGACCACCTTAAAGTAGCTTCCTGAACCCTTAATTTAGACACCCATATACAGCCGTGAGTCTCCTGGGAATGAGCACACCTCTCAGGGCAGGAGGGCGAGCATTGTGTGTGCTGTGATAAATGAGACCAGTTATTGAAAATGATCCTCGGAATAAGTGAATTAATAAAGTGTCCAGCTGTGCCTTGTGAGGTTAGGATATGTACACAGTAGTGGGTTAAAAAGTGGAATAGCTTGTAGGCTGTCAGTATGAGGGTCTCCGTGAGCTTATAGCCAAGGCCAGCCAGTCGTGTTGGTGCTGAGAGGAATCTGACGTCCCCAGTGGTGGTGGTGTCTGCTCTTGGCTCTGCTCACTTCATTGACCTCCGTATAATATGGAGTACAGTCCAGTCTTCCTTTAACCTGGCGTCGTGTTGTGTGATGCAAATCCAACAACCTCCTCCCTGCATTACTCTCTCAACGTGACCACTATTTTCGCATCCATCCGTCCGTGATTGTACGTACAGGTGTCAGTTTTTACATTTACCTGATTGATTTAATTGATTTTATCCCATGGAAACTAAACACTATAGTAGTTTGGGTCAACATATTTTCTTTGCTATTTGGGCTGAGTGGGTCATGTTTCTTGGTGGTGTATCAGTTAATATAAAATAACGGAAGGCACAGGTAGTGAACCCCAGGACCCCTCCCCACATAGTCAGGACCCCTCCCCACATAGTCAGGACCCCTCCCCACATAGTCAGGACCTCCCCACACACACACAATCAGGACACGGGAGGAAACACGCACTAGGCGGAGTTTACTGTACACTCAGGTTATAAAACTTGCTTGTTTTTCTTCTTCACATCTTTGTCACATACTAGTGTGGTGTTAAGAGTTGCGCACTTGGCACCTTCTGGACACGTACAACCTCTTGCCTCTATCTCGATGTGTGCCAGGTTAATGTACAGTCAACTACTAAAGTCCGTTTGTCTCTCCCCCTCTGAAACAGGACCCCCCGAGATTCAAACTAAAGAATCCGAAGCCTTTGTAGACTGAATAATGTATCAGTACTGCTTCGGGTTCATGAGTCAGATTATCTCGGCGGTTCATAGTTCAGAGGGAGAGAGACGAACGGAACGGACTTCAGTAGTTGACCGTCTAACGTTCACACTTGCCGTCACAACACTGGCAGGTAGACTACTGCAGCGAGTCACAGCAAGGATTTTCTTATTGTTTACTTGTCTGGTCTTGTGTACGTCTCTCTTGCTCTTGTGTACGACCCTGGGAAGCAATAATCGTGTTTGTCTTACCTTGAGTGGTCTGCCATAGAACATAAGTTGAAACACTGGCAATTTAACAACACAGTTCTCAACCCCTAACATGCTTCCCCTGTGTGTGTGTGGATGGCTGTCATTATATCTCTATTGGACACACACACACACACACACACACACACACACACACACAGCCTCTCAAAATAACACCCGAAAAGAGTATTGCAGGGATAAGGAAAACGAAAAATATACCCAAGCAGCGTTAGTTCGACTGTTTTGTACATTACTGCACACAACAGTAAACACAGCCTTTAAGGAGGATTCACTCGGGGGTGAGGGTAGAAACTTGTAAAAATATGATATGTTGACACACAACATTGTCTTAAACAGTGAAGCTCCGCTGGTTCGATTCCCAGCTGGAGTGGGTTTGTCCTCTGTCAACCAGCCTTGTCATACACAATATAATTAGTCCGCTTGGATGCCCTTGCTGGTGGTGGAACAAACCCTGGGTGGACGACCAAGGGGGGGGGGGGAGATAACTCACTACTGATCAGCGTCTGGCCGGGCACTTAATGAGACTAATGCAGTATGTTAAAGAACCAGGATAACAACATTTAAGGGTATTATTATTATTGATATAAATGAGAGTATGTGATGAACAGCGGCACTAACATGTTACTTACTCCCCACACGCTGTAGGTAAACACTGAGACACGTTCAAGATAGATAGTTAAAGGGGAGAAATAACGATTGATAAATATAGTTATACACAACGCCCCGAGTACTACAATGTACACTTAAACATGGCGGCCGTGTGAGTGTGATAGCGTCTGGTGATGTGATGTGATGTGCCTTATCATCACCTGTCTGGCGAGCCCCACCCACCCCCTCCCCCTCCTCCTTCCCCCTCCCCTCCTCCTTCCTCCTCCTCCCTCCCTCTCCCCATCCCTCCCTCTCCCCACCCCTCCCTCTCCCCACCCCTCCTGCCATGAGACACTGGACACTAGACGGGATACACGTTGAGGAGATGTGTGTGTGTGTGTGTGCTCTTGCGTAAGCTGTTGACACGGGAGGGGAGGGGAGGGAAGGGGAGGGGGGAGGTAGATTACATTAACAGGAGTCAATAGGAACTGATCTCTCTACACACACGCGCACACACACATACACATCTAGACCTTGACTGTGTACACTTAAAATTTGCCAAATCAAGGGTTGTGTGAGTCACCCTGTCGTCTTAGTATACTGTGCACGTACAGAGATCGGTGCACGTATAGCGATTAGTGCACGTATAGATATTAGTGCACGAATAGATATTAGTGCACGTATAGCGATTGGTGCTTATAACAGGTTCTTAAAAATGGTCTTCCTGATTTTAAACATTTGTAATAAAACACAACTAAGCCCTACATCAAAAAGTAAGAAATGTTAAGAACGAAATAACTCTTTAAGTTTTATTTACACGTTCTGTTTGAGGTCATATTGTGGTCCGTGTAAACATCAAAGCTGTATTTAGTTTCACCTTCATCCATTTTTAATCCTGTTTATAATCTAACTTTGTATTTTCTAATAGTCTCACATATCCTAAGACCCGACCCGATCTAACGTGACCCGACCCGACCTAACCTAACCTGACCCGACCCGACCTGACCCGACCCGACCCGACCTGACCTGACCTGACCTAACCTGACCCGACCCGACCCGACCCGACCCGACCCAGGAAATCGTTCATTCATACCGTCTTAAAGTACCTTGTGTCAGGATGGGGGTCAAGTGAGTCGTAGTGATGTCCCGCCAGGATAATGTAGACACTCATCATTCTGTCACTTTATATAACTTGCTGACAAAACCTATGACCCTTCAGGCTTTTACGCCCTTAATGCACGAGTCATGAAGGCAAGCATGAACTTAGCATGCTTCCCCGATGGGCGCTGCAAACGCTTCTGCGCTTCACCTTGCACAGGATATAAGGGGGTGCCCAATAAACTAGCCCCCTCGGAGGCAATCTAAAAATCTATGATGTAGATAAGATTCTATAGCGTGTTCTTCAAGATACCCGTGTGCAGTGACTGTTAACTAGGAGGTCGTGTGGCTGCCGAGCTTGTGACTTAAAGAATATTGTCCCTAACCTAACCTATGGTGGTGGCAATCTTGATTTATTTTCTATCAGTTGGAAGTAAACACTGTAGTAAGGAAAGGTACAAGACGAGTGAGTGTGTGTGTGTGTGGGGGTGTGTGTGGGTGTGTGTGTGGGTGGGTGTGTGTGGGTGGGTGTGTGGGTGTGTGTGTGGGGTGTGTGTGGGTGTGTGTGTGGGTGTGTGGGTGTGTGTGGGTGGGTGTGTGGGTGGGTGTGGGTGTGTGTGGGTGGGTGTGTGTGGGTGGGTGTGTGGGTGTGTGTGTGTGGTGGGTGTGTGTGTGTGTTTGTGTGTGTGTGTGTGTGTGTGGGTGGGTGTGGGTGTGTGTGTGGTGGTGTGGGTGGTGGGTGGTGTGTGGGTGTGTGTGGTGTGGGGTGTGTGGTGGTGGTGGTGTGTGGTGGGTGGTGGTGGTGTGGGGTGTGGTGTGGTGTGGGGTGTGTGGGTGGGTGGTGGTGGGTGTGTGGAAAACGACAGAGCATTTTAACTTATTTACACTCGACGCAAAGGCGAATCTAGGCATCCACAGTGATTCACAACATTTCATATTATTTCGCTGGTCGTCTCTTGGTTGTTTTGGCTAAAGTAAATGAATTGATGAGAAAAGTTGGCAGGCCTGATGGTAATTGATTGTTTTCATTGTATTGGTAATTGCCTTGAATCCCACGATAACAACCCTCCAGTACGATAACCTTACCTCGATGCGATAACTTAACCCCTCCAGTACGATAACTTAACCTCAGTACAAACCCCAAAAACAACCCAAAAAACCCCACAACTTACCCTCCATACGAAATAACCTCATACGATAACCCCTCCAGTACGATAACTTAACCCCTCCAGTACGATAACAACCCCTCAGTACGATAACAACCCCTCCAGTACGATAACAACTCCTCAGTACGATAACTTAACCCCTCAGTACGATAACTTAACCCCTCCAGGTACGATAACAACCCCCTCACATACATAAAACCCCTCCATGATACTAACCCCCCCGTATAACAACCCTCATCATAACCCTCAGTACGATAACCACCCCTCCAGTACGATAACAACCCCCTCAGTACGATAACAACCCTCCAGTGCGATAACAACCCCTCAATTACGATAACAACCCTCCAGTACGATACTTAACCCCTCAGTACGATAACAACCCTCAAGTACGATAACTTAACCCCCTCAGTGAATAACCCCCTCCAGTACGATAACCTTAACCCCCTCAGTACGTAACTAACCCCCTCTCAATACGATAACTTAACCCTCAGTACGATGTAACCCCTCCAGTACGATAACTTAACCCCTCCAGTACGCACCCTCCAAACAACCTCGATAACTTAACCTCCAGTACGATACTTCCAACAACCTCATACGATAACCCCCTCCAGTACGATAACCTCCAGTACGATAACCTCCAGTACGATAACCCCCTCAATTACGATAACTTAACCCCTCCAGTACGATAACAACACCTCAGTACGATAACACACCAACGATAACCCCCCCAGTACGATAACAACCCCTCCAGTGCGATCTCTACCAGTACGATAACAACCCTCAGTACGATAACTTAACCCCTCCAGTGCGATAACAACCCCCCGGTACGATAACAACCCCTCCAGTACGATAACTTAACCCCTCAGTACGATAACAACCCCTCAGTACATTAACCCTCGTACGATAACCCCTCAGTACGATAACTTAACCCCCTCCAGTACGATAACCTTCCTCAGTACGACTAACCCCCCTCGATAACAACCTCCAGTACGATAACTCAACACCCTCCAGTACGATAACAACCCCTCAGTACGATAACTAACCCCTCAATTACGATAACCCAACCCCTCTGCTTAACCCCTCAGTACGATAACCCTTACCCTCCAGTACGATACAACCCCTCCAGTAACGATACCCATTCAAACCCCCTCAGTACGATCAACCCCCACCGTACGATAATAACCCCTCCCAGTACGATAACAACCCTCAAGTACGATAACAACCCCTCCAGTACGATAACTAACCCTCAATTACGATAACAACCCCCTCAGTACGATATTCCCCTCGGTACGTACTTAACCCCTCCAGTACGATAACAACCCCTCCAGTACGATAATAACACCTCAGTACGATAACTTAACCCCTCCAGTACGATAACAACCTCAGTACGATAACCTCCAACAACAGACGATAACCCCCTCCGACGATAACAACCCCTCCAGTACGATAACTTAACCCCTCAGTACGATATAACCCGGTACGATAACCCCCTCAGTACGATAACCTCATCGACTTACGGTACATTAACCCTCAGTACGATAACAACCCCCTCAGTACGATACAACTCACATAAACCCTCCAGTACGATAACTTAACCCCCTCAGTGCGATAACAACCCAGCCGATAACTTAACCCCTCAGTACGATATAAACCTCCAGTGATAACCTCTCCAGTACGATAACTTAACCCCTCCAGTACGATAACCAACCCTCCAGTACGATACAACCTCAGTACGATAATAACCCCTCCAGTACGATAACCCTTAACCCTCCAGTACGATAACTTAACCCCTCCAGTACGATAACTTCCTCAATTACGATAACTTAACCCCTCCAGTACGATAACTTAACCCCTCAGTACGATAATAACCTCCAGTACGATAACTTAACCCCTCAGTACGATAACCCCTCCAGTACGATAACCCCCCTCCAGTCGATAACAACCTCGTGATAACAACCCTCCAGTACGATAACAACCCCTCCAGTACGATAACTTAACCCTCCAGTACGATAACTTAACCCCTCCGGTACGATAACTTAACCTCAGTACGACTAACCCCTCAGTACGATAACTTAACCCTCCAGTACGATAACTTAACCCCTCGTACGATAACAACCCCTCCAGTACGATAACTTAACCTCTCAGTACGATAACAACTCAGTACGATAACTTAACCCCTCCAGTACGATAACAACCCTCCAGTACGATAACCAACCCCTCCAGTACGATAACTTAACCCCTCCAGTACGATAACTTAACCTCAAGTACGATAACCCCCCCTCAGTACGATAACAACCTCCAGTACGATAACTTAACCCCTCCAGTACGATAACCCAACCCCTCCAGTACGATAACTAACCCTCAGTCACGATAACTTAACCCTCCAGTACGATAACTTAACCCCTCCAGTACGATAACTTAACCTCAGTACGATAACTTAACCCCTCCAGTACGATAACCAACCCCTCCATTGATAACTTAACCCCTCCAGTACGATAACCTCCAGTACGTAACAACCCTCAGTACGATAACTTAACCCCTCCAGTATGATAACCTCAGTACGATAACTTAACCTCAGTACATACTTGCCCTCCAGTACGATAACTTAACCCCTCCAGTACGATAACTTAACCCCTCCAGTACGATAACTTAACCCCCTCCAGTACGATAACTTAACCCCCTCCAGTACGATAACTTAACCCCTCCAGTACGATAACTTAACCCCCTCCAGTCTCAATTACAGGAAGACCATTAGTGTATGAATGTATTAGTTGTATACGTGTTGCAATGTTGGTAGTTTTCATACAGTCACCAGGTGGATAGACATAACCACCTATGGCTAGTCTTATGCCTCTATAGACAGTAGTGAAGTACATGAACACAATAGCCAGATTAGTGAAGACATACATCAAGAACCTGAATTAACTGATGACACGTGGAGGTAATAGCGATGATGTAATCTTGTATTAAACATGAGTCATACTGGTGATGTTATGAAAGATCCTTGGCGCGTATGATGCCTAGGGGGGGGGGGGGTGACATTAAGGGTGCCAGAGCATTGTTTTAGTTCATACCGGTGCAGGTTAAGTACAGGAAGTTAGGTTAGGTTAAGTACAGGAAGTTAGGTTAGGTTAAGTACAGGAAGTTAAATGAACAGACTCACTTTTTCGTTGCTTGTACTGCACTAGTCATAAATATAAATAATACAAACATTAGCAAAGTAAATGTGTAAATAAAAGGTGTGATATAAACTAAGTCTCAATAGTGGGCGACCTCCTGTGGGCGTGTCTGTGGCGCTGATAAACACGGGAGTTAATATAGAAGTGAAGATAAACATTAGTGGAATATAAGAGGAACGAAGTAGGAGTCTAGGTCTGGAGACGAGCAGAAACACAGGTAGGTAGATAGATAGGTAGGGAGGTAGGTTGATAGGTAGGTAGGTAGGTTGATAGGTAGGTAGGTTGATAGGTAGGTAGGTAGGTAGGTAGGTAGATAGATAGGTAGGGAGGTAGGTTGATAGGTAGGTAGGTAGGTTGATAGGTAGGTAGGTTGATAGGTAGGTAGGTAGGTAGGTAGGTTGATAGGTAGGTAGGTAGGAAGGTAGATGATTATATATAAATGAATATAGATGATAGTGATAGATAGCTGGATGGATAGAATGATAGGTGGGTTGAATGATAGATAAATAATGGAACGTTGAGTGATGGACCAAGTAACAAGAGTCCTCAATACACACATTACGTCCCATCTGTTCGTTGTGTTTTGTGTCGGTGTTTAAACGACCTGCTAGAGCCGTGAGTCACCGTTCAGTAGATGTTAAGTTATCTTGAAAAGTATATTATGTTTTTCTCTTGGTTTATAAAGTTATTTAATTTTACTATTTTTCTGGTGGAATGTGTGTGACTTGAGTGAGGGATGTTGGCTGCTATTGTTCCCAGGTAGTTGGTACGAAAGCTGGAGTAGTCTCAGAGTAAACACGAGAGGTCTTGGATGGGTTTATTGTTACTAAGCGATCATTATGGTACATGTTTATTGTGACTTGAGTTCTGTAGAATTAATTATTACCAGACTTTCAAGGGAGTAGTTGTGTTGTGTTTGTTAAATGGACTTTAATGTGAAGTACAGATCAGTTGCCAGACATCTTAGGTACCTGTAATATATGGTACTTAAGCTGTATACCTGTAATATATGGCACTTAAGCTGTATACTTGTAATATATGGTACTTAAGCTGTATACCTGTAATATATGGTACTTAAGCTGTATCCCTGTAATATATGGTACTTAAGCTGTATACCTGTAATATATGGTACTTAAGCTGTATACTTGTAATATATGGTACTTAAGCTGTATACCTGTAATATATGGTATTTAAGCTGTATTCATTTTATATTACACGTGTTTTGTATTTGCACTCCTAGAAGTAGTAATACCTAAGTTGTGGACTTAGGCCTACCTGAAAGAATAAGAGTATCAACTATTGTATCATGGGTTCAGTCTCAGGCCCGGGACAGGTGTGACCCCCCCCCCAAACATCGCAGGTATCCGCCGGGTGCTCCAGTACTAACATTGGTCAATAAACAAAGAAGAGACCCACCTCCCGACCGACTAGTGAACTGGTAGTTGTGTAATAAATAAAATCAGGTTTTGTTTACAGTATATTGTATTTTCTGCGACAATTAGCAAGGTGATTGTATCTCAAATTTCAGTGGGTACAAAACGCGCATTGAATTGACACAAGGTGGATCACTGTTGAGGTTTGTGTAACTCATGATCCACCCAACACAACCGGGAGGCGGCAGATAACAATGTTAGCGCGTCACCACAATTCACCAGAACTTGAATGTCCTCTGAAACACGTGTGTTGTGGAGAGGGTGAAGGTAGTTATTTTAGTTGAGTGATAGTGACTGATGCCTTAGTCTGTTAGTGTAAATGTGCAGGTATAGTGAACCGGTGAGGTGCATGCGTGTGTGTGGTGGCAGTGTATGTATAGCGAAAAGGGGAATGTGTTTGTGTTGCTGGAGGGCGTGGCATGTAACAACAGTGCCAACAGGTGTGGTGGTGGCGGTAAACTTGGCACTTTTTGGTATCAGGTGGGGATTGTGGGGTCGGGCAGCGTGCCATTGTTGTTCACAGCGTCTCTGGGGTGGCGTGTTCCCTGCCAAGAGTTCTATGGAGAGCATCTCGTTGTAGGTGTGGGGCTGTATGTCTCACACCTTCCTTCTGCTTTACGCCATCACTATTTATACTGACTTTCTCACATCCTCTATACACCACCGACCGCTTACACCAGCCAGTAATTCCCGTCAGATTTTTACTCCCAGGAATGAAGTGTCGTTGTTTTAAGGTTAATAAGCATCGTTTGTCCGATTTTTCCTGGGCTGTGTAAGTTGGTGTCACAGTGGAAAGTTGATGGTATCCCTGATCATTATTGGACCCGTTTAGCAGTAATGAATAAAACCCTTTTTAAAATAAAACTAAATAAAGGCAATTTTTCCCAGTTTCCTTTCAGGTGGTCTTACTGTGGAACAGTTTCCAGTACCTGTTGAAACTGATCAGGTCGACCTGAAACAGAACCCGGAACCATTTATATATCACGGCGTCAACACCCTCCCAATGATGCTGGTTGGGAGGAGACGGGAGTTGTTGTTTCTCGCAGGAGGAGGTTATGAGTAAATAAAGTTTAGTTTCCTTGAGAATTATGACTGGTTTATATCTATCAGCATTATTATTATTTACTTGTCTCTAACTCGTGTGGGTGAAAGGGTACATCAACCTCAAAGGTGGAAGATAATATAAGATGGAAGGCAGGTGTTGGAAGCGACAGTAAGGAGCCAACACCGACTATAGATATACCTACTGTACAGTATACATATTCACATAGTTTACAGAGCAGGTCTTTAACCTTTACATTGTCTCAACGTTCATATAGTAGCGGTAACTTGTAAACTGTTTACTTACTAGTTTACATTTAATTCAATAGGTATATTACTGCCTGAGGTTGGTGAAAAGGTGGTGGTAATTTTGATGGAGGGGATAAAAAAAACATACTTGTGTGTGTGGAACGGAGTGGTGACTCTAACACTTTTATTGCAGGTTATTTGCCTACAGTACATAGTCGACAATGAAACCTCGGCAGTTTATTTAAGCAGTTCAGGAAAGCGAGCAAAGTCGATATTTACTGCTGACCTCGACAACCATAGTCAAACGAGTACCATTATTTAAGCGCACCAAGCATATTATTCATGTATTTGCTGATGTAAGACAAACTTTAACATTAATGTAAGTAAATTACACCAACCAAATATTGGTTCGGTATTAAACTTTGATTATGAAGTGAAGGTTTGTTGACATTCTCCCCGCGTGGAAGGTGTAAGCGTTCTCTCAGCAACTCAAAGACGAATACCAGTCAAGTGGAAAAAATTACCCTGGACCTGAGATTCCAAAGTTCCGTATTATAGCGAGGGAGAGTCGGTGCGTGTTGGACCACAAGAATACCCTGTACCACAAAATCAAATTGAGGCACAGTACCTACCATACACCTGCAGGTAGCCCCTTACTCTACACTTACCAGACCAAATTTATCCCAAACTTGCCAACAGTGTATTGACGGTAATACACTGTTGGCAAGTGATCTCTGCAGTGCGATACCTGGGGAGCTATGTTCTGGAAATGAAAATAATTATTCTTATTTTAGTCAAATGAATAGATATGGTAATGGTTTTAATGATTTTGTAATATTAGAGTTAAATGGTCCCTTACTGTCTCTTGAGGTACTACAGTGAAGTACTGCTATGTATAGTGTGGCCAGTACTGTAGCAAGGTCTTGACGTGTTCACTTGTACAGTCCCTAGTCTTAACTAGTCTTACTCCAGGATGTTGGATCACCCTTACAGCCCGAGCGCAATATGTAGATTATATCAAACACCGTATCATAGGTGAATTCGGCGCGTCTGATCGGCTCCTGCGTGGCTCCGGGCTGCCAAACACCGCCAAAGTTCATATATTATACTGTACACACCCGGCCCTCGAACACAAGATATAGATCAACTGACAAAAAAAATCATTATCGTGGCCTTATTCCTTTGTTTATAGGTGGTGAAATGTCGCGTGACTCCCCCGACCCATCCCGGCAGCAGTTTGTGATGAGTGGGGAAGCGCTTGGATGTGGGGGTCAATATCCCCTTCCCTTTACCCTAGGCCTAGAGAGATAACGTCACCAGGGAAAGACTGTCTCGCGCACCAAAACACGAGAAGGTGCAAGAACACACAATACACACCCTCCTGTGTACTAGAACCGAACACCTGACTGGGGAAAACACACACACACACACCCTCATGTGTACTAGAACCGAACACCTGACTGTGGAAAGCACACACACACCCTCATGTGTACTAGAACCGAACACCTGACTGGGGAAAACACACACACACACACACACACACACACACACACACACACACACACACACACGCTTGGCTGCAAATACCACGGGTACGGAATTACTGCCGAGCTTGGGCTTGTTTTAAGGTCTCTGCCCTTGTGTGTGCGGCGAGACATCCCCCTCACACCGGGAGAAATTCTGAAGAAACCTTAAAAAATTAGTAAGACATGAAGCTTACACTGACACTACACTATATACAGGGTGTTCCATAAATACCTTTCATAAATCAGGCAGTGTATTCCTGAGATA
Organism: Homarus americanus; assembly: GCF_018991925.1. NCBI lineage: Eukaryota > Metazoa > Arthropoda > Malacostraca > Decapoda > Nephropidae > Homarus > Homarus americanus. The sequence goes on from NW_024744839.1 coordinate 2,473,513, forward strand.
TAAATAAAGTAAATGACTAAACTGTTAATTCTCAATAGTTTCGGAGTTACGGCACATGACAGGTTTGGTAATAATGTGATGAAACCCATATGGTGTGTATATGAAACATCCAATACACTGTGCTAGTGACGTTTATTAACAATTATACAGTAATGACATATGATTTGTATTGGTATTAACATTTAGAAGACATTTTCAAGTTCTGCCCCTCTTGCTCAATGCAGGCCTCAGCCCGTGGCACTAGTGAGTGTCGCACAGGTTCAAAGACCCCAGGGGTGTTGAGAATGTTTGTCACACTGTCCTGTACACGGCGCCACAATTCCTCGCGGTTTACGAAACATAAACCTTGCTTGTATACCTCCATGGTTTCATCACATTCCTGTCAAACCTATCATGTGCCATAACTCCGAAAGTATTAAGAATTAACAGTTTAGTCATTTATCCTTATTTATGTCTCAGGAGTACACCGACTAATTTATGAAAGGTATTTACGGAACACCCTGTATAGACCCTCCGCTAATACGAGCTGTGGTGGTCAGGGAGGATAGCAGTCTTGTGTGCCCCTAGTGACGCTGTATCCTGCCGTTGACTACCGCGCTACTGTAATGTATCCTCTCCACGTATCATTACTCTATAACCCAGAGTCAGTTATGGCACTTACAATATTCCACGCGGTAATACATAAATGTGGGTTATTATACACACGTTGGGGGGTGTATTACCCTGCCCCCTGCTCTTTGTCCGGGATACTGACATACTCGAAGAATATAACCCTGGCAGATGTTCCTCTCTATACCTGACCAGCGAGCCCAAACATGGAACTTACCAGCCACGGGGCAGGGTGGGTGCGAGATATATAATTTGAGAAACTTGTTTAATTGCATCACTTTAAGGCAGGCATGGAAGTCCCCAGAAACTGACATTAACTTAGAGGAGGACCTCACAAACGGGTAATAATAATATGCTGCCACATAATTCATGGCTGGGTATTCTTGGCTTGGATCTAGGGGTTGTAAACAAGTGAGGAAGACACGGCTGTACATGTAGACGAGTGTGAGAGTGTGGTGCGCGGCTCCCTCCTGCACACACTCAACACCACCCTTCATTACCACCCTCCTTATCCAGGTATTACAATGTGTTAGGATGTGTGTGTGTTAGGGAAGGTGATATGATATACGTGTGTAAATATGGAGATTGTAGCGATAATAATGCATTATGATTGATGTCCTTAGTGTTGGGGTAGAGTGGTGGCTGTGGTGGGGGGGGGTTGATGCATGTAGGCTCAGCAGCATCTTTAGTGAAGGAGGTGTAGTGGTGGGCAGGGCCGGACACCCACCCCAGAGTACATTCCGTCAGAAGCCTCATCAGTGCATCCGCACACTGGCAGTTAAGTTCCTCAAGTTTTCTACTTTCATTTTAAGCCCGTAGTAGTGTTGACCTTTCATCCAGTACTTTTAATACAGTATTAACTCGTGACAGTCGCATGACCTCGACGTGTCGTGTTGTGACCTCAGCGACACCCAGTAAGTGGCCACTATATTATTTGGCAGGTGACGGTAGCTGTACAGTCCCGTTCAATATTCTTCGAACACTGCTGGAGACAGCTGGCAATTCAAGGCCGTTTGTTTACTATAGTACGTAGTAAAAATTATGAATAAATGTAAAAGTAATCTGATTGGTTACATAGTTCCCCGTTACTTAATTTAATGGTTGGGTTTTGTCGTTTCGTATTATATTATACTATGTACTTCAGTAAACAGACGGCCTTGAGTTGCCAGCTGTCTCCAGCAGTGTTCGAAGAATCTTGAACGAGACTACACGTCACTGAAGACGAATACTCTACACCAGGAGAAATTTTCACCTCCTTCAAGGATTAACATAGTGTTGTAAGTCAGGGATTAACTTTCAGAGGACGTGAAACGAAACAGAGCTCTTAATGTAAGTTGGTAGAATATCGCCATTAATCCGCAAAACTGAACCCAGGAAGCTTGTGATGCAGCTCTCCACTAGGTATATAGTGACGCGGCCAGAAGAAACATAACTTGACTGGTCGCTCCGGGTCACCAGGACAAGTTAAGCGAAAGTAATACAAACCCCAGTCGGTGTGATGACCTTGTGTAGGAATGAACGGGAGCATCTTTTCCCAATAAGGACACTTGGAGTCAGTCTCAGCGGATACCGAGCCAAGCGTAACGACCCCTCATTGTTGGGGGGAGAGAGAGCGAGCTGAGGAAATTTAGCCATCTCTCCACGGGTAAAGAGTTATCATAAATTATACACCGAAGGACTTTTGTGACTAGTTTGTTGACGCATTATATCTTCAGACTCTCGAGCATCGACCACCATGCAGATACAGCATCACCTTCGTCTCCCGTCGTGCACAAGGCTTGGCAGCTGTCAGTGTACATATATACAGAAATGACCAAGTGCCTTTGTGACCCAAGTGTATGTACGTGTGCACTTTTGTCACACACACACATGCACACGTACATACACTCCAGTTATATCACAGATACTATTTGTGATATCTGTCCGCCATTATATTATTCTGGTGCAGTAGAGTGATGATGATGTAACCAGTGAGGTGAGAAAACCAGCAGCTAAAGCGGAAGTCCTCTCAAGTCTCGACCCACCTACCCTCCTTCCTCCTTTCCCTCCCTCCTCCTTTCCCTCCTTCCTCCTTTCCCTCCTTCCTCCTTTCCCTCCCTCCTCCTTTCCCTCCCTCCTTTCCCACCCTCCTCCTTTCCCACTCCTCCTCCCTCCCTCCTCCTTTTCCCTCCCTCCTCCTTTCCCTCCTCCTTTCCCACCCTCCTTCCCACCCTCCTTTCCTCCTCCTCCTTCCCCCACCCTCACTCTCTCTCTCCTTGGACATTGTCTGCCATGGATAACACCCCTGCCGCCACATGTCAACGCCTGAGTGCCTACATTACCGTGTTCTTCTCTTGGTGTTTTATGTTAACAGTGGAGACTATTTCTGGTGACTCGCGCGGCTTCCGGTATAGATTGGATTTCCTTTTTTTAATTTATTGTAGAATGACACGAGATACTGCAGCTTTTGTTTTTCCTGTGTGTGTGTGTGTGTGACCTAGTGGCCCAGCTACTAGTGTGCGGAGAATCCAATCAATACTCACCCCCGCCCCGACCATGACGTCACACTCAGCTGTTATAAGTGATACAAACACACACACACACACACACACACACACACACACACACAAATGCATACACACACACACACACACACACACACACAAATGCATGCATACACACACACCTCACACACACACAAATGCATACACATACACACACACAAATGCATACACACACACACACACAAATGCATACACACACACACAAATGCATGCACACACACACAAATGCACACACACACACACACACACACACACAAATGCACACGCACACACACACACACACACACACACACAAATGCATACACACACACACATACACACAAATGCATACACACACACAAATGCATACACACACACACACACACACACAAATGCATACACACACAAATGCACACACACAAATGCACACACACACAAATGCACACACACACACACACACTCTCTCTCTCTCTCTCTCTCTCTCTCTCTCTCTCTCTCTCATCACGAGTCGATCACAGCTCGTTTCATGTTTCGTCTCGTGAAGAGTAGAGGCCATTATAATTAGCTGCCCCCTCCTCCCCTCTAGAGTAGGAGCGAGGCTGTGTGTGATCGATTAGTGTGTCTGTCTCTGTATACACGTACGCAGAGAAAGCGACAGACAGACAAAGATTTAGAGAGACTGCTTCGTGAGGACCATTAATTCGCCCTGCTCTTTTTCAGTGACCCCAGGCCAGATTTAAGAACTTGGGTCACGGACTAGGTCATAGGTCTGAGGTGGGTGGGGGTGTGTGTGCGCGTTTCATTGATGGTGCCTAGATCTAACCTAACCTAACCTCGCATATTAGGTCTTGGAGCACCATTTCTACACTAGACAACAGACTGTTTCTGAGAATTAAGAAAAACGTGTTGTATGTTCCCCTGTATATCGTTAGTGGAGTGTTTATCTGAGGCCTCAAGAACAGTTTCAATAAATAAGGTTTGGTCTTCGCTATGAATGTCAGAGGTTTGGCATATCATTCTTGGTGAGTCAGAGCTTTGGCAGACTACGTTCTTTCTCACGTCACACACAGGTAAGATAGCTTCAGGAAGTACACACACACACACTATCTTTACAAATTTTTGTTGAGATAATGACACAAAGGACGAAGGATTTTGACAACCCTGCCTAGACAACAGGAGTCGCAGTGTTCATTCTGGAATTCATCGACCTCCCTCCCTCAAGTAAAGATCATGATGTTAGTTGTATAAAAGATGGGGGTTAGACTCTCGAGGCATTCATCATTAGTGGTTGGTTTAAAGGAGAACACACTAGACTGGCTGTTGGAGTGGGTGGGTGGGAGATTGGCGGGTGTAGTGAGGGTGTTTCTGTGCCTTGGGGGGAGGGGGGGCAGGTAAGGTGTACCTTTCAAAAAATATAACCGGGATTAAAAACATTGATCCACTCCTCACCATGGTAGGTATGTTAACACTGTCATCATTACACTGTTCTCACTTAACAGTAACTATATACATTTATTCCTGTTAGCAAATTGTGTGCATATGTTTTTTAGATTAAATAAATATTTAATAGTGAAATAACTCGGATTCTCTCCAAACATGAAAGTCTTGAAACAGAAATTGGTTGTTCTTCTTCAGTAACCAGAACCTGGTGAAATATGTTGAGGGTAGTTGGAGGAGGAAGGGGGTGGTGTGGGGTCCTCACACAGCAAGGGAGGGACACTGTATAACACTGTCAGGCTTCTCACACTCATGGCCGTTTCCTCTTACGTGATATCTTCCATGGTGTGTGTTTGGGCGTGTGAAATATTTTCAGAATCGCACCAAAAGCGCTTGTGTTTTATGTAAAAAAAATGGGGAATAGGAAATTCTAGGGAATAGGAAGGTAACAAAATAAATAATATTTTAGTTTAAATGTTGTAAAGGTCCGATTTTCCCTCAAATGTTTAAATAACTTTTTTTTACCCAGTTTTGAACGTCTATTTGGCTGATAAAGAGGTGAAATAATAAAGAAATAAACTAAAAATGTCGCGCACAACCCTGGAGGCGGTGGATTGTCTGCCGCCAGCCAGCCGGAAGTGTGTAGGTCGTTCTTGTGGGAGGTGCACGACCCACTGGCTACGACCATGAGTGGGGCATCGATCCTGGTGCACGAGTTACTAGAGCGCCTCACTCTCAACCTGGCCCATACGCGTCACCATACACACACGAGCATACATACACAACCATGCACACATACACACAACGAGCATACATACACAACCATGCACACATACACACAACGAGCATACATACACAACCATGCACACACACACACACACACACACAACGAGCATACATACACAACCATGCACACACAACCATGCACACACACACACAACGAGCATACATACACAACCACACACACACACACACGCACACAACGAGCATACATACACAACCATGCACACACACACACACACACACACACACAACCATCATACATACACAACCATACACACACCACCACCATGCAGACTTGTACGTGTGATGGGTCGTGTACAGTTGAGCAAGTGGATGCTATAGTCACTCTCCCTCACTCACTCGCTCACTCACGATGCAGTGAGGCAAAGAGCCCAGGTGACTGCTCATTATTTTTAGAGAAAGCTCCAAAAATCGCTTGCTCACCATTATTCTTACCGAGGGTCGAGATGGGTGTCACCTTGGCGTGTGGCACTTGACCGGGTGCCAGACGTGATCATAGACTCAACCATCTCATTGTCAACAGTAACATGACTGGGGCAACTTCCCACCCACTCGTTATTTAAATGTTCAGTTTACCTGTCTCACTCACCTGTCACTCCTTAATGGCTCTCTGTGAACCACCTTCATTATTTGTCTGCGACTGTTTGTCAGTGACTTTCCTTAATTCTGACTTGGCTGATGTCAGCGTCTTGGTTTGTCTGATGTTGCTTATGTCAGACTGCTTATGCCAGCTACTTACTTTGCGAGACTTTGCTTATGTATGTTAAGAGGTTCACTATATTACCAGTGAAATGTGATGACTAGTGTCCATAGGTTTATCCCAGTTTGATACATTAAGTGTTGTGCTGTACCAGAAGTTTTACCCATGAACAATGTATTGTTTTCTTGTGGGGCCTTAGCAGTATCATCAATATTTTGTGCCAATACTTAAGTTATGATGATAAAACTTAAATAAAATATGAAAACGTCTCCCCCCAAACTAAGTACAGTACATCACAAAACAGTTTGAAAGTTGAGTGCCATTTTTTTTATAAATAAATTATGTACAGTACAGTATATATTTATTGATTTTATTCAGTTTCATAGATGTGTTCTTGAATTTATGACCTACTAAGGTAAAATGTACTGATATACCTGATCTGCTTTTATAGGTAGGATTGATTTGTATTACCATGTATTCGGATATACAGTATTTATGTATACATACGTTTTCCTGCTATACTTGATACAGCAAGGCCGGAAACAAATGCAAATGTTCCGGTTTTCTCGTACTTCACGAAGTCCAGCATCACCCCATTAACATATTCATCTATGTACTTAAGTATCATTTAGGATGCTTTAACTGGTACATGTGTAGGACTGATAACCTTTGACAAATGGTGTGATATAGTTTTGTTGTTGCAGGTTGGAGTGTGATGGCCGGGCCGGGGTCAAGTGAGAGCGTGTTGGCCGTGGTGCTGCTACTGGCGCGCGTCGCGGGCAACTTCTTCCTCCACACCTTCACGCTGCTCACTATCACTACGTCTGCCTCCTCCTCCAGAAGGGGCGACAACACTGGCCAAACCACCGATCTTCTCAACCCATCGACTGTGATACCCAACATTCCCAACCCTACCGCCACTTGCCTCTCTTCCCCTACCCTCCGAGAACCACGTGTCAACCATAATAAAAGATATGATTGTATCAGTAGATCTTCTAAAAAGTTTTTAATACAAACTTACAACTTAATAAATAATTGTAAATTGAAGGGATCTCTGATAGTGAACTAATAATAAACAGGTGTAAAAGGTTGCCGCAGCACTACTAGAGCTTAGCGTTGTTCATTTGTTGTAAAGAATATATGTGAGCATGTCATCGGGAGCAGTGATGTGTGGGTGGAAGGTGGTGGGCGGGCAAACAATGGGCGGTGGTGGGGACTGTGAGGGTGGAGCAGGAGACCAGGATGGAGAACCATCATCTTCCCCCCACGATGACCTGCCACCACTTTCTCACCACCCTGTCGCCGCCGCCGCCACGCGTGACCACGTAGTACAAGATAAGGGTGAGGAGACGGACCCCTTACTCTCCAACTCTGTGAGTGATGCCCCCTGTGAGACCTTTAGTCAAGATAATTTAACACCTAATGGTCAAACTAAAAGTGATTGTCATATAAGGATATTCTCCCCGAGTGAGTGTAGTGGTGAGCGTGCGTCGGAATGTGGTAGGCGGACATGTGGGGATGACCACACACATACGGTCAACACTTGTAATCAAGGCAGTGTTTCATCTCGAGAAAACAACATCTGTAATGCTGACTTGAACAGTCCTGATGACCAAGTTGACATGAGTGTTGAGCAAAAGAGTTTTGTGGATATTAGCACACAGACGGGGCTGCTAGGTGATGGATGTACTCGTGTAAACGTTGGCGGTGACCACAAGAGTTACGAAGTGGAAAATGGTTCAGGAAGTGGTTGTGAATGCCACATCCATAAAAAATTTTGCCCTCACGGACAAAGCGAGGGAAAGAGTGATATTCGAAATGTGAACGACAATATGTGTAATAACAGAGAAGCACAAATGGAGCAAGACGCTAACAGACTGAACGTAGATAGAACTGTTACATCTAAATTATTGTTAGCAGATAAAAAGCAGAAGTCTTGTAACTCTGACTACTCTTCACTGTCTTCCTGTGACTCTAGTAGAGGAAGTGACTCCAGCACAAGGAGTGACTCTGGTAACAGTCCAGGCAGCAGTAGCAGCAGCAGCAGCAGCACTAATGACCGTGTCAATAAAAATACGGGAACCAGCAACAAGAAGGTGTCAATGTGTGGCGACCTCAGTCCTATTGCGTCATGTGGTGGGGAGTCCACTACCAACACTGGCCTCACTGTTAATGTGAGCTTGACCCCCGACTCTACCATCAAGGATATAGGAGGACGTAGCCCTTGTACACCAACTAGTGGCTGCCTCAAGGACGGGACACGGGCCCCAACTGGTGCTCATGTTCAGTTCGACACTCCTTATGACGACGAGGACACCAGTGTCCTGCGTGACACTCTAGTGACTCAAGATGGTCAGGTAACAATACACAAGCCCCATGGTGGCAGCACCACTCCAACTCAAGGAGATCAGACAACACGTTTATGGTCAAAATTTATTCCGGAGTCGTCTCCATCCGAAGTTACATCTAACATGTCGGCCTCCAAAAAACTACGTCGAAGACAGATATCAGGCTCCAGTAGCATCAGTCTCGGTTCAAGTTCCAGTGACTCCAGCAACTCCCATGGGACTGAACTTGAGCGTCGGGCTCCTGATGGAGGCTGGGGGTGGGTGATAGTGGCAGCGTCCTTTATGGTTCACTGCATTGCTGATGGCGTCACCATGTCTTTCGGCGTGCTCTTTGTTGAACTCCTCAGCTACTTCCAAGAAGGCAAGTCTTTGACATCTTGGGTTGGCAGCTTATTCATGGCAATACCATTGTTAGCTGGACCTCTTGCCTCTCTCCTAACTGACCGCTATGGTTGTCAGACTGTAACAATCTGTGGTGCTGTAGTTGCCTCCTTTGGATTCTTTGTCAGTGCCTTTGTAAATACTATTCCACTGCTGTTACTGACTGTGGGTGTTATCACTGGTCTTGGCCTGGCAGTGTGTTATGTTGCTGCTATAGTCATAGTTGCATTCTATTTTGAGAAGAAGCGGTCATTAGCTACGGGGATTGCTGTGGCTGGCAGTGGCATTGGTACATTCTTATTTGCACCCTTAATCCAATATTTAGTTGACTACTGGGGTTGGCGACTGTGTTTCATAATACTGGCAGGTTTATTTTTGAATATGGTGGTGTGTGGTGCCCTGATGCGTGACTTAGAGTGGACTCCAAGAGACTCCTCCAGCCTTCGAGATGCTAACACAACAACAGTCAGCAGTCACCGTGGCTCCACCTCTCAGTCATCAGAGACGGTGGGTGGTCGTGGTGGTAGTGTAGCCACGGGGCTGCCATCACTGGAAGAGCTGAGACGGTTAGTGCAGTCTGGAGATGTAGCGGCATTGCTGTCTCCGGACGACACCCCCAGCGGGACTCTGCGTGGGTCAGCATCGCTGGTGCTTCTGCCTACCTTCCTTAGCCGCTCCCAGGCTCTCCCCCCTGATGTCATTCCCTGTCTGTCATCACGTACCAATGCGTATGAAGTGGTCTCGCAGATGTATCCCCACCTGCTGTCTCACTCACTCTCTGGACACGTAAACCAAGTTGACCAAATTCACACTCCATTAGATAAGAAGCAACATTCAAAATCTCAAATGGAGAAAATGTTGACTTATGCATCGACACCATTCTCCAGTATTGGATCATCAGCAGGTCTGAGCCCAGACAAGCCCGACCCAATAATTGCTCAACACCTAACCAAAGGTGGGCAGCCTTGCTCTGACACAGACTCCACCACGCCAGGGTCCGTGGGAGGAGATACTTCTCTACAGAATGGAAACCGGAAAAGAGTAAGTATTGTATAGCTATGTTTTAATTGATATTTCTTGATACAGAGTGAGAGAGAGAGAGAGTACAGTAAATAAAACATGTATTTCATAATGATGAGGGAAAAAAAAAAAAGGAAAACTATTAAAAGAAAGAATGTTTGGTTATTGTCAACAAGCTGTAAAATGGACATTTACATCTCGGGGCCTCTTGAGAAATCATTACATAACTATATTGGTGTTGACTGAGTTGGCCAAGATTTGAGAGTAGTTGTTGGTCGAACCACAGTAAAAAAAAAAAATAGGGAGGCGGGTAATCTTTGATTACCTCTGGGAATTGCAGCTCTGCTTTGCCAGCTAAGAGCATCCTTGAAAATCCATTATAATGCCCAATTTCCACTCTGTAAAAGTAGGCTGGCAATGATACCTTGGATAATGCCTCCCTATTTTTTTATAGTACTGTACAGTATAAAAATGACTTTGGTATGTGGTAATTCATGAGAGAACAAGACCGTACAGAACCAAATCTCCTACATTTGAGAAAATTTTTAAATCTGAACATAAATAGTAATCCAGTGTGTGTTTCCTCACAGCTGGACATAAAGCTTGGGTTTTCTACTGAGGATGATGATGGTGATGATGCAGATAATGAGGAAGAAAATGATGATCCCAAGGAGATGACTGCTATGCTGGCGTCAGTCCGTGTTCGAGGCGGACGACAGCCCGGAATACGGAGGATATCCACAGGTTGCATGGGTGCCAGCTCACCTCCACCCCCTGCTGCCCCACTGCGTAACATGAGAGTTAACAGGTATTTCCTCCACCCATTTGTAATCTTTGTCCTACAACAACACATCTTGTTAAGAAAACCTGGAATATTCATAGTACAATACAGTACTGTACTATCACATACAACAGCTACATTTTTTGTGTACTGTACAGTAACTTCTTTTCTGTAAAGTAAAAGCTTCTTTGTCTCGTAATTCAATCAGGAAGTTCCCACGTTCAGATAGATGTACAATAATAATTTATAAGTTATGGGAGTCTGAGACTTGGCTACTACTCAGACCTATCCTGGAACTTAGCAGTGGTTGTATTTTGCAGTGGTTGTGCTTTAAAATCATAGCTCAGAAAGACTGAGGTCCCCCAAAAATAAAGTTCCTGAATTGGAAAGTTGTAGTTTGTCCCATTTTTACTAAGTACAAAAGATATGTCAAAGTGCCTTCATCATGTCTCAAGGTTGGCTACTATAGCCCTCCACTACAAATGTATTTGGCTTGCCTCCCAATCAATCCTGATTTTGCATCTCCTTGGACTAGGAATTTTATTTTATTCATCCTCCCAGTCTTTGCCTTCCCCTGGCCCTTCTACCAACAGTTTGACCCATTAATATTTCTATTTATCTTTCCTTATGTTTTATGGTGATATTCACCGTACGTAATAGAAATTTAGCTCAGAGAACAGCCAAGTACAGGTAGTATAGTTGTAGTTAGTTGTACTGTACTCAGGGTTAATATATTGATGCTTACTGTAACTATCACTTGCAGACAGTCAATGACTTATCGAGGTGCAATGCTCAACATCCACCGCTATCGACTGAGAGCTTCGTCCTGCCCTGACATATATCGAAACTCCATTATCACTCTAGCAAAATCACAGGATGAGGTAAGCTGCCATTTTCTGTTTTGAAAATCATGATATATTCTATTGCAAACTGGATAGATAGTGATATATATTGGAGAAATTCAGATACAGTAAATCTTCTGTGGTACCTCTATTTAGGACATTTTTATTGTTCATTGGTAACATAAGCAGCATGCAGATGTTAAAAAAATTCCCAGATAACCCAATCAGGTACAGGATCACCTAAAAATTGCTTAGCTACATATCGGTATGCATTAATGAAAGCCTCGAAGAAAAGTTAAGTTTATTTTTCATGAACATACTGTATATACGTACATTACTTCTATTTCATTTGTAACCGTGACTATCTTGGTAACTTAGTGTGTGTGTTTTGGAAAAAAATTCAGCAAGAAGTTTTATTTATTTTTTATTCTCTTTTCTGACATATCATTTATAGCATTAGCTATTACTACACTATAACTGAAGGATGAATATCCAAGCAGCAGCAGCAGCAGCAGTGTGTGTGAATGACCAGAGAGAATGAAATGAAATGCTAAGTTTTGTAAAGTAATCGGTGAAAGCCTGATAGATGTCTGGGGTCTTATTGGGGAAGGGATATCATGTTTCATTAGTAAGAGTGAATTTGGAAAGGTTTGTGTTTGCTCTTCATTTTGGCCACAATACATTATACGTACGGTATACAGTAATTATAGTGAGGAAAAGGTCTTGAAAGAGTGGGGGGGAGGGGAGCAATAGTGGGATCTTTGACCTGGCCAGGAAATTTGACATTCTTTAAAACTTTAGAATATGTATTCTTTATGTTGACCAGGAACCAGAAAAGTCATTATCTGAATCCACCAAATTTAAATATACACTGTACATACCTGTATTTGTAATAGAAATATTTATGAAATAATTTCTCCCCATTCATTTTATTTTACTATTAGTGATACATTGATGATCTTAACTCTGTTAAGAAAATACACACACACACACACACACACACACAGGACCTTCAATGTAATATACCTCATTATGAATCCATTCAACAGAGAGCCTGGACATACCTGGATGACATGGGAGAAATGATGACATCGTGTATTGACATGAGTTACTGCTTGGATGCTGCCTATCTAATATTTGCAATGTCAAACTTTGTTTTGTATGTTTTTTATGACACAGTCTACATGTATTTGACTGACTATGCCCAAGGTGTTGGCGTATCAGCAGATGATAGTGCAAATCTCATATCTGTAATTGGAATACTGAACTGCTTGGGTATGGTAAGCGTTCTGAAGATTGTCTCTGGCTCATGCTATTAAACTTTTCTTTACAACAACAAAATTTGTATGAAATATTTATGCAAGTTATGAAATTAATGTACAGTATTATTTTCATCATACTCTTGTGAATAAAACTCTGTAAAGTAATTAAACTCTTTGGTAATATATTACAGTTTCAGGGAATTTTCTCATTTCAGGTGTTGATGGGATATGTTGGTGATCAGGCATGGTCATCACCAATGCTAATATACAACATCTCTATGGTAATCTGTGGACTTAGTGTCCTCTCCATGCCATTCATAACTAATTACTGGCTATTAGCAGTGGCTTCAGCTGTATTTGGATTATTCATATCGGCTAATTATGCCCTAACATCAGTCATCCTGGTTGAACTGGTTAGCTTAGAAGCCTTTAGCAAGACCTATGGGCTGTTACTTCTTATCCAGGGTGTAGCAAACCTTATTGGACCTCCACTAGTAGGTAAGTATTAGAACATTTTATTTATTTTTAAAGGAGGGGAGCATATTGACAATTGGAAATGTTTCTTTATGCAGGTCACTATACTGCTTTCAGTTCTTACTTCCTCTCGGTTTGAATTTTTTTTTTTCGTTTCCATTCATGTTTAATACAAGTATCCCTCGCTTATAAACAATTGAGATACGTAAATTTGCCTATACGATTTCTATATTCTTACACTATACGAAACTTATTGTCACTTACACAAATATGGTCACTTAAGGTAATGTACCAAATTTATAACTTATTAATGTGTTAGGCTCTAAATTACGGTACAGTAAGTCCTCGCTTAACTTCGTGATTACGTTCCTGGAAACGCAACGTTATAAGAAACGACATTAAGCAAATCAATTTCCCCCATAAGAAATAGATAAAATACGGGAGTTACGTTCCTGAGCCTCCCTTTGCCACATGAAATACATTACTGTATCTTGCTTTAATATTCTCACGGTTAGGGTAGCAAGAGATACTGATAAGTTAAGTGAACAATCATGCTGGATGTAAAGGGAGGTAATATTTGCAGATACTTCTCTAGGGGACGATAAGAAAGAAAAGTTACAATGTTATTGAATGGGTTTTGAGGTTTGTGTACTGTACTAAGAAAATTATATACAGTAAAATGAAGTGAAAATAAGTCGAGATGGAGGATAGGGTGAAATCAGTGTCATAAATGGAACAAGGAGTTATGAATTAATCCCAAGTAGTTGAAAGAAAGGAGGCCACAGGTAAATTGAAATGTGTGGAGAGAGAGAATTGCATCAAAAGATGCAGAGGTGGGGAATAATTGAGCTAATACTCTTAGATGGGAGTGAAGCAAGGATACCGGAAGCAAGCAGGAGTGAGTTAGAAGCAACAAAAATGATACGCTTGAAAGCAATGTGTCAGGCAAGTAAGATGCACAGAATAAGAAATAAGGAGATGTAGAAGAAATATCAGGCAGAGAGCAAATTAGGGACTGCCCTGGTGATATTGATAGAAAACAAAAGTTGCAATGGAAGAACAGAGGGAATATTCATGTAATGGCAGCAAGTAAGGAAGATGAAAAATGTGGTTTCTCAAATGAGCTTAAATATTAAGGACAACAGATATGAACACTAATCAATATACAATACTGTATTTTAGTGTCCCCCTCTGTAACTAATTGTTTTTATTTACAGGATATATTGCTGATGCAACTGGCAACTACACAGTACCATTTGTGATCTCAGGGTTCTTCATTATTGGGTGTGGACTGATACTCAATGCCATACCCTTGATACAACGTTATCACAATCAGTACCCATCGTCTACCTCCTCTCCAGATGACAGTCCAAAGAACGGATCCCCAACATCGACACCGATCCACACTTTCAAGAAGTCTGGACCATCTCAAGTATAATAATCTCGGAAATTTGTAAAGCTGTATCAAATATTTCTACTGGTAATCATCATTGAATGATGTAATCTTATGCAGAAAATAGCTTTTCCAAAAAATTTAATTATACAGTATCTCTGTATAGAGTTTTTGATTTTCAATAGTTACTCAAAGATCATCATGAACCCCTCAAGTTCAAAAAGTTGTTAATACTATATTGGTGGAGTTTCTATACACTACAGACAAGGTCTTTTTAAAAGAGATCTCAACAGGAGTTTGCAACGACTGACCATTTCAAGACTATGCATCTTCATTGTTTTATATGATACTTAAAGATACCATATTATTTGGTTGTATGCTCAAACTCACTAACAAACATTTAGGAAAACTTTTGGGGTACATTATTGTATTTAGTAGTAATAGAAGATGGTTCACATGCTCATGCCTATTCTGAAAATAAGAATTATGACAAATAGCTACCAGTAGAAGCATGTCTTTAGCTGATATTTAGAATAGTAATTTACCTCTTGAATTCAATGGATGATTATCTGTTATCAATCCATTATATACACATCATAGATGTTTCTTTAGGATTCATCTTTTTGTAAAGATCACTTAAAAAGAAAATTAACGTTAGCAGTTAATTTTCATCCAATATTCCGGTGATAAATAGCCCATCTACACACTGATTATTATAGTACCGCTTGCCTACTATGAAAAAAATTGAGTGCTCAATAAGTATGATAAATATCCATTTGCTTTAGTAAATTTTGAAGAATTCTAGTTGGTCATGACTAACAAATCTGTACTCCTAATGCATTCCTTTTGATCTCATCTCTGTAAATGATACTGACATTGGATCACTGACTAACCAGCTGGCTGTCAAGTATTACCAAACTCTCCCATCTGTTTCCTAAACATTTTATACCTTTGTTTTCTTCCTGAAAACTAAAAAATGTCACATTAATTATCATGTGTTCTGCAGCTGTCTGAAAGAAACCAAAGATGACTTGTATTTTGGGGGAATTGTTTCTAAGAATGCAAATACTGTACTGTTTTCTCATTTCATATTCACTTGAAAAGTTATAATACTGTAAATTCAGATTACTCTACTTTGTTAGAAAAAATCAAATACAACAGAGTACAAATGAGTAAAAAAATAAATATTAGAAATTTTAATGTTCAGAATATATATACTTCTAGGTTCCCACAGCATTCCATGGTAACATATTTCTGAACATTATCTCAAGCATACTGTATATGCAAAATATAAATAAAAATAATTTAAGACATTGTCTACAAAAATTTGCCTTGAAAGAATGCGCACCTGCTAATAACCTATTCATCAGTCAGATGATTTTTTTTATATAAGGATAGTCATCTGGTTAAACCTTAAAAAAATAATTAATATTTCTGCCAAATAGAGTAACGTTGTATTTACTGCTGTAGTTGGGTAACAAATAGTAGATTTATATTGTAAAATTTACACTTTTTATTTAAGATGCTATTTACCATAATAAACTAATGAAACAATAATAACTAAATTAGGTAAGGCTAGACTGTACAAAGTTAGGTTCCATTGTATAATGATTATCTACATTATATCTATATACAGATTACTGTAATTTAAATGTAAAAATTACTATTTCACAATTATCCACCCTCCACACACCACACACACCACACCACACTCACACTACACCACACCATACACTCACACTACACCACACCACACACTCACACTACACCACACCACACCATACACTCACACCATACTCACACCACACCATACACTCACACTACACCATACACTCACACTACACCATACACTCACACTACAACACAAACATTCACACCACACACACCATCACATACACACAACACTCGCACCATCACACACACACACACACCATCACACACACACACCATCACACACACACACACACACACAGAAAATAGCCAAATACAGATAATTACAATAGAACTGTATTTTTTTTCTAATTTCAAACAGAGATGGTAATGTTGCTAGTCATAATACAAATTAAATACCAATACGCTGTACAGTATAAATAGCATCAATTCTAATCTAAATGCCCTAACCTAATGTAACTTTACCTTGGTAAATTTAGTTAAAGTTTGTTGAATATATATATCTTAATCGAGAAAAATTTTATTCCTTCGAATGATATTACTCTCGGCTGAATAAAATAGCTAAATGCAACACTACTTAACGGTTAAAGGAAGCCAAACAAATTATACCGGCCAATTTATATTAAGTTAATCAATAAAAAAGAAAAGTTACCCATTTGGCAAAAGGTTAGTCAAAAGTAACTTGAGACTTTATTGGAGCCTCACATGCAAACACACACAGCAGAACCTCTCTAGTTCACATATCTTTGGAATTGACAGTGAGGCAAACTTGAAAATTTTATAAAGTTAGCAATAGATATGCAATTGGATGCAGTGGACCTTGGGACCTAGCATACAGCTATGTTTAGACCCAAATAATCTTGTACATAAAAGGTGACCGTGACATTAAGGTCACAAATTACCCTATGATCCTAAATTAAACAATTCAAGTTTAGAAATGTAAAAACAGTATTGTATATAAAATAACTATCATTTAATATTCACTATCCATGGAACCGGTGTATACTCGTATAGACATTAGGGGTTGCATGCCTTGTGTGCTGGATGGGGAGGGATGGGCATGGCTGTGTGGTATGTGGCTGCTCTGTTTGGTAGAAGGCTAAGACAAGTGCAACACAAGGCTGAGTCCCAGTATGAGGCAGGGCAGGAACAAAATGTAGATAAACCCTAGATGAAATAGATTTATATCCTCAGGTGCTTACCCAGTGCTGCTACCAGCAGAAAGATTAAAATAGAACCAACAACTTTTTGCCTTAGATTTCATCTAGTATCAAATTAGAAACATCAAACCATGCATGCAATACTGAAGATACATTTAATCTAACTTTCCCTATTATATATTCAACTATCTTAGGGAGGATGGAAATGGTAAGAACATGTACGGGAGCATTTGTTTAGACACTACAGGAGTTTGGGAGTTGAGGTATCCCCTGATTTACAATGGTATTACGTTCCTAAAAATCCATCAAAAATTTAAATATCGTAAATTGGGAGCAATATAACATGGGGTTCAATGGGATATGTTCCCAGCCAGTATAACACCAAAAAAAATCTACAATATTAACTAAAACACAATTAAACGCTACTTGCCACATCATTGAGAACAAGCCTGGTCATCAACACATGTCCTCCTCGAAGCTAAGGAGACTTGAAGGTGGACTGGAGACGTGTCACTGATTCCAACACAGCTTCACAATGTTGAGTTTCACCTCCAGAGAGACAGTATTCCTGGATGCCTTTGCTTTCCTAGATGCAAGAGCCTCGGCAATACGCTTGCTAGATATTTTCAAATTTACACTGCTCACTTCAGTTGCAAAAACAGAGCCAAAGCACTTCACAAAAACAACAAAAGCACTATCCCAAGCAGATGCGATCATCTTGGAATAAAACGCATAACTGTAGAGCTGTGTGTGACGACGCACAGATAGCTGACGCTGTAGCTGACAGTGCAGCAATAGATGCGTTCCATATTGTGGGTGTCGGTGATTTTGGTAGAATGTTCACTATCATTCATGCGAATTTTTTATTTTAAATAGGGAATTGGTCCTAATATATCGCCATCGTTCAAGCGAAATATCGTAAATTGGGAGATACCTGGATAATGATACTGGAATGTATATTCTTTTCAGCGTATTTAATGTAATGTTCAGTGACCAAATGTAGTGGGATCAGTATGGGTAAGATTCACTTTAGGTCGAACAAGGAACTTCTTATTTCTACTTATATAGGGAGAAAGAGCAAAACAATACAAAAATAAGATGCTTTATTCTATTATATTAATGCCGCAAATTTATATTTTTTCAAGCATTTTAACTGATATGACCCATTACCAAAAATATTGGTGGTTCAAAATTGCTAGGGCTTTGAAGTTGAGGGAAAATGCAGAGTAAAATGACAACCAAACAAGCCCTCCTCATCTAAACACCACCACCATCACATACTAAACACCGAAAAATTCGAATAAGATAAGCTTTTTATGGATTATGATCTTTACAATTAGTTAAGGTTTGCAAAGGTTTGTTTAGTGTTCTTTTTAGTATTTTACTCTGCATTTCCCCTCTACTTCAAAACCTCTGTCCACTTTGAACAACCAATATTGTTGGTAATATCAGTTAAAATACTAAACGTATAAATTTACGATGGAAACGTAATAGATTATTGTATTTTCTTATTTTTTGCTTTTTCCCTATGTAAATAGAAAATTCCTTGTTCGACCTAAAGCAAATTTACCTCAATATGCCACAGAGCCATGCATACCGACCCTCCTGGGACATCATGAGTTGCATGTAGCATTTCATAAATCATCGGACCCATACTGGCAGATAATTTTTTGAGATACTGTACTTGATGTTCAGTTGTCATTTAAATAGTTAAACATAAGTTCTCAAATGGTGGGCTGATAGTCCTTAAATAGTTTTGTCATCCTTGTGAGAGAGAGCAAGCATAAGTTATTGTATTGGTTTAACTTTGGTTATGTCAGGAATGCATTTGTCACTACTAGGTCAGTTTACAATACAATGTCAGTGGAATTATGCAGTGCTGTTCAGTCATGATCTACATTGACAGGTACTGCTATCTTCAGCTCTAGAGTAGCTCCTTCTCTTTCCAAGGTGTTTTAAATAAAGATAAGTACCAAATTTTTTTTTTGTGGGGGGGGGATAGTAAAATTGATCAACAGTTAAAGGTGCATTCATGAAAATGTCTGAACTTAAAGCTGAGCCTTTGTCAACAATAATCAAATACAAACAATAAGTGTCTGTGTTAACTTAAATATTGGTGTTCAGTGTATATACCATTTTTATGACACTGAGCTAAACAGTCGTTACAGAATAACATTAACTATGCACTTTTCTGATGTTATAAGAGTAACATCTTACCATACCTGACATGGCAGTTTGTAATGATTTAGAGCAGTGGCCTAGGTAGAAGGACATAACTTCAGATTACAAACTTCTCCAAAACTTTCAAACAAATATTAAATACAACTTTAGTAAGCTATAACATAACATACCACAGAATGTAAAGTACGGTAGTTATGAATACTTTTTAGTATATGTTAATATCATCCAGTAAATACAATTTATGGGAACACAAAGATTCCCTCTTGATATCGCTTCAAAATGTTTGTAACCAGTTAGAATAAAATAGTTATAAATTTGCAGATTGCATTAAAAAAGTTAATGTCTCACTTGCATCTTTATAAATCTGTGTATGTATACAGGCATGGACGGATCCAAAGACATGACATTAACAGTGGTGTCTCAGGTTCTGAAAACCTTCCTGGTATTTCATTGTGGTCATTTTTGCAATGAAAAAGTTATAAATTTACATTTTGAAGACTTGTGCTACTGTACTATCACATCAACTGTAGAGAGTACAATCAGAAAACATTTATTGTGAATATCTAACTCTTAAACATTTTAACTTTTACCAATAAACATAAGGCAGTAGGGAGATCAGATGGTCATTAAGAAACAAAAGTATAAGAAGCTGTTGGAGAACAAACAGCACAGACATCTAATTAGAAAATAAAGACTTGCTGTAAAACTTAACCAAAAACAATAACAATACTGGAAAAAAATGCAGTATATTCTTGAAATACATTAGCTTATAATACCCCAGAACATAATGAAGTACCAGAAAAGCTTGTTTCCAAACCTTGATTGCCTATTGAACCTGCTAATAGACTCATTGACAAACACGCCCATAAGGACACAGGAACACTTGATTGCTTATCATGAAATAAGATTTTGAAGTTTGCAATTAAGATACATTCAACATGAATTTACTGTTCATTTGTTAGAAATTAGCATTGCCGTAAGTTGCCTGTCAACACTGTTATTTGCACTTGTAAATAAAATTTGTGAAAATTATTAGTGGCTGTATTCCAAGGCTAATATTCAAGCCCAAGATCGTTTAGTAATTGGTCAGGGTAGAAGAGGTTAGTGTTGCTACTGCAAAATAAAACTCAAGATTATGAGCATTTGATCAGCTGATAAAAAGAGGTTACTTTGGGTTTATGGTTACAGTAAAGTTCATGGTTATCAGTGATGGACAAGCTGATCTTTTTCTTTTTTTTCCTTACAGTGGAATAAAAGTCCAAACCTGAGGGATTTATCAAGTGATAAAATGCTTTCAGATTTGTGGCTATAATGGAGTTAATACTGTGATGATGGAAATTACAGAGTTTGCCATAGCTTCCAACTGTGATGATTTTAGAAAGTACAGAACTAAATATGGAGAAACGAGGCTCTGTGATATACTGTCATGTGATAGCTAGCGCTAACAGGAGCACAAGTCAGTTGTAGACAATCAAATATTAAGGTAGCTTGTATCAAGGGATTAGTCTTCTCGTTATATTGTTATGATTGTGAGAAGTCATTTGATATTTCTCATATGCTTGTACGGTATAGGTAGAGTAAGCAAATGCATCATGTAGGAGACCACATTTGAGTTTGAATGAATTGAAATCAATGGCACAGAGATGTACATAGATTTTTAGGTTAACTGTTTTGTTATAATTTTTATTCCAAAATTCCATTACAATTGCTGATAGTATACAGCAACATTATAATCTATATTTTTTTACATCCTATCTTTCAAAAACAAAAAAATTCCACTATCACCTGTTGCTGTTCATTTTATGTAACTTAAGATTCTGGTTAGTTTATAATTTTTTTATGGTCATCAATTCAAATTGGTAGTAAATTACCAGGCCCTGGTGTCCCATGAGGCACCACATCATGGCAGGGAGGTAGGTTTGTTGAAAGTGTTAACTCGTAGCTTCTTTACTACTGTTGTTAATGGTTTGTCTTTTGGGGCCTCCATCTCACTGCACCTCCATGTAATGGTTGGTTGCACATTATCAAATTGAACACAATCTTAGACTTCGTTATTTACAGTACTATAGTATTTTGTAATCTTTTGTTAAACTCTTACCCCTTCTCCTAACTTATGAGGATTATCTCGCCCAGTAAGAGTATTCACCTTGTTTTTATGTGAATTGGTTTATTTCTTAGTGTGTAAGTAGAAGGCAGCTGTGTCATTTTAATGACAACTAAAATCTACATGTAGTACACTAAGGCAAATACCCTGAATGTTTTTGTGGATCTCCAACAGAATGTGTGCGCAGAAATTCACAAAGGCCAAAGCGAATTTGAAGGATTTTGCCTTCTGGATAGACTGATATATGTAAATGAGATACCTCTTGGTATATGTTAGTACAAATCTTTTCATAGAATATGATTGGAGGAATTAATGGTAAGAATGACTTGCCTTGATCTTATTTACAATAACCTTGCTCACATGTTTACAATAGGGTAAACCTTAGCTTACCTTCTTTATTAGTGTTTCTAATATAAAGGCATGTTGTCTTCATAAAGAGTCAGCAATACAGTTATACCTATTGCATATCTTCTAGTTATATTCAGATGATACACTACTGTAGTTCCTATTTTAGTATTAAATACTTTAACCAGAGTATTGTATTTGGTAGCAACTTCTTAACATTCTGATCTTAGTTGAATAAATGTGGTTGAAATTAATATTACTTATACAAGTCTCACAAATGCATAAATACTGTATAGATAACTTCAAGGAAACATTTACATATATATCTATTACTTACCTTTAAGACATTTAATATGCTTGGCATCTGATTTCCCAATCATTGTTAGTACTGTATGTATATTTTTTAATCCAATCAAGTTACATAATCTAGTGGTATAAGCCACAAGTATATGTTTATTCCATGTCATACTTTTTGACCATTCTAATGTTCAAAATGCAATAAAATGTTTACTTGAATATCTTTCTCAAAAAATTAAATAATTCTTCCAAATCTGAACAATTTATATTATTTTTCCTTAGGTTTTGTTCTATTTACATACGAGGGAGTGCTGAAAAGTATTATCTACTGCCCAATTACTTCTGCCAACACTCAAACAGTTTCTCGATGCCATCCACAATGGAACCAATTCCTCGCAGCTGTTTTGACTTAAGGACTAGGAGAAAAATCTTCCTCGAAGATGTTCTGTAAGTTTAAGGAATACAGTACTACAGTAAACCCTCACCAACTCAGATACCCGCGATTCTCGGACAGTGGGTCGTCTTCATGCACTTTTCCATCTATCTCGGACAATATTCAAAATAAACAGGTGAGCTCAGACAACTACAAATTTCCCTAAAGATTCTAAAAGGTTCCCGACAAATGTGGCATGGGTGGCCTCCCAGGTTCTGTAGTATGATATAAAGTGGATATTTAATGGATATGATGTGGAGCTGTGGATATTTAGTCAAGGTGAAGTAAGTCACAAATCATCAGTCTCATTGAAATTGTGCATCATCATAACTAAGTTTAGTTTTATTTCTTGATTACCTTGTTTTTTCCTAAACTAATCATTATTTCTATAAGTTTAATTAATTACCGTTTCTCTTATTTGCATTAAAATTCATAATTAGTAATATATTTACTACCTGTATCCACAGTGCATTGTTGTCCATCTATAATATCTTGAGAGTAATAGTCAGAACACGTGATACTGCCGCAGTATCCATGTGATCGATCGGCTGACAACGTGCTGACCATCAATTAATTTCCTGATTTGTATGTTTTGGGAGGTGGGGAGGGGTGGACCCAGTGAAGTTACCGCTTGAATTTCAAGGCCGCCAGTCTGTGTGGCATGGACTGTATATCTTGATTTATACGTGGTTAGTTTCTGCTATTTTTAGAATAATGCGCTCGGTTCATTTACACCTTTTTTTTTATTTACGTGGGCTTATGTTTGGAATACCACAACCACTGACCTAACCTAATAATATTAAACTTGAATACTGATGTACTACTAATGGAAAGTGTATACTGTACTGTATAGTGTGTACTCACCAGAGTTGATGTTCTATGGTGCTTGTATTGGCCTAGCATTGTTGGTACAGGAAATATGTCCAAGAGTGGACTGGACTGGCTCCTGCTCCCTCACTGATGTACAAAACTATACCGGTAGCATGACTATCACCAGATGCAATCTACCAATACAAAAATAATTACAGGACAGTAAATCTTCAAACTTTGAGTATCCATCATTCTAAAGTCCAATTACATCCCAAGTACAAATTCAAAATTTCCACCTTAGTGGAGTGTCAAGCTTTGGAAACCTACTTGGAACAGCGCAGTAAATTTTGACAAAATTAATTGTATCATATCCATCAACGCAAACATAATTTTGCTTCTATATATTCTTTTATACTTTAGGATTCAGTAATTTTTAGTGTGATCAAGTCAGCACTGTAGATAAATTACTGAGCACCTTTCAGCAATCACATTCTCTTACACTCACTAACACCACCAGTTGTCACCACATGCAGCTGTTGCTAGTTTAGTTAGATTTATATTATGTTCTTTAAATATATTTTGAAGGTGAACATGATTCTGCTTGGTATTCTTTAATACTGTAGCAAAAAACCTTGTGGTAATTACTGTAAACATAGAAGTTTGTGGGTTACAGGTACTGTGTGTGCCCGTTCCTTTACGACATGTAAAGACAGCAACTGGCTGCCATCATCCATACAGGAAAGTTGAATGATAATGCCCATCCCAGTTGGTTGTTAATATTTCCTTTTAGTCATCATAAGTGGGATATCTAATTAATATACAAATTTAAAGTTCTATTTATTGATTCACTGAATAAAACCAAATGTAAATTAAAAAAAAAAAAGGCATAATGTGTGCCTTGCTGAGCATCCAAACATTAAAGTTCAGTCAACAGAATTTTTGTTAGTTGGTAAGTGGTGCTTTGATGCATTAACATCCTGATCTTTAAAGTAATTTTAAAATACAATACCCTGTACTAGATAAAATATTGAATTAACATCAGACATGAACTCTCACATACTGTATACATGAGCTAAGTACAAAAGATTGTATAAAACGACATTAAAAATACTTACATTGTGATCAAAGAATGTGGACAGGCTCAAGAAACTATGAACAAGTGTTATGTACATCTGAAGAATAATAGTATTCAGCGAGTGTTGCTATACAGTAAATGCAAAATGAATAAACAATATATAATTCATAAATAAATATTAACAGTAAATTAATATGAAAATGATGGAGAGAACTGAGGAATTCATTCACTCAAAACTGTTGCCAAGTGAAGACAAAACCTGTGAAGAGGAAAGCCCATCACATTGTAGTAGTCACCATGTATTCCTTCCACAAGCATCCCTCCCAGTCCCTGGATTCCATAACCTCCGGCCTTGTCACTGCAATGATCACCATACAACTTTAGGCTAGGGTAATAAACTGTGATGCAGGAGATCATCTTTATAAAGTAATCCTGGACTGTAAAACAATACAGTACTGTATTTTGATGAATATAAGCTGCACCCTATTCTAAGCCCGAGGAAGTGATGAATTCCCAATGACCCAGCTTGTGCCAGGAATCTAAAAATTTAATACATCCTTGGCATGAATATATATTCCCCCAAAAGGAGAAGGTTGAATATTTTTTTGGCTACTGAGCAAGAAGTGCATCTTAATTAAATATACAGTACTGTATTATGTTTACAACAGCTACAAAATGATGTCACAAGAAATCACCAGACCCCGCTCGTCTCAACACCCCCAAATGTAGGAGTGAGGAATGCCGAGTTGTTTGACTGCAGCTCAGTTTAAAACAGGTTCTTAACCAATTCATCCCTTTTAACATAGTTAATACTATGATCAAGAAATTCTTTATACTATGCTACTATGCCCAGTTAAAAGTGGAGGACTGACCCTGAAACCCCTTTGTCTGGTGGAGCCTGTACAGTAGTCTGGTGGCTCTCGTACTACAGCCTCAGTAATGTCAGCCAAGGTTAATCTGTTAGTTCTTCTAAAACAACCAATCAAACTTCCCTTTCCCCTGCACCATTGGCCTTAAATATGGAGAATATGGTACAGCTGTGTCCCAAAAAGGCATGGATGGAGGATTCTGAGCTTCCTGGCTACAGTTTTTGCTACCAGAAGGGATTTCAGAATCACATTCACCTTTTGGTTATCATCATAAAAGCTAAATTAAAAAATGTCTGAGAACTGGATAAACATCCCCTAGCCCTTTTACCTGTACAGTACTATACAGATTTGGTGTGAAGCTTGAACTCAACAGGGAATAACAAGCCATCTGAATCCAGTGCCACAGGCAAAAGTTGATGTATATCTTGGCTGGGATGATTCAAGTGTATACCTAGCAAGCTAAGGTAACACTGTAGCAGATGGCTAACACCAGAAGGAGTTGCTCGATTTTATTTATTTTTTCCACAGACAACCTTTTATTTTAATTAAATTGTTTTCTTTACAACCATAAATGATCTATAGTGGGCAGGGTATGAAGGATAATGGAAATTGTGGGGTAAAACACAGTGCAAAACTGATCATATGACACTAAAATGATGTCTCTACGTACTTTCTACCCGAAGAAATTAATTACTGTATATACCGTAAATATTCCTCCAAAAAATATATGTACAATATATACGAGTCTCAATGCACACACTGTATGTTAAGCTATAAAAGGCAAATACTTTTAAACATCCCATTGTTGCATCTACACAGGTAACAAAGACCATCCAATCTATACAGTACTGGGTACAGGTTATGTTCCATTTATATCGGACACATTCTTAATGTCTATATTTCAATTAAGTACCACCTGTATCTGTTTATTTAAATAATTATTTTCCATGTTACAGGTGAAGCCCTGAACAATTGAACTATGGAACTTTAAGATGTGGCAACACTTGATTAATATTGTTGTTGAAAGTCAAAGAGAATTCAGGATGGAATTTCATTGCTAGGATGCCCCATGTTGAAACAGCATTCTCTCCTTCACCAAATTGTTTATGAAGACAGTAATGTTTGTCCACACGAGACTTCGTGCAATGAAAACACAGGAGACAAGTGCTGCCATAGCTGCAGCAATTTCAGCAGAAAGTGGTGTTAATCAAACAAGTCTCAGGCATATACTCCACAAAAATCTTCAATGGCCACACAAAATCCATGTTGGCACATATAATTCAATATACATTATTTCACTGGAACATACACAATAAAAATATATCCGATATAAATGGAGCACCCTGTGTTTATACACAGGAAATACAAAGTACTGTACTAATTGCCTAACATTTTAACCATCCTGAATCACTAATATCTGTACAGTATACAGTATGTACTTACAAAGGCTCTCCGGTGTCAATATATGCATTAACATCATCAGCAGATAATTCAGCAAACTGAACAGATGTGGCTTCACTGAAGGAAATCTCCTGCCATGTTGTTCCTCTTTGTACCATTACACAAACTCCCGTAAGTACATTATGACTTGTACCACTAAACCTGTTGATCAGAAAACTTATAAAACTATGTAATTAAAATCTAAATTTAATAATGAGTAATTTATGAAACCACTCTAGATACAATCGTAGATCAGACTGTACTGCACTGTACATCCCCCCCCCAAAGGTTTCGTTACACTTATCCTCAAGATACAAAAGATATTTTTTCAATTTTTGTTAAACAAATTCCAAGATTCATGTCATTAATCAGAAGTGTAATTACTCAGGTGGTCTGCTACTTAGGGTTTTTACTGTACAGTACAGTATTTTGTTTTTGATGAGAAATACTGTACAGGTAATTTGTTTTGTGGCTGCTTAAGGTTTATTATACAGTACACAATTTTTACATCAATACGTTTTATTTGTTAATAGATATTATAAAAAGCATATATCGACAGCAGTGCATAGTGGTAAAATGCCTGCCCCTGGCCTCACCATCAAGACACGGAGGTCTTTATGTAGCTAAAATATGAAGCTTTTTTGGTAAGTTGTGACTAAAACCTACTATCTTCTTAAAATAACTTACCTTTACTTACTTATTAAGCATAGACAATGCATCCTCACGATCTTTAGGTTTTCCATAAACTTGTCCACCAAGACTAATGCAAGTGTCAGCACCAATGACAAGGTCTGGAGGAGAATTTGAGCTGCTAAGTCTTTTAGCAACCTGAAGTAGAAAGGAAAAACCAAGATTTAGAGGAATTACATAGAAGAAAGTTTAATACATAAAAATATAAAAACTATTTGAATTTACTTAAAAAATTAAAGTACTGTACAGTGTTTGAATATTAATCTTTGAAAAGTGGTAAATCATGCAATTAACATTTTCCCATGTACAGCTTACCAGAAATGTTTATGCAGAAAGTAAACATGTTTACAGGCTATCACTTCGAGTCCCTCATCTGGGGTTACAAAATGGGAACTTTATACCAACTCGGGTATTTGGAAGCAGTTCATTTGGGTTTCCCATGCCAAGGCAATATAACTCGTGGAGTTGTACAATACTACATTTGAAAATAAAAAGAATGAGCCAATAGCCCTACTACTCTAAGGCTGGGGAAACAAGAGGACATTACTGATGACAGTACAGTATCAGTACCCAATTGGATGAGGTATATGTGTAACCATCACAAATATCTTGACCGAGCTACCATTTTGACACAGGCAGACCAATCATCTGGTTTGGAAGTCCCATCCCCTACAATCATCTAGGTGATGGTGAACAACTGAATCATGGCATAAAGGCTCAAGAATCATGACTCAACATAAATGCCTTGAATTATAATAGTATGAGCTATAAACTCATAAACACCAATGTGGGTGTGACTGTTCTCTATGAGTGTCAACTGAGGACTGAAATATGCTGGTGGATTGGTTTTAAAATAAAAAATGGCAGCTTATAATGTAGTAGGCAGCTACCAAACAGGGAGGTACTATCGCCTGGGAAGATATTGGAAGCATAATGTGTTGTCTAATGGTAGACCCTGCTGCCAAATGGCATCACAAACATTGTGACCAAATCCCAGGTTGCTGATCTGATTTTCTGCCTCATTTACACACAATTGCAGGGTCTCAAATGTTTCTATTACTTTGACAACACAACATGCATACTGTTTATCATTTCTCACTCTTGATTTATTTTTTTGTTTTTGTATTTATGGTTATTATTAGTATTGTGATTATCATAATTTTGTTTTATTAATTTTTATTAATTATTATCATTATTATCTATTATTATTATTATTATTATTGTATTTTCGCCCCTCAGGCCCTGATGTGGGTCAGTGACCTGTGCCTGGGTGGGCTTATTCCCATAAAAAATAAATAAAAAACAGTGGAGTGATGTAATGACAAGGTAGCTCAGGTAGGATGAGTAATCACATGATCAGCCTCTAGCTGTCAAAGGGTATGTGGTATGGTGATCAAATCCCAAAACAAGCCAGTGCAGTAATGAGAATCACCTGACGAATAAATATGCAAATGAGAACTTATACATATTGGAGGAAAGTAATAAAGAACACCAATACCTCCTCTGTTTTTCCACGTGCAGTAGCAATCACAAAGTCACTTGGATGGCTGAAATTGCTGGGGTCTAAATTCTCTTCAAACGTTGATGGTACTATGGTCAAGTTCAAACCCTGAAATAAATTGTTCTATCATTAAATAACAGCAAAAAATTTGTTTAACTTCTGAAATGCACACCCTGTAGGTACCTTATTAAAGAAAGAAGCTGGAAGCACTACACTGTGTGAGAAACATTTCCATAATCACTCCCAATTATGGAATTAATGCTATGTACAATGTGGAACCATCCATACTTACTATATACCTTTAATCTGATGTAGCCAACTCACGATCATCCCTTGTACAGGTGTCTTCCCTACATGCTTACTGTACAACACTCACGTGAGTATCTAAAGATCAAAAATACATCTTAAGATGACTTTTATATTTTTTCTCTATCTACGATCATAAATCACCTGTAGTGAGCAGGGTATCAAGGATGAGAGAAACTGCGGGGTAAAACACGGCAAAAAAACTGATCATATAACGCTAAAATGATGTCTCTACGTGCTTTATACGCAAGAAATTAACGATTTACCGCAAATATTCCGTCGAAAAATATGACGTGTCGGTGAGTGTTGTCATCCAATCTTTGTTTCAATGCTCGGTCGGAGCGTACTCTCACTTCCTCAAAAAAAAAAAAAAACAGTAAAATTACACCATGCCGCTTCAAGAAAGTTCCTTTAATTGGTACCAGATATCAAAGTAGTTCTTTCTGTTTAATATGCTGGGGATAGGTTAGGTAAGGTTTGGTCAGGTCAGGTTCTATTAGGTTCCGTACTTAATATCATCCAAAGAACATGTGGAAAAAAATAATGAAGTCAACAACTCTTTCTGGTATTAGCTGTCTACTCCACCTTTATCAATGCCAGCTCCAAAAGTCAAGCCTTTTTTTTTTATTCAAGCAGCAGTACACCCCACCGGCCATTAGGTAAATAAGGTAAAACTTAATTTACCAGCATGACTTCCTAATCACAGACCGTCTACTAAACTAACAAGTGCCATTGGAAATAATTAAACACAGTATTACTAATATTCCATGTGACATCCCTTGGTACTCACGATTTTCTCTAATATTTCTTTTCTACGTGGTGATGAGCTGGCGAGAATTATTTTCTTTCTTCCTAGACTACTCAGGTATTGTAGAATCATTTTGTATCTATATGGTGTAACTGACACTTCTACCCCACGCCACTACCTAATGACGTCTATATTAAAGTGAAAATACGTATAAATGTTTGTATCAGACTTAGTACATGAATATAAAGGGACTCGAAAATATATGGATAGATTTATTGCTTGTACTGTACATAACAAACCTGTACTCCTAAAACACTAAATATTATATTAATAAAATAATATAAATTCATAATATTTGCTGTTTGAGTCGCGTTGCTTCAGTTTTGGCTTAATTGCAATTGAAATTACACAAACCCTAACGAAAAGAAAATATAAATGTTCAATATAATATATCTATCAATGCAACTTATAACTGTATCCTGTTTTCTTTCACCTCCAAGTAATTTTAAAATTTGCCACGAGGATCACATTGGAAATAAGTATTATTAGTACTTTATGTGTTACTCTCAGAAAGTATGTAGATATTGTTTGAAAATTTACTCAACAAATTCAAAATGAAATCATAACACCCCAATCTAAGCCGGCGTCCACCACACACCTGTTGTCAGCGTTTGTGACAACAGGGAACCAGACCAGGACCAGGGCCAGGGCCAGGACCAGGACCAGGGCCAGGGCCAGGGCCAGGACCAGGACCAGGTATGGTTTCACATTCAAGCTCGTTTTCAAAACTGATTGCGCCGTAGTGATAATCGGCAGATATTTATTCTGTTGACTTTACTGTACTCCTGCCATATAGTAATATATATTTTGAGATTCTGGTTAATATTTTATATTTCAACAAAGCAACAGTATTTGCACACCGGAAAGAAGAAACTAACATTCCCAAACTTATCAGTAATAAATGATATAGTATGTGGGTGTTTAGTGAATTTTCAATACATTTAGTCAATGCAATTAGCAAAATGACTAATGTTAGAAAAATCATGGACATGGTCTCAAGATATCTTTCTTAAGTAGACGACCTGAAATTAGTCCGAGGATTAAAGGTTAGTTTTTATTAGGTTTACGTTAGATTTAGTCGGATTATGTCACCTATGAAGTAAACAGTATCGCGATTTAGTTAGTGAAATAATTTGAACATTATTCAATTTGCTGTTATGCTGTTGTAAAACTTCTTCATGATTTAAAGAATTGAAAAGAAAACGGAACGCTTTAAAAGGGTAATCTTAAATATTATACACATTTACCATAGATATGTAATAAAATTTAGAAAAATATTATTAGAAATTATACATATATGTGTTAATACGGCCAACAGCTTTGATATACCTGTCGATATTCGTCTACCCCACAGGGAGGAACCACCGAGCCAGCTTCAGGTTGTTGTATACAAGCTCAACTCTATTATTCCTTCGTATGTTTATAATTCAAAGTCTTTATCCACCTTTATATATTGATAGTAGTTATTTGTTTACCGTCCTAGAGTAACCTTAGTTGACTGGTGGTGTTGAGGATGGTAGTAATGGAAGGAAGTTGTGTGATAAGGAGAGTGGCGGGTGGCTGTGGGGGTCTGTGTACGGTTTTCATCGACCAGTGGGAGACTTAACCTTTCTTCTCTACTGTTATTCCTCTTCATTATTGTGACTTAAGTGTAGACTACGTTAGAATGGTGTGTGTGTCTTGGAGTCTTGTTCACTAGAGTCTCGTTAGTGGTGTGTTGGATATATGACGCAGGTAACCATTTTGATGTGTGGAGTCACCTGTCGTCAACTATACTATTAATTGTATTCAAAAGAGCTTCATGTTGTATAGAATTAAATGGGGTAATAGTGATGCTTTTGTGTATTCATAATAGTAATACTTCCAGTTTCTTTACACATGTAGGGTATACTATCATATAGAGATATTGGTAAGGTAGTTATATTGCACTGATTTAATAATATATACACTCAAGACAGTGAAATGGATACTTAAATCCTCTTCTTGGTAATACTTAACGGTAAATTTTTACTTTAGGACACGAGTCCCTTCGGGTTGACCAATATGTTTTTCCCAGTGTATTTTGGTGTGTTTTAAACAAACCTTACCTTCATTTGTGGCGGAAATTGCTCGTTTTTGCCCCCCCTCTCCTAACAGTAATGGGGGAGAGCCTGGCAAAAAGTTTTTTTTTTTTGGATGGGGGTTGAAAACGAAAATGTGTCATCTAACCTAACCTATCCCAACCCCTAGCTGGACCCCAGTTAGGCCTAGCTTAAACTAACCTAAATGTCTCGGTAGTTAAAAACTTTGGGGTGCCCCATGTCCGAAAGTACAATACCCTAGAAGTGGAAGGACCAGGGGTATGTAAGAATGGGATAGAATGATCGTCTCGTAAAATTCGGCAATAAACTTCAAATAATCGTAGGAGCACGAATGACAACTAACCTCCACCACGGCCATTGTCAGACTGGTCAATGAAATTACCCTGGCTGCTTCCTTTGAAAAAAATAAAATGTGATTGGTCGAAAAAAATTTGCGTGATGATAACAATAAATCATTGGTCACGGCTGGATGACGTAAGTCAATACTGCGTATGCATGATGCGGCGGTAACATCATCTCACAGAGACAAAGACTGAAAACTACAGAAAACAATTCAATTCAATTGTGTCGCCATTATCCATTTCCGCCAGGTATATATAGGGGTTCAAAATGCTTAGAATAGAGCAGGGGTCACCAAACTTTTTTCACAGTGGCCCGGATAACTGAAAGAATGACGAGTGCGGCCCGCATAATCATTCTGTTCACGAGCCGGGGAAGGACTTGGGATGGCGCGAAATAAGCAAACATTACAATAAACAAGAAAATCTAGATACAATAATTTAAAATTGAAAATAGTAAATTTAAGGCACATAGCAGTCAGGAGGTCTCCGCACGCGTGAAGATCTCCAAGTATTCTAAACATAATATTTAAATTTAAATTGTATCACAACGTCTCGTGTTCCATACGTTTTATCAAGCAAATTCAAGTACCGTCGGCGGGCCTGATGAACTGACGTCGCGGGCCGGATCCGGCCCGCGGGCCGTAGTTTGGTGACCCCAGGAATAGAGAGATCTAAATGTTAAGGTAGATTTTAACTTTCGGGCGCGCTGTCCTAAAGTAAAATAATACCTACTTAATGATAGTGGTCCGGGTTAATCAGATACCTAATGGAAAATATATAGAATATACCATTGTTTTTTTAATTTTCGTCTTTTAGCTTTCCCATAACTAAAGTTGTTCCTTGCCCACCGTCCGTCTGCTGATGCCATATTTTCGCTTGAACTGGTAACACATGCTTCTCAGCGAGCAGTTGAACGAACAGTAATCAGTTGAACACTTCCTAGTGACCTTCCCATCCATACTGAAATATTAATAACTTTACCTGCCTAACCACATCTAATGTAACAGAAAAATTAATTTATCATTGTCCATGAAGAATTACTTAAAGTTGCTATTGCCTAGTGAGTATGAACAGAATAGCTTTAATGCCCATGAAACGTTCCTGCTCTTGGGAAAAATGAGGGAACAACAAATGCGAATAGTGTAATTCCTCCACCCGATTTTGATTGTTATTCAAACAAGGAATAAGTTTTCCTCTGTCAAGATTTTTCATCAGGCAGTTGATTCATTTGGACTTCTGTCATTAAGTGTTACTCTTATTACTTAGTAGAATCAATCTCAAGTTCAATTTGCTATTTTGATTACTGTACTTTGGATGTATTTCTTATTAAATGGCATATACTGTAGGCTGTGAATGTGTGGAAAGTGAACGTATGTGTGGAGGCGGTGGGCTGTAACTGCATCGCCAACTCCCCAACCCAGCTGTGCTCCCTCCCGCGATGTGATGTCATGGCATATACACATGTCTCTTGAGTCAGCTGGATGACTGCCTGGCTGTTGCATCACCCAAAGGATGGTTTGAGTGTTGAAGGAGCTATTTTTTGTACAGCGATATGTGCTATTGATTTTATGATACTCATTGTGTAATATATCAATTTTATTGTGTATCGTAGCAATTTTTTAAATTTTTGATACATGCAATTTGAGATTTGTTCGAATTAGGTGTACCTTTTGTATAACTGAACCACATCGCTTATATAGAAGTTTGGTGTTAATAAATCAATTGTTTATTATTATTTTTAGGGAGTACCGTACTCAGTGTTTACTGCCCTGCCGTTTGAATCTGTTGTTCGCCCTCTGTGGTTTGCTGTTATCCCCCGTTTAGCAATTATTTCACTTAACATTAGGTTTATCATGAATGCAACCCCATTGTTAAACGAGGGAAGCTACCTGTACTTATTACATAAATAGAAATATGCATTAAATAAAAACATTTATAATCATATTTTATATACAGTACAGTACATGAATAGAAATACATGTAGAGTGAATTCAGTAAGGTTAATTCAGTACAGTAAATACCCGGTAGTTATGAATATGATCTAGAGCAGTAGTTTTGATGATGGTACATTTACCTATAGTGTGTAAAAAATCTAATGGCTGAGGGTAAATACAGTACAGTATACCAAAAATTTGTACTGGAGTCTCAGACTGACAAAATTGGAGAAATGCCACGAGGTTTAATAATTTCCTCTGTGGTGAATAGTGATGTGTCTGGGCAGATGCCGGTTGTTCATATTGACCGTGTAATATTGATTAATATAAGTGTAATAAGTTCTTTCATTTAATCACAGTTTATTATTGCACAAGACTGGGATAATAAATGCAATATAATAAGAGTATTAGTATTAATGATGTGTAGTAGTGTTGATGTAACATTCTCTAAGTACAGTATTTTTTATGTCTAGAAGATGGAAAAGAGAGGAGGGACCGAAATCATAGTAGAAGATGATGAGATGGAGGACGGAAGCATCTTTGTGTGTTTCATGTGTGAGAAGGAGTTCAACAAGGTTTCTCTTCTCAATGAACACATGCAGCTGCATCAGAACATGCCAGGTGAGAAATAGCCAGAGATAATTTCCTAGAACACTTTGTTTATTGTACAGTATCTGGTTAATGTCATTGTACAAGTGTCTGAAATGTAGCAGAAGTATAATATTATTGATACTTATGGAAAATTTTAACTTATGCTTTATATTATAGTTTATAGAATCCATTTTATTGAAGATAGATCAACAAACTGTGTGCTTTTTGTCATTTTAGTTGGTGATAAATTGTATTATTGTCACTAATTCATGCAAGAAATTTTCATTATTTCTATATTATTTTGAATATAATAATACCAGTATGTTGAATTATATATATTTTATTATTACACATACTTTGACCTCAAATTCAGAGATGCACAAGGAACTGCCGCGACGCAATCGAGGCCGTGGAAGAGCAAGTGGATCACGGGGTAGGGGCAGAGGCAGAGGACGCGGGAGAGGTCGGAGTATGCAAGATTTTGTGCAAATCAAAGAAGAGCCACTTGATTCTACAGTATATATTAAATCTGAACCTGTGGACATGTTCTGTCCATCTCCGGTTAAAAAAGCACAGCGTATCAGGTAAGAACCACCGTATGCCATTTACTAACTGACCAGATCCTTAGGCCACTGATATACAGTACTCTTGTATTATTATAGAAGCCTTATTTTTACTACACTTAATGATGGTGGGAGTTTGATGTATTAAGGTTGACAGATTTGTGTTGCGTGTCATGTCTTGGGTCAACATGGAAGGTTTTGGTTTATTATTTCCTATCAGTGAGTAGCAAATATGATTGTACAGTACTCTGTATTATCAAATCTATGCTACGGTACTAACTGGGAATCCCTAGCTGGAAAGTGTAAAGGTTATTGTTGCTAGCATTATGGTTTATTCTTACTTACTGTCACTGTTAATATTTTGCAAATACAAAACTTTTATATATTGTAAGTAACTTTCTACACAAAGTATTTGTTATTTAGCTTTCACTAATTATTTTTCTCTCACACTACATAAAAACCCTCGGTTTGTATTCTATTATTACAAAACACTCTTGTAGACATACAGTACAGTTCTTCAATATCATCACCACCAAGAGTTGCAAATTTTTGTATTTTCAGCATACAGTACCTGTACTGTTATCACTCAGTCATATTTTAACATATGTGTGTTGCCAGGCAATGTGATGTGCCATTTTATTTAAATTTCAAGGATGAACAAGCATCATCATTCTGTTCATTTATCTGTGTATTACAATTATCTGATATTATAATATTGAAAATGTGTTATGTATTTGTACTTTCCTACTGTCTTTGTGTTTTTTTAGTTGTGTACCAAGGGAATTTTAATTTCACTGCTTTATGTAGACTTCTTTCACCTTCTTCACTAAACTTATTTCCATTTAATAGGACTCAAAGGGTTCACTCATTGACTCTTCATTGATTTGTATGCCCTCAATTATAGAAAAAATAATTTACTGTGATGATCATTGTACTGTACTGATAAGTATATTTTATTTTCAGACAATATTTTCAAAGTCGTGGCAAAGGTCGAGGGTGGTCCAAAAGAACTCTGCCATCAGAAGATGCAGATGATGATTTAGAGGATATTGACATTCAGCTCATTGGAGATGAGATGATGATGGTGCCTCCTCCTTCCAAAAAAAGTGCTACAGGCCCTACCATCATGAATTCTGAGCCAGAAGGCTTTATTTGTCCAACCACAGCCAATCATACCACTACAACAAAAAAGAATATTCGAATAAGGTACAATAAGATTTTTTCTGGGTCATTCTCAATATGTTTTTGTAACTTAATGCCTTTTTGCTCGGTAACTTATGTAAAACAGTCTCTAAACCTGGTGGATTAGAGACCTGGTAGACCTGTTACAACTGTTGCCTTTGAGAAATTAAAAACTAGAGGCAGAGGTCACGATCATCCCTTAACTGACAGCTAACGATTCCCTGTTTCTACCCTCCCACCCCCAACCCCCTGTACATACACAAAATTTGAACACAAGGAATATTAAACTTCCACAGACGATAACCTGTTGAGCATTACAGGTCATACATCTTAAATTCTTGCCTTGCCTTTCTTTTCCTGCCCATTCCTTACTTCAAGCAGTTGTGTCATGTGGCCATTGTTTTTTATTCTTGAAGTTAAGTATAAACCAGTCTCATTATTTATAGGCTGGGCCACTCAGTTCTAAATTACTGTATTAAAAGTCAGTGATCATAATTATCACGAGTAGCATATATACACTGCTGTGACCCTTCTTAAGATTGACCCAATGTATAATTTTGGGGACAAACTAACCCTGGGTTTGCATCTTGGAGAACCTGGATTTCTTAAGCTGTACCTAAGTCTACCTCACAAGTGTGTACTGTTCCTTACATGTGTCAGGGCTTGGTTGTACATGGGCTCATGGTGCAACATAGAACAGAATGCCAGGAGACTTTTTTAATTGTAGGTTTAATCAGCTCACTCACTGGATTTCCTCATTGGGAAAGACCCTTGCTGCAGGTGATCTAGATCTTGGGGGTTGTTCCTGGAATCTGTGTTTCATACCTAGTGACAGCAAATATGGGAATTAGAGTACAATACAGTTCCTGTGTTAATGCTTGGCAGCAAAATTCTCTAGCCTTCTTCCTCAAGGTTCCCTTATCATCATCTGGTTATGCTTCAAGAGCCCACTGTGAAGTTAATGGATAATCTGATTTTTTTTGTTTTTATTATTTTGGGGGGATTCCAGTCATGCAAGTCAGGGCCCCGAGTCTCTCCAATAACTCTTCTACTTTAATATATTCTTAGTTTGCCAAGTTTCTTATGCTGTGTATGTAAACCACTTGTGATTTTCAGGAAAAAACTTATTGTGCAAGAAGTTGTGTACGAAGAAGTTCTGGAGGATGAGGAAGAAAATGGTGAAACTAACGGCTCCTGCTCTACCACTAATAACATGATGGTAAGTAAATATAATGATACTTGGCAACAACTGTGATCTTGTTATGTGCATTCCCACCAAATGTTGAAGAGCATTTGAAAGCTTGTGACAAACGAAATAGAATTATGATTAGGTTGATAGAGGGTCGTTTGATATGATATATGAATTTTATAGGGTATTTGGTGTGTGAAGAAGGTTAACATGTAACAAGAGGTATTGTGGTTTACCTTCAGGTCAACTGTGACAGAACTACTAAAAGGGAGATAATGGAAGAAGAAGAGGACTATGATAAGGAAGTAGCAGGAGAAATGATTGAGGTGAGTGTTAAAAGAATTTGAAATGATCAACTATGATATATACTGTATATAGGTGAGGCTTGTAGAATTACCACACTTTCAGTTAGTAGTTTTTGGCATCTTAATCCTATAACCTCATGAAAATAGGGGTAAGGCTATGTATGGCCTAGATTGTTTCCGAAAATGTGCTAGATACATCGTTAATTCAAGGTGGGCTCTTGTTTTTCTCTCCCCTTGCTTATTTCTGTTCTACACATTATTTTCATTAAACATCTATAGAATATTGGTAAGTTCAGATTAGCTCAAACTTGTTCTATAGGTTCACCAGTTAGATATTTATAATACTATAAAGGACAGTGGTATTGCTTCTACTCCCACCACTTATGGGTTCGATCCATGCTTGGCCTGGACACATGTGAGGAGGGTGTTACCCAATGTGGTCCTACCAAACATCACAGGTTTCCTCTGGATACTCCAAGTTCCTCTTGTACTAACACTAGACAAATTAAGTTCATAACAAAGAATGAACCATGTGGATGATAATATGTTATATAGCTGATCATACCTATTTTGCCATAGTTCTCTACTTGAAAGTGGTGAAATTTGATAGTTGATGGAAAAAAAAACACAGTATACTGTATTAAATATTACACAATTTAACTCGCTTGTCTTTTTCGCTGTTCTTTAATTATTTGGAGTACGCATCTTGGCAAAGTAATGTAGTTCTTATTGTGAACTTTTACCGTATATGAAGGTGTTTGTACAGTACAGTACTGATAATATTGAAAGACATTTTATAGTGGTATTATTTTTCACTGCTTGACATAAAATTGTTTTGAATTTTAGTAATTTTGGTATATTTTTGGGTCCCATCTTAGCTGTCTGAAGAGGATGACGTAAGTATTAATATTTTTTCCGATCCATGTACCGGTGTTAGTGCTTTATTCATTTGTCATTTTTTTTTAACTCCTTCTGTACCATAAATCTAAACTGTAATGTACTACTACCTTTGTTTTTGTTTTATGGTAGAGAATAGGTTAAATATCTATCTTCCTGTGTAACTAGCATTTGTTCCAGCACTTGTGGTGGGGTGATGCATGTAGGGCCTTACATGATGAGCTTTGTTATCTGTCATTCATGTCTGAGTGATGAGGACAGTACAGTACTGTACTTGAAAATTTTTATTACTGTATTAATTTCTTTGTTGGTTTGGTTGTCGCATGCATGAAGGAATCCAGTTTTACTGAACGTTCATTTCACTACAGGATCACAATTTGTTCTCGTCATGTTGCCTTCTTAATGTGGACTCCATTACAGAATTACAAAATATATAATATTGATACCTCCTCTGTAACCTTTATTGTCAGCTTTTTGGTATTATTGTCAGTGAAAGACTACCATGCTGTACTCGGGTCATATACTTACTTTTATTGGAAATATTATTACTCTGTACAGGGAGTGAAATAACTGGTATCCCACTAGATTTTTTGAGAGGTGATTCCCATAGTGTGAAGTAAATGTTAAGATACACTTGATTGCACTCTGATTTTGTTTTGTATAGCTTACCAAATTTTGCTGTTCATTTTTCACAACTATTTTTGCCCCTTACTATATCATTTTATGAGGACTGAGTTTGTCTTTGTAAGAATAATTAAAACAAGATAGAGTACGTTGTTCCCTTGGGCTGATATTTCTTCTCTTGGTATAAATGGATAATACCTAATTTTTGAAGCAGTGTAATTTATAAATGTCTATCAGTTCCTTTCTTATTGGATATATTTCCATTTCAATCAAGAAGTTATGTTTGAAAATTTTAATATTAATAAGTTTTGTTGCCCCATGCCTCGTTCCGAAAGGTTTCTGTACGGAGGGGTCCGACAAATTTTAAAATGAACACTGCGATTCCTGTTGTCTTGGTAGGGTTGTCATATTGTCACACAAAATTGTAAAGATACTTTTTGGAGAGAGTGTACTTACATGCATGTTGTGTTCACCCTCAAAAATATTGTGAATGTCTTTTAGTTGATCCAAGAAGTCAAAATAACTTGAGACTGACTGTGTATGCTAATGGTTATTTTGTTAATTCAAATAAACAGGCTGCTCGGTTAAACATTCAATAATTTAGTTTTGAGTACATGAACTGGTAACTAGTTTAATG
This sequence comes from Homarus americanus, assembly GCF_018991925.1. Lineage (NCBI taxonomy): Eukaryota > Metazoa > Arthropoda > Malacostraca > Decapoda > Nephropidae > Homarus > Homarus americanus. The sequence continues at coordinate 2,514,120 of NW_024744839.1, forward strand.
GGTATGCTTGACACCTGAGTAATACTACAGGTTATAAGTTAGTTTCTGACTGGCAAATAATGCTTATGTACCTTGTGTTTTATGTTGTATTCCTTTTTCTTCAGTACACTATATCTGCTGCTGATGCTGCTGCTGCTTCTCTGGAAAGTCTTTGCACATGGCTTAGTACCCATCCTTTTGAAATTGCTAAGATGATGCTTCCTTAGGATTTTTGTAGCTTATGAAGAGTGGTAAGCATGACTCAAAAACAATGTTAACAGTAGTAGGGCTTATGTTGGGGGAACCAGTCTGCACATGACCTCCCCAAGATAGCCAACAGCAAGCGAGATGAGGTCAACCTTCCCACAATACATGTTGAGGTGAAATTGGTTCATAACAGGTTACATGAGTATTAGATTTGACTTTTGGCTGGGATTTTGATGCCTCATGCTTGAGTGAACCATTCTCCATCCAAGCTAAACCATAACATCATTTGACTCAAAAAAAAATTTCAAACTTTTATTGTCTTCTGTACACACACTACAGAATATAACATTTTGTCATTATAATTGGCAGATCTAGGTTCTCAAATCAAGCTGGTTATGCAGATGATTCATTCTTGCTTCACTCTTCTTTCTTAATTTAAGGTAGCTTTTGTATTGTCTTGCTTTGTTGTTGCACCAAAGAGAGTAAAATTCTTAGTGACCCTACAATATTCATTTTTTGTTAGAGATGACTGTACAGTTCTTGCTATATTTAATGACATATTTAGATGTTTTCAGCCATTATTTTCTTTTCTCGCTCATTGCTATTATGTCTTTGTGGTCCTGTCAGTACTCAGATCACAAATCTTTATTTATTTGCCTGCCATTGCAGCCTTAACCTAGTAGACATTTGGATGCTTACAAACTCCATTCTGAGAATCTGGGGGTCCTGCTGTAGGGCATTTTCATATGTTAAGTACACTGGTTCTGTTCCTTGATTATTCTTTGTCTGATCAAGGTTATTGATGGCAGTCAAACCATACAGACATTTGACAAGCATTTCCACTTTTTTTTTTTTTTTTTTTTTTTTTGCTTTCTTTTCTTGGAATCTTAATGGGAAGATTGTTGGCCCTTTTGAGGACATACATAGTACCATATTTTTGCTGATGATTGGTATTGTACATTTACATAAACTATGTGAGACTTTGTTTTGAAATAATTTTATCACATTTTCCTTTCTCTGCTTTTAGAATGTTGTTTTTACCACATTTACCTTTTTTTTTCCTTCAGCAGAGTACTACTGAAGACTTCCTTGTGTTTACAGAGAATATGGTTGTGATGTGTAACCATACGCTTGCCATGATATTATGACGAGATTCATGTGAAGTTTCCTACAACAGGTGATGGACTTTCCAGCAAACTTTAAAAAGAGCTCTGCTGTCAGGACCAAAAGACCTGGCAGACGTTCACAGCCCCGGTCGACTGATGATGAAAATGGTATACCATGTGAAGAATGTGGCAAAGAATTCAGGTAGGCTTTGAAATACAGTACTCTTTTATCATTTATATCTTAAGCTGAATGCTGCAAGCTTTCTTTTATTTATTTTTAATAAACATTACTCTTTGCAGCTAGTTTTAAAATAAGGAATGGGACTTGTAGAAGAACTAATATGCTTCATATGGAAATTGTTTGTTAAACCCTTATGATAACCTATAGCAAATTGTTAACATCTCCTTCACTCTGCCCTTCTCTTTATTTATAACTCAACATCTACCCCTATAGCTACTCCTGTTGCCCTTTACTCTCATAAATAAATTGAGTTAATATACAGAGTTAACTTTCTGAACTCTCTTAAATATTTCTGAATGTAATTCTCAAGTTTCAACTACCATCTGTTTATCTGAGCTTTTGCAATATACATGTTGGAAAAAAACGGTGTTGAAAGGATTTGTGTTTTAAGTAATTCTTCTTTTCTCTCCAGGTCCATTACAACGCTGCGTGTACATATGAAATCTCATTTAGAAGTAAAAGATATTCCTTGTCCATATTGTGATGAGACCTTCCCGCAGCGCCATGTCCTACACCAGCATCTAGTTAATGACCATGAGGAGTCAAGTAATCTTACTTGTCCTGTCTGCCAGAAGGTAAAAATTCCTTAACATTTTTGTTGGGATACATGATTAAGAGTTTGAAATAGGTTTAGTAATACAGTACTCTTAATTGTCAGTAACATGTTATACTTACATCAACTCTGGTCATCAAATCCAAGGTTGTTAACAGGGTAATTTTCTAGCATTTTGTGATGGTAAATAATCTACAACTTTATTTTTATTTGTGATAATTTTTGTTTTTGTTTCAATATCTTTTAAGGTAATTTATTCATGTTTTTATTTTATTTGTTTATCTATTTTTTTGTAATTACTCATTATATTTTGAAGCAAATTTTGTTTCAAGGAGTTTGACCGGCTATAGCCTGTCATAACAAAATTGTTTACAAGCCAACAGAATCTTTCAAATCCAGATCCAGTCTTCGACAGAATTCTCCATCAATTTCTGGCATTTTCTAAGCACTTAATTTAAAACAAAAGAAATATAATGACAAAATGCAGTACAGTAAATGAAAGTGAAAAATAAGTCATCAGGTAAATAAAATACAGGGTACTGTAAATTTCAAGTTTAACCCCGTTCGTATCAGCAGGCGTTTGTAAGTTGGGGACATTCTGTACCTAATTTTAGCATATATGCAAGACTGGTTTTGTTTACTTTTCACTGCTGTTCTATCAACGTTCATCTCCTTTCACCATCATAGATTAGAGTGCTCAGGAGGACTTGATTTATGCTCTTTCTGGAGTAATATAAAATTTGGAGATTGGGTTTAGCCATTTTGGAGGTTTGATGGTTTAGTGTGCTTGCTCAGCAATGGTCATTGATTGATGCATCCCTTTCCCTTCCATTTGATTTTTATAGCTGTTTAACTATGAGCCTTTAAGAGTATTTGGGGTAGTTTTTATTGTTCTGCTACTCCAAATGAGAATAAAAACGGACTTCCCAAAACTTTTTTACTATAATTTTCTTTTTCCCAGGTGTTCACACGAACTGACTCCCTGAAGTCCCACATGGTACGGATGCACGAGGAAGATGGTGGTCTCAATTGTTACATCTGTGGGAAGAACTTCCCAAGTCAAGGTCAACTTGAGATGCATGTCAGAGTCCACACTGGTGAAAGACCATTTGTTTGTAATTATTGTGCCAAGGGCTTTGTACAGAAGGTACACCTGCGAACACATCTTCGAACGATGCACAACATGCAGGAGATTCAAAATACACCATGCCGAATATGTAACGCGATGTTAGATGGAAGGGCAGGCCTCAGGGAACATTACACTACCATACATGGTCTTACAAATAACCAGTACAAGTCAAGAGTTGCTAAATTGAGAAAGGAGGGTAAAATACCGGAACTACCTCCTCCTGTTGTGAAGGAGGTGGATCCGTCTTTAAATTATTATAAGGTTAATGTATCAGAGGTTATGTCACAACCCACTGCTTCCACTTCAGTAACTACAACAAGGACATTTACACGTAAAGGTGCAGGAAAACTTCGTGATATTCGTAAAGCAGTTTCATCTGTAGCACGAAGTGTCAACAGCACCACGACCACAACACAGCCAACGTTTGAAACGATGGGAGTTAAAGTGGAGGAAGAAGAAGACACGCCAAAGCGGAGGGACCAGGAAGAACTGAATATTGTGGAGTCTGCATTTAAGGTGAGGGTTAATGAAGGAAATGGACACTTGATATTTAGTGGAACTGTCCAGATGACATTTTTAATATTTTTTACAAACATAGTCAAGTATAATTACCAGTTTGATCTTTTGATTAGTGTTTATAGGGAAATGAAGAGACTTGCAAGACAAATTTTACCTGTGATTTAAATTTGTTTTTGCAATAAGTTATAAATTGTCTGTTTCCCCAACATTGTGTTTGATTTTTTTTATCATAGCTGTCTACTGTATATACAGTAAGCACTATACTAAAATAGCAACATATTGGATGCATGGGAGAACTCAGCCTAATTGTAGATGTGCTCTCAGTAATCCAATCCAGTGGTGCTACTTGATTATGCCATATTCCAGTCATTTAAGACAACTTTTAGGTCATATCTAACAAAAAAAAGTTCATTTAGATTTATTGATAATTTAGTTTTAAGATACAGGTGCTGTACAGTCCTAGGAAATTAGTCTTTGTGATTTTTTTTTTTTTTTGTTGGCTTTAGATAATTTGCCTTAAATTTGGCTTTTTTTTTCTTCATTTATATACTGTGCTATTCCCCTTTCACAATAAGAGTCCTACTACTCATTAGCAACACCCTTCTCAAGAATAACTCAATAACCACCATTGTTCTCTAGTCACTCATACATATCAGTTCTCACTCCATTTTGATATTTTCGTTGCGTATAACTGTTACAGGTTATACTCTCACATACAGGTGAACAATATGCTTCAGGCCTATATTGAAAGATAGAATGGATGTATTCAGCATCAGGTATCATGGACATGGACTTGAAGACTTTAAATATGTGTGTTTTATTAATGGAAGAAAAAAAGTTATATATTGCTGTAAATGTGTTCTGTGGTGGCAGGAAGAGATTTACCATAATAATGGTTTACTGCCATCAAACTCTAGGTTATGGTAACCACTAATCTACCTTCTCTTTCTAGCTCTAATTTTGCTGTAGTTTATAACTTGCTTCTGTAGTTGCTTGCATTCTTCATGTGCAACTAATGTAATACAGTGATATCTCCATTAGCCAAAACAATTGGTGCAGAGCACTTCTGGGAATGAGAGATTTCCGGGTAATGGAATGATGTTCTCGGATGTTCCAGAATTTGCTCATTTCATCATCTCTCAAAGCTGAAAAAAAATCCCTCATCCCTGGAATTTTCCAGGTACTGGGAAAATTTTCTCTGAATTTTCCAGAAAGTGTGCCTCTTGAAAATCGTTCACAAAACCATAATTTTTCAGAAATTCTAGCTTTAGGAAATATTTTCTGAGAAAATTTCAATTCCGGCTATCGTAGAGTTCCGGTTAAGAGGGATTCAAGCCAACAGAGACATTACTGTTGTTAACACCATCAACTGCTGCTCCTAGCATCATGGTTGTAATACTACTGGGGAAGAAAATTATAAAAATATATAATTTGAGTTTGTTATTCAACAACTGGGTTTTTACATTATTCTGTACAGAAGTTGTGTTGGATATTTACTTGGAACACAGGGATAAAGAATAAAGGTATTCAACAATAATGGTATTTAGTGAGGCTCTCAACTTTTAATGATTTTGAAACTGGCTCTTTCAACTTTGAGTATGGTGAAGCTGGTTGGCTGTGTTTTGGGGACCTTGAAAAATGGCTAATATGCTAGAAAAAACTTGGAGTAGACATTAAATTTACAAAATGTAATTGGTGTGCAAACATCAAAATTCTGTTAGTAAAATAGAATATCTCGGTAGGAAAACCCACACACCCGAAAACACCCTAAAAGGCATAAATTGCTTTAGTAGGCACTAACACCATCATTCTGTTTTGCCTACAGTATACACCTGCAAAAAAGAGTGTCCTTCAGATGGCAAAAGAAGTATGTTAACACAAAGCTACTGCTCCTGTTACTTGTATGTTGTTGCAGCTACTGCAATGTTGGTACTGTGTCTGCTAACCTTCTCTAGCATGCAACTGTTTCACTTATATAATTCTGCAGTTGTATCTGTTTTGCTGTTGGCAATAGGTGCATTTCTTATGCAAACAAAATCTTTTGAACAAAGTTGTACTATTAAATCTCTCCAACAGGTTGCAGAGGAGATGGATCAATTAGAAGGTAATGTTTCTGGGAGCACCACCATCCTTGTGGCTGGTGAAGACTCAGCCACGACGGGTGTGTATTATGCTATCCCCGTAGTGATGGATAACTCTGCTACCACTACTGCTACAACTACTGCACATACTTTCCTGACCACTACTCCAATCTCATCTCAGCATCAACAGATTACCTCTACTAACATCGGCAACACCATTACCACTAATGGAACACCGATGGTTACTACTGCCCGCATTGTATCTTCAGGTCTCCAAGATGTTCATTTGGGACAAGAGGAATTAGATGATGAATATGCACAATTTGCAGCTGAACATTCACATATTGGAAGTGAGAGCTTTGGTGGAGATAGCTTAGGTGGTAAAGGTTCAATTGTTAAAGCAGAACCTTTGCAGCTGTTTACAGATCCCAGTGATCCCTCAGAATCAGAGACGGTTGAGATGTTTACTATGTGAATATCCTGTTTAACAAAGGTGTTTTTGATTCATGGAACCTGTCAAAGTATTTTAACTTGTCATGTACTCGTCTGATAAACAGGTTCATCTGTCTGTCACTGACTTATTAGTGTGTTATTGCACTGGACATGAAGCAGTGTTTTTAGCACTGATACATTGCCATGAGAGGTTGTTCAAAAAATATTAAAATATTTTAGGTTAAAATATGCTATGGTTTAGACATTTTATTGTTTACTTAAAGAATTTGACCTTTTTTCCGAAATATAAAAATATTTTAGGTAAAAGTATTCTATGGTTTAGACATTTTTATTTTTAATTTAAAGAAATTTACCTTTTTTGCTTACCACCAAAGATATGTGCTGAGTTTTTGTTTACTTTTTGTGGTTTTAGTCATTATTATTAGCAATTCTGGTAAGCCCTCTTTGACCATGCTTTCTGTTTTACTTTTTTTTTGTGAATATTTTGAAAGTTATAACTATTTAAAGATATGTATGTAGAATTTTGTTTCATGAATTCATGGTGAAATATTTATTAGAACATTCCCACCAGAAGTTGTACATTCATTTCTTTGTAGCTGTAGTTGAATGAAAGATATCAGTATCTTCACGTGATACTCAACAAGAATATTAAAAAAAAAGATCTGTAAACTGATCTTTTCATAGCTTTTCTAAAGTTTACTTTCTGCAAGTTTTAAGTGATACAGAAGCATGACTCAAGAATATAAGTGAATAATTTTATATCTGAAATAAACATAATATAATTGATTATGAATGTATGATATTTAATTTTTATGAGTATATGTAAACTGAGAATCTTTGCTTAAGGTGGTTTAATTTATAAACTAGACTATGAACTCCTTGAGGTACCTTAAATGAAGACATAAAGTTCATTGGAAAGTTTGTTAAGTAGCTGCTGTGGGATGGTCACTTTCCATTTCTTACCAGAAGGCTTAAGCCTTTGAAAGTGGCAAGTACCCAATAGAAGCTTTAGTTCTACTAGTTCATGTGGTACAGTAAAGCCAAATATGAACCAAAAGAGAATGCCCTTATCCTCTACTACTCATTTTATGATGTTCTGGGATAATTTTTTTCTCATATTTTAACCAAGTTCAGAATATCATGGATATTAAAATAAAATAATTTCAGAAATTACCATTGTTGAAAGACCTTGGATGTAATACCGTTGACTACATTTTTCTGCAAATGTAGGTGTAACTTATAGTACATCATATACTATATCATAGTGACCAAAATCATTGGCTTTGGATTTAATTAATTTTGACATTCCGAGCATGGAAAGTCATTTGCAAGAGATTTTCCAAATTTTTGCATTTTTGTCACCCATCATTATCGACTAACATTAATCTCATGTCATGAAGGTCTTAGAATGTACAGTAGTTATGATGTGAGTGTGGCCCTTTAAGTTTTAAACAAGGTTTTAACATAGCATTTGAGTTTATTAATTTTCAAAAAATATTTATCTCTGTTGGGATTTTTATTGTTGACTGGAGATGGGTTGGGCATGCAGAGGCTCAAAACAATTACAGTACCGTACACCTGTCTTCAGGTGGGGTTAAATTTGAATGATTGAACATTGAATTCCACTTTATTCAGAAGTAGTAAATATAATAGAGTTGACTGCATCATATCTCAGTTACCAAGAAGCTGCCATGTGAAAATGTACTACAGTGCATGTAAATGGTGTCCATATAATACAGTACAGTACCATGTCCTTTATACCCCTACTTGTGCAATTCCTTGCTGTGCCCACTTCTTTACATTCACTCTGTCATGCACATGTTGGCTTAAGGGTCAGATATTCCCAACCTCCGCTAGTACTGTACCTTAATTACTTCTTTCAGTCTCTTTTCTCAGATCTCCATGACTGGTTCTTCCACTGAACCAAACACCTTCACCTTTATCCATCAGGTCTGTGGTAATTTGGGAAGTATAGACTGACCTTGTGGACTGATTTTTGTCTCCCAACATAGCCACAATTTTGACATCTGCCCATGCCATGTTAGTCTCACTTAAATAGAATATTTTTATGGTTTTGATTACCTCTTGATGCTTTCATCCTTTTGTATATATATAATCACAGATAACTTTTGTCCTGCAACTTTTCCATATACAGTATAGTCTCAATTTACGCGGATTTCGTTTATGCCGCATCTTGCCAGACCGACAATTTTTATTTACACAGTTCATTCCATCATTTACGCGAGAAGCGGCTCGGGCAGGGTGCTCACAAGGTCGCCCAGTCAACAAAACATTACCGAGTTCTTCACCCGCCACCCACCACAGCCGGCCCAAGTCAGTGATAGTGAGGATATGGACTTTGAGGGGTTTGACAAAGAGGCCCTGCAAGCCTCTGTGGTGGATAGTGACACAAGTGATACAGGTGAGGGCCAATAATCTGCCCTCTGCCTCGGAACCAACCCCAGATCCCCGTGTGCCCAGTCATCTTTTCTACTAATGTAAGTGTTAAAAACCTAATATTATTGATATTTCTCTTAAATATTAAATGTGTGTGCATACCATCATAAAATTAAGATGTTATTTTTACTACAACGTACGTATTGTGTCGGAAAAAGTGGAGTTTGTGGGTCGGCCCAGTCTCTATTTCAATTAATCCCATATGTTCTGCTATTTCGTTAACGCGTTTCTCGTTTTACGCGGACCTCCACGGGTTCAATTGACCGCGTAAATCAAAACTATACTGTATTATTTTTACTTCTTAATATTTTATCCTATATCTTCCATTAAATTTTTCTTCCTTATTGTACCTTGGAAAACTTGATCTTTGCATCTACAGTATAGTCTCGATTTACGTGGATTTCCTTTACGCGGTTGGTCATTTACGCGGCACCTGGCCCGACCAGCAATTATTATTTACGCGGGAAGCGGCGCAGGCAGGGTGCGCACTAGGTCGCCCAGTCAACAAAACATTACCGAGTTTTTCACCCGCCACCCACCACAGCCAACCCAAGTCAATGATAGTAAGGATATGGACTTTGAGGGGTTTGACAAAGAGGCAGTGATACAGGTGATACAGGTGAGGGCCAATAATCTGCCCTCTGCCTCGGAACCAACCCCCCATCCCCGTGTGCCCAGCCATCTCTTCTACTAACGTAAGTGTTAAAAAACCTTATATTATTGTGTGTGCATGCCATCATAAAATTAAGATGTTATTTTTACTACAAGTTACGTAGTGTGTCGGAAAAAGGGTAGTCTGGGGGGTTGGCCCAGTCTCTCTTTCAATTAATCCCTTATGTTCTGTTATTTCGTTTACGCCTTTCTCGTTTTACGCGGACCTCCACGGGTGTAATTGACCGCATAAACCGAGACTATACTGTATACTGAAGATTTGGGACAAGTTCTTCATGCACATTTAATATACTTTTTTCTTGTTTATCAAAATTCATGGAGTATTGAGTACCTTCAGTAAGGTAATTGTTGTTGTTGTTTTTTTCTTTCATTTTCCTTTTTTTGTCATGTCTGTCGCACTGGTTGGCTTACGATAAGAATTATCCTCAAAAGTAGTATGTACAGTTAGTTACCTGGTACAGTGATTGGCAGATTTTGTGAGAATTGACAGCAGTGTGTTTGTTGACTCTGTAGTAAGTATATTGAGGTGAATGGGCAGAAGCAACCTCTTTATAGTGGTCAGATAATGGTGTTAAGAAATGATTTCTCCTCTATCTAAGAATACTCATACTGTACTTCTTATTTGGCTACAGATTTTATTCTGATTACCAAACATACTGTAATCTCATTGCCTACTACAGTATTTGATAAAAGTGGGCTGGTGGTGGTGACGAGGTGGTGTGATGTAGGGCGACAGGGAGGGTGGGGGTTGGGAAGGAGGAAGGTTGCACTAATTCAGGGATCAGACAACACCTTGGTTTACCCATAATTGGCTGTCTCCCTAACTTTATTTTACTTGTGATAGATTGCAGTAATGCTGATGTCACAAGCTGTTTGATAGTCATTAGTGTTGTTCCACTAATGATAGCCATGTCCATAACTTTGATGATTTTGATAACTGACATCTTTCTTATACAGTATTAGAATTCAAAAGTCATGGGTAGGGAAAAGTTGTCTGACAAGAGCCCGATCCATCTTGTGCAATAAGATTGGACAGTGGCGATGGTACTTGCACCAGGGAGAGGGTAGGAGGAATGTTCTCTGACCTGTGAGGGTTGGGCCCTGCAATTACTAGTACAGTATGTTTTAACTTCAAGTCGAGGTATCCACATATCCCACTGGGACCTGGGGTTTTTCTCTCGACTGAATAAAATTGTCTTTTTTTAACCAGAACAGAATCAGTAAAGTGGTACTGTATTCAGGTTAGATAAGAAGAGCATTACTTGGTATATACCTTAGTCTGGCCTGGTATTAAGAGGCTGTTTCATGGCGTTCAGATGGATATACTGCAATGTATACACACACCAAGGTGTCGCATCTCACATAATGTGCCAACGACTGTACCTGGTATAATTGCAGGCCACTGTATATGCACATTCATGTGGTAGTGTATAGGTGCTCCTCTACTTACGAACGAATCACGTTCCTGAGGCTTGTTTGTAAGTCCAACTTTACTCTTGTAGATACTATACATATTGTAAAAAATGAAAAGATTATGGATATTTAGTACAGCTATACCCTTTCATACAGCCTTAAAACCTGCCTCACCCTTCTCCTCTTAGGTAATGTTTGTTCTATCTGGAATTTTCTTCAAAATAAGTCAATCTCATCCACATTAAGCACTTGTTCTGGCAGGTAGCCCTCCCCAGTGATGATGTTTGTATCTCTGAAAGTTTGTAAGTTGAACGTTCTTAAGTAGAGGAGCTCCTGTATAGTCGTCTAGTGATCACATACTTCAATAAAGATAACTGGGTGAGAGATTTATGAGCCTGAGCCCTCTAGCCATTTTACCTCTTGGGGTCCATCTACTGTAGCTCCTATGTGCACCTTATACTGTACCTTATTCTAAATCAGTTCTTTCTACCTACAGTGCATGATGCCATAATACACAGGGAATACCTTGTTTATTTCTACTCCCAGAATTTTTTTTTAGTTATTGAGATAACCGAGCAATTGGACTGATATAGCTGCAGGTGATGTGTACTGTCTGTGATCTTGACCACCCATGTGTTGGTTAACTAAGGAAAACGATAAATAATTAATCACCTGGTAAAATGATACACCCGGAATTCCTGTATCCGTGTCTACAAATGTCTCCATACAGTACTGTAGCTAAGGTACTGTTCTTGTAATATTTGGGTAATGCTACATTGTTATCTTTGAATGGACGTCCTCTCCAGTATTTTTAGAATTTTTTTTCACCGAGTGGTGAATTTTTGTAAGGGTTACTGTGAGGCTTTTAGCAAAGGTCTGAATGATGATAAATTTGTCCTAGAATAACTAATATATTTATATGATTAGTCTTAGCATCACATTTCTTCTAGCCATTGTTTTCATATTTTAAACTTATTAATAATATCCATTTCTTCATTTTGTACTTTAATATTACACCAGGACCTGTCATATTTTCTTGTCACAAGATCTTTAACATTTTGTTACTCTGAACAACCCTGACAACACATATTAGGTTTTGCAGTTTGTGTCATAACTGCCTTCACATTCAGCATATTTACAGCATTTAAATGAAAAACAAAAACAAAATCTTATTTGTTGCCATCTTGCATATGTACTTGAGGTAAGGCATCCATTTCCTTAGGACATACTGTACATCTTCTCACTATTCCTGCATCTGTTCCTTTGGCCTCCCTAACAGGTTCACTTGACACCACTCATATTATTACAGTATAAACAGTTAAGACTCGCTCATATTTAATGCCCTTTGTCTCATGTATGTAATCATTATTTCTTTTCCTTAACATTTATCTTTCTTCATAAGTACCACATTTTCTCTTGCTCCATTCCAAATAGAAGTTTAGTGTCTCAGTTACCGACAAGATCAGTTTCCTTTTGTCAGAACATCTGCACCACTTTCATTCATTTACGTTCAGCAGTAAACCCCTTTCACATTCCACTCGCCCACCTGGACCCATAAAATTTGTCATGGAGTTCTGACAATGTCCTATGAAGGTAGATTCTTCTGCCCCAATCCTCCATTGTTACATAATTGACTTGAATGTATATAGAACTTTTATTCTTTAAGACTCGATTTCCAAAGCTAATATAAATACACAAGGATTAAAGAATAAAAGTATTTTTAAACGAAAAATGCTATGTTATAACTTGTGCAAGTATGAGAATGATACAGTTCAGTGTAAAGAGAATCATCCTGCAGTGTTAGTGAATGAGGTACCATTAGAACACACAGTATATTTTTATGATGGAGTTTCCACACAACTAACCTGTTTTGTCAGGCAGTATTTATGCATGTAAATTATTTGAAATCTTGTAATTAAAATGTAGTTCTTGTACACTATTTTGTCAGTTTCTACTATTCAACATCAGACTTACCAAAGTAGTCCACCATTTATATTCAGTATTGATATTATTTATTAGTTCTAAAGTTCCCAAATTTAGCATCAGAAAACGTATTAAATGTAAGTCTGGATTCCAGAAAACCTTATCAGTCCAGAAAATAGATTGCTGTTGAATAAATATTGTATTTCTAATTATATATTTTTTATTTATGTTAAAATTTTCAGAATTGCAATTAGTTCATCAAAATCTTATGACATAAAAGTTGACTTTGTGAAGTGTATAAATTAACAGTAGAGTAGTACTGTACTGTATTGTACTGGTGTACTGTACTGTTGTACTGTATTGTACTGTACTGCTGTACTGTATTGTACTGCATTGTGGTGTACAGTACTGAACTGTTGTACTGTATTGTACTGGTGTACTGTATTGTACTGTACTGTTGTACTGGATTGTACTGTATTGTACTGTATTGTACTGTACTGCTGTACTGTATTGTACTGTACTGTTGTACTGTACTGCTGTACTGTATTGTACTGTTGTACTAAATTGTACTGTACTGTTGTACTGTATTATACTGTGATGTACTGTATTGTACTGTTGTACTGTATTGTACTGTTGTACTGTACTGCATTGTGGTGTACTGTACTGTTGTACTGCATTGTACTGGTGTACTGTATTGTACTGTACTGTTGGACTGTATTGTACTGTTGTACTGTACTGTATTATGGTGTACTGTATTATACTGTACTGCTGTACTGTTGTGCTGTATTGTACTGGTGTACTGTATTGTACTGTACTGTTGTACTGTACTGTATTATGGTGTACTGTATTATACTGTACTGCTGTACTGTTGTGCTGTATTGTACTGGTGTACTGTATTGTACTGTACTGTTGGACTGTATTGTACTGGTGTACTGTATTGTACTGTACTGTTGGACTGTATTGTACTGTTGTACTGTACTGTATTATGGTGTACTGTATTATACTGTACTGCTGTACTGTTGTGCTGTATTGTACTGGTGTACTGTATTGTACTGTACTGTTGGACTGTATTGTACTGTTGTACTGTACTGTACTGTACTGTACTGTACTGTATTATGGTGTACTGTATTATACTGTACTGCTGTACTGTTGTGCTGTATTGTGCTGTACTGTTGTACTGTATTGTACTGGTGTACTGTACTGTACTGTATTATGGTATACTGTACTGCTGTACTGTTGTGCTGTATTGTACTGTACTGTTGTACTGTATTGTACTGGTGTACTGTGGTGTACTGTATTATACTGTACTGCTGTACTGTTGTGCTGTATTGTACTGGTGTACTGTATTTTTATACTGTATTGTATTGGTGTACTGTATTGTACTGTACTTTTGTACTGTATAGGACTTTACTGTTGCACTGTAGTGTACTGCTGTACTGTATTGTACTGGTGTACTGTACTGTTGTACTGTATTGTACTGGTATACTGTATTGTACTGATGTACTGTATTGTACTGGTGTACTGTATTGTACTGTATTGTACTGTACTGTATTGTGCTGTACTGGTGTACTGTATTGTACTGTTGTACTGTACTGTACTGAATTGTACTGGTGTACTGTACTGTACTGGTGTACTGTGTTGTACTGTACTGTAACTGGTGTGCTGTACTGGTGTACTGTGCTGTACAGGTGTACTGTGCTGTACTGGTGTACTGTACTGGTTTGCTGTACTGGTGTACTGTACTGGTGTGCTGTTCTGTACTGGTGTACTGTGCTGTACTGGTGTACTGTGCTGTACAGGTGTACTGTACTGTACTGTACTTGTGTACTGTACTGTAATGGTGTACTGTGCTGCACTGGTGTACTGTGCTGTACAGGTGTACTGTACTGTACTGGTGTACTGTACTGTAATGGTGAACTGTACTGTACTGGTGTACTGTACTGTGCTGTACTGGTGTACTGTAATGGTGTACTGTGCTACACTGGTGTACTGTGCTGTACAGGTGTACTGTACTGTACTGGTGTACTGTACTGGTGTACTGTACTGTAATGGTGTACTGTGCTGTACTGGTGTACTGTACTGTACTGGTGCACTGTACTGGTGTACTGTACTTTAATGGTGTACTGTGCTGTACTGGTGTACTGTGCTGTACTGGTGTACTGTACTGTACTGATGTGCTGGACTGTACTGTACTGGTGTACTGTATTGTCCTGTACATGACAGTTATAGTAAATAATAACAAACTCAGACACTTCACTTAAAAAACATAATTTTCAAGGGATTATGGTTATCACTGTGTGTGATTATATACGTACAGAACATAATATATACAGTACAGTACTTCTGTCTGATTAAAGACATAAATTATTTTAATTGCTGAAAGAATGCTACTGGTCTTGAGTTTCACTTGCTTTATTATGATTTCAAGTTTATGTTTTATAGCCTTATGAGGAGAGTCCGGTATTTGGTATAGGTGCTTTTAATTTGGGTCGAATGTTATAATATATCCTATTATCAATCAAGGATCATATGTACATCAATTCTAGCCCCATAACCCCTTTCTACCCTTTAAAAACTTTCAACCTGTTACACATTTGTCTAAATTTTCAAGGTATAATTTCTCCATTACTTCTTTCTATTTTGCCTAGAAATTGATAGTACTAAGAGATCTAGTATTGTCATTGAATATTCCAGAGCAATATGTTTGTTTTTGTATTTGGTTTTAAGGATAAAAAAATTTCTACTTTGGATGAAATTTTCGTCAAAATATCGAGATTAATTATTCAACCAAAAATAAATTTTACAATATAGAAAAAATGGTTTCTGGGGTTATGTTAAGGAATGGTTCTTCCTGTGCAGAGTGTTGGTTTCATTGAAATCGGTCAAAAACTGGCAGAGAAATTCCAATCCTAGTGTTGGAAAATTTAGTTTTGAGATACAGGCCGAAAAAGTTTCTCGACCTTTCTCCCCTGTGTAAGTGCTCATTCTGAGCCGATTTTACATATATTTTTTGTTTAATTTTATTTTATTTATTTATCTTATTTTATTTAATACATCTCCAACTGAACTCCAGTTATATTCTTTATGTGAGGTAGTGGGGAGGGGTGGAAGGCTGGGGCTGGGCAGCATCAGGTGCCCCCGGAGACGGCTGTTACCGTCCCTATTTTAGCAAATATTTTCTTTCATCCTCTTGGATTTAGCATTGCTCTTGGCACATGCTTCCTTTAGTTGTCTTTTATGTTTTGAATCAAATGACATCCTGATATTCGAGGAGAGAAGCCTGGTACAGCAGTACAAGTGAGGTAAGATGTGCGGTGCAGCAGAGTACACACCGCTCCTTGACAAGGTCTGAGCAGTGCTGCTGTTTTGAGGAATATCATCTGTTAACAAGGAAAACATATGACAGTTGGTGACGTCATGGGGAGAGGCCGTCCACATTCTATATCACAGAGACGCCATGAGGAATATATTCCTCATTGTTTAAGAAATGCATATAAAATGTAAAGGACTTAATAATTTTTTCTTCAGTAATATATATGACTATTTTTTATCAACTGCTTTAGTATATATCAACAGATAATGTATAGTATAAATGGATTGTGGGTAATAAATGACGTGGAAAATCAACATGGGATCCTCGATTGATGTGGAAACCCCCATGCTGTTCTCGTCCGTGGATATGGTGAGAGCTCTCATCATCAGCTAGACGTACTTACAGAACTCTATCCACAAGCCGGTAAGGATATGTTTATTTATGTAATTGGCATGTAATTAATCACAGCTTTCTTGACCTATGTAGCAGTTACTTATACCTTAACCGTTTTCTTTTATCAGTGTATCAACAGAAATGATTAGATAAATGAAATCTTTACATCCTGTTCATTTGTTGCTTTTATTTTTCCAAAGGGCCAAATATACAATATTTTCCTGTGCACTTATAAAGGACTATGCAAGTAGCCTCGAACGATCATGGCAATTATTCACTGATTTAGTTATTCTTGGGTTTGCAGGGGAGACTACACAAAAGTTGATCAAACCTCCTATTGCAGGTGGTGATGGCTACGAAGCGAAGCTTCAGAGATGCATGACTGAACAATGAAGATTTCCAGCCCTGGTTGTCCCGTGTTGAGGACAATCCATCTAGGGCCTCTTGCAAAATATGCAAGAGGGAAGTGAGTGCAGAGTTGACAGCCATCAAACGTCACAAAACGACAAAGATGCATGCAGTTTATGAGGCCTCTGAACAACAAGAGGTCCAGCAGGAGAGGATCCCGGTCCACCATGGGAACTATGCAGCAAATGGAGTAGCCGTAGCAACAATTCTTTTTGCTTGCTTTATAGCTGAGCACAACTTGCCATTTACCACTGCAGATCATTTAGTAGACCTCATGAAGAGGATGTTTCCTGATTCTGCAATTGCTCAAGACATGAACATGAAAAGAACAAAATGCACAGAGGTTATGAGGACTTTAGGACGGTGTCTCTCCGAGGATTTAGTAGATAAACTGAGAGTAAATAAATTTTCCATTATTGTTGACGAAACAACAGACATTAGTACGATGAAAGCATGATCTGTTCTTGTAAGATTTTGGGATTCAACCACAAACAGCATTAAATCTGGGTTATTAGAGATGATCAACGTATATGGTGATGAATCATCTACAGGGTCAACAGGGGAAAATTTGTATAATTTAATTATGAAAACATTAGAAACACACCGAATTCCACATGAGAACCTGATTGGCTTTGCTGCTGACGGCGCTAGTAACATTGTGGGAGAACACAATTCTGTAAGCATCAGACTACGTATCACTATTCCTGGTATACACAGTATTCAGGGATTTTTTTTTTTTTTTGAGCTGGTAGATCCAGGGAAACACCTACCTGGGAAGTTTTTACCACAAAAAACTTAATTTCTTACATTTTTACCCATTTGGTGAGCGCCTAATAGTTAAAATACAAAGTAGCCAAAATCAAACATTTATGTTTATTGCAACAATAATTTTCATGCATATTGTCTTCACAATTCCTTTAAAAATTTTAGTTGTTACTAAACTTTAATTTGTGTAGTATTTTTAATTGTGCACCAATATTAAGAAAAGATACATTTAAAGGTAAGCTTTTTTGCAATGCCATCACAACATTTTCTGGAACAATCTACCAGAAAGTGTTGACAGCACCGAGAGTGAGCTCTTTCAAGACAAGACTTAACCAACACTGGAGCAGGTTCAGGTACATTCAGGAGCCGGTGCATGCCCAGTACATGCCAACAGTGCGTAACAGACGTGACAGATCGCCCAAGCGGCTAACGAGTCAATAATTTGGTTAAGAGGATAAAAGAAATGAGAGACGTGACCAATCGCACAAGCTGCTAACGAGCCGATCAGTGGTGAAGAGGATAAAAGTAAAAGTAATACTAATGGGATTTATCTCTAATGCACCAGCAGCTGGGGTTTCAATAGCATGTGTAGTACTAAATTAAGAAAAATAAGCATGTCTCATGATATATACAACCAAAATATTTAGTTTTCTTTCTCATGTAACATTCTCTCATTTGGTTTTGTTTTATTCTTAATTTTAATTGCATTAGCTAGTTTTTTTTCAGGAAGAGTAAACACTTCTGCTTTTGTTGCTGGAAGGCCTCTCTGCTCTTCTTTCATTTTTGAGCCATTTCCTCACACAGTTTTCTTTGATTCTAACTGTTTCTTTAACAAAAATTTCCACTGATTTTCTTAATAAAAAACGGAAATTTGTATCATAGAAAATGGGAAATATCTACTTTCCGGGAAAGTTGGTTATCTACTTTCCTGAAAAGTAGATTATCTACTTTTTGGGAAAATAGATTTTCGACTTTTTGTGGAAGTAGATTATCGACTTTTTAAGAGATAACATATTTTCCAAAGTAGATTGTAGTGGATTCCTCCCCTACAAACGCTGTTTATCGCTGAGTAGCCGACCCTCTTCGAATTCCCCAGCCTGCGCCTTGTGGTCGGCAACCAGCGCCGCCTAACATAACTGA
Source organism: Homarus americanus (assembly GCF_018991925.1). NCBI lineage: Eukaryota > Metazoa > Arthropoda > Malacostraca > Decapoda > Nephropidae > Homarus > Homarus americanus. Next base: position 2,532,872 of record NW_024744839.1, read on the forward strand.
GGTCAACTATTAAGCCATGCCTACCTCCGCTATATAAGACCTCACCTCGTGGTGACCTCTCTGTCTACCTACAGCCACCCGCAAGCAACACCTCCTCCGCTCCTGCCTGGTGGCCCTTGCTCCTGCCGGCAACCATGCCGCCCTACAAGCTGCCTGTCCTCTGAGCACCCTCACCAACCAGCTCTCTCTACATCACTCTTGGACTCACGCTGCCACCCGGCAGCACCAAGCTGCATTGTACATCCAATACAATATGTATACAGAGAGCACATTGTGAGTTTCTTTTCTCCATCCCATCCTGAGTGTGAACCAATATCACGTACCCCACAAGATTATCATAGAAAACGGGAAATTTGTATCGCAGAATGTGAAATATTTCTACTTTCTGGGTAAGTTGGTTATCTACTTATCATAGAAAACGGGCAATTTCTATCATAGAAAATGGGAAATATCTACTTTCTGGGAAACTTGGTTATCTACTTTCCTGAAAATTAGATAATCTACTTTTCGGGAAAGTAAATTTTCGACTTTTTGTGGAAGTAGATTATCGAATTTTGGGGATATATTAACATATTTTCCAAAGTAGATTATCATAGAAAACGGGGAATTTGTATCGCAGAAAATGTGAAATATTTCTACTTTCTGGGAAAGTTGGTTGTCTACTTATCATAGAAAACGGGAAATTTGTATCATAGAAAATGGGAAATATCTACTTTCCGGGAAAGTTGGTTATCTACTTTCCTGAAAAGTAGATAATCTACTTTTCGGTAAAGTAGATTTTCGACTTTTTGTGGAAGTAGATTATCGAATTTTGGGGAGATATGAACATATTTTCCTAAGTAGATTATCATAGAAAACGGGAAATTTGTATCACAGAAAATGTGAAATATTTCTACTTTCTGGGAAAGTTGGTTATCTACTTATCATAGAAAACGGGAAATTTGTATCATAGAAAATGGGAAATATCTTTCCTTTCCTTAAAAGGGAGATTTCGACTTTTCTGGGAAGTAAATTATCGAATTTTGGGGAAATATTACCTAATTTTGCGAAGTAGATTATCATAGAAAACGGGAAATTTGTATCATAGAAAATGGGAAATATCTACTTTCCGGGAAAGTTGGTTATCTACTTTCCCGAAAAGTAGATTTTTTTTCTACTTTTCGGGAAAGTAGATTATCGACTTTTCTGGGAAGTAAATTATCGAATTTTGGGAAATATTACCTAATTTTGCGAAGTAGATTATCATAGAAAACGGGAAATTTGTATCATAGAAAATGGGAAATATCTACTTTCCGGGAAAGTTGGTTATCTACTTTCCCGAAAAGTAGATTTTTTTCTACTTTTCGGGAAAGTAGATTATCGACTTTTCTGGGAAGTAAATTATCGAATTTTGGGGAAATATTACCTAATTTTGCGAAGTAGATTATCAAAGAAAACGGGAAATTTGTATCATAGAAAATGGGAAATATCTACTTTCCGGGAAAGTTGGTTATCTACTTTCCCGAAAAGTAGATTTTTTTTCTACTTTTCGGGAAAGTAGATTATCGACTTTTCTGGGAAGTAAATTATCGAATTTTGGGGAAATATTACCTAATTTTGCGAAGTAGATTATCATAGAAAACGGGAAATTTGTATCATAGAAAATGGGAAATATCTACTTTTTGGGAAAGTTGGTTATCTACTTTCCTGAAAAGTAGATAATCTACTTTTCGGGAAAGTAGATTTTCGACTTTTTGTGGAAGTAGATTATCGAATTTTGGGGAGATATTAACATATTTTCCAAAGTAGATTATCATAGAAAACGGGAAATTTGTATCACAGAAAATGTGAAATATTTCTACTGTCTGGGAAAGCTGGTTATCTACTTATCATAGAAAACGGGAAATTTGTATCATAGAAAATGGGAAATATCTACTTTCCGGGAAAGTTGGTTATCTACTTTCCTGAAAAGTAGATAATCTACTTTTCGGGAAAGTAGATTTTCGACTTTTTGTGGAAGTAGATTATCGAATTTTGGGGAGATATTAACATATTTTCCTAAGTAGATTATCATAGAAAACGGGAAATTTGTATCACAGAAAATGTGAAATATTTCTACTTTCTGGGAGAGTTGGTTATCTACTTATCATAGAAAACGGGAAATTTGTATCATAGAAAATAGGAAATATCTACTTTCCGGGAAAGTTGTATCACCTGGCCCCCACTGGTTCACCCTGGCTCACCCTGTTGCACCTGGCCCACCCAGAAGACGGTAGGATTTCGCCCCAGGAGACGGCAGGATTCTGCCCCAGGAGACGGTAGTATTCCACCTCAGAATACGGTAGAATTCCTCCCCAGAATAGGAGATTGTGGGGTTTGATATTGTTTGGTTCACACTCAGGATGGGATGGAGAAAGGAAACTCACAATGTGCTCTCTATATACATGTTGTATTGGATGTACAATGCAGCTTGGTGCTGGGAAGGCAGCATGGTTACAAGCGTGATGTAGAGAGAGCTGGTTGGTGAGGACGCTCAGAGAAGGACAGCTTGTGGGTCGCCATGCTCGCCAGCGGGAGAGACGACCGCCAGGCAGGCGGAGGAGGGAGGGCCGCCAGGCAGGAGGAGGTGTTGCTGGCTGGTTGGTGTAGGTAGAGAGAGAGATCACCACGAGGTCAGGTCTTAAATAGCGGGGGTAGGCGTGGCTTAGCAGTTGACCCCCGCTCCGTGGTGTATGGCGGCGCTGGTTGACCTAGACCACGAGGCATACACTGGGGAATTGGTGGGGTCGGCTAGGCAGCGACAAACAGCGTTTGTAGGGGAGAATTCCACTACAATACTCCCCCTTCCCTCCAGGCTGTGTAGGAGACTTGTTGTCTGCAGAGTTGCATAGCACATGTGAGGCAGAACGGGCGGTGCGTGCCTCATGTGAGACAACGGCGATGGCGTGATGAGCCGGTCGCTGGATACAACTGTCTAGATACACAATATCTGTGGGAGTAGAGAGGGAGAATAAGGGTGTGTGGAGGCGATGAATGTTGTGCTTCCCTCACGGCAGGTACAGAGTCGACAGATGCGCCTGCTGGGGTGTGTGGACCTGGGTCAGGAGCAAGGGCTGTGTCAGCAGCAGCGGATGAGGGCTCGTGACAGCAGCTGGGTCCACGACAGCAGCAGGGTGCAGGACATTAGCAGGGAGTACCTGAGGGAGAAAAGAGGGGTGTGTGGGTCCGCACTCAGGAACAGAGGCCGCATCAGGGGCGGCAGGGGTTACTGCTGGGCCGGGGTCGGCGTCTGAGGCAGGACGGGTGTGCTGGGGTTGGTAGGACGTGGTGCTTGGGGCAGGAAGAGGAGCTGGTGTCTGCTTAGAGTAGCAGAGCTGCTCTATGGTGTCTAACCTGCGGTGTAGAGACAGTAGCTGTAGAGCCGATGAGAGCTGCTTCTGGGTGGATAAGCCAGTCTTCCATGTTGCTTGAAGACTGGGAGCGTGATCAGTTTCTCCTCCATCCTGTGTGAGTGGTCACTCCGGGAGTCACCATTTGTGGGGTTTGATATTGTTTGGTTCACACTCAGGATGGGATGGAGAAAGGAAACTCACAATGTGCTCTCTATATACATGTTGTATTGGATGTACAATGCAGCTTGGTGCTGGGAAGGCAGCATGGTTACAAGCGTGATGTAGAGAGAGCTGGTTGGTGAGGACGCTCAGAGAAGGACAGCTTGTGGGTCGCCATGCTCGCCAGCGGGAGAGACGACCGCCAGGCAGGCGGAGGAGGGAGGGCCGCCAGGCAGGAGGAGGTGTTGCTGGCTGGTTGGTGTAGGTAGAGAGAGAGATCACCACGAGGTCAGGTCTTAAATAGCGGGGGTAGGCGTGGCTTAGCAGTTGACCCCCGCTCCGTGGTGTATGGCGGCGCTGGTTGACCTAGACCACGAGGCATACACTGGGGAATTGGTGGGGTCGGCTAGGCAGCGACAAACAGCGTTTGTAGGGGAGAATTCCACTACAAGATGATTCCGCCTAAAATACTGTAGGATTTATGGTCCTAGTGTTCCAAAGAAGCACTTTCACATCTTGTGAATATAGTCTGTCACAAGAAGACAAGTCAGGCAGTTTTCTTTGTTGGAGAATCAAAGAAAACCTATTTAATCTGATGGATAACTCATATATTTTTTTTTATTATTTTATTGTTTTCTAATTTTTGTTTTGTTGGTTAGGTTAGGTCCAAATATGTTAGGTTAGGTTAGGTAGGATTCTGACCCAGAATAGGGTAGGATTCTGGCCCAGGAGACAGTAGAATTCCACCTCAAAATACTGTAGGATTCCGCCCCAGAAGACAGGAGGATTCCGTCCCAGAATAGGGTAAGATTTTTGGCCAAAAATACTTTTTCTCTCAGAAATAAAATATAATGTGCCTAACTAATTAAGTACAACCAGAATAATACACAAGTACCAAGAAATGACCTCGAAAACCCATAAGTGGCGAGTAATTAGCATTGCAAAAGTAATTAAAATTTTCTAAAAATCATTTAAACAAGCAATAATCCAGATATCAAATTTTGGTTAACAGATCCTTAAGCAGCATGTTCAGGAGTACCTATACTGAGATTTTGAACAAAATCTATTTTTTGAATGAAATTGTAAGGCTTACCCCTTACAGGATTTTTGGCCAAAAATACTTTTTCTCTCAGAAATAAAATATAATGTGCCTAACTAATTAAGTACAACCAGAATAATACACAAGCACCAAGAAATGACCTCAAAAACCCATGTGGCGAGTAATTAGCTTTGCAAAAGTAATTAAAATGTTCTAAAAATCATTTGAACAAGCAATAATCCAGATATAAAATTTTGGTTAACAGATCCTTAAGCAGCATGTTCAGGAGTACCTATACTGAGATTTTGAACAAAATTTAATTTTTGGACGAAATTGTAAGGTTTACCCCTTACAGTATTTTTGGCCAAAAATACCTTTTTTTCTCAGAACTAAAATATAATGTGCCTAACTAATTAAGTACAACCAGAATAATACACAAGCACCAAGAAATGACCTCGAAAACCCATAAGTGGCGAGTAATTAGCATTGCAAAAGTAATTAAAATATTCTAAAAATCATTTAAACAAGCAATAATCCAGATATCAAATTTTGGTTAACAGATCCTTAAGCAGCATGTTCAGGAGTACCTATACTGAGATTTTGAACAAAATCTATTTTTTGAACAAAATTGTAAGGCTTACCCCTTACAGGATTTTTGGCCAAAAATACCTTTTCTCTCAGAACTAAAATATAATGTGCCTAACTATTTAAGTACATCCACAATAATACACTAGCACCAAGAAATGACCTCAAAAACCCATAAGTGGCGAGTAATTAGCTTTGCAAAAGTAATTAAAATGATCTAAAAATCATTTGAACAAGCAATAATCCAGATATCAAATTTTGGTTAACAGATCCTTAAGCAGCATGTTCAGGAGTACCTATACTGAGATTTTGGACGAAATTGTAAGGCTTACCCCTTACAGTATTTTTGGCCAAAAATACTTTTTCTCTCAGAAATAAAATATAATGTGCCTAACTAATTAAGTACAACCAGAATAATACACAAGTACCAAGAAATGACCTCGAAAACCCATAAGTGGCGAGTAATTAGCATTGCAAAAGTAATTAAAATTTTCTAAAAATCATTTAAACAAGCAATAATCCAGATATCAAATTTTGGTTAACAGATCCTTAAGCAGCATGTTCAGGAGTACCTATACTGAGATTTTGAACAAAATCTATTTTTTGAATGAAATTGTAAGGCTTACCCCTTACAGGATTTTTGGCCAAAAATACTTTTTCTCTCAGAAATAAAATATAATGTGCCTAACTAATTAAGTACAACCAGAATAATACACAAGCACCAAGAAATGACCTCAAAAACCCATAAGTGGCGAGTAATTAGCTTTGCAAAAGTAATTAAAATGTTCTAAAAATCATTTGAACAAGCAATAATTCAGATATCAAATTTTGGTTAACAGATCCTTAAGCAGCATGTTCAGGAGTACCTATACTGAGATTTTGAACAAAATCTATTTTTTGAACGAAATTGTAAGGCTTACCCCTTACAGGATTTTTGGCCAAAAATACCTTTTCTCTCAGAACTAAAATATAATGTGCCTAACTATTTAAGTACATCCACAATAATACACTAGCACCAAGAAATGACCTAAAAAACCCATAAGTGGTGAGTAATTAGCTTTGCAAAAGTAATTAAAATGTTCTAAAAATCATTTCAACAAGCAATAATCCAGATATAAAATTTTGGTTAACAGATCCTTAAGCAGCATGTTCAGGAGTACTTATACTGAGATTTTGAACAAAATCTAATTTTTTGGACGAAATGCCAAAAATTTAAAACGCTTCTGCACTTCACCTTACACAAGGATGTATGGGGGTGCCCAATAAAAAAATAAAAATAAAAATAAAAAAATCACGTGGGTCACCTTAAGCAATGGTAAAAAGGAAAACTGGAAAAAAACCCAGAGAAATCACATTAATAGTGGTCTGGTATTATGAAAAAGAAGAATTGGTACGTATTACTGTAAACCATATGGTACTCAACTTGTGCAAGATACAATACAAATTATTAGTATAAAACAACTGCTTGTTGTCTTTTTAATACTTTATTATAACATTTATAATAACTACCAATTCATATAATACACTATACTAGCTGTTGAAGTATTCAATTCATAATTTAAAAAGTTGCATAAACTGTACAGCCACTTGTAATTGCCTGTATTGAAGAAGCATTAACTGCAATTAAATGATTTAAACAGCACTTGCATCACTACATACAGTATAATTTTACTTTTATCCTCTTCACCACTGATCAGCTCGTTAGCCGCTTGGGTAATCGGTCACATCTCTGTTGCACACTGTTGGCAAGTACTGGGCATGCACCGGCTCCTGAATGTACCTGAACCTGCTCCAGTGTTGGTCAAGTCTGGTCTTGAAAGAGCTCACACTCGGTGCCATCACAACACTTTCTGGTAGATTGTTCCAAGTGTTCACAACTCTCACTCCGAAAAAGTTTGCCCTCACAGTTTTCTGGACTTGCGGCTTCTTCAATCTTGAGCTGTGACCCCTTGTGGGGTGAGCGTCCGCCAGCTCCAAGTTAGGACGCTCGACTGAGTACTGCCCCTCGAGATGCTTATACACCTCAATTAGGTCTTTATTAATATACAATATCACATCAAGATAAGTACGGTATATATATATACAGAATGTGTTAAATATATTGTCCATTATATAGCATCTATGGCACTACTGCAAAAGATCAATGTCGATCAGAAGTTAAAACTATAGTGTTTTACTGTTTCATCCCTGATCTATTAGAGTAAATTTTCCTGACTTCAGATCTAAAATAATCAATGGCTGATTTCTTCGAGCACCAAGAATGAGCATAGCTCCTCCTAGTCTGGCTGAGACAGGTATCCAATTTTCTTCTGGTGTGGCAATTTTAGAATCTGAGAAGAAATGCAGCTCATCATCATCTGTTGTGTAACACCGAACGACGATTATCGAGCCCAATCTGTCAAGGAAACAGTGAGATGCAAATTATTATTAAGAGTATTTGAGTACAGTACATATATTAAAAGTGTAGAATAGGATAAGATAGGATATACTGTACTTGTCATAGCCATTATTATTTTACAGCCATTTTCCACTCTTGCATGGGATAGTAGGGAAGCTAATTCTATAGGAATAAACTTAGAAGTTACAATTAAAGAAAAATGATGTTTGTACTGAGTCTTTCAGCCTGAAAAGGTGTATTGTACTAAAATGGTGAAACTTTAACATATTACTTAAAAAATTATCATGATGGATTTGTTTCATAAATGAGAAAAAGACTGTGAATGTAAACTGAAAATATTGTAAGGTGGACGTGAGGATAAACAGCTTCACTGTCCGTGCTAATACAGGGGATGACACCCTGGATGTACCCAAGAATGTCTGTAGGTAGTTTTAAAGTTGCCGGCATTTTCACGGCTGGGACAGGGAGCCATTTGTTCTAGAGACAGTAATTTCCTTATGTGTGTGTGTGTGTGTGTAGACAAACTCACAAAACACTACAAATAAATAATAATTACAAAATCCTCTCACAAATAATCAGAAACAAATTTATTAAAAATGTGAGTCTACCCTCAAGTCCGTGCTTTATTATTTTATTAATAAAGCATGGACTTGAGGGTAGACTCACATTTTTAATAATTTTTTTCTGATTATTTGTACATTATGTGTTTTGTGTGTGTGTGTCTACACACACACACACACAAATATACAATACAGGAAAAAGAAATAATTTTCCTAAGGGCAAACACATAAAGGGAAAACAGTCCACATTTCTTTGTACACAAGTAAAAATGTACCCCCGCCGGTCAGTAAATGTTATTCGCGGATTTGGCGATTTGCGGCCAATTTGAGAACCTAAACCCCCGTGAATTTGGGGACCCCCTGTACAATATTAACATTACTTTTGGGTTAGGTAGGATATAAATTTTTGTGGGTAGGCCCGCAGAAAAATACCTAAATCATAATGACCGAGGAAAGATTGCCCATACCTGGGATAAATATTTCTTACATGTACAGTAGGTATCACATAGAGGTGGGAGGGAAGGGGGGAGTGACTTGGGGGATCTTTCAGCTGTTTGCAGTCTTGTGTCCCATGTGTAGTGAAACTATTCGCAAATGACAAAGCAATATATTTTATTTTATTTTATTTATTCCTCACGTTTACTGTACTGTGGGTGTGCTGTACATAAGGTAATTTTCACATTTGCCAAATTGTTTGCAAGCCATAGAAGTGAATTTGGATTTACAACCAAATGAACTTACAAGCATATCTCTGTAACCAATTATGTTAGTAAGTAGGGGACTACCTGTAATACTTCCATTTTAAATAAATGTGCAATATTAGAGTGGCTACAACAAGGAATGAAAATAACTGGGAATTTTGATTTTGTGAACGGTGTGCAGAACAAAGAACATGACAAACAATAAAGGTAATACTGTATAGGCATATCAAGAAAACAGCTACGAGAGTGAGAGGGAGCAGATTATGGTCAACTGATCACTAGAAACATTAAACTTCCCACCCCTTCATGTGAGCCAAGGTTGATTTTTTTACTCAAGAATTGTGTATGATCATAGTCCAGTGGTGACAGAATGTTAGGAATTTTTTAACGGTGCCCCCTTTGTTCTTGAGATATGAGGTGGTTAAGAGGCCAAATGCAGAATCGCATCTTTGATACTCTACTTCTACAGAAAATGGAGTAAGGTTGATGGATACATAGACAACGAGTGGTGGGGGGATATTCATATATTTCTCTAAATATAGTACTGTAATGTATATCTTAAATACAGTACTTGCATTACTCTACTGTAGATACACTTGAACACTTAACTGTACCTGCATGCTGTAAAAACGGCACCCTGACCCACGGCAATGGACATTCGTACAGGGGATATGATAGGTGGTTCATCTGGCGCCATTATGCGACGTGTTGCTATGCGGCCTTTCCACTCTACAACACTGCCATCACTGCAACCTACATACACACGACCATTCTGCAAAATTTTTATTATAAATACTTTTAGGTTACAGAATCTATAAAATGATTTGTTGAGGATAACTAAATGTCAATTGTACAGTGGAGTCTATATAATTCGTCGGTTAGGTACCCAAAGACATCGTGAATTATCATATCGGCAATCATGGATTATGTGATTTAAATGGAAATAATTACCTTGGTTCCAGAGGCCAAGAAATACCCATAAACAGTTTCAAAACTGCTTTAATACACACTAAAAATCAACCATAATCCCCCATAATCACACTAACACATAGATATTGTGCAAAGAGTAGTTCTATACTACATAAATAGCTTTTTTCCTTCTCATAATTTTGTGTGGGTTACCAAATAACCATGAATTTAATACCACACAATAACTCATCTGGGATCGAGTGCAATTTTATTTTGTGACAATTTATTATTTTAAAATAATGTCTTATTAACCTGATACCAAAGAAACCTAAGTAATATGGGAAATGTGGTGAGATTGCATAATGTATTAATGAGGTGGGAGCAGTGCGGTCAGCTTGGGAACATGGGAGGGTATGTGCACTGCGCGCAGTCCACAAACAATACACTTACTGCTTTTCATTTTTCTTATTTTAAAGTTTTAAATCCTGTATTATATTGTCTTTATTTCTAAGTCACATTGGAGCACTGAAGTGATATTCATATTACTGTATATTTTCTTTATTTCCAAGACAAATTAGACCAATTTGATATTTCCACAACCCTTGTGATTTCTTATGTAAAAAGAGTTAAATATAATACTGTATCAATATTATAATATAGTAAACCATTCCTCCATAATGATGTTATCAAATTTTCATGTTATTTTACACCTGTCATCACTTTCTAATATGTAATGTACTAAACCGACTTATACGTACTGGAGATACACCTAAGCCATTAAAGGCAGCATCATCTGGGAGAAGATCTGGGGATGCATGGCCTCGCGTCGTTATCAATGAGTTGCCCACCAAGTCCAGAAAGAGAACAGTCCGAGGTGTAAGCACTGCTAAAGTTGTCTCACCAGTATGAGCCATTGCTGTCACCATCCCTACCTTCAGTTCACTGTGAGCAATGTGTGCACCTGCAATACAGTTTAGATTATGAACACAAAATACACCTCTTTAATGGTACACTACAGTACATGACACTCCTATTTGGCTACCCCTATCTCAGCCATCTGACATGTATTTGCAGCCTATCAAAATATACAACTAGGTACCTTCCTTCATAAGTGGACCTTTTAAGCCACATTCTTTTTTTAATCAACACAGAGTCTATCTATGATGCCTTGTGCCTTCATCATCTCCCTCAAAAAATTTCAGCCCCTGACCTTCCCATTTTTAATGTACAAAATTAGTACTGTACAGTGATCCCTCGGTTAACGAGCGCCTCGGTTAACAAGATTTCGGTTAACGATTTACCTTCCATGAGATTCTTAACCTCCGTTAACGAGCAATCCCTCGATTAACGAGTTTTTAACGAGCGCCCCTCCACATGTTTTCGCTTGCATTTGGCGGTCCACCAGCTGTAGTATTAGTCTGCCAATACAGTAATCGGTTCTATGGCTTAAATTCATTATTATTTTAGTAAATATCAAGAAGTTTGTACTATTCAATAATTTAAAAGTTTTATATTAAATTTTTTAGTCATTTTAACAATTATTGAACATAATTGAAGTATAGGAAGCTAGTTTTTTGCGCGCCAAACAGCCTGTCAACACACCATACAGGCGTCAGTCTCTGTGTCTTTTCAGTGGAGGTAAAATCTTGCTGGAGACTCTCTTCAACTAAATGTTTTTTTTCAGGGTTTCCAAGCAAATTATTGGTCAATTTGAAATTTATTTTACATATTGACAATATATAATGCAGTGCAGTGTTGATTTAAAGAAAATAATCTTGAATTACACCAAGAGAACTACAATTTTATGGGTGAAATGGCACCATGGGGTGACTTCTCTTCCACCCCAATGCCTTCTCTTCTCCCTTCTCCTCCACCCCCATTCTAATTCCCATCATCATCATCAGCCAGGAGCCTTCTACATACACACCTCAAAGTAAGTGTACTTTACTACCTTTTTTGTTGATCTTAGGCAATTTTCAGTGAGCTGGAACCAATTACCCAAAAACCCATTGAAACAATGGTTTCGGTTAACGAGCAACCTTCTGGAACGAATTGTGCTCGTTAACCGAGGGCCCACTGTATATTAAATTTAAGAGTAAAGAATATTTCCTTTTATTTATTTACCACATATTACATGCGAGTAAAAGATAAAATAATAATAATGATAAAAAATAATAAAAATATCATCACTTGCTGAACAGTAAGCTCATCATGAACGTACAGAATAATATTAATTATCTCGTATTTCAAATTGTACCTCGGTGTGTTTCTGGGTATGCCATTGATTCTATCCCCAGTAAACAGTCATTTAGGTACAGTATTTGCCATTGTGTTATTACCTTTAATCCAATTAAAGACATGTACTGTAGAAGCATCAGCCAGAGAAGCCAGGAACCTGCCACTAGGTGAGAAGCTGAGGGCAGTGATAATGGTCTCTTTGCCACCTCTCAGCACGGCTACATTGGTTCCGTCACTTGGCCGCCAAACATGTACCAAGGCAAAATTTTCTACGTTGTCCTCCGAGACATCTCCTTCCATTCCCAACTATAAGTTACATAAAATAAACATTAAATTAATATCTTGTCATGTGAAAGATTATATTTCCCCTTTTAAAATTTGTAATGTGCTTAAAATATACTCTGGGGCTTGGGTGAGGTTTCAACTATGACCTATGATAGAACAGTCAATTTCTTCATGTTCTGGCACCTGTGGCCAGTCATTTTCTGTACAATCTTTGTCCAATTTCTCTGGAGCTGAGATGGACAGTTCTTCAGAGCATCCTTATCTCAAATCAATACTTTTGTTAAGACAAATTCACTCTAACCCCTTTGACTATTCCCTCCTTTCATTTCTTAAATTACTCTGCTGTCACTTCAATACTATCAGCTATTAACACTAAGTCATCAACATACAACAATTCCCGGGCAGACTAGTCCTATAGTCCTGTGATATTGCCTCCAGCGCCATGATAAACAGAAAAGACAGACCCCTGATGAATCCCTACTTTCATCTCAAATTCTTCACATTCCTCCCCATATAACGCCATAACCACTCAAACAAGACACTCCTCGACCGCTAGCTTTCTCATTGCCTACTTCACGTGGTATCCAATCAAATCCCTTCTCAAAGTCTACAACTACAGCTGTCTCTCCTTCCCCAGACTGGCCATAAATATTGGCTCTATAGCCTTCTACCTGACAAGCCCAAACTACATCTTATTTACATCCCTTATCAATTTCTCAATTACTCCTTCAACAACTTTCATGACCTGATCTTATAAATTCAGGCCCTGTAGTTCCTATGTTCACGTGCATTATCTTTACCCTTGTAAGTATTCACAATCATATATGCAAGGAAGAATGAAGGAATCCTACATTACTATTGGTAATGCCTTGCTATAAACCACAGGATGTTGTTTTGGAGTACGGTATTTCTTTCGTTATGCTGAGTCAATAACAAATTTAAGGTCTGTATAAAAGCCATGCCTAAATTATTCTGAAGCAATTTGTCTTGGGTTTCTATGAATACGTATTTTATAAGCACCAATTACTAGGTTGGTCTCTTACTTATGTAGAGTCAAATCAAATGTTTAAATTTTAAAAAACTTCTGTATGGGAGATTATCAAGTGCAACTGATGCAATTGTGAAAATATGTGCTTATCATCCAACCTTGAGTGTACAAAATCCTGTTTATGAATCAGATAAACACATCATACAGAGTACCTGCACAGCTATATGAAAATACAGTAAGCTAAAAGTTAATGTGACTCATTACCTGTGCTGTGGCAATCATCTTGGGATCATTAACAGACAAAGCAAGAAAAGTTATGGCTGCTGTATGTTCCCCATAGACAAGACGCTGACCTTCCATCTCCCCTCCTGAACACAGGGAAAAGATAGATAACAAAAATATAAAAGACAGATTATTATATCAAAATTCAAACATAGTAAAAGGGTGGTTGTTAAGATACTGATATGAGACATCAGTTGAGTAGACTTATAATGCACATTAATAAAAGCTAAACCCACCTGAAATTTTTCATTCACCTATGTTGGCTAAGTCTATCAAGGGTAAGAAGGTTATCTACGGCCTGTATTGTAGTTATTCAGGTCTGCATATTGATATCTACTCCAAGTTACAATCTTATTTGAAGAGCTGCTTAGATTTCGGTTACCGGTAAACATCCTATCAAGTACATATACTGTATTTAAAATTGTAAAACTGGGGTGAAACTATCTCCAGATTTCACTTTTAACATGAGGCTAGATATATTCCTAAGTGAATGACAGAGGAGAGAAAATAATTAATTACACTTCATGCAGCAAGTAATTGTTATAACTTAATGGAAATTGGGGCATGTGAAACTGTGAGGAGTTTATATTACAATTCAGAGTTTCATGTAATTATTGTTTGGTGTTGGGTTCAGTTTTAAAGGTTCATTTGAATCTTGTATTCTACTGTCAGTTAGCTCCAACTGAAGCAGTTGGTGCGCATGCTCTAATTGTACAGTTGTTGCGCATGTGCTTATTGTATCAGTTGGTCATGTCCCTGACTGCCCAAGTGGCTAACGAGCCAATCAGTGGTAAATAGGATAAAAGTAAAAGTAAAAAGATAAGGAGCATTGAGGTTGGGGAAAAGACAACAACCTTCTGTAAAATTTTAGGGCAACTGTATCTCAGATGGCTATGGTAACTATTAAATTAATTACAGTTTTGTTCTCCACTAAATTATTTTTTAGGTACTTTATTCTGCAATTAACATAAAGTACAGTAATGGCTTAAAAGGGGGTATCCTTCCAGTAGAAATATTGCTGCTGTTTACTTCATTTGCTGGTTGCTTTCCTGACATATCTAAGTAGGGTATCCAAACCACTTAGAAAATGCAAGAAACTGCTTGAAAGTTCTGTCAAAATGTGGACCTGGATTTGAAAGATTACAATGACTAGTAAACAATTTCATCAAACTGCTTGGAACATATGAGATATTCATATTCTTTTGATTTAATGGTTAATTACCTTCTTCCATCACCCCAACAATGAAAACTATCAATTAGAAATAAAGGTGAAAGTTCTCTATGACTGTAAAATCAAAATTTCTTAAAGTTATCATAAATGAAGGCATACCTGTATACAGTACTATATACAGTACTGTATTTAAAACGCCAATTACGATGTACCCTTAAGTTTTAAATTAATTGTATATATATTTTCTCAGTAATAAAGAATATCTTTACCATTTTAATACATTAGTTTTCACTCACAAGAAAAAGGCATTCTATCCCCCCCAAAACGCCTGACCTATTACCTTACGTTTCGGCATATGAGGTAAAAAAAATAGATTTAGTTCAAATTTCATACAAAGGTACTCCTTTACATGTTGATTAAGAATATGCATTGAAAATCTTAAAATTTGAGTAATTTGTGTTAAAAACGAGTCTTGAAATTAAAAAAAAAAAAAAATAGAATACCTGTACAGTGTAATATCTATCATAACCAGCACTACCTTCAGCAATATTTAGCTGTCCTACAGCAGAGCCACTACAGTAAAAGGCCTTCTTATCATCAGGGGTAAGGGTCGGGATAGACCTTAGTTGACCAGCAGAACGCTTTCGATGAGACTGTGGTTCTCGAGTCTTCCCTGGTGTCCTAGTTGATTTTCTGTCTTTGGTAGAGGTTGTGTGGACAATCAATGGTACATCATCATCATCCAACCCTGCAGCTTCCAAGTCCATTATAGTCAAATCTGACAGTGAAGAGAAAAGGGAAAATATTATCATACAAAATAAGTAATCTTGGAAACAAAGCAGCCATGATTTGGATGGGCAACACCATTGTATAATTCTGCACATTATTTATAGTAGCTTAAAACTTAATGCTGGTCACTCTGAACCAAAGCTTAAAAAAAGCATCCAAGAGCTATTAGAGGAAAAAATCTTATGAGCTTTACACAACTTTCAGTTTCATGGAAACATGACACACTGGTGATTAAAAAAATAAGTAGCAAGGAACATTGACTGGCCAAATTGGTGATCAGTAAGTGTGAAGATTCTTCCTGGAATATCATCACAGGTTCATCACATTCTCATTGTCATATAATAATAATAATAACAGTAATAATGTAATAATAATAATAACAATTTATATTTAGGTAATACTGTATAGGCAACAAAGCCATCAGATGCTTATTTTCAGTAGGGTCCTTTAGTTTAAATGCCTTAGTACGTAATTAGATAAGAAGCAGCGTTTTCAAAGTGGTATGGCCGTTGCAAGCCTTCTAAGACTTTGATGTCTTTTCATGCACTTACTATATTTCAAAATGTAACTGTATACTGCAGAAGACTGTTTTAAAATTGTTTATAATACTAATGGATTATTAATACAGTACTGTACTTCCCAAATGAGGACCAAGTTTCATAATACAATTACGATCAAATGTAATGTTCCAGCTAACCGGCTGAGAGAGCACGACAGTGAATTCTTACAAGGGAAAATGTAATGTCCAGTACATGTACAGTACTTGATTGTGGAAGCTACAGGTGCCTAAAGCTGTTTTATCAGTTTATGAAAGTTGTGGAAAGTGTGATCACGAAATTGATAAGGGAGAAAGTGGACATTAAGGAACAGCAGTTTAGGTTTGTGACAGGCAGGGGATTATAAAAGCAATATTTATGGCCAGGCAACTACTGTACAGGAGAAATGTCTGAAGAAGAATTGAAGGCTGTCCATTGTATATGCAGACTTAGAGAAGGCATGTAGCAAGATATCCAAAGGAGAAGTGCAGTGGGTAATACAAAAATTTGGGGCCAAGGAGAGTCTGGTACAAGTGGTTATAGCATTGTACGAGAGTTTGAGAGCCTCTGCGAGAGTAAATGGCAAGAAAAAGAGAGAAATGTGAGGTTAAAATAAGGGTCTATCTACGGTGTATCTTCAGCCCCCTTCCGTTTATCATGGTGTTCGAGGCAATTTCGCAAGATTTTAGGATTGGTCTGCCCTGGGAGTTGCTATATGCAGATGAATTAGTGTTGATAGTAGATAGTATTGAAGAAGTAGTGATATGAGACCTCAGAGATAAGAACTTGATGAGAGAGGGAGCTTGGAGAGTTGCTATCAGGTAATCACAGTTAAACTATGCAAGTACTGTATTGAAAATGGCAATAAAATGGTGATGATGAAATAAGAGCACACTTTTAAACAGGCAAACAAAAGTGCTAATGCAATGAGACTTTCCATTAATGGGACCCCTGTATTAATCAGATGGTTTACTGTATAAGCCTTGTACTGTATTGTTTCTTCTTGATTTTAATGAATTAGTTATGACATATACCGTACTTCAATACTGTACTGGACTCATATTTCTGTAAACTTACACACTTTTATCCTGTGTCACACAAGACAATTAAATTTAAAGGTTGAAATAGCATTGAGGTCCCTAATTCCATAAAAAAGTATTAACTGCAGAAAGCAAATAAACTAACAAAATACCAATTTCACAAAAACTTAACACATCATGAAATACCCTTTACATATGATTATTTGCGTGAGTGAAGATCCAAGCTAAACCAAGCAAAGGAGCTGACTAAATTGGTCTATGTACAGTATATTGAAAAAGAGTGATTAGTATGAGAAACAACAATTCTTGTGAGAAAAATCAATTCAACAACAGTGTTAAATATCTATTTACCTTCATCTGGTAGATCATCAAGAGTATGTTCACCATTTTGGGGAGAGTGTAAGGTGTCCTCTTTGTCTTGTTTCAGTGAGCCTTGCCTCACCTTCCACACTATGACAGAGGTGTCACCACCACCAGTTGTCACGATCAGTGAGTTATCATACACCCACTTCACATTTGTTACATGGGCACTGTGACCCCGGTACTGACGGTGCTTCTTCAGTCCTCCCTAAACAATGTAAACAAACTTACTCAGGATAAATTGCTTTAATCCGATCTATAACATATATATACTGTATATAAATATTTTCTTTATTATTCAGGCAAGTTTACCATCTACCTTTAAGTCTACCACCACCATTACCTATCACCTCAATAAACTCTCTAAGTTTTCTTCAGCTCCATATGGTACCTGGGTATTTCTTAAATGAAAATCCTTTTTACAGTAACTATATATGGGTACTTTACTCTTTCTTTATACTAATGATGGATTATATATGTACAGTATTGTATATATATACAGTATATATCAAACACCTTAAATAAAAACCTTGTAGGTCATGGGTCCTAAGGCATAAGATAACACAGCCTATCTCTAGCTTTAGATGTCAAAGATATACAGCCACTCCACGACTTACGACCAACTCGACTTACGACCACCCGGACATACTACCGTCCCAGTCGTACCAAAATTTTTTCAAATTACGTATTTTCGAGTCCCGACTTTAATGATTGCGCTGTGTACTGACAAAATTTTTGTTTATAATTACCTTTAAAATGGCTGGCAAGCTTAAAAGTGAGAGTTTTGTGGTGCTGAGAAGAAAAAGAGACACCCATTTTGGATTTTCTATGTATTATTTTTGCATTTTCGACTTACGACCAATTCGACTTACGACTTGGATTTGGGTCCCTAACCCTGTTGTAAGTCGTGGAGCAGCTGTATACTGTATATCTCTAATTCTTTAATATGACTTTAATGTAACTGGGAGAATGGATAACACTAGAAAGAGATGGAATTATAATAATACTGTACAGTATATAGGACCATATTCACTTTATGACCACTGTACTGACAGACAGAGGTAATTTCTTCAATATGACTTTAATATAAATTAAACAGTTGGTGCCTATTACACGACCATACCATACATGGGTACCGAAATAGTCTGACCAGACCCTCTTCATCTGATACAGTTGCCACTACTGGGAGGTTGTGTGCTGTAGCAATAGCATTAATATCTGTTAGGTCCATGTCTGGTGCCCATACACCTTCAACAGTTGCATCGAGCGGACATGTTAATGGAGATGTCCATGCTAACTCGGCAGTAGTTGAATCAGGGATTAACTGACGGGTTCCATGAGGAGCCTCATAGAACAGCTGTTCTCCTGCTCCTGTGATTAAAACATCATCAAATATTAACACTTCTAATGAAACAACTCATATACAGGCTTGTACAGTATATATATTGTATATATAATGTTTTTAATTTTCTTGTCATATTTGAAGAAATGTTCAGTAAGTATAACAAAAACAGCAGCAGTTGAAGATTATCATCATCTGACCTGTATTAATCTGGATTAATCGTGAATTTTCATGCCAGGTAAGATGTGTGACCCAAGATGAGGCACCACGGCATATACCAACCCTGCGAAGGCCTGATCCCTCTTGACTCACAATGTCTCCATCTGTATCTACAACATAAATGTCGACAACACGCTCATGAGACCCAACAGCAAGAAATCGTCCATCAGGAGAAAATTTGACATCAGAGATTCCTTCAGATCTGTGATGTACCCCACCATGTTTTACTAGACTGGGATACAGGTATAAGGCAACACTTCCTGTAACGATAATAACAGTTATTAAATAAAAATGAGACTGTGTGACAGCAGTGTCAATGATGAATCTATTTGTGAATAAAGTCAATAGTTAAAACTTATTAAAGCATTATGGAAATCTTTAGTAACTTTCTTTTGTTTTTTACTATTAGATGAATCGAATTAAAAAGACTGACACCTTCTGAGTTTTGAGAACCATTTCCACGTTTTTAGTTGTGAATAGAATAAAGTTACAACTTGACAATTTACTTTATTCAATGCAAACTGCACTGTGGCTATTGCAAATCAGTCACAGAAGGTTCACCAAAGATAGAGTATTTAACAGTCAACCATACCTCAAAAATTAACTTTATGCACATTAATTCAATCAGTCAATGCAACACAGCATAACCATTAATATGAGGTTCAGGCCAAGGAAAGAGAGCTTACTAACCATCAAGATATCCAAGACTTAATAAAACAGCGCTGGGGTGGAAGTGTACACAGCAAGCAGTTTTCCTGAGGTTGGCAGAAGCAAGGGCATCATAATCTTCCAAACTCCAGCGGCGCAGTGTGTTGTCACCTCCCACTGTCACTGCTTCCAAGAGTCGTGGATGGGTGTCAAGACCCCATACTTCACCCTTGCTGTGGCCCTTTAAAATAAAAGGTATGAGCATGTATTGAGATTTTGTTATTTTAGTTCAACAGAAGCAGAGACAAGGTAAAAATTACAGGCAGGTCCCATTTAATGAGCAATATGCAGTCCTGAAAAAGTACTTGTTAGGTGAATTCTCATTCAATTACCCGAACTTACCAGAGGATCCCATGTTACAAGCTGAGATGTGTTCGACCCAAAACCCCATGGTATAAACTTATGCACACTCCTACCCAAAGAATTTCAACCAAGCAATTGGCCACAGATTGGGTACATGTACAGTACATCACTACAAATGGCAATACAGTACTGTACATATATCATCTGTGGTACTGGGAGTATCTTGAAGCTGCAGCCACAATGACAAGAACCAATCACAAACCATATTTAGTGATATCCCTGTTAGCCAGACGAATTGATGCATTGATGCAGAGCTCTTATGGGAATGACAGATTTCCAGGTATTGAGACAAATTTCTCATCCCCGGAAAAAATTGTACATCCCCAGAATTTTTCCGGGTAGTTACTGGGGTAAGTTTACTGAGAGTCTAAACTATGCATCTTGCACGAACAGACACTAATACACATCTCCGGAATGTTTCCGGATGCTAGAGAAAGTTTTCCGAGAGGCAAACCTACAAATCTTGCATAGACAGACACAGAGTGGTATGTATTTACACAAACACCATTGTACACAATATATGAGAAATAAACATCTACCGTAGCAGGTGCTACTAACTGTCACTCTCCTCTCCCTTTACGAAGGAGGGATTGCATACGCACTGTACCATACTATACACCTATACACACTAGCCTACAGTAGGCATTTACTGTCCATTCTGCTATGTACAGTACAGTACTGTATGTGCAGTACTTTCACACTTACTGAATGTACAGTACAGTATACAGTACAGTATGTAACTGTAATCACTTTTTGACATCTTAACACTGCTTTAACACTATACTACAGTATTCTTGGCTGAATGTGTTCTGGTACAATCATGTACAGTGCTGCACAAATTGTACGCAAAATACAGCAGCAAGCGAGGGAACAACCTTGTACAATACCAGCAAAATATGAACAAGGCGTGCGAGCCTACGGCCTAAGTCACTCGAGCAGCTAGCCCACCCATGTGCCCAAAACGTGGGGAAACATATTGACACATCAGAGCCTGATGCAATATCTTGGAACTCCCAGAAAATTTTTTCCCATGCGCAGAACGGAGAGATTTCCTCAGAATTTTTCCAGAAAATGTGCATGATTTCATCCTCAGAGGCTCGTTCCCATGCTCAGAATGGAAAGAGTTTTCCCGGAAGGTTCAAAATTCATTCCAGCTATTATAGAGTTCCAGGGACCGGAAATTACAGCTAATGGGGAGGTTACTGTACATGTAAAAAAATTATATATATAAATATATACACTAACCTGCACCAAAACAGTAAACATTCCATCAGCATCCATCAGGAGAATTTCAGCATGTTGTGTAGCCACCAAAAGGGGAAAGTCGGTCCCTGGGGCAGCGGAGAGACTTCGTAGTCCTGGTTGGGATGAAGTGAGGCCAAAAGCAGCAGAATTCTCTAGGAAGTGGTCTGTTACAGGGAACACCTTCACACTTCGTTTCATTTCTGAATCCCACTTGCACACGTAGCCACCCTGCCCAGCTGTCCATATGCTCTGATATAAATAATTGAAGATAATGGTATTGCTTTTTATTTTTACACACACAACTCTGTATAATTTTGACATTTACAAATGTCTTCCCGGGTATATTGAGATTAACCAAAAGTTTTTATCAGATTACAATACAGAAGTAAGACCTATCATTACTAGTGAAACATTCAAAACAATATTATGAATAATTTCTTAATCTTATGCAGTACTGTTCGGTCCAGCATACTACAGGTGAACATTGTTATCAATAATATGTCTTGTCTAGCATACAGGTATGCACTATTATCAATAATTTCTCCATTTCATGAAATATAGTATACTGAAGGTACAAATAAATCATGAATAACTTCGTAATCCTATGTATAATAATATTAGTGATTCAGTAACATATTTCTATTAAGCCATACATAGATACAATCCCTTAAATAAAACATTAAGTACAGATTAAAAAACATCTTCATAAAGTTATCCCTCAAGTGACAGAAAAGTTAAGTTCCTGAAAAGTTTCTCATAAACTGAAATTCTGTAACTCAAAACTTACTTTCCCACTGACTTCAATCTTATCATTGGAGATGTGTTTCCACAGAAACAAATTTCCTCCCTGTAACATATTAAAATAACTCCTTTGGAAGAATATTTTGTTTCCAAGCTACATTCCCATTGAGTGTTAATTCTCCAGTAAAATATGAAAATGCAGTAACATTTTTCTTGTTCATATATGCATGACCAAAGTAATCCTAACATGGCCAAACAAACCTAATGTGACCGAGTCCAGCTTTACTAATCTCAATATACACGTACTGTATATTAATAATTTACTGCTGGCCAACTCACTAGCCAGGTGACGACTAAACAGCCAATCAGTGAGATCTTGTTGCAGCTGACCTATGTTATTTTGGTTGCCTCAGGAGAGTGAGCACATGACAATTTGTATCCTTGATTACTTTATATACTGTATGTCATTTTCATGACAATTTGTATCCTTGATTACTTTATATACTGTATGTCATTTTAGTTTAAGTGTCCTTATATACAGAACAGTTATTGATTTTATTTTATATTCAGCAAAATATTGGTGGGTGGCAAGGTTCATACATTTTTTCCCCATTTTTAATTCCTTAACTTCTGAAAGATTTTCTGCAAGAGAAAATTTTTCTTCTGCATCTCAAAACTCATTTCATATGCCTTTCAGTGTCATGGGCACAGTTGTACTCATAATATTTTCACACCCATGCTTATTCATATTATGCTCCGTCATCTATAAAGCATGTATGAAACTAGTGAGTTACTCCTAGAGAGACTTGTTTTCTGTATTGCCCCTGTAAGGTAAATTTAAACTTATGATATAACAGGTATGAGTAGCATTAAGTTATGTATACCAACCAGTTGGTGAAGCATTCATGATTCAGTAGGAATATGTTCAAAGCTTCAACTATATTTAAATGTACGGTAGTTAAAACTGTACCCAGATGATGTACTATATGAATTCCCAACCAAATTTGTCAAGTTACGAGTTATCCATAAAAAACTTATGTTATATGTCTTTGATGCGCAGCCATCATAGAACCTGATGACTGTATTGAAGTAATTGTCATGTTACTATTAAAGAAAGTCTTAAAACATTGATCAGAAAATGTCAAAGCCTCCAGTCTGGTCGTCTAACGGCCATGGGTAAATCATTACATAATACACATTTCTTAAACGCTTACTTCACAAGAAATGAGTATGTGAATCTGAGTATTTGTAACCAATTTAATTGATACATTGCAAGTTCAAAAACTGATTAGATTATAAGGATTAGCCTCAAGAATTAATGTAGACCCATATTATTAATTTTCATAAGCCAAGGTGTACTGTAGCTGGTACCAAATATGTAACCCTGGGCTGATACCAACTATGTAACCCTGGGGTATAAAATAGAGCACAGCCCTTGAAAGCTCACTTTGAACGTCTTATTCTCTGTATAACAGGTATGTTACTCTGTCTGATACGGTCATATTAAGTGAATTTGACTAGTTGAATTTTGTTTGCAGTATTAGTGTTCCTGCTTTAACGCAACTTAAGGTTTAGGGTGTTAAGTATTCATGTGCATTTGTTTCCTTGCACCAAGACGTATTTTGTAACCGTTGTGTTTTCATTTATATAATTTTCAAAGCTTTATTCTCTGCCTAACAAGGACTGCATATGTTACTGGAACTCCTAAGGGTCAGTGGCCAGTGCAGACAGGATATATTGAATAAACCATGATTGAGCCTAAGGCCTACTGGTACAGCAGGGTAGGATGTACAGACCGAATCCAAGAATCAGCTTCAGAACTTGAGGTCAGCATTGGATTCGCTCAGTGTGAACGCACCCCAATGTTTAGATCCTAGCTGGCATAAGCCTGGTGGTAATTAATCCTGTATGTATCAGTCCGAAGTATATTATTCTCACTGAAAAGGTGAATACCAAAGTGTTCTGTGTTGTAAAGAGGGTTAATAGGTATATTATTAGAAACTGACGAAAGGTAAGGTTGTGTCAAGGAGTTCTGTTAATGTGTATGCCCAGAGTAAATTGTACACAAATATAAACTTTGTGCCGGATTTTTGGAGAGTGTTATAAAGTATGTACAAGTATTAGTACCTGTATAAGTGGTAATGAAATGAAGTGGTAAAGATTCATTATTTTCGTGTCACTATAGTAGAATATTACAGTAAGTTTTAGTATTTTTCTAATGAACATTGCTTCTGTTAAATTTAAGATTTGTTTTTGCTAAGCTAGAAGTAGGACCAAGTCGTCCTTATAATTTGTATCCATGTTAAATTAGATTTGGCCAAGCCTTGAGTGAACCTCAAGGAGTGGTTCATGTGTTTGTGTTCTATTGATGTGTTCCTATACTTGACTTCATTGCAATAAATAATCTTAATGTTTTTTGTGATATCATTACCACTGCAGTATCCACCTTTCATTATCCCTCATAATTTGCACAGAGAATACATTAGACCCACGAGCCTAGCCTTAGCCACGTTACTACCAACCAAGTGTCATATTTAAGAGGTTAATGTTATGTTCTTAAATATATTCCGATAGAAAAACCTGGGTGGTGGCAGCTACCGTGAGTATTGAAGACTGTAAGGTAAAAAGGGGTTTCTCAGGTAAACCTAAGATCAGAATATAATTAAATAACAAGAAAGTAACAGAAAATACCTTTAGAAATTGAAAAAATACAATAAAAATACAATTTATAAAAGAATAGATATATACCATACAATAAATAAAATAAATTAAAATTGTAAAGACAACATTAATCGCCCCATCAGATTCCGAAATGTGAATTTCGGATAGCTGAAAAGCAAAATACCTTACCAACTCGGGTTAACTTACCTCCTGGGTTACTAGTATAGCATACACTGGCACCTTATGGGCCTTTACACTTCGTTCCACTTTGGCATCCTTGACAACAAACACATAACCTGATGACAGTCCAAGGAGCCACCACTCTGATGCACCCTCACCACCACCAACACTGCTGCAGAGCACAGTATTCTGAAAGTCACCACAATAGTGAGTCAAAAGGGTCAACTAAACACTGGATATCCTTACTTCACTGACTCCAGTCATAACTGCTCAACTCTATAGAGACTCTGGCAACAATAGAGACCTTATACAGTATGGTGGTCCAAGTTACTATTACAAGGTTACAGTAGTGTTTGTGTAAGAACAAAGATGTGGGGAAGCAGAAAGAATGAAGCGGGAAAAAATAGAAACTCAGAAAGATACAAATAAGGGAAAATAATAATCACAGCAGTAGAACATGGAAGTCAATAGTGTGACACATAACAAGGTGGTACTTTACTGTGGATGAGGATAAAGAAGCCTATGTAGGAATGATCCATTTTTTCCAAGGTTAGAGTTCACCCAGGCACCCAAAACAAATATCTGGGTGGCTATCTTTATGCTAAGAAAGTTCAAATTAAAAACTCCTGATCCTGCAAAAATTATAAATTGAATTTATAAGTATCATCTTACCTGTTTGAATTTTGGACCTAGCACAACCTGGCGGTAAGTGAGGCCACCTCCAGCCTGTGACCAAAATTTTATGTGCTTGATGCCGAAAGTCACAAGGCGATTGTTGTTAGTGGGGCTGAACCTCATCCCAAACACTTTGTCACTATGTCCTCTATAAATACAAAAATAAGTCAACACTAAAGGGACTATCACTTTAACATCAGTGATAAAATTATTCATACAGAATAATGAGAACATGCTCAACACATTGAGTCTCACAGAGTATAGATTTACTGTATATTTTAATACAGTACTGAACAGTGTCTTAATATCTGGTGGGTTTGTCTTGAAAATATTAAATTAAAAAAAAAATACAGTACCAGTATTATTTAATAAAATGAGCTTGGAGGGAATATTGGTGTGTGTACCTTACATAAGCCCAGTGTGGTTTAAGTTGCATTATCATCACTTCCACCACCTCCTGATCTCTTTGAAGCTATGGTAGAGGGAAAATTATGAGCTAAAGAAAAGCACAGAACACAAAATAGAAGACTGATAATCCAGGTCAGCAGATGTAAGCAAACTCTGTTGGAGGACTGGTAACGGGGACACTACCCTCGCCATGCAGTTTTGCAAACTAATGCCAAGATTGCCAACCATGTAAAACAACAGAGGTTGCTGGATTACAAGGGTTTAACCTGCATGAAAAGTTATTGACTTTCACATTCATTTGTAACAGAACACTTACTTATAATCTATGATGAATAGCCAATCACACTCACCGGGCTGAGGCAATCTTGTATCCCTTTAGCCAGTTCCAGATAACAACAGTGTGGTAGTCATCCAAGCCTAATGAAGCAACCCGCTCCCCATCACCACTGAAGGCTACACTAGACACACCCCGCATATGTCCTCCCTGCAGCAGTGACATTATCCTCATATCTGTTGCATCCCACACATGTACAGTAGCCTCTCGTCCTATCTTGAATTGTAGAAATACATGAATTCCGTTATATTTACATCATAATAACCACAAAGTGAAATAAAATACAAAAAATTAAATAAGGAAACTTTACAGGGTAATTTTTTCAATATTGCACCATCCATTATACTGTAGTATATGAAACATGGGAAAGCATGAGTATGCACTGCGCACCCCCTTCAAGAATAATAATACTGTAATAATAAAAGATCAAGAGTGAGAAACAATACAGTATACTAAACGTAAGTTGTGTTGTCAAAGTAAGAGAAACAAATGAGACCCTGTAAATGTGTGTAAATGAGGCAGAAAGCCAGATCAGCAACCTGGGACTTGGTCACAATTTTTGTGATGCCATTATGTTTACAATATCTTCCCAGGCGGTAGTGTTTGATAGCTGCCTACTTCCTCCTGTTGGTAAAAGAAATAACTCATCAAAATACACTTGACAAATTATTTCCCACCTGACCTGAAGCAACCAGTTGCCCCTGGGGATGTACAGCAAGACAGAGAATATCATCAGTATGGTGGAGGTAATGCTTTTGGACTCCTGTGCTCGGATCAATGGCCACACCTATGGCAGCCACGTGATACACCACTTGTCCGTCTTTCAGCCAATGGGCATTGTTGCGACATTCATGGGCATGGTATCTGTAACACAAAGAAACTGTTAAATATGGTATCTTCTCATGTTTGAAAATTCACTTAAAATGTTTTGGAGTAAAAAATTAAAAAATATCATGCTTTATAAAGTGTAAGTGTTTTTTAAATGAAAATTAGTTTTACTTATCTGATATGTTCATAGCATACCCAAACACATGTTTTATGCGAAGACATTGAGGGGGTGGAGTATCATGTCCTGCTTTACCACTCTTAGCATTTCGACGCCTTGTAAATGTAGATTCCTCGGCTATCTCAACCCCAGTCACTGGTCTGTTTCCCCGTCCATTCTTATTCTGCCGTCTAGTACTGAAAGTATTGTAAAATAAGGAAATTCATTATCCTTAAACTAAATTGAAAACAATATACAGGTGTATTTAAACAAATCAACAAAACTTTCTGAATATCAAACAAACTTAATGTACACACTCAAGATACTGTTTTTATATATAGGTATATATATTTGCCAATTCACAAGTTTCAATGAAATATATTATTCCAAGGAATATCTGAATTAACAACCCGGTTTTCCTTCTGTTCACTGCTAATTCTTGCTCCAAGTCCTGGGTGAGCTCTGGAATACCCTCCAATTCATCTTCTGTATCTATTATGTCATCCTCTGATTCTCCTTCCACTGCAGATGGTAACCTCACTGTGTGTGGGAAAATATATGCATAAATCAACCTCCTGTATTTTTTTTTTTTTATGGGGATTAGCCCACCCGGAGACAGGTCACTGACCCACATCGGGGCCTGGGGGGCAAAAATGTAATAATAATAATAATAATAATAATAATAATAATAATAATAATAATAATAATAATAATAATAATAATAAAAATAATAAAAATAATAATAATAATAATAATAATAATAATAATAATAATAAAACTAAATACTGATAGTCATAATAAATAAGTTTATGATAAAACAAACAAAAATAAAATAATAAAATAATGATGATAATAATACAGTAACTGTGTGTGTGTGTATATATATATATATATATATATATATATATATATATATATATATATATATATATATATATATATATATATATATATATATATATATATATATATATATATATATATATATATATATTAATCTCTCCGTTAGCTTGAATCTTTGATGCCCAGAACTATCCAATAGCTGATGTTTTAATGTTTTTTGTTTTTTTAGCATTACGAGAAGTTGCGGGAAAAATCTCTCCATTCCGGATATCCTGACTGAATTTCCGAGGATTTCATCATACACATATCCAGAAAATTATGAGAAAATTCCAAGAAAATCTCTACAGTTCGGGCATTAGAAAAAATTTCCAACATGGGGACGTAAAGAAATTAGACATTTCATAATCTAGGATTATCACGCTCTGTGTTTCTTTTTTCTCAGTCATTTGTTGGAATAGGGCTTTTTTATTTATATCACTTTTTTTTTTTTAATTAATTAATGGTAGTAATGTGAGATGTGTAACCTGTCTGATGAGGAGCAGAGATCCTCCGTGATGATCGGAACTTCCAGAGGAAAACAGCATGGTCTGCACCACCCACTGACACTACATACTCAGAGTCGCTGGTCCAGCGTACATTGGTCACATGTGCACTGTGGCCCACTACACTCCGACCCTTGGAACCTAAAGTTAAAAACATAAAATCACATTTAAGGATTAATCAAATTTAATTTTCAATTGTTTACAATGAAAAATTTTCTACAAGCTATTCATATAAAACTAAGTCCTAGAAAAATGGCAGGGATTGATCCTAAAATTTATTTTCCTTGCAGAACTTGGCCGCTTTTTTTAAACAAGCTGCCTTTTGGGGAACTCACTTCACTTACCGTACATAACCCCTAGTAATTCAGCCTGAGGTAACATAGTAACCCAAACTGCTACCTCTTAATTACTTCATCAACCCAAGAGGTGGTTAGAGATTAGGTGTAACAGTTGCCCTCTGTGTTTGTCCAAACAACACAATTTGCACCAGACCATGGTTTAGCCATAAAGTTCAGGACCAATCCACTATATTTGATATAGTTCCTAGCCAACTGGGCCAAGAAACCCAGGGAGGACTAAGGGTTAGCTTTTACATCACATGGCTGTAATACACTCCAGTATAGACAAACCCAGACTCATAAAGATCAGAAAATAATGTAAACAAACCTTACAAAACAATGAATATTGAACTTATTAATATGAATAATTTAACTTAGAAGACAGCACCTATAACTTTTGTGTTTCCAGCCAATAATTTTTGTTGCATCATAAGTCATGGGACCTTCAGATTTTTTCTAAGTAAACAGTACTGTACAGGGAACAGTCAGTCTATGGAAGTCTGCTCTTGATGATGTTTGGCAAGGGAAAGATTCTACCATGGAGGAGCTATAACTTATGGCAAGCAGTGTGTTGGTTGGTCAGTTACTGTAATGCCTCCCATCCCTAAAGAACCACTGTAGTACGAGGTGGGAATGGTTGGTGTACCTATTGTATTTGGGTTAATAGACTCAGACTGAAAAACTAGATGTTGTCCCCAAATAAATAATGTCCCAATTAGCAGCCTATACCCCAAGCAATAGCCTAAAAACACGAGGAACCCATGTAAACTTGTTTACTTTACGTATAATTATTCTATTTTGAAGTTGTCTGAATTAAAGAATCAATATTTTTCTTACCCTTTTTTGGACAAGGAAACCTAAAAAGCTTGACAAGGCCATAGTCATCTCCAGTCACCATAACACCAAAATAAAAGTTCGCATCACAGGCATTAACATCTGAAAGATCGGCATATTTATGCCAGATGCCTTTCACCTGTGGTCCCAGAACCCCAGTCCAGGATGACCACTCCACACCTGGGATGTCACTTTCATCAACCAATGATTCCTCTGCAAAAAAAAGTAAATAAAAATTATATATATACAGTATATACAGTATATATTAAAAGTTCAATTCCAATAAAAAATAATAATAATAATTTATTTTAGAAACAAGTAACATGAGATGTGTAGGGAAGATTTTTGTCATAAGAATGGATCTCGGCTTTATAATGAGATTCTATGGTATATGTGCCTAGATTAAGGAAAAAAAAATTTTGAGAAGTTTTTCAGGAACAAAACCCTTTCATAAATCAGGGTCTTTCTTTTTTAGAGTGTGGTATTGCCACTGAGATGGATCAAGCAGGTATCAGTTGAATTAAAATTCCTAAAACGTGATTGGTAACTGTACACAATATCATTATCACAAATATATCTTTCTACCAGTACAGTACTTGAACACAAACAGCTATTTCTAAAATCACTCCTAAAATTGAATGCACTCAACACTGCAGCATGCTGAATGAAAGACACACTTTCTTTGAACTTATAATACATTCATTTAAGTAAGCAATCATCATTAAAGAATTGTTCCAATGGAATTCTCTTACATATGAACTTACTGGCAACATTATAGAGGAGTCTCTCGCCATCACCAGAATTGAGCTGGAGGTAGTTGCAATCACTGGACCAGTCCAGGTGTGTAATGAAGGAAGAGGCGCCCTTCAGCACATAAATCCTCTCATATTCCTTGTCAACCTTGTAAATGTCCACCTGATTGATAGCAACAGTTGATGTGAGAGAAACGAGCACATGTCACTTACAAAAAGAGACCTGTATTGGACTGTATTCGTCTCTCCCATCGTAAAATTAATGAAATCCATGCAACCACAATGCACTCAAGCAGCACATGATAACATATCTTCCTTCAAAGATTGTATGCAACATGGAGGAAACTCTTAGTTGATATAATGAGATCTAAGGACAAAAAGAAGAGGAGCACTAAGCAGTGAGGAGGAGGAGCAAACAGCAGTGGAGAATCCCTAGTCAAAGCGGGAGGAGGAGCCACCCGCCGGGTCTCAGTGACTTCCCACCTTCCTCCTCCTCTCCACTACCCATCCATCACACTCGCTCCACCACCTCCGCCCATCAATGAGTATAATACAAAATGATTTACTTTATTTATATACTGTATACGTACACTATTTTCTATAAAAATGCCATTTTTTTCTGTATATGTAATGTATTTTATGGGGCAAAGGGAGGCTGTGGAACGTAACTCCCATATTTTATATATTTCTTATTGGGAAAATTTATTCCGTTAGCGTTGTTTCCATTAATGTCGCGGTTTTCAGGAACGGAACTACGAAGTTATGTGAGAACTTACTGTATAACTGCATCTGCATTCAGCTCTTTTGTATTGCAATGTCCAGGGCCGGATTTTGCTTAATAGGGGCCTGAGGCACAGATCAACTTGGGGCCCCCTACCCTCAAGGTATACCTGTATATATATATATATATATATATATATATATATATATATATATATATATATATATATATATATATATATATATATATATATATATATGTTTGGATTTGGGGGCCCCTTAGAGTCGGGGGGCCTGAGGCCAGTGCCTCAAGTGCCTCATGGTTAATCCGGCACTGGCAATATCTATGTATATATAGCAGTATTGTAGTCTCATTATTAAATACCATACAGCTGAAAACCTGCAGTGGTAGTAACAGTATTTAAAAAATGCCAGAATTTTCTTATGCCTCTGACATGTACAATTAAAATCCAATGAAACATAACCTATTCATAAAATTGTCACTGTTGTTTATCAACCACAATACGCTTAATAAATATAAAAATACTAAAATGCCTTACAAAATTGTCATTTGAAGCAACAGCTAGGGTTTCTCCACACGGTGAGTACTTTAGGTCATGTCGTACTTCCTTGCGGTCACTTATGCGGTACTTCTCCTCCAGGTGCCTGACCAAATGGCAAATAATCATGAAAAAAACCCACAATGAAATGGTATACTGTACTGTAATACAGTACAGAATATCACAATGAAATACTGTATAGATAAAAATTGAAGGCTACATTGATGATAACAGATGGAAATATATATAACTGATCTATAATGTAATACAGACAGAACTAATTAGGATGCTGGATGGATTACAAATAATTTGCTTGAAACATAACCACCAGGTAAATCTTTGAAATATGAGATACTGTACATTGATGATGACCTGAGGCAGCATTAACTGTGAGGACGGAACATTATGAGGAGACAACTTGTTAACTGAATGCCTATGTGTTACCATAAGATATATACTATACCTACTTAAAACAGAAACATTCAAGATCCATTGAGAGTGATGTTGAAAGTTTCAACTATAACATGAGTCATGGACACATGTAACTAAAATCAAAACAATAAAGGCGTTGAAGAGAACCAGCATAAAACTGGGTAAATCTGAGAAGAAAGAAAGCCTAATGAAAATGCTATACAGGTAGCTAAAAGAATAATGCACAGTAATAACGTAAAAACAGTATTAACAAGAGCATCTGGTGCAATTTCCAATAAACATTAATTGAAAGATGTGGCAACTCACTCGGCTTGAAGAATTATAAAAATACCATGACTGAGGCCCACTGCCACATCCTGACCATCAGGACTGAAAGCTGCCGCCCGAGCTGCCTTCTCCACAACAATTGTTGTCATGGGCCGCCTCTCTTCTAAGTCCCAGAGTCTGTTAAAATATCATATATCAAAAACTTATGGTTAGAAATACAGATTACAGTAAATTATCCTTATAGTCACCTTTGAAGTTGAGAAATGGTCAAAACACAGAAAAAGTTAGTCTTTTACTTATATGCAGAGTTTACCCTAACACTGATTGATCTTATTCACTTAATAGTCCTATAGCTGCAACAAACATTGTGGAATTCAGAGTGTTTTCAATGCAGCGTGCAAATTTTTTTTATATCTTGCGGGGTCAAGTATGAGACGTTTATACATGCCAGTTTCTCGAGTTACCCCACTGAGACATAAGTTTTCTCTATCCTCCACTTCAGAAACCTCACAAAATCCCATGTTAATGTTTTAAATATATTTAAAATTACGAATGAATGCCTATGTGTTACCATAAGATATATATACTGTACCTACTTAAAGCAGAAACATTCAAGATCCATTGGGAGTGATGTTCAAAGTTTTAACTATACTGTACAGTATTTACTTTTAGTGAAATTGTCAATTAAGTTGAGTGTTGGGGTGAGTAATAGAGGTTAGAATCCCTTTTCTGCCCTAAGAGAGACTGGTGGCTAAACAAAGGTAAGTAATAGATTCTTATTTGGTTTTCACATTCCTCTACATACAAGTACAGTGACCCCTCGGTTAACGAACTCAATCCGTTCCAGAAGGTCGTTCGTTAACCGAAACCATTGTTTCAATGGGTTTTTGGGTAATTGGTTCCAGCTCACCGAAAATTTCCTAAATTCAACAAAAATGGGAGAAAAGTTCACTTACTTTGAGGTGTGTTTGTAGAAGGCTCCTGGATGATGATGATGATGGGATTTAGAATGGGGGTGGAGGAGAAGGAAGAAGAGAAGGCATTGGGGTGGAAGAGAAGTCACCCCTTGGCGCCATTTCACCCATAAAATTTTAGCTCTCTTGGTGTAATTCAAGATTATTTTCTTTAAATCAACACTGCACTGCATTATATATTGTCAAAATGTAAAATATATTTCAAAATGACCAATAATTTGCTTGGAAACACAGAAAAAAGTGTTTAGTTGAAGAGAGTCTCAAGCAAGATGTTACCTCCAGTGAAAACAGAGAGACTAACACCTGTTTGCTGTGTTAAGAGGCTGGATGCCGCGCATTAAACTAGTCACTTTACCTTCAATTATGTTCAATAATCGTTAAAATGACTAAAAAATTGAATATTAAACTTTTAAAATTATTGAATAGTATAAACTTCTTGATATTTACTAAAATAGTAAGGAATTTAAGCCCTAGAACCGATTAATGTATTGGCGGACTGATACTAAAGCTGGTTGCCCGGTCAGTGCAAGCGAAAACATGTTGAGGTCGGTTCGTAAGAAATTCGTTAACCGAATTGAAGATCCTTATGGAAGGCAGTTCGTTAACCGAAATTTCGTTAACCGAGGCGTTCATTAAACGAGGGGTCACTGTACTATCTTTTAATCCACATGAGTTAAAATGATGTTCAGGGAAAATAGATATGTGTTTTTTGCACACTCGGGGTTGATTGGCAAATCACTCTCTACCACAGTTATCAGGTTAGGACAACCGAGTTGAAAAAAAAAAAAGGCTTTGGTTTTCTAGTAATTTTCATTCAGTTTTCTGGCCACTTGATGGTGACCAACACATTACAACATTTAGTACTATCCTTCATATCTACTTTTCTTCTATCTCTGTAGCACTTTTTACAATTATCCTTACTATTATTTGTTTCTTCACTTGTTTGGTTCCTCATGTATATAAGGCTGACCATAAATGATACATTGTGTGTTTGAAAGGGAGTGCAGTGCAGTAAACAGGTTCTCCAACACTGTGTCAACATGCAGAGCTAAAGCAAACTACTCCCAACATTGTACAGTATGTGTGCTTACAGTATACAGTACATGTGTCTATCAGTGATGCAGTCAAGACCACCGAGACCTGATTGTTGAGACTAAAACCTGACTGTTAAGAGGAAAACCTGACCTTTGGGACCAAGACCGAGACTATTCACAGCTTTGTGAAAATAATAATATTAATATTTATTCAGTAAAATTGTCATACAAATTTAAAATTGGTTTGGTAAGTACATTGGTACTGCAGGTATACAGTTCAGCTTGTGTATAGACAATGCAGGTATATGGTGTACATGCAGTACAGTAAACCCTTGTATAGTATGTGCAAGTTATTGTGTAGCCTTAGCAAGGCTCGAGAAACTCAACACTTGTACCATGTTGATGAGTTCTACTCCATGCTGAAGCTAGCTCAGTTGCAAGAGTCAGAAGTGGATGGCAGAAGTCTACGAAGTTGCAGTATTGCACTGCCTTTATTGATGGAAAGAGGGCCTTCCCTCTGTATGAAAGGAAGGGTGTATACAACTATCATGAGAAATATGATGCTGTATGGCAGTGAAACATGGACAGTTAAAGAAGATGACAAATATAGTACAGGTATTAAGCAAGCTGAAATGAGAATGGTCAGGTAGATGTGCAATATTTCAAAAAATAATAGAATCCTATTCAGAGTTAAGAAAGTGGCTGGGTATTGAGAGTACTCTATTGAAAAAGGGTATGTTGAGATGGTTTGGGTTGAGCATGACAGATCTAAGGAACAGTCTACCAGTTTAAGCTGTGGAATCGAGAGGAGTACCGAGCTTCAAAACAACCCTAAATAATACTATAAAGAACAATGGACGGATCCTACACTACTGGCCTCCTTCCCTCGGCATGGCTGCCTCTAGTGGGTGGCCATTAGGTAAAATAGGTAAATAAGAAATGCACAAGTCTAAGAACTGAAGGGAGGAAAGCCAGGGGTAGGCCAAGAATGACATGGGGAGAGGTTGTAAGAAATGATTAATCAGAGTTTAAAACCAGACAAAATAGACTGTAAGACACACCACAAGAGCTGCCATTAGGAAATTGTAGTTAACCCAGGCAAGCCTGGAAAATGGCCATAAAACATTGATGATGATGACATATACAGTATATATAGTACATATACCTGTACTATAAATGCATTAGACATAATCTATAACATTGTCTCGCCAACCTCTGTATGAAGGGATTTCTAATAGTACATCTGATGAGAGGTATTAAAAAATTAACTCCTACCTGCAATACACACACACACACTCTTTAAAACACATGCTGGCAAACTGTGTCAGACTTTTGAGCAAGTGTGAAATATTATACAGGTACTTTGCAATATTACTGCTCAGTGCAGTGGCCCTCTGTATGCCTGTGTGCATGTGTACACTGTTTAGCAAAGAATTAACCTGACTGTATGGTCATCTGAAGCAGTGATGGCCACAGATCTGGTGGGATGTGTGGCCAGCCCCCACACCTCCCCTAAACCATGGCCCTGTACCACACAGGCTGCCCCAAGCCCTCCATCATGCTCCACCTTTACTGTCCAAACCTCATTCTTCTCTGTCCCAACTATTATCTGTCAACATTACATTGTAACACTGATTGGTTCTCTATAATGCTGAGTACAAAAGACATTACCCTTTTGTGTATGAGGTCACCTCTGAGCTGAATAAAATTGTCTGGCATTAGCCAAATGAAATATTAAAAGTGATGTCCCCATAGTGAAGGGGTTAATTCATTGTTGGTGTAACTATAATTATTACAGTACAGTATTACTATCACTGTAACTACCTGTATTATTATTACTAATTTTATAATTATTATTATCATCAACATCATTACAGGGCTAATATTATTTCTACGTCACACACTAATTTATTTATGAAAGCAAAGTACAAAATTATTTTTTAAAAATTCCACATTTTCTCAACAATGATAATTTCAGTACAATATTTGCATTATGGTTTAGATTAAACATATAATACCCTGTACTCACTTTTTCATTGTGTACAGCTAAAGAATGTATTGGTCCTGCAACTTCATAAACCAAGCTTGGAGCTCCTGAAAAAATCTTACACATAGTTTATCACTAAATTTTGTTCTTGTAATAATACATAGAATAATATAAATTGTATATAACTCAGTACAGCATAGGATAGGTAGTACGATGAATGCTAGTCTGTTATCATTTACCTGGGACTGTAGACACCCTGTTGAGCTGCTTGTCAAAAACACCAATGGTGCCATCCTTTCCCCCACTGAGCAGACCACCAGAGTACACCTCCGTCACCAGCACTCCACCCTGTCACCACCATGCCCACCATGTCACACAAGGATTGGGACAGTGAAAGAGAGGAAGAGATGAGCTATTTTGTTCAAGGAATAACTTAATTTTTAGATTTCACTTGACTGTATTTATCTGCTTACCTACAGACAGTGCCTCTAACACCATGATAAAAATAAACAAATTTCAAGTACTATACAGTACTATTGTAAGTTTGTATAAGCTGAGATATTAAAAAATAAAATAAATATATTCTGAAACAGTGACCTACCAAGAAAAAAGAAAAGAAATAGGAAAGATGAGTCACAATTGGCATGTAATAAGTTGTCAATTGTTTAAAAAAAATCATGTTTACTGAGAGAAAAGTTTTAATGAATGGACCAAAAATTTGTAAATGCACATTTGTGTCACATAACGTTATATGACAATTTGTTTTCCTTCCATCAGAGTTATCAAAAACTGACAGACAAAAATTTTACATGGAACAATCTGCTCCACTACAGGAAAATACAATACCAAAAATAAGGTCAGGCACAACAGTATGCCACTACACATCCTGGTTGTTAAAGGCGCCATTCTTCTGTATATTGTAGTGAAAACAGTGTTGAACAGGTCATTTCTTCAGACCAAGGCAGCAATATAACTACAGTACTGTATCTAGTTTATGTCACATGCAAATAAACTTTTCAACTGAATAGAAAACTAGAGTAGGGAAAAGGGATGATTGCTGCAATAACTTAACCTTTTATGAGGCTCTGATATATTTCACACACAATAAATCCTGTAATTTTGTCATGACATAATTTTTTTTTTTAATTTAACACCAAAAAATTAATATCTTTAACACCTGTCAACATAACTAGAGTATTAATGCAAAAATAGCAATTTCATTTGAAACAAATTACCCTTTAATACCTTCTGTTGTCTAATGTTAGAATAAAGCCAAATTAATTTTCGCAAATGAAGATACTGTACCAGGTTATAATCTAATTTAACGGAGTAAATGTACGTACATGGTAAATTCTATAGGGCAGCTCCTGATACAGTAATCCACTAAATCAATTAAACATGGATACTTATGCCTTGAGGATACATTCTTACAGGTTTATACAGTGTAAAATTAAAAAATCCATACTGTGCAAGAGCAAAATTTAACACAAATATGAACTGAAAGCAGATTTGTAAAGAAATAAATCATGGGTGGCTCTTCCTGTTGCTTTAAGTAATTTACCGTAGTTCTTTTTAGTATTTCAAGAGAACGAGGATAGAGTTTAGTGAGAGGTATGGATTGTCTCTTATGATTTCAAGAATAGAATAGTCTGTGTACTGCATTCTTTATGTAAAACTATTGATATTCACTGAATGTACAACTCACTGGATGGACGTCTTTGATGGCAGAGACCAGCTTAGATTTGCTCCAGATGTAGAGGTGTCCAGTGGAGGTCCCAGTGACAACCCTGTTGTCTGGCATGTGTGACACGCTCACCTGGTCACATGTTGTTTCCTTCCCAAACACCCCGGAGTTCCCCTGCCATATTACAGTGTACAGTACAATGTAATGTAAAATAAATTGCAGTTCTAACTAATTCAGGATAATTTATGACAATTTATCCCGATTTGATTTGTACCTGGACTATTGAGACATAACACATCAAAAACTAGTACAGTACATTTATAATATGTTACATGTAATATAGCATTGTATAATTGGCCAAACAAGCATTGGCATTTTTCTCACTAATGTTTGTCTCTGAATGAAGAGTTACACATTCTTCTATCCATTAGAGCCAAGAGAAGTTGATAGTCCTGGTGAGGCTGATCTCAACAACCACTATACTACTACACTCCCCTGAAAACATTACCTTTATCCTCTTCACCACTGATCGGCTCGTTAGCCACTTGGGCGATCGGTCACGTCTCTGTTACTTTTCTTTTCCTTTTATCCTCTTCACCAAATGATTGGCTCATTAGCCGCTTGGGCAATTGGTCACGCCTCTGTTACACACTGTTGAGCCAATGAAGCGAACGACTGCTGGTGTTAATGGAATATAAGTGCAACTGTGACCATGGCCGAGGCCCCGGGGTGTGGTCATGCACAATCTCCTGTTCCTCCCCCAGATGAAGCCAGTTAACTCGGCAAGGTTACGGTAATATTCATTTCATCAAATTCTGTTGTTGCCGCGTTAAGTCAGGACGACGACGACAATGCATTTGGCTTCTGTAGTTACATTATGATGAATGATTGGGGATATATAACATGTATTTTTGGCGTACAGTAGGAAACAATTGTTTAGACCTGAATAGAGGGGGTTACCATTTCCCAAACAGGTAATAAAGTACATGAAATCAAGAGAAGAGAAATAAAAATTATTTCAAGAGAACACAAAACAACTCAACACTTGAGAGTATCCATAATTTCATTACACTGAAATTAACTGAACAAAGGTATCACTGACCATCAACTAGACAATGACTGGAGATGAACCGTAGGTAATACTGTACTGTAGTCAACTAAAAACATGGATTAATTAATTGTAGGTTTCACAGTGAATGATCCTCCACAGACTAATTAAAGAATAATTAGAAACTCTAGGAGGCGTACACTGGAGCTAGCCATTATCAACAGTAATTCCTTCATATTTTGAGTAACAAGACCAGAGACCACCTTCTCCTTCATTTTCTTTTTTTAAGAGTACAGGTAGTGCATTCTTTTAATTCTGTACTACAAGAACTCTTACTACCTGTACTACTATTACAACACAATGACTTCTATTACTACAAATACCAGTAATACCACATATTAAACCCTTTTAACCCAGTACCCCCAGGATCTGACTGGTGCTGCCAAACGATAGAAATTTCTGAATCATGGAAGGGCAGCTAAGTCTGGTGAAAAAATTCCTCTACTTTACTGATACATGAAACTGAAATAACAGAATGCCAGCCTAAAGGGTGGGAACAGCTGGTAAGGCAAGGTCACAACTCCCTGAGGTAATCAAGACTACTTCTACCCGTGAACTTAATCATTTGCATTATCCCTTCCTCTACCTGTTCCTCCTTGAACATAAAATAAGATTAAATATCCCTTTCATAAAACCTCTTACCTAAATTTTTCAAATCAATCCTTCTCCTTTAAACTAAAAACCTATTTACTGGGTAGTTATCTTCTTCCTAAGCACCTTAACTTAAAACAAATCATACACCTTAATCAGGTATAATACTGTACATTGCTGTTGAGAGCCACCTCCTTAGCCCTTATTGGTACCTGCATCAGTAGCTCCTCCCCTTATCATTATGCACTAAGGTTATCTTGTTAGTCTCACCTGAATAACATTACCACTCAGTTTCCAGAACCTGACATGGTTGTGTCCACAAGTAACCAGCCTGGAGTTTGACCCAGGCTCCCATTCCACCTCCTCCACCTGTAAAGGATTATAATGGTCAGGTACTCAACACAAAAGCAACTAATAAAATGTAAAAAACACACTAAGTAACTCCATGATATGTATCAGGATGAGGTAAAAGTCACTTTAAGGCTAATACAAGTAGAGTACCCTGTATTTATTTGTAATGTTTGGCTACACTGATTTTGCAACACCAATTATAACATTCTGGGTGAAGTAATTTCCTTTTCTACTACACTGCAAGCTGGTCAACTCACTACTGCACCCAGCATATTCAAATTGGTATTACCAATTCAGTTCAGCCAAATGTAAAACTAACTTTTTCCCTGTAAAGTGTCTTATGTTACACCCTGTACAACAGTAGTCAAGTAGTCTCTCATCACTGAAAGAGGCAAGAAGGATGTCAACTAGCATGAACCTACCAGACACAAAGGAGGGGGGGGGATTAAACTTGCTACTGGTTTCCTTCCTTATCAAGTAGTAAATTAGTAAAGCACTAAATAAAACAATAATATCTCTGGTAAGGAGCTTTTAATCCATGTGGGATTTATTTTTGTTTTGTTTTTCATAATGTTTTATGGCACAATCAAATAAATTATAAAATTTTATATCAACTGCATTCTGCACCAATGACCAGATGAAGTTACATGCAGGTAAGTGAAAAAAAAGTAGTGACACTGTGCCATCTTCTTAGATGTGAATTCCCCAGGGAGTCATTAAAGAGATGTCACAATGTAAATAACATCATTTGCTAGTAATAAATGAGTGAATTTCACTACAGCTCCTGCTAAGTGTGTACTGTACTGAACCAAAAATTTAACGCCCGTATTATTAAACAAAAACATCCCTTGAAGAAGGTCGTCGTGTTTCAACCCAAGTTTTAGACTAAATGAGTCCTGAGGGACACCGCAGTACAGTACTTAATGGGGTGGTGTGGCGGTAAAATTAAATAATTCCAATATTATAAATTAATTTTACCACCACACCACCATGTTAAGTACAGTACTGTTGTGTCCCTCAGGACTCATTTAGTTTAAAACTTGGGTTGAAACACGGCGACCTTCTTCAAGGGATGTTTTTGTTTAATAATACGGGCGTTAGTCCCCGAGGCCTTTTATTGAGCTCAGGAACAACAAATTTATTTACCATTTCTCTAGTTGATGACAAATCTTTGAGTTTGGTTAACATGAGAATAATAAACCACATAATCAACTTACCATATCAGTTTTACTTCCTGATACATGGAAGAATATGCTACTTCTCAGCTTCTTTAATGTCATTTGCTTGAAAGCTATAAATTTAGTGTGCCATACAATGTTATCCTGGCCTTCAAAAGATTGGTACAGCTGTCATTGTGCATATTCTATTCTATGGACCTTTATTTACTGCCACTTTAATGTGGTATTCAAAAGACAGACATTTCTGCTTGTGTCTGTCTGTCTAGAGAATACAACTTTTTGGATAGGGAAGTTTGAAAAGTCATTTTAGTAAACATAAAAAGAATTACCAGTACAGTATCTTGGAAATGTTACAAAATAAAACATGAGTTGTTGTGTTTATATTACACCTGTGTGGCTATTGATAACTACTGTATTACACTTACCCTGCCAGAGAAAGCAATATTATAGGCAAGCCGCCTTCCCTTGTGCCACTCCCACACCATCAATTCTTGTTTATGGTCTGGTCCTCCCACAGATGCCAACAGCTGTCAACAGTACAAAAAGGTGACAGAGTACTGTAGGTTGGTTGTGTTTTACTACAAGAATAATTACAGCGCTATGAATATAACTTGAAAAAAAAAATTCACTCACATTCATATAAAGTACAGTACAGTATTTACTGTAACCTTAATTACAGCTGTTAATGTACTATGAACATGCCTTAGTACGCAAGAAAAATCAACTGCAGTTGAACATTATTACAAGTGATATCAAAGACCATGACTCAATCATTTCACCTTTTTATCAGAAGAGAAAGAGAGGGTAGAAACACGGTGAGTATGTCCATCCCTGATGACACTGATGGGGTCACGTGTGGAGGTGTCCCACACAGTGATGTAAGCATCCTTCCCCACCTGACCTGTGGCCGCCAAATGCATGTCACCTGTCATCGCCAAGCTGACATCACAAAGGAGATCAACTTGGAATGATTGACTACATTCTCATTTTCCACATACAGTACTACAAAAACATATCTTTTTCATTAAAATTATTCAGTGAAAACAAGATAACCCAAACACCCACCCCCTCGCTCACAAAATTATCCACCTTGTAATGTCATTATTATGACCAGTGTAGAAGGTCTGTTTTCTAAGTGTGATGTCGTGGACAACGCCCACCCCAGCCACATAGTAGACGAGGTGACCATCCTTGTTGATCTTGACATTGTTCCTGGCAGTGTGGCCATTGTAGCCAAACACCCATACCAGCTCCAGTGACCCATCAGGTGGCTGCCGTGACCCCATCCTCCTGTATAAAAATATTATCACATGAACTAATGTTTATTAGTTTTATCCTCCTGGTATTCATTTTAACATGGATAGCTACAGTGCTTCATTCAATATTTTTTTTTCACAAAGAATATTATGAAACTTGCAGTACAGTATAGTACAGTAGGATAGAAAGATATGTTTTAACAAGGATATTGTTTTTAAACTACATGGCTCAATTCTCTGGGTTTAGGATGGGCTTAGTTAATATTTTCTTTTTTTGCTTTCAATAATTGTTGGATAAATTACAATTTTGAATGTATTTTCCAACAGAAATATAATAAAGACAAAATAAAAGAAAAAAAAGAAATACTGTAGCTCTAGGTGAAAATCATGGAGGATTTCTAAAACATTAATATTTCTACAGAAACTCGGCCACTAAGGGAATAGTATAAAAGACTGGGAAAATGTTCATGAAAATTGTATTTCTCAATACTGTAATCCTGATGATGTTGGTGACCATTGCTGAAGCACCATCATGTGTGGTGATGAACCATTATTGAAGCACCATCATGTGTGGTGATGAACCATTATTGAAGCACCATCATGTGTGGTGATGAACCATTATTGAAGCACCATCATGTGTGGTGATGAACCATTATTGAAGCACCACCACCATGTGTGGTGATGAACCATTATTGAAGCACCATCATGTGTGGTGATGAACCATTATTGAAGCACCATCATGTGTGGTGATGAACCATTATTGAAGCACCATCATGTGTGGTGATGAACCATTATTGAAGCACCACCACCATGTGTGGTGATTAACCATTGCTGAAGCACCATCATGTGTGGTGATGAACCATCATTGAAGCACCATCATGTGTGGTGATGAACCATTATTGAAGCACCATCATGTGTGGTGATGAACCATTATTGAAGCACCATCATGTGTGGTGATGAACCATTATTGAAGCACCACCACCATGTGTGGTGATTAACCATTATTGAAGCACCATCATGTGATGATGAACCACTGCTGAAGCACCATCATGTGTGGTGATGGACCACTGCTGAAGCACCATCATGTGATGTGATGAACCATTATTGAAGCACCATCATGTGTGGTGATGAACCAATAATGAAGCAACATCATGTGTGGTGATGAACCATTATTGAAGCACCATCATGCGTGGTGATGAAACATTATTGAAGCACCACCATCATGTGTGCGTGACAGCGGCGTGACCGATCGCCCGGGTGGTTAGCGAGCTGATCTTTTGGTAAAGAGGATAAAAGTAAAAAGCAAAAGTATAAGCTGGTTCAGTTACCGTTGGAGGGGCAGACCTATGCTTCAGCTGTCCAGTGTACTCACTCCACAAAACCAATATTTGGCCAGTAAACGGAAATAAAATCACAGGAAAAGTCACATGACTTGTACACATTGACAACACAATATTTATATGATGACATTGCACGTAGGTTAGGTTAGGTTTTTCCGTGCCTTTTTTTCCTGTGACCTTTTTCTTGTAACCTTTTTTTCCTGGATTCATTTAGCTTTCTTTTCTTATCTCCTATTAACATTATTCTTCCCTAACTTCATTTTTAGGTTAACCTTGTCTCTAGATTCTCTACCATTAACTACTTAAGTTTAATAATCATTGTCTAAAAATATATTTTGCATTTAAATAAATAAAAACATTAATTGACGCACTGATTAGTTTTCTACAAATGTCAAAAAAGCTTATACTGTATTCACTGAACCACGATCCTAACCTAACTTTCTCAACCCAGCAATTTTAGCATTCATGCTAGTTAAATCCATGTTAGCGACTGGTAAGTCATGTATTTGTTCTCCCAGTTTAAAAAATATCAAGCAAAAGCCATCATGGTGAACATAGCACAGCTACCATAACGAGTAAGGAATATAAGTGTTACATACTTAACACAAAGAGGGTATACACAGAGGCATA
Organism: Homarus americanus; assembly: GCF_018991925.1. Taxonomy (NCBI): domain Eukaryota; kingdom Metazoa; phylum Arthropoda; class Malacostraca; order Decapoda; family Nephropidae; genus Homarus; species Homarus americanus. The sequence continues at coordinate 2,577,565 of NW_024744839.1, forward strand.
GACAGCTCCACTGACACAGCCTGTCTCTCCTTGAGTAGTGAGTTGTCATGACAGTGTGATACACATCAACTTCGTTGCTAACAACCGTGCCTTGCAACCTGAATTCCCTTAATCGGAAATATTTATGTCAGACTCTTAAGGTATAATCATTACGTTGTAAATTGAAATACAGCTAAGAATAATAAAAATGACGAAGAAAAGCAATTTTACGAAGGCGAGTTGTAGAGCAGTGACGCACAGTACACCCACCTCCAAAACTGACACGAGAACACTGGCCACTCAACCACTAGCACTGGTCCAGTGGCACTGGAACGTCAGTCTGGACGTTGCCTGGAACTTGATCTTGTATTCCCAGTACGCCAGACGAATGCCCATGTTGGCAACGGTGCTGCAATATGTTGGCAATATGTTCGCTTCTTCCGCAAACTAAATAATTCGCTTTCGTATTCATGTAGTGTAAACTGTGGCCCGATTACATACCTCTAAATATTAGGTTAGCGAATAACCCAATCAAACACCGGGGTCTTCATTAGTGGAGTTCTGAAGTGTATATATTACATGATAAAAGAAAACTAGTTGATTTTCACTGTATACAATTTTAAGCTCATTCGACATTTTGGGCTATACTTATACTTTTATCCTCTTCACCTCTGATCGGCTCGTTAGCCGCCCGGGCGATCGGTCACGTCTCTGTCACGCACTGTTGGCAAGTACTGGGCATGTACGGCTCCTGAATGTACCTGAACCCGCTCCAGTGTTGGTCAAGTCTTGTCTTGAAAGAGCTCGCACTCGGTTATGTCAAACCCTGAGTCTGTAACAACGTAAAGGGCAGCGAATGTCGTTCATATTATATTGATTTGGAACTGTGAAGACGGTGAAGTGTGAACGGAGACACACCATCGTCGTATCCGAAGCTTCTACATTTAAAACAAATTTATCCCTTCATAAACATTTGCAAATGAAAGGTGTAAACAGTACAGAGAACATGATTCGTACATTCATATACAATAATATATACATTTATACACCATCACAGCATGAACAATAAATAAACAATTCTAGTTACACAACTGTTAAATTCAGTCTGAATAATACGACTATATAAACGCTTCATCTTGATTGTACTTATTCACTTCACGAATGAGAAACGTGATATACGACATTAATCTGCGTTTTTCATGCCAGCAAATCATAGACAATATAAAAATTGATATCATAGTTTGTGAAATATTCAATACATTTTAGGATGTATCATACCTTCCTTCCTTAGACTTTAGTAAGCCCCTGTGGGGAGAATGAGAGTATAATTATAGCTGTATTTGCTCTATGAGGCGAGGAACAGGGGGCATCGCCGCGCCGTCCGGAAGGCAGTGTCGTGCCAAGACCACCAATAGGTGCCACATACATCGTATCACCCACCACCTTGGCCTCCACTGAATCAAATTGTAAAAAAATCTAACAGCCACACACCTCTGTACCTATGTTCCATGTAAGTTAAAATTGGTTCTGACGGTGATCTTAAAACATTTATTCTCAAATCAGAACTACTGTACACTCAGTTTAGCAGAGAGGTTGGATGTGTGGTAGTAATGCAGGCAACCCACCCTTAATGCGTGCGTCTCGACGACAGATTCGGCCGAGGTGAGGCGGGTGTGCCAGTGTGTCTTCTCACCGCTCAGTGCTCCTCCCCGTCGTCCTCACTTCTACTCCCTTGTCGGGGAGATATATCACGGTAGTACAAAAATTTCCAGTCACATTATGTAAGACTTCAGAGGCGTCTCCGTATGACTCACAACATTTCCAAAATTCTGTCTATATACAAAAAAAAAGAACTTTGCGTTGATGGAACTGGTCCTTGTGGTGATAGAAAAAGGAAGTGACAGTAAACATTGCATCGATTATTTTGTCATCAACGTAACACTGGAGGTAAGATAATGAGCCGGATTTAACTGTTTTGGCTAACAAAGATATAATAATAGCTAAAAGTAAGATGGTCATCTCCTTCTCCTCTCCTCAACCACTGTTTATTTATGTAACGTTTTGGGTCAACGTGGATCAAACTGTTCTTCAGAAAATCGACCCATTTGTTTTAATACTATTACATGCCGTGATAAACATTGCGTGGTAGTCACATCCCAAATATTTTTTCTTAAAATGTTTCCTTCACTCAGACCCTGATTGATATTGTGGGGTACGGGATATTTGGTTCACACTCAGGATGGGATGGAGAAAGGAAACTCACAATGTGCTCTCTGTATACATGTTGTATTGGATGTACAATGCAGCTTGGTGCTGGGAAGGCAGCATGGTTACAAGCGTTGAGTAGATGGAGCTGGTTGGTGAGGGTGCTTAGGGAGGACCAGCTTGTGGGTCGCCATGCTCGCCGGCGGGAGCAAGGGCCGCCAGGCAGGAGGAGGAGGAGGAAGTGTTGCTTGCTGGTTGGTGTAGGTAGAAAAGAGAGTGGTCACCACGAGGTCAGGTCTTTTATAGCGGAGGTAGGCGTGGCTTAATAGTTGACCTCCGTCATGTAAGGCGGCGCTGGTTGACCTAGACCACGAGACATACACTGGGGAATTCGCGGGGTCGGCTACTTAGCGACAAACAACGTTTGTAGGGGAGGTATCCACTACAATACCAAAGTTAAAAATCGAAATTGTCATGTCAAAATAATTTCAATTTGACAAGGTAGTTAAAAAATAATTAAGACAAACATTGTTGGGGGAACTTGGCACAATGCACAAGTTTTGCCTGTATTTGATCATGAAGTTTAAATCATCTACTCCGCTTGCCAACAGCTATGAAAAATCTCAATACCTCAATAAACGTGTTGAAAGAAACAGATCTGTATTCCCCGACAAATAAGGACTCGGGGGTGAGGATTGCTAAGACGAGTTATTGGTAAATGTATAACGGGGGTTTAACATCAAGCTCAAGTGTTCATGCTTTGTAAAATATGTGGAAAATACCTACAGGAACTAGATAGACCTTTATATAACGAGCTGACGACGCCCCTACCACTGGGGTCTGCTATACACACCCTTTGTGACCCCTTCTGTAATCCGACCACTACTCTAATCCTTTTGAGTTGTCGCTCACAAGATGAGTGTGGAGTGCACAATTAACTAGCCGCTGTATGTGGACATTAAAAACAAATCAATTGATATACAAACAGATGATTTACTATGAAGCTGTGGCGCAATATGTAAAACAGCATTAGCAACAGTAATAGTGGTGGTGGTGGTGATAGTTGTAGTACAATACGTAACTTGAACAGTAATTGTGGTAGTGGTGGTAATGATAGTAGCCGTAGTGCAATATCTAAAACTTACAACTAGCAACATAAATAGTGGTAATGGTTATCTAAGAAATCAATTAATCTAAACATAGCGATCTTCACTAGAAATATCAAGTTACAACCTATTTACTTCAGTTTGTTAGACGCTATGCTATGTCATTCCCGTGAATCTTTTGCTGCTTCAGCAGGCTATTTGACTTTATTCCTTCTGTTTGGGTAACAAATGGTTTAATAACAAAAACGAGAGACGAAAGCCTTGTCGTTTCACTAAGATTCATAGTAATATTCCTTTTTATTTTTTGTAAGGTAAATTTTGCTTCTTTTCAAAACATTTTGGTTTTTGCAACGTGAAAATTTACAGCCGGTTGGCGACTTAAGTAACAAGTGCTGCTGTCTACAGAAACATGGATGCTTATGAAGAATTTCTGAAGAAGATACAAGAAGGGCTACAACGGACGGAAGAAGATGCACAGAACGTATTACCTGCGTCACAATGCGGGGGAGCACAACCTTTGGCAGCTAGGGCAGGTTTTCAGCAGCAGCAGCAGCCACAAGTGCCACTGCCGGAGGTCCAACAGACACAGCGCCCTGCCTCACCTTCCTTCAAGGTCCTATACGAAGACATCTGCCAGCGCATCCGCAGCTCCGGCACCCTCGACGACATCATGAGAGACTTTCAGGTAAGACTTCCAACACTGTTGAGGTACAAATGAAAGTGTCAACTCTTTCATTAGTATAATGATGCCATCACCTTACATTTATTTAATTTTAATAAATATGATTGTACATGCCTTTATACACCACTTGGTCACTAATTCATGGACTCACTCAATTACTGACCGAGAAAATTTGATTGTCTGCGACTGACGGACATAATTTTGATTTATACGCTGACGTAACTTTTCACGACTTTACTTTTACTTTTTACTTTTATCCTCTTCACCACTGATCGGCTCGTTAGCCGCTTGGGCGATCAGTCACTCTTCTCTATTCACACGTGTGTTTTTATAATGTGAATAAGCAGTCATTAGCTTCAACCGTTACGGTATTAACTGGTTCTTCAATGTTTATTCCTGGCACCTTAAGGACTTAAGTGTAGGGTAAAAATTGCTCGTATATAAGTCAGGAGCGTGTGTAGCTTTAGCTAAAATCGTACACGTATTACCGGGAAAAAATGGCAAAACATGAGATACAATGAAACAGAAGGAACTGTAGGGTTCACGTTCAGTATTGAATACAGATGACAATTTTGGTATTGTGAGTCAGTATCATCGTTTGTCTAAATATCATGCAAAAGTTGACACTCGTAGTCAATAAAGTCGGGCATCTCAAGTTATTCAAGAGGACAGTCCTGGTTTACTATTTTAGGTTGCATTACAGTAAAGCGTGAGAACTACTTTTCAAATGGTTTTGTTAAAATTAATTGGTTCACTAAACCATATATGAGTGAAACTTGTTTTTGGAGGGAGTGTTTAAAGAAAACAGTAGAGCTGTAAGTAACCGTTGATTATTCTTATCAACCAAGTGTAAAAAGCAAGCATGACTTGTAACCCAAAGTCACTAATTTGACGAGATAACTGTCTCCTTACAGGGCTCTAACAGCGATGTGTTTACTCTATACCAGTACTGTACCACAAATTCTAATACGACAAAATTATTTTCAGGACTTAAACACAGATTTAGAGAGGGTGAAGTATGTCTCCCAGTTGACAGAGATCAAGACAATGAACCTGGAAGAAAATTATTCCAGAAAGATTGAGGAAGATGCCAGCAACTATGAGAAGGTATATGATATGCTGATTTCCAACGAGGCGTCTGCCAGCAAGGCTCTCGAGGTGATGAGAAAATGTGTGCAAAAGACCCCAGCCCAGGATGTCACCACTCTCGCCGTCCGGTACATGAAGAGAGGCTGGGCGTCGTTGCTCCTGGAACAGTTTGAAGACGCAAAAATCGACGCTAAGAAAAGTTTGACGTTTAACTGTCCCGAAGAATTATTATGGAATTCTTTTGAGATCCTCGGGTACTGTAGCGCCAGGGAGCACGACAACAAGGCAGCTGAGACTTACTTCCTCAAATCATTAGAGAATCTCCGAAAAAGTAATACTGTGAATGAAGTTAAAGCAACTGTAACCGTAAGGATCATGACGGTGTTCAAAACAGTGAAAGCAAAGAAAAATAAAAAAGGATCGAAGACTCAGTTGGGGGAGGTGGAGGTAAAGGCTGTCGTACCTGAGGTGTCTTACGGCCCTCACAAGCGTTTCCCGAGTGCGTCGTCTGCCCTTGACTTCATCATTACGGAAGACAGAGGCCGTTGCACCATAGCTAAGAAAGACATTAAACCTGGTAAGCAATATATTATAATGTTCAATCAGATTAAGTGGATAACATATTTACGCGTGTGATTAAAATGATAACGTAATAAAAAAACAATACATATTCAATTTATTTTCGGGTGACAGGCGACATCTTGATAGTGGACACTCCTTACTGTACGATGATGAACCCAGAGCACCTGAGCAGTCACTGCTACCAGTGCTACACCCGCTGCCACACACCAGTTCCCTGCAACTCTTGTGCTAAGGTAAGGCACCTCCTACTACTCTCACTCACCACAAGATTTGCATTTATTCTTTTTCATTCTTTTATCCTCTTCGCCACTGATCGGCTCGTTAGCCGCTTGGGCGATCGGTCACGTCTCTGATTACTTTTACGTTCAAGAGAGACATGGCAATGCACTTGAATCCAGAATTGAGACAAGAATAACCCGAAGGGTGGCACACGAAATCCATGATGTTGTTAGATGATAACTCAGCTTCACCAAACTGTCCAATACACACACACATACATACACATACACACACACACACACACACACACACACACACACACATATATATATATATATATATATATATATATATATATATATATATATATATATATATATATATATATATATATATATATATCCATGATGAAGTATACAGATACAGTACTTTAATGACTACTGTGGTGCCGCAGGTGTCATACTGCAGCGAGGGGTGCCGGGCGGCGTCCTGGTCTGGGCTTCACCACGTCGAGTGCTGCGTTCTCGACCACCTCATTGACCCTGGGATAGGCAAGATGGCTTTACTGGCCTACAGGTTAGGACTCACTTCGTCACCACATAAGGTTTATTCATGCTCATCCACATCTATCCTGATCTTGTCGCCACTTACCGAGCCTGCTACTGTCAGAACTACACTTACCCCTGACCCACTACCACACATTCCCCACATAATTTTTTTTTCTTTTTTTACAGGGATTAGCCCACCCGGGCACAGGTCACTGACCCACATCAGGGCCTGGGGGGCGAAAATTTAATAATAATAATAATTCATAGTAAATAAAATGTATAATAAAAAGTAAAACAAAATATTAATGGTAATAATAATAATAATAACAACACTGTGATAATAATACATACAAAGAAATGCAAGAATGAAAATAATCAACAGTAGAGAAACGCTATATATGTATGTTGTTTTGTCATGTAATAGAAACAATTGAGACCTTACAATTGTGTGTAAATGAGGCAGAAAGTCAGATCAGCAACCTGGGACTTGGTCACAATTTTCGTGATGTCATATGGCAGCAGGGTCTACCATTAGACAACACATTATGCTGCCAATATCTTCCCAGGCGGTAGTACCTCCCTGTTCGGTAGCTGCCTACTACCTACTACCTATTATTATTGGACGTAGATTTCTCCTTTCTCTGCTATACCTGACTCAACCCCACTGCTGCCAGACCGAACCTAGTCAGTCTACTACATCTGGTAATGGTCTGTTCGGTGGACAAAATCCATTGAGGAGAAAAAAGAATCCTATGGTCTTCCTTGTCCCGCCCTAACTTCGAGCCTAATCAATTCTCATATGCTTTACAAAAGTTATGTGACTGGACTACAGCTTGACTAACATAACATGATATTCATAACTCCTACCGTGATGTATGTTTTGCAATTGTTTCCTGGCTGGAAGACACAGGGCTAGTTTTTGCTCTAATTTGATACAGAAGATAAGGCATCTTGTCCTGGAAACAATAAGTGAGCATGTAAATTTCTTGCTTTCTATTGATTCAGTTCACATTGCTGGTGACTATAGGAACACAAGGAGTTTCTCAGCTGTTTTGTTGGACGGGTGGCTAGTAATTAACCCTTTCACCGCGTTTCACGCACTTGCTATTTTATTCTGGCTACCGTCAAACGATTTTATTCAGCTTAGAGTAACCTCCCGCTGTGAAAGGGTTAATATATTTTTTCCTTATCTGCAGGGTGATAACAACGATAAAATGGCGGGCACTACTGAAGTGGCGACAGCAAATTGAAACCTTGGTAGAGGGTGAGGTGGAGCAGGGTGAGGCAAGTGTTAGAGAGAAACAGCCAACAGAGGAGGCGGAGCAGGAGAAGCCCTTTTCATGGGAGGGAATGTACTCTTCCCGCGACTACAGGACTGTTCTACACTTAGCAAGTAACTCAACCAAAAGGACGTTTGGTGACATGTTCAAGCGAACTATCACTGCTGTGTACTTGGCTCAGTGCCTGAGAGTCGCTGGTTATTTTGGCGAGGACGACGTGAACGAGGAAGATATGATGTTTGTGGCAAGTCTGCTGCTCAGGCATATACAGGGAGCTTCTTGCAATGCTTACGAAATTAGCGAGTTTGATGTTAGTCCTGAGGGCGTGGTGGGCGCCAAGGTGCTGGAAGTGGGAGGAGCTCTATACACCACTATCTCCCTCACAAACCACTCTTGTGTTGCCAATGCTTCGCGTTACAGCATCAGTGATCAGTGTGTGCTGAGGGCCACAAGGTCTATCCCCCGTGGGAATGAGATTCTCGATAACTATGGTTTTCACTTCTACACAGCCACTGTCAATGAACGTCAAGAAGCCCTTCTTAACCAATATAAATTTAAATGTCTGTGTGAGGCGTGCAGATTAGTGTGGCCATTGTATCCTCACCACCCAGCAGAGACACTGATCTTCAGGTGCCCAGCGCCCTCCTGCGGTGGCTCCTGCTGTTATTCCACCAGTAGTCGTTCCAGGTGCAACATGTGTGGTAACCAACAACAGTATTCCAAACTCTTACAAGAACTAGAAGTACAGTTAAACAACTACAAAAATGCCTTGAACAAGTTGAGGAAAGGTAACATATCAGCTGCCCTGCCGGCATTGTTGGTTCACCAAGCCTTCCTGGACCGCCACACAGTGGAGCCTGTCAAGCACTACACGGACTGCCAGGAGGCAACTAAACAGTGCTATAACTATCTCGGAAATATTCACCTGCCTCGCAAGACAGCCGCCCTGGCCCAACCACAGCAACGCTCCCCACTCAAGTTGAAGGCGCCAAAGAAAGTAGTTATGCAATAATAATCCATGGCAGTTGTTCGTTCGTTTCTTTAATTGTTTTAAGAAATTATGGTGGAGGTTTAAGGAGCTACTTGTGCAGCTATAATGCAGTATATATTATGCAAGGTTATAAATGTGTAGGGCAAAACACAAATTATGCTTAGAATGTGTTACCGCACATTAGGGTGGTATTTCCAGCTTGTGCTACAGATCTGAACGTTCGGTAAAACACTGTCGGGTATACGGCATACCCTCAGTACCTTCTTGTAAATGTATATGCTTTGTGAGGTCTCTGAATCTCTGGGTTCATGAAGAGGCAGGTGAGGTGACAGGACTTTTGTTGGCGAATGTGCATCATGCCAAAATGGGTGTGAAAATTTGGAAATTTGGGGTAATTCAACAAAAACCATAATTTCGGCAAGGCCAGAGGACCTAGTGTAAAATTTTTAAAGGATTTGATGTACTTGTACTCCCTTATGTGTAGCAGTATCCTTCAGGCTAATGTACAGAAGCTAAAACAACTATCTGTGCATACTTTGTGGGAAGCAATATGAGACCATGGACGATAAATATTGGTACAGGTTGTACCTCTCTAGTCCGGCATTCTGTGGTACGGAAACTCCCGTGGTCTGGAATGATTTTAGTTTGCCCAATAGCCAATATCCCTGATGTACCTCAAATGTAATTTTAGTTACAGTACCATCACTTCACTTTGGAAGCAAAATTATGGTAGCATTAAAGGTAAATGAAATAGTATTTTAATCGTATTACTTTTTCTTATTTATTTATTTCCTATCTAATGTTTTTCTGCTTTATGTAGGGTGTTTCGAGGGTGAATTTCCATGGTCCGGCACCGGTCAGGTCCCGAGGTTGCCGGACTAGAGAGGTACAACCTGTATATGAGGGCTGTCACTAGTCACACGTAAAATTTCGGAGCATATCGACCCCCACCTGCACAGATAGTTGTTTTAGCTACTGTACCTCAGTTATAAGTTTTATTATTGATAAGGAAAATTAATAGTATAGTTTTCAGTTTTATTTGTTATTTTTAATTTCTTTTTAAGATGCAACAACAACTGTACAAGGTAAAATATACAGGATTTTACAAAATTCTGCAAACATGTGAGAACAGTTAGGAGAGACAACACAAATTTTATTAGAGAAAAAAACTTGACTTAACAGTGTGGATTAGTTTTGATAACACTCCAGTGAGTAATGTTACTGTGGTACGGTATTTATTTTCATTGAAACCAGCAGATGAGGGCATTACATGCCTAGGTTTGTAACAGTACATCTACTGACACTGCTATTAAATCATTTTTGTGTGTGCTGTATATCTTCAGTAATTATCATCAAAGTTAAGTCAACTGATTCTCCATTCAGTACCCAACACTCACAATCCATCAATATCCCAAGATAGGATATGAGAAAGCATTTTCACATTAACAGAAGTTACACACATAAACATACACCACCTTAACAAACAGGAGGAAGGTTACAGATCATTTTTACACTGGTAAACAAATTACCAAGATTGAGGTTTTGTCATGTAATGGAATAAAGGCAGAATGCTCATTAATTGTATTTTCAAGGTCAATTAAAAAAAATTGACTAAAAATCATCTTCCTAACTAAATACCTGTACAGTATACTTTAAGTTAACAGATTGGTATATATCACACATGTAGCAAAAAAAATTAAACAGATGCTAAAGATGTTTTCTGGTATGCCTTTTAACAATTTTTGGCACTAAAGTTTTCACAAGAATATATATTTTGAACATATAAGTATTATCTAAAATATAACATGTTGAATAATACACTTAGGAAAACATTCCCAAGTTTAAATATTATTGTAATACTATACTTGAAATAACTTACAAAAATAACCTTTGATACAAATATGTAACATCATGACTATCAAAAAAACATGGACCTGAATTCAGAGATTGCTCTTGTGATAACTATTCCACTCCTATATTTGGTTATGTAAACAAATACATTTTAAAGAAAAGATATGCACTTCACTTACATATAGACATACGACATCAGTTCTGTATTTTACCATGGGAACCAATTTATCAGCCAGAATTCAAAATTGCTTCTCTGATGGAGTTAAAATTTAAATATTGATTTACAGAGATCGAGAAGTGTATATCATTTGCTCAGATAATAATGAGAAGAAAGAAAAGAGTACAGGGTATAAATTATTTATTTGAAAAAGTTGCAAGCTTTTTATACAGGACATTGTTGGGAGAGTATGAAGAGCATGAAAAGCTGTAATTTAAAGACTACCGAATTTGAGTACGCATGATTAAAGGTAATTTGACCACATGGGAACATATGACTGAGAGGGAAAGAGCATTTATTAGAGAAGAAGCCATGCAGGAAGACATTGGTAATCTCAGATTATCATCAGGATTGTAGAAGCATGTATCAAAATTTTATTGGATCTTATATAGTATATTGTTTCTAAGTTACATTGCTGACAATAGCTAGCATCAATAGATATTCACGGCTTATTCACACAAGGGTGTAAAATGGCTGTAAAATGATGATGATGATGATGAGTTTGTTCTTTTGGAACTGTTTACCACAAAATTAAAGAAATGGGTACAGTATTGTTTTTATGCACATTGGTTGCAGGGGAACACACTGTATATTCACTTCATCTGCCGATTCTTAATTTGTCTGTCACCTATTTTATGTTAGGTCCATGACTTATATGGATCTTGTGTTTTTTAGTGACTAGAACAGTACAGAGCAAGTCAAAACCTGGAACTCCCATGACAGTATAAAGTAGCAACAAATGAAATTGTGAAAAGGAATTCCAGTTTTAATGTGGTTTACAGTTGGTTATACAGTTCCCTTATTTTCCTTTATTATATGAGAGGGGAGTTGGCAAATATTGATGGACATTTCCAAGAAAACTGGCATAAACCTGTATGTTTGTTAATTGTAAAGTTGATAGAAGTGTTCATCTAAAAAAAAAGTGCAAATAAGCACGTAGCCTTCACAGAATGCATGTACAGTATATGTACAAACTTAAAGCTTTTGCTACTCTTGTGATGCCAAGAACATTGATAATGATAAAAGTTTAAGAAAATTCAATATCAGGCATACTGTACAGTATATCATGGTGCAGTACCCTGTAGGTATTAATTTCTTGAAATTCATCCCATTTCAAAGTAAATTTTATGTACAGTACGTACAGTATAAACATAAAAAAATTATTTCTGAACAGTGAAGAGTCCTTTACTTTACTTATTTTTACTTTTATCCTCATTACCACTGATCGGCTCGTTAGCCGCTTGGGCGATTGGTCACGTCTCTCACGCACTGTTGGCAGGTACTGGGCATGCACCGGCTCCTGAATGTACCTGAATCTGCTCCAGTGTTGGTCAAGTCTGGTATTGAAAGAACTCACACTCGGTGCCGTCACAACACAGTATTCAAATACTTAAAGTATCACAGACATCAATATACAAGACATTAATTATAAACAACAGTTAATCTTATGACTACTAATCCTTGATGTGATACAAAAAAGTTAGAAATTGTCTAGGTTGTAAAGAGCTGAGTACCTTTAGATTGACTAATTTATGATACATTATGACAGTTACACATGTAATTTAAATTGCCTGGAGTGAGAAGATAAATATTAGACATTTTAGTATCCAATTTATATTTTTTTTATTATAATTCAAATATTTTCCAAATTTCAACACAATGGAAAAGTGATTTACAGTACAGTATACTCTCCATTTACGCGGTCAATTGAACCCGAGGAGGTCGGCGTAAAGCGAGAAACTCGTAAACGAAATAACAGAACATATAGGAATAATTGAAATAGAGACTGGGCCGACTCCCAAACTCCACTTTTTCCGACACAATACGTACCTTGTAGTAAAAATAACATCATAATTTTATGATGGTATTGACACACACATAATATCTAAATAAAAAACTACACCACTGTACAAATATAAATGTGTTTAACACTTACGTTAGTAGAAGAGATGGGTCGGCATACGGGGATGGGGGCTGGTTCCGAGGCAGAGGGCAGATTAGTGGCCCTCAGGTGAATCACTATCACTATCCACCACAGATGTCAGGGCCTCCCTGGCAAACCCCTCAAAGTCACCATCACTGTCACTATCACTGACTTTGGCTGGCTGTGGTTGTGGTGGGTTGCGGGCGAAGAACTCGGTAATGTTACTTTGATGGCTAGCATTGATGTTGTCGTGATACATCTGGACATACGGCTCCATAATTTTCGACAGAAGGTTATTCGACACTTCATACCGATGCTTGACTGTGTCTTTGTCAAGGATGAGCTTGATTTTCTCCCCCAACTCGATGACTTCCTTCACATAACCATGGCTTGGTTCAGGTAGTTCAAGGTTTCTCGGGGGTAGTGGGGGTCCAGCAGAAGCCATTGTGAGGGGAATAGCGGGCACAAGGGAGAACTGTATACTCGGAGACTGAGAACAATGAGACTGGCCCGGCTAGGTCAGCGACTTTTTCCCTCTGGTGGCAGGGCACGTCATGTTACATTAGACCAATCACAGCTAGCGGCTGAGGGAGGTAAGGAAGCGTGGCCCAATCACAGTCCGATACGTCATATGACGTCAGAGATAACTTGAGAGAGACCTAATGCGCACCCTCCCCGCGCCGCTTCCCGCGTAAATGATGGAATGAACCGCGTAACTTAAAATTGTCATTCTGGCAAGGTGCCGCGTAAATGACCAAACGCATAAACCAAATCCGCGTAAATCGAGACTATACTGTAGAAGAAACAAGAGCTTAAAAATATATCAAATCTGAAATATATTCATTATGAAATCCTCTAACACACCCCAAGTTCCTTCACGTATTACTAAGGAAATCACTCATACCAGATGTCATAATTTAAAAATATGTCATTGATAGTAAGCTTTAGGTGTAATTGAGAGTCAAGAGTTAAATTTTGATATTGAAGTGAATAATTCTGAGACCTGACTAATGTGTAGAATTCAAAATTATTATTTTTTTATCTAGTGAGGTAAGTTGTAAAAGATCATCAGCTTTGTAACATTCTAACTAACAAAAGGATTTTAATAACCTGCACTGTATTTAAAATGTCAAATACAGTGTGCCTGTAAGTTTCAAATGACTTTAATATATATTTTCTCAGTGATAAAGACTAACTTTACCATTTTAACACATTAGTTTACACTCTCCAGAAAAAAGGCATTCTGTCCCCCAAGAAACTCCTTGTGTTTCGGCATATGAGGTAAAAAAAATAGATTTTGCAAAAAATTCTTACAAAGGTACTCCTTTATATGTTCATTAAGAATATGCATTGAAAATCTTAAAATTAGAGGAATTTGTGTTATATAATGAGCATTGAAAAAATAAATAAAATTAGAATATTTAAACGGTCAATCATGGCGTACCCGTAAATTTTAAATGACTTTTATATATATTTTCTCAATGGTGTATACTAACATGTTAGTTTTCACTCCCCAGAAAAGAATATGCATTCAAAATCTTAAAATTCAAGTACTACAGTATAGTCTTCATTTACGCGGTCAATTGAACCCGTGGAGGTCCGCTTAAAACGAGAAACGCGTAAACGAAATAACAGAACCTATGGGATTAATTGAATGGTGGTATGCACATACAATTAATATTTAAGAGAAATATCAATAATATTATGTTTTTTAACACTTACGTTAGTAGAAAAGATGGCTGGGCACACGGGGATGGGGGGTTGGTTCCGAGGCAGAGGGCAGATTTTGGCTCTCACCTGTATCACTTGTATCACTATCCACCACAGAGGCTTGCAGGGCCTCTTTGTCAAACCCCTCAAAGTCCATATCCTCACTATCACTGACTTGGGCCGGCTGTGGTGGGTGGCGGATGAAGAACTCGGTAATGTTTTGATGACTGGGCGACCTTGTGCGCACCCTGCCCGCGCCGCTTCCCGCGTAAATGATGGAATGAACCGTGTAAATAAAAATTGTCGGTCTGGCAAGGTGCCGCGTAAATGACCAAACTCGTAAACCAAATCCGCGTAAATCAAGACTATACTGTAATGTGTTAAATAATGAGCCTTGAAAAACAATAAAATTAGAATACCGTACTGCAATCATTTGCACACACTATGTACAGTCTCCAGTAAAGGTACAATTTCATGGTACAAGGGAAAGGTATGGCAAGTAACATAAACAAAATTAAATGCTGGTCAAGGGCAAACATAGAATCCAGGCATGTATGTTTTCTGATACTGTACTGCATTTTACTTTGAACATTGTGTAGCTGAAGTTGAAATTAATATGCAAATGTTACTGGCAGTACTTGATATATATATATATATATATATATATATATATATATATATATATATATATATATATATATATATATATATATATATATATATATATATATATATATATATATATATATATATATATATATATATATATATATATATATATATATATATATATATATATATATATATATATATATTGGTTTTAAGGCAAGACGACATGTACACTTAAAAAAAATAACTAAACACTCGGGCCAACAGTACAGTATATGACTTTTATTTATAGGTGATTCACCACTTGGCAGCACATAACTAGTTTCTAATATATAGTTATGTTTTAGATATAAATCGAGTTACATGTACAGAAAATAAGCAATAGAAGATGTCTCTATGTAGAAAATATTTTAATCTATTACTGTACTGTACTTCTAGTGCCACTCAAGATTGTTGGAGGAAAGCACACTTTTCCTTGATGTCTTTTCTTTTCCCTTTAGTCTGGGAGCCAGGGGGGTGAACCTGGAAGTAGCATCCACATAATGTTTCTTCATGTTTTTAGTGTCTTCCAAGTGTCCTGAATCAAAATCCAGATGATATAGCATCCTTGAGGAATTTCAGAAATTCAAGATGGCAGCCATTTTGGCCACCAGAGCATTAAACTGGTATTTCTCGGCTATAAATAATCTCTTCTTGAAGATTGTGGTGCCAAATTACATGTGTAGAAGTCCAATGAGTTTATTTTTTTCAATAAATATGTGTGGGTGTCAGCACTGGAAAAACACCATTCACTGCTCAACCAAATAACGATGTGGATGTTCTGACTACCCAGCAGGTCCCTCAGCACCCAGAGCTGACCCACCTCAGCTATCCTCCATCCTGGAATGAGGTAGCTACTGCCATCAAGCAGATGAAAAATAACAAAGCCACAGGGCCTGATGGAATCCCAGCCAGGGTGTATAAAAAGCAGGAGGACCTTTGCTTACCAGCCGTCTCCACTCTCTCTCCTGGAGAATATATGGGAGGAGGAAATCCCCCAAGCTCTTAAAGACACCTCCATCATCAATATTTATAAGAACAAAGGAGAGGGGTCAAACTTTGGCAACTACCATAGGATCTTGCTGCTATCCATAGCTGGCAAGATTTTTGCCAAAGTCATCCTAAACAGACTTCTTCCTGAAGAGGAAAACTTCCTCCCAGAATCTCAATGTGGCATTAGACCATCATGTGGCACCACTGACATGATCTTTGCTGCCCGTCAGATACAGGAAAAGTGCCGAGAACAGCACTGTGACTTGTACATGGGCTTCATCAACCTTACTAAGGCCTTTGACTCGGTCAACAGGGATGCCCTCTGGTGGACCCTAAGTCGTTTTGACTGCTATCAAAATTCATCGCCATCGAGAGGCAACTTCATGATGGCATGGACAGCAGTGTCCTGCACAAAGACACTCAGTCTGAGTTCTTCCCCATCCAATTGGGGGTAAAACAGTGATGTGTACTGGCACCAACTCTCATTTCCATTTTCTTGGCTGCCTTCCTTACTCGTGCCAGTGCCAATTTAGCCTTTGGGATGAACATCGAATACCGGATGAAGGGACTTTTCAACATAAAACGATTACAGGCAGGAACAAAGGTGTCGGCCACTTCCATCACTGAACTTCGGTATGCAGACGACCTCACCCTCATCGCTCACACAGAACGTGACTTACAGGAGATCCTGAACACCGATACAGATGCGTATGCACACTTCAACCTTGAGGTGAATGTATGTAAGACTCAGATTCTCTTTCAGCCTGCCCTTGGTTCAGCCACACTTCCACCATCCATCCAGGTTAATAGTACTGTACTACCCTCTCTAATGTTACCCACTTTCAGTATCTCGGCTCCCACCTATCCACCACCACAGACATCGATGAAGAAATTCAACATCGGACCTTTAGGAGTGTGCACTGCATTTTCTTTTTATCATAGTAGTGAAGCAGGAGGATGAATATATCGGTGCCATCAAAAAGCAAAGTGATGCACCGAGCATCATTTTTTGCCCCAAGCAACACTTGGTGTGGAAGGATTACATCTGCCTCTTCATGTTATATCTTCATATCATCACACCCATATGCATTTCTTGCAAGCTGGTGATTACCAGTTTGTGTTTAAATGCCTTCTGAGACTCAGTTAGTTGCCGTGTTCTAACTAAGAGGGCTTTGTACATCATATAAATGAGCTGTACCTTATTTTTTATTATGGTCAAAACTGTTTGCTGGGGAGGGAGAGGGGTTGATAGGCTTAATTTATGCTTTCTATTGACTCTGATGCATGCACGATCACTCCTTGTTCCACTTTTGAAGCTATTCTCCATGTAGCGAACAAATACTGTATTAGGTAGATATCGGCTTGATTCAACTTGGAATAAATGTAGGTAACAAACGAATCTTCTATGTTTTGCACCAGACCCACAGAGAGCCAGTTGATTACCCAGAGTATGGTACATCCATCAATTACCGGATATCAATATTCTAGCTGACTTCAATTTGAAATTCCCTTGTCAATATAGAGTGTTTGTTTGATTCTCTTGTTTCCATGTTCATCAAAAAGTGCAATTGGGTCTTCTGCAAGTTCATAAAAATTCTTATTTACTAATCTTCTTTGTACTCACGAAACCCATCACATTTCCATAGATGAACTCTTGTTTTGAAGGTTGTTCCAGTGCAAACCTTTAAGTGCTTTTTATCCAGTCCTCATCTTTACTTTGTTAGTTAAGGGTCCATAAAATCCTCCCAGCCATGTTGATTCTGATTCATTCATTGTTTCTGGCTAAGTTCTACATCATTGTCAACATGATGCACTGAGGAAATCCTGCCAGATACCATGTCGATTAGTTCACTTGGACAGCCATCAGTGTTCAATGAATCGATATATAGCTTTAATTTCTCTTTATCTTTGCTCTTTTTTCATCAGATATCATTCTAAATACTGCTTCTTCTTTGGAAGTTGTAACCTCATTTGATTCTTTGCATCCAGTTTTCATTTTTGCCACACCAGAGCTCATCTTTTCAGACTCGAGGGTTTCAGTGTTATTCCCACCAAGCCGCCTGACCTATGCCCATATCGCACGAATGTCTTTTCAACAAACATATCTGACCATATGTTATTCCATAAGCCAGATTTGTGATGCATTACATGCTTGCCTTTCATGAAGCTGGCCAGAACTTCCTCTGGAAGTTTTTCCATTGAACATAGGTAGTACAGGCAATATCTAGTTTTGATGACCAGCAGTAAAAAAGTAGGCCATCATTACAATCACAACCCAGAGATGTACCATAGTAGCCATTCAGCCTCACATTCAGCTCTTACAAACACCATCATGATTAACACTGGTTTAATGAGATACTTTGCAGGATAAATTTAAATTACGTATTGTCATTCACCCTCGGGCACAAAGTAAAGAAGAATTTTTTTTATTAACAATTAAATGATGATAATACTTTGCATAATTTATGATTTATACCAACTATTGTGAGCTACTTTACCCAAAAACTAATAAAAATATAAAAGAAGGCCACATTTTTAGGGGAAAATAAACTCATTGGATTTAAATTATATGTTTTTGCACCAAAATCTTCAAGAAGAGATAATTTATAGCCAAGAAATGCCAGTTTTCTGCTCTGGTGGCCCAAATGGCCACCATCTTGAATTTATCAAATTCCTCAAGGATGCTATGGTGGCATCATCTGGATTTCGATTCAGTACACTCTAAAGACAAAAAAATTAATAAAAAACTAAAATAAAATTATGTGGAAGCTACTTCCTGGTTCGGAGAAAAATCAGGGTTTGGCTGCCAGACTACTTTCGAAGTCACTTGCTCATCTTCAGTTTCAAGTTTTGTGTAAAAAAAATTAAGTTACTTATAGTATTTACTACAAATAATAGATTGTAAAAAGACAATGTGTAAGGAAAGTATGAAGATTTATAATTTTAAACTTTTGGGTACCCTATAAACATTTCTTAGAAAGAAAGGTAAGATGCAAAGCACTGATTTCAACTTTTAGAAATAAGTAATCTTGTCTTATAGTACCTTACATATTGACTAGTTACAATTGTTTATAAATGATAGTGCCCATTCGTATTCTCAATTCTATAAGTACTGTATTTTTTATATAATTACATAACATGAATATGAACAGGTGCATGTTGAAGTTGTAATTTGAATGCTTGATATTTGAAACATGAATAATTTACTCTGCTCATCAATATATAGTGTATATTAAATCGACTTTAAAAATATATGCAGCAAACACCTCAAACATTTCCAGGCCTCAGTTAACACAAACAAATTGGACAGTCTGATAAATAATTACTGTACTGGTAAAAAATATAATTGGGAAAGAGTTTATACAACTACTGATTCACAAGACTCATACAATCCATTACAAATCCCACATACACAATTTAAACCTCCACAACTGATAACATTTCCTTCAGTAACAGACATATGTAGTGTTCAAAGACAAGACAAACATGTACAAATACAATAATCTATTCTATATTTATTTCACAGTTTACCATTTGATATTGTTCTGATAATTTCCCAGACAACACAGAATTTCCAATGCAACAGCAAACTATGATATTGTTGGTGGATAATACTTAGGTGTGTGTACCTTGTATGTCTAAGTTGGAACTCAATAATATCTGAAGCTGTAAACATATTCTGCCGACATATTTGCAGATGTTAAAGTGGATGGCCTGCTATCAGCAATTATTTCAGTTCAATATTAAGGGCCAGACCTTGGCTTCAAACACACAGAGATGCACCTTAGATATCCATTATGGCACACAAAGTTCAACAGGATTAAATGAAAAATTACATCTAACAGTATCAATTCAAGAGGTGAAGGTAAGAGAACCACTGCAACTTTTTAGTTCAAAAGACAGAGGCATTTTGCTAACTCACTTGAGTATGGAAAAACATTTTTAGCCTCTGCATAACAATTAATAGTATTACTATCTACTTGAATGCTTCCTTAAATTTTCTTTAAAGCAGTGAGGATATTGTTGGAAACCACTGTGCTGTATGTAATATACAGTATTTGAGTAATGTAAGGAAAAATATCCTCTACATAACAATTAATAGTATTCGTACCTAGTTTAAAGTTCCCCTAAAGGTTTGTGTAAAATAGACAATTAATAATGGGTAGAGTCATTATTTTTTTTTGTTTTTTGTTTTTTAAGGACGAGCAAATAGACAAATAATGATTTCACTTTCCTGTGACTCGGTTGTAAACTTAAAAAAATAGTCTAGTCTGTGCATAACAATAGTATAACCTATTTAATTAGCAGCTTTCTTTTTATTTTTTATACACATTTATTGCAAGAAATTTTCAATTAACATTGCAACATGAAAGGAAAATAAACCTAAAAGCTGTCTCAGTCTGTGACATCTTTATTAATAAAGCTGCAACACTTGCATAATACCTTTAAAATATAGAACTAAATGTAAAGATTTATCGATCTGTAACATCACTGTCAATAACGCTCATATTCTAACCTTGCAGCAAAGAATGAATCAAACATCAGCAATGATATTTTCTTTTTAGGAGCAATGGAAGCCAATGGAGTTTATTACCGGTACTGTATCGTATTTTAGTTGTCGGCAAAGAAGAGCTAAACTGTTCTCTTTTTAAATTAACATAAAAACTTGTGCAATTTACTGGTTTGCTGGAATAATTGGAGGCATCTGTGCATGGACGGGAGTGGTATCTTCCTCGGGACTTGGAGAATCTACAGGCCTAGAGACCACCTTCACATTCTGGCGGACAGGTTGATCGTTGTGCTGTAGAATATTTAACACATGTAGTGGATGCATGCAATACCCTTTCATAGGGGGGATACAGCAATCACATTAATGTCTTGACATTTTTGATACGGATCTCCTGTAACTACAGCTCTACTATTAGAAGTAAGAAGTTTATCTGTATTTTTATTTGTATGAAAGCTATTCTGTTGACCTGTGGATAATTTTTCTCCTTTACCATAGATGGAAGAGAAAAATAAAGATTTGATGAAATGGTTACATATACAGTACATACATTTCATATTGTCAACTTAAAGTACACCTAAAGCATACACAGTAAATCAGTAAAATGGGGTCATGTTATGCTTTATAACAACTTCTCTCTGTAAACCAAGTTAAAGCATCAGGTTTATACATTATGATACTAACACTAGAAACCACCCCCACTTTATACTATCCAAAATAATTATTTTAATATTATCAAACATGACACTTCTTCATTGCAATCACATGTTTACCTTGATCTAGCCATCTTACTTATACTGTACTCTTAAGTCCTATATTAATGTGCAAGACTGTCAATTTACCTTTATTTTCCCTCTATTTGCTTTAAACATAATCAAAGGCACTTCCAGCCCTTAACATAGATGCACCACAACTGACATGTGGGGAAAACATGCTTGTTATATGAAGAATTCTAGAACACAGTTTAGCAGAACAGATACAGGTTTGGGGTGAGCATCTCCCACGCACGAATTATCACCCGTATTCTCCGTCCCATTGAACTTCATTAATTTCTACACTATGCAGGACTGTATACGTGGGATAATAAATGCTCCTGTGTGAAGTGGGCCTTATGTTGGAATATGAGAGCTAAAGCTAGCCCGTCCGGTTTCAAATATTACTGTAAGGTATCGTATTTTTTCATTTGCAAATAAGCGGGGTATGCTTTACAAATATCAAATTATGGTATTAAAATATCAACTGTGGATAAGCGGGGTTACGAATAGCGAGGTATTCCTGCACTGTACTATACAATCAGTAAGTGGGAAACAATGGAGAACCTTAGCTTTCATCTTTATTCAAGACATCTTCAGGTCATACTTTTACTTTTATCCTCTTCGCCAATGATCGGCTCGTTTGCTGCTTGGGCAGTTGGTCACATGTCTGTTAAACACTGTTGGCAAGTACTGGGCATGTACTGTAGGGATGCACCGGAACCTCGATTTTTATGATGCCCCGGTTCCAATTGGAACTTTGGTAAAATAATCGGCCGAAACCATAACTTTTTATAGTGGTACTGTACAGCACTGGTTACTGTTTCATAAATTACAATATAATTCACAGTTAATGCTTCTTATTTCTCATGGATAATGCAGCATAAACAATTTCTGAATGGTTACTGAATATTGATGTACAGTATATGTTGCAAAAAAATTATTACATCTTAAATCATATTTACTGTACTGTACATGGTGTTTCTTACTTAATTAGAACTGGTTTTATAAACTCCAGTACCTATCAACTTTTTTTCATAAAAGAATTTAGTCCCCATCATTATATTGTGTAAAAATATTTTGTTTAAGGATCTTTTATATGAACAAACTTGTAGATAATTTATTCAGGATCATTATGTTATCACATTCATCTTTCTTACACAATTAGAACATATGAAAAAAAGTTTATATTCTTTTCAGCTCACTGTAAATATTTTTGCTCATGGACTGGCACCCTAAAAATAACTTTCATTGAAGGCTTGTATCAATGATTTTTTTAATATATTTATTTTACCAAACTTTAAGATAAAATATTCAGGGATATTTTGGTAAAAAAAAAAGGGGGGGGGGGTTCTAACTTAAGTGGAATATATTTTATTGAATTCGAGGTGGGGAATTTAGGGGTTTACTTGAAATTCGAGAATCACAGAACTCAAGCTGCATGTAACTCACGAGGCCACTGTACAGTACTGTACTTGGGTAAGAGGATGTGAATATGGAGGAAAGTACAGATTTATGCAAGGAGTAAATGGCGAGGATCAGTACACTCACTTCAGAAAGTATCTTTACGATTTTGTGTGAAAAAATATGACACAATAGACGAAGGATTTTGACAACCCTACCGAGACAGTAGGAATTGTGGTGTTTGTTTTGAAATTCACTGGACCATTCTGTAAAGTTACTTTTTGGAGCGAGTATACATATCCTGTTTAATTAAGAATTATAGCACAATGGATTAAGATAAACATGTACAGTATAGTGAACATGCTCTGATTGATTTAACATTATTTCTCTACAGGAAACCAGTTTATATTTAAATGTGTGGTACATAGTTCAGTGACTGGTTATGAAGGTAGATCTTCTGTTATTGTATATGGGTCCTTACCTGTGTATATTTAGGTGCAACGCCCCCTGTGCCACTCAGTCTCATGCGCTCAGGATCCCCAAGAGCAGTGTCAGAGCCACGTAGGAGGAAGAGTCCCAAGTTTAATTGAGGGATGTCGTTGTAGAGGTGTAACAGAAGCATGACAAAGGTCAAACCCATCAGTAGATAACCTGAAGTAGCACAGTAAATCTTAGACATTGGCTATATGGCATTTCTATCACACTTACCTATCTTTTTTTTCCCTAAGAAATGATGAATTAAAATAAATTGTTATCAAAATTAAAGTACAGTACAGGCATCCCCCGCAATACAGAATTCCGGGTTATGGAAATTCGCCCTTTTGGAAATTTGGTAATACTGTACTGTACAAAGTCTGCAACTAAGAAACTGCATCAATGAACATGTACAGTAATATTTACCTGTGATGCAAACTTTGTAGAGTGGCCTCAAAGGTTGTTCTCGAGCATCTCCAGGAATGTAGTCCCCTAGACCAATGGTCGTGAGGGAGATAAAGCAGTAGTAAAGAGAGTCTAGGAAGTCCCATCCAGGCTCGAGCTTGGCAAAAATGAGTGATGGGAAGACCATGAAGATGACGAAGGCAATCACTCCAATGATTGTTAGATGAAACACTCGAATGTTGAATGGCTGCAATGTAAAATGTACTGACATACACTACCGGGTATTTTAAATATAACTAAGAGTACTGTACACATACAATCTTCACTGGCCAGATATGTCACTGTAAATTAAGATTTTGAAACTCTATATGCCCTTGGTTCACCCCATTTCAATTGGCATGGACCTACGGTATGTATAATAAAATAACATACCATTTATTGGTTGTTATGGAAATATATGTTGAAAACCTCTTGGCTAGCAACACATCAATAATTCTGACACATGATCAAGTGACCCTAATATCCTCATCAAGGTATACCTGCATAGATATTTTCCACACTTGTATAGGTTAGCCATTAGCTTATATCAACTGGGGATTTCCTCTCAGTTGAGTAAAGGTATCTTTGCAATTCCTTCAGTCCATGGATATTTAAATTATGGCTTAAAAATTATATAATATATATTTTTTTTGTTAGCAAAACATTGACATTTTAAGTCGGTGACCTCAAGATCAACAACAGGCTGTTTCTTTTAAAGGGCAGAATACCACTGCAATATTTGTTCATTACTGCGTGGAAACTCAAGAAGATGGTTATGGAGTGAAAAAGTCAAGACAACAGTACAGTAATGTGGATACCATAAAAATTTGTTGGTGGAAAAAGGTATTCTGCAGTATTGAATTAGAAAACATTTACTACTCTTTCATCACTCTTCATTTGAGAGGAAAGAATTTCTGAAGCATTCTCCCTTGTCACCAAAAGTTATACAATACAGTACAGTACAGTATTTATACGTTGAAGGTTATGATGAAAATTAAAATTAATCGCATTAAATGTGAATGAAGTCCTGTACAGAATATTGTACAGTATAAATAAGGTTGAATGTTTCCATGACTTTTCTTCTCTTTTTAATATATAGTCATTAAATGTACCGGTTGATGTATCTTACAGACATAAATACAGGCCATAACAAGCCTGAAGGTTATAAGACAATTCTGAAGTCTGACAGTTGTCTTTGCTTAACACATAGGAAATCTATTTACACAATGCTTTACTATTAACTGCTAACCTTAAAAACACACCATGAAAAATACATATGCTCGAGTGTAATGACTGTACCTGGTAAAGGTGGCCAAGTTTAGAGTTGAGCCAGTAGAGGAGCCAGGTGGTGGGGATAAGCAACCGCTCCACTATTGCCGTCAGCAGGATGAATGTCATGGGGATTCCGATTACAGCATATATAATGCAGAAGATCTTCCCACCTTCAGACAATGGGTGGACATGACCATAACCTGACAATACAGTACATTATAGTGAAAGTTATGAATGGAAGCAAGAAGATAAACTGGGGTGTCAAAGTAATCAATCTTTTAATAATTTCTTTTGAAATGACAAAGTTAATCTTGGGAACACTGTAAAAACAAAAAATAAAACATTTTTCATGTTACATTCCCCAAATATCCTGAAAGATTTAGGTTAGCATAAATATGTTGTACTGCACAGCAAAAATAACCTTACTAATAGGCAGTGGCACAAGTGAGGGTGTCTAGTACACGGGCAAATACTGTTAATTTCTTACCCTCCCCAAAAATCCAACTCGACCCACTCTATTTACTCATATTTTCAAACTGACATGGCATCCATACCTAGAAGGGTACAGAACAGTATTTCACCATATTCATCTGTTTTTCTTAGTTGTTCGGGTGCTAGATGAACACGTTCGAGAGCTAGCTCTTGAATGTGTTAATGAGGGTGGAAGGTGGGCAACTACACTACTTTTACTGTTAAGATGGTAGACTGCAGGATGTTGCTGACTTTAAGGTAACCTGTGCCCACTGCAAAGGTGGAGAAACTCAACTTTGGGGGTGTGTCCCCGGACTGTGTCTATGAGTTCTATTATCTGGCTGACATGATCAGTGCCAGTGGGGATGCTGAAGTCTGCTCAGTTGCAAGAGCATCAGAAGTGGCTGCCTTGTATGCATGTAGGATTAGCTTTGTATCTGCATCCACAGGAGTTCCGTGGAGTCTGATGTCTTCTTGCATGGTTGACCTTGCATCTTTCACATCAGTGAAGCCACCTTCCATGAGGGTTCCGAGAGAAAGCGTGCAAGGCTGGCCTTATTCTCTCTTATTCATTGAAACAAAATGGCTCCAGACCTGTGGGAGTGGGATGTGCAGTCCATCAGTGAGTTTCTTATAGCTGCCTTTTTAGAGTGAACTCCATTATAGTGGTCAAACACAATGTTCACCCTGGTTGTGTGTTCCCCAAAGTGACCTGTCACTGATCACTAGAAGACAACAGCATAGTCACCAAATGTATGACATCCGTCAGGCTTTCCCAGAGCTTGAATGAGGTTGTGTCCATCGATCAGGATGCATGTCTTCATATCTGTATCTTGAACTTCTAAAGGGATCTTAATTATAACCAACAAGATGTTGATCAGCTCTGCCTTTGGTGTAGAACTAATTTCACCCCCAGGTTTTGCCAAGAGCAGCAGGACTGGAGAAAGTTCATGCCTGAGAACTTCTACAAATTTCCACTAACTGACCAGTGTGAGCTCTTTCAAGACCAGACTTGACCAACACCGGAGCAGGTTCAGGTATATTCAGGAGTCGGTGCATGACCAGTACTTGCCAACAGTGCGTAACAGTGACGTGACCGATCGCCCAAGCGGCTAACGAGCCGATCAGTGGTGAAGAGGATAAAAGTAAGTAAAGCTACCTAATGTACAGGTTTGCACATGTCTCTGCAATTATCCACCCGCTGTTCAAATCCCTTCCACACCGTCAATCCATCGCTTAAGTAATCCATGATCAGAAGTGACGTGTGTTGACACTCAATCAATCAGTCAATCAATCAGAGTCCCGTCTTCATATCTGAGGTTTGGTGACCACAGTCCTCCACTCTAAACATTCTCAGGTTGTTTTTATCAAACCTCCACGGTTTTGTATGTCATTCATCTTAGTCTCTGCCTTCCCCTGGCCTTCCTACCCTCAACTTTGTCCATAATAATTTTTAGATTTTTTCTTTTGTCTCCAACTACAGGGTAATTGTGGTACTGTACTTCATTTATTTTTATATACAGTATATTAATAACACATGCACTGAATAATAAAAAGAGGAATCTAACAAAACCAAAAGACATCATAAAGTCAGTGCAGTATGTAATTTAATACTGTAATGTGACTTTGCTTGGGAGAGTGGTATCCCTGCATCCCCTGAGCGACGCTCTTGTGCATTATGCAGAAGACCCGACAGCAGCACCCTTATCCACTACCTCCTAAGATGTCCCCACACACAACGCTTCCATGACGCCTGCTGGACCACCACTCCACGACCCCCTGATGGAGACACGATGATCCTCCCCATACTGGCCAGATATTTTGTAAATAATATTGATTATGTGTTAAAGGAATATCCTTCCTTCCTTTGGCTTTAGTAAGCCCCTTTATAATATTTATATTGTATATACTTGTCACACTTGCCAGATGCTTCTGGTGTCATTGTACAGGGGTACCTAGTGACAGCACTAGGATCCCGCTTCCTCTATCAAGGAATAAACAATTGAAATTGAAATTGAATACTGTCATGGAGTTTTAGTGGTAAGAGACCCCGGAAGTTGCTCGCCCTGGGGCCCCCCCCACAAGCTCTTAACCCGACCCTGTAGTCAACGGGTATGAGTGAATATGTCAAAACTGTCATGTGGTGGAAAAGAGAAAACGAGAAAGATGTTGGTAATAATTCATTAATATGTAGCGAGTGTGGACGGTGATTACACCAGCAGTGTAAATTACAGACTGCATGAAGTTGCCGACTTTAAATGTGCTGTATGTGTATGTGGAGAAAATGGAGAACAACTGGGTCAAGAGATGCATACATTTGAGTATGGTGGGGAGGGGAGTTAGGGGTAGGCCAAGAATGACATGGAGAGAGGTTATGAGAAATGACTATTGTGTTTGCAAAAGATTGAACAGCCTGAAGAGTTGCCATAGGGTAATCAGGAGGCAAGCAAGGAAAATCCCGAAAATTTTGTTGTTGTTGATTAGCGACAATGGTACCGGAGAGTGAAGATATTAC
Organism: Homarus americanus; assembly: GCF_018991925.1. Taxonomy (NCBI): domain Eukaryota; kingdom Metazoa; phylum Arthropoda; class Malacostraca; order Decapoda; family Nephropidae; genus Homarus; species Homarus americanus. The sequence goes on from NW_024744839.1 coordinate 2,605,428, forward strand.
CTATAGTGGTGACAATGGTGCTGGAGAAGAAGAAACTCTGACCAAATGACCAGTTAGGTTCGCTGGTGACGTTCTTGGCGGCCGACACACCCCGGTTGTTAGCATTGATGATCTCCACTATCAGGTCCTCGAGGTCCGAGTCTGTCAAAGGAGAAGGACGTCATAACACAAGCTCAGGTATCAATAATTTTTGTATCAATGTCTAGATACAAACTTTGGTTGTTATTGGTTGACTAGTTGGTAGACAGCAGCAAAGAGAAACCGTTGAGATCTACAGCTGTATAATGTTTTTATTTCAGCTAAAGTTTCAATATTTTTGGAAAGTTTGCACAGTATAAATTTCTTTAAATTTTCAGTTAATCATAGTAAACTGTGATTTCCTTGGTCAGTGTTCGTATAATGTACATGTACTGTATTACGGTTAACGGTGAATATGAAATAGAGAGAGAGAGAGAGAGAGATATGGGCAAGTGTTTTTTAAATTAAACTTATCACTTGAACGCAGAAGAGAGCCAGTGGTCTGTTTACCCCCCCCTGTTCCTGACGAATTGCCATGGATGGTTCGATCACATGTGTTTACACCTTTCTTGCATTTGACTTAAGACTGAACCCGTGATGCAGTAGTAAGAGACAAGCACGCTATCGTTGTACAGTACCACCAGGATTTTGAAAGAGGCCTCAGCAACTAAGATCATTCTAGTGAGGTTCAAGTGTTTAAATTGGCAGTGCACTGCTTTTAGTTCATGCCAGCTTAAGTACAGTACCTCACCACACCCTCCATCATTTAGACAGCTTCCCCAAGACTTACTCATATCTGTCTGTATCTGTCGTCTTATCCTTGACTCACGAGCCAAACTCACTGAGAAATGTCCAAATCTGTATACATAATAAAGTATAAGTAATAGCTACAAAACTACCCAAAACTGGCCGATTCTTATTTACACCAATGTTAAGTCATATGTCCATTCATTCATTTAGATATGACATGTCTTGTATAGTATATCGTTACTGTACTCTGATCTTTAAAATATGGTACCCCGCTAGGTTACACAGCTTATGGCCACACCCAACTAGGATGAACCACAGTTTACCTAACCCTCAAGGCTTCAAGGGACTAGCTGTTCTTTACTTGTTTCTAAGTGAATTGTACAATGACCAGTAATTTACCACTGTAAAATAAAATACAGAGCTCTCCTCAAAACCAAAAATGAAATCATTGAAAAAATATAAATATTTACTAATAAAATGGAATGCATTCTCCAAAACATTTGAGGATCTCAAGACGCACACTCGACGAGGAAACATGGAAGAGACAATTTACCTGACACGCAGGAATGCTTCTTCAGGAAGATAGCTCGCATTCGTCTCAGACTGAGTATATAAGATTGCTCGAAGGGTCCCTCGATCTTTGAGAAGAGGGCAGCACCAAGGAAGAGGTAACACCAGTAGAGTGGGAAGTAAACACAGAAGAGCAAGTCAGACCTCCTGACATAGTGTTTTGTGGACTTGGTCTCGGGCGAGAGGTGGCGGTGGGTGGACAAGAGGTGGTGGTAGTTAGGAGAAGAGTCATCTTCCTCCAGGGTCTGGTAGCTACTTATGGTACGGCAGCCTCCCCGCTGGGCATACAGCATAGTCATTGTTACAGGTTTTAAGCTACGATGTTCACTAGTTAACACCTGTCCACCGTCACAGTCTAGTTCTCATGACTTTCGTATGAGCACCACACAGTCTTATAACAAGATAACACAATATCACTTGAGAACTGATGCACTCAGTTTTTGTACCTTCACAACATGATGCTATGATGTAAAAAAAAAAAAGCATAAGTTTTCAAAAATTTTCATCAAGTTCCTGCTGTTTCTTACATAACTGAGTACAGTACAAGTTCAGTAACAGGAGAGAGTAACTTAATGAAGCATTGTGTTAGTGCCAGTAGTGGATGAAGTGATCATGGCGGTGTTAATGTCAGTGACGGAGGCTGTGCCAGGCTGTGGAGTGATGAGGATGGTGTTAGCGCCAGTGGTGGAGGCAGTGGAGCACCAGGGGTAGAGTGATCACCACGATGGACACCACAATAAAAGGGACGAACACTACCTTCAAGCACTGATCATAACTCATCTGGTAGTGAAGAGACACCCAGCATGACCATTAAATAGTATCCTTCACGGCAAATTGTTATATCTTTTTTGGAACAGACGCGGAAGAGAACCAGCTATGGCACTGACTATAGTTAGTTGAACCCTTTACAGGTTTGTCTGCGAAATCTTTTTACCCCATTTAATGAGCTAATTTCCGGGTACAGTGAAAGTTCGTCTCTGGGAATCTCTTTTTTCCTTTACTTGGGTTCACAAGATTTAACACAGGCAATGAGCAGAGAGGAATCAGATCTAGGACCAGGTTCTCAAATACTCGTACAACGATTATTTCCCCTAAGTGGAGGTGCTGTGAGAAAGCATCTCTTAAGCTAAAACACGTAAGACAGTAGCTAAAATGGCATCAGAACTAGAGTGAAACTATATTAACTAAACAGTTTGTTCTGGGAAAATTACTGCGGTAGTACAATTACAGTATTGTATACAAATTTGAAATAAGTCTTGGAACTGATTAGATATTGCGTTACACCCTTTAAAAGTATCGTTCACGGAATGTCTTTTACAATATTTCTACCTTTATCGCATCCTCAAGATTTAAACCTCAACAATGAGGACACGGGAAGTGGATCTGATGAGAGGAAATGCCGGAAGTGAGAATAAAGAGAGTAGAGGATTTGAGTGCAAGTTATACCCTGGGCAAAAACTCTGGTTCTAAGAGTGTAATGAATCCCTCAATTCCGGTTCTCTTTATGTAATGTTACAAAAAGCTGTAGAGATATTTCTTCTAATGTCTATTTTGCGCACATACGTGACACGTAAGTGAGTCTCTAGTTTATTATATTGCATCACCAAACACCCATATTCGGATTGGCCCTTGTGTCTGCCCCCCCCCCCCAGTGTAGGTAGGATGTGATGATGGCCCCCAACTCACAAGTGAATTGGCACGTCTCTCAAATAGGGCCCAATCTTAGTATACAAACAGCTGCGTATACAAAACATCAACCTTTTCTTCATAATCATGTCCATGAATGACACACAATAAAGAATATGCATCCTCATAAATGAAAACGAAATACTTAAGAGGTCCCCCATGTGTTGAGGCTGAAACAACACATAGTATTTATCACAAAGAAAGGCAGTAGGAGGTGCGGGGATAAGATTTACAAAACTGCTGTACAGGTTAAGTGTATTGGGGGTACCAAGCAGGTTCACCCAACCTCTGCCTTTATCACTTAAGTAGCAGTCACCACTCAAGTACAACCAAGTGTTCGAGTACAACCAAGTGTTCGCGACTAAAAGTGGCCAAACTACCCGCCATGTTGCGACTGTCTCCAATATTCCGTAACTCCTCTGAGGAAGGAAAATGCTGACATTCAAACTTATGCAAATTTAATAAACACTTCCTATGTAAATAGATATTCACATCAGTAAATTGAAGAAAAAGATATATACCTGTACATCATTTGGTACAGTAGTTGGTACACACGTACTGTACTCTACTAAATGATATACTCGTATAGAACCAGGGCTGTGGAGTCGGAGTCGAGGAGTCGGAGGAAATTTCGGCTTGTGGAGTGGGAGTCGGAGTCGGTAAAATTGTCCAGACTCCGACTCCGACTCCGACTGAAGCTATTCTGTTCCTAAGAACAAATATATGAACACAGGCATATTCATTGCAGTGATTCCACTGATCCCACTAATTTTCTTAAATTATTAAAAGAATTTATTTCCATTTTATAAGCATTATTATGAATTTATTGTAGCAGGCACAGTATAGCACTATAATTTTGGACGATAGTCTCTTCTTTACCATTTGAACAAGTTATAATCAAGATATCAAATTTTGGTTAACTGATCCTTAAGCAGCACATTCAGGAGTACCTATACTGAAATTTTGAACAAAATCCATTTTTTGGCCGAAAATGACAAAAATTGTAAGTCTAAAGCCTTAAAGGATTTTTGGCCAAAAATACGTTTTCTCTCTGAACTAAAATTTAATGTGCCTAACTATTTAAGTACATCCAGAATAATACACAAGCACCAAGAAATGACCTCGAAAACCCATAAGTGGCGAGTAATTAGCATTGCAAAAGTAATTAAAATATTCTAAAAATCATTTGAACATTTTCTAAAAGCCATTTGAACAAGTTATAATCAAGATATCAAATTTTGGTTAACAGATCCTTAAGCAGCACATTCAGGAGTACCTATACTGAAATTTTGAACAAAATCCATTTTTTGGCCGAAATGACAAAAATTGTAAGTCTAAAGCCTTAAAGGATTTTTGGCCAAAAATACTTTTTCTCTCTGAACTAAAATTTAATGTGCTTAAGTATTTAAGTACATCCAGAATAATACACAAGCACCAAGAAATGACCTCAAAAACCCATAAGTGGCGAGTAATTAGCATTGCAAAAGTAATTAAAATAATCTAAAAATCATTTGAACATTTTCTAAAAGCCATTTGAACAAGTTATAATCAAGATATCAAATTTTGGTTAACAGATCCTTAAGCAGCACATTCAGGAGTACCTATACTGAAATTTTGAACAAAATCCATTTTTTGGCCGAAAATGACAAAAATTGTAAGTCTAAAGCCTTAAAGGATTTTTGGCCAAAAATACGTTTTCTCTCTGAACTAAAATTTAATGTGCCTAACTATTTAAGTACATCCAGAATAATACACAAGCACCAAGAAATGACCTCGAAAACCCATAAGTGGCGAGTAATTAGCATTGCAAAAGTAATTAAAATATTCTAAAAATCATTTGAACATTTTCTAAAAGCCATTTGAACAAGTTATAATCAAGATATCAAATTTTGGTTAACAGATCCTTAAGCAGCACATTCAGGAGTACCTATACTGAAATTTTGAACAAAATCCATTTGTGGACGAAATGCCAAAAATTGTAAGGTTTACCCCTTACAGAATTTTTGGCCAAAAATACTTTTTCTCTCTGAACTAAAATTTAATGTGCCCAACTATTTAAGTACATCCAGAATAATACACAAGCACCAAGAAATGACCTCGAAAACCCATAAGTGGCGAGTAATTAGCATTGCAAAAGTAATTAAAATATTCTAAAAATCATTTGAACATTTTCTAAAAGCCATTTGAACAAGTTATAATCAAGATATCAAATTTTGGTTAACAGATCCTTAAGCAGCACATTCAGGAGTACCTATACTGAAATTTTGAACAAAATCCATTTTTTGGCCGAAATGACAAAAATTGTAAGTCTAAAGCCTTAAAGGATTTTTGGCCAAAATAATTTTTTTCTCTGAACTAAAAATTAATGTGCCTAACTATTTAAGTACATCCAGAATAATACACAAGCACCAAGAAATGACCTCGAAAACCCACAAGTGGCGAGTAATTAGCATTGCAAAAGGAATTAAAATATTCTAAAAATCATTTGAACATTTTCTAAAAGCTATTTGAACAAGTTATAATCAAGATATCAAATTTTGGTTAACAGATCCTTAAGCAATATCTAGGAGTACTTCCATAATAGAAATTTTGAACAAAATCCATTTTTGGCCGAAAATGACAAAAATTGTAAGTCTAAAGCCTTTAAAGGATTTTTGGCCAAAAATACGTTTCCTCTCTGAACTAAAATTTAATGTGCCTAACTATTTAAGTACATCCAGAATAATACACAAGCACCAAGAAATGACCTCGAAAAACCATAAGTGGCGAGTAATTAGCATTGCAAAAGTAATTAAAATATTCTAAAAATCATTTGAACATTTTCTAAAAGCCATTTGAACAAGTTATAATCAAGATATCAAATTTTGGTTAACAGATCCTTAAGCAGCACATTCAGGAGTACCTATACTGAAATTTTGAACAAAATCCATTTTTTGGCCGAAAATGACAAAAATTGTAAGTCTAAAAGCCTTAAAGGATTTTTGGCCAAAATACGTTTTCTCTCTGAACTAAAATTTAATGTGCCTAACTATTTAAGTACATCCAGAATAATACACAAGCACCAAGAAATGACCTCGAAAACCCATAAGTGGCGAGTAATTAGTATTGCAAAAGTAATTAAAATATTCTAAAAATCATTTGAACATTTTCTAAAAGCCATTTGAACAAATTATAATCAAGATATCAAATTTTGGTTAACAGATCCTGAAGCAGCACATTCAGGAGTACCTATACTGAAATTTTGAACAAAATCCATTTTTTGGCCGAAATGACGAAAATTGTAAGTCTAAAGCCTACGTTTTCTCTCTGAACTAAAATTTAATGTGCCTAACTATTTAAGTACATCCAGAATAATACACAAGCACCAAGAAATGACCTCGAAAACCCATAAGTGGCGAGTAATTAGCATTGCAAAAGTAATTAAAATATTCTAAAAATCATTTGAACATTTTCTAAAACCCATTTGAACAAGTTATAATCAAGATATCAAATTTTGGTTAACAGATCCTTAAGCAGCACATTCAGGAGTACCTATACTGAAATTTTGAACAAAATCCATTTTTATTGAAAACTGACAAAATTGTAAGTCTAAAGCCTTAAAGGATTTTTGGCCAAAAATACGTTTTCTCTCTGAACCTAAAATTTAATGTGCTAACCATTTTAAGTACATCCAAGAATAATACACAGCACCAAAAATGACCTCGAAAACCCATGAAAATTGGCGAGAGTAATTAGCAGCATTCAAAAAGTAATTAAAATATTCTAAAAAATCATTTGAACATTTTCTAAAAGCCATTTTGAACACGTTTTAATCAAGATATCAAATTTTGGTTAACAGATCCTTAAGCAGCACATTCAGGAGTACCTATACTGAAATTTTGAACAAAATCCATTTTTTGGCCGAAAATGACAAAAATTGTAAGTCTAAAGCCTTAAAGGATTTTTGGCCAAAAATACGTTTTCTCTGAACTAAAATTTAATGTGCCTAACTATTTAAGTACATCCAGAATAATACACAAGCACCAAGAAATGACCTCGAAAACCCATAAGTGGCGAGTAATTAGCATTACAAAAGTAATTAAAATATTCTAAAAATCATTTGAACATTTTCTAAAAGCCATTTGAACAAGTTATAATCAAGATATCAAATTTTGGTTAACAGATCCTTAAGCAGCACATTCAGGAGTACCTATACTGAAATTTTGAACAAAATCCATTTTTTGGCTGAAAATGACAAAAATTGTAAGTCTAAAAACCTTAAAGGATTTTTGACCAAAAATACGTTTTCTCTCTGAACTAAAATTTAATGTGCCTAACTATTTAAGTACATCCAGAATAATACACAAGCACCAAGAAATGACCTCGAAAACCCATAAGTGGCGAGTAATTAGCATTGCAAAAGTAATTAAAATATTCTAAAATCATTTGAACATTTTCTAAAAACCATTTGAACAAGTTATAATCAAGATATCAAATTTTGGTTAACAGATCCTTAAGCAGCACATTCAGGAGTACCTATACTGAAATTTTGAACAAAATCCATTTTTTGGCCGAAAATGACAAAAATTGTAAGTCTAAAAGCCTTAAAGGATTTTTGGCCAAAAATACTTTTTCTCTCTGAACTAAAATTTAATGTGCCTAACTATTTAAGTACATCCAGAATAATACACAAGCACCAAGAAATGACCTCAAACCGCAAATTACCATTTGAACAGGTTATAATCAAGATGTCAAATTTTGGTTATGAGATCCTTAAGCAACACATTCAGGGTACCATACTGAAATTTTTTTTTTTGAACAAAATCCATTTTTGGCCAAAAATGACAAAAATTGTAAGTCTAAAAGCCTTAAGGATTTTTGGCCAAAAATACCATTTTTCTCTCTGAACTAAAATTTAATGTGCCTAACTATTTAAGTACATCAGAATAATACACAACACCAAAAATGACCTCGAAAAACCCATAAGTGGCGAGTAATTAGCATTGCAAAAAGTAATTAAAAATATTCTAAAAATCATTTGAACCATTTTCTAAAGCATTTGAACAAGTTTTAATCAAGATATCAAATTTTTGGTTAACAGATCCTTAAGCAAACACATTCAGGAGTACCTATACTGAAATTTTGAACGTCATTTTGGTAGTAATAAAAATTGTAAAGCCTTAAAGGATTTTGGCCAAAAATACGTTTTCTCTCTGAACTAAAATTTAATGTGCCTAACTATTTAAGTACATCAGAATAATACTGAAAAAGCACCAAAATGACCTCGAAAAACCCATAAGTGGCGAGTAATTAGCATTGCAAAAGTAATTAAAATATTCTAAAAATCATTTGAACATTTTCTAAAAAGCCATTTGAACAATTTATAATCAAGATATCAAATTTTGGTTAATAACAGATCATAAAACACATTCTGGAGTACCTATACTGAAATTTTGAACAAATCCATTTTTGGCCGAAAAATGACAAAAATTATGATCTAAAAGCAAAAGGATTTTTGGCCAAAAATACGTTTTCTCTCTGAACTAAAATTTAATGTGCCTAACTATTTAAGTACATCCAGAATAATAATACACAAGCACCAAGAAATGACCTCGAAAACCCGCAAGAAAGTGGCAGTAATTAGCGTGCAAAAGTAATTAAAATATTCTAAAATCATTTGAACATTTTCTAAAAGCCATTTAGACAAGTTATAATCAAGATATCAAATTTTGGTTAGCAGTCCTTAAACCCAACCACATTGAGGAGTACCTATACTGAAATTTTGAACAAAATCCATTTTGGCCGAAAATGATAAAAAATTGTAAGTCTAAACCTTAAAGTTTTTTGGCCAAAAATACGTTTTCTCTCTGAACTAAAATTTAATGTTACCTACCTATTTAAGTACATCCGAAGATAATACACAAGCACCAAGAAAATGACCTCAAAAACCCATAAGTGGCAGGTAATTAGCATTACCAAAAAGAAGTAATTAAAATATTCTAAAATCATTTGAAGACATTTTCTAAAAATACATTTTGAACAAGTTATAATCAAGATACATCAAAATTTTGGTTAGCTTGATCGTAAGCAACACATTCAGGGAGTACCTATACTGAAATTTTGAACAAAAATCCGTTTTTGTTGAAATGACAAAAATTAATAAGTCTAAAAGAAGCCTTAAAGTTTTTGGCCAAAAATACGTTTTTCTCTCCTGAACTAAAATTTAATGTGCTAACTATTTAAGCATCCAGAATAATAATACACAAGCACCAAGAAATGACCTCGAAAAACCCACAAGTGGCGAAAATCAGTGCTTGTTACAAAAAGTAATTAAAATATTCTAAAAATCATTTGAACATTTTCTAAAAGCCATTTGAACAAGTTATAATCAAGATATCAAATTTTTGGTTAACAGATCATAAGCAGCACATTCAGGAGTGCCTAATTCAGGGCTGTAGGTCGGAGCTCGGAGTCGGAGTCCCTCGAGGTCGGAAGGAAATTTCGGCTTTATTAAGGTCGGAGTCGGTAAAATTGTCCAGACGCCGACTCCGACTGAAGCTATTCTGTTCCTAAGAACAAATATATGAACTCAGGCATATTCATTGCAGTGATTCCACTGATCCCACTAATTTTCTTAAATTATTAAAAGAATTTATTTCCATTTTATAAGCATTATTATGAATTTATTGTAGCAGGCACAGTATAGCACTATAATTTTGGACGATAGTCTCTTCTTTACCATTTGAAATTTTGAATTATATCAAATTTTGTTTCATTGAAAACTGCACAGAGGCTCTCAGCTACAAAACAATTAGCTACAACCTGTTTTTGGTGAGATTAAGGCAAATTTAATTTAATAACTTAATCATGTAAGGTTTATCCATTTTCCTTAATAAGGTATTCATTTCTTTAATGTACATAAATATATAACTTTACTTTAAAAGGAATTGTAGGATCATCATTTAGATCCACATCAGATTATGAGCTTAAACAAAATTCATATGCTGAGATCGAACTTTTAGATATACATGTAAATGGTGTTTTCTAGTTAATATCTTGAATTCTTAATAAATTTATTTTTCTTTTGATTGAAGCTTTGAAAGTCAAGCCTATCATCTTTTTGTAGTTCTTAAATATCGTCCAGATCATTAATAAAGCTGTAGCAGTATAGCCACGGTGTTTTACTTTTTACCTACGCAGGTTACAACATACAAATTACAATTAGGATGGTAGAAATAGTTGTTACAAATAGGCCAAGGAGTCGGAGTCGGAGTCGGAGTCGGAAGCATAAAAATTTGAGGAGTCGGAGTCGGAGTCGAAGGTTTTGTCTTCGACTCCACAGCCCTGGAAATATTTTGTGCAGTTCTATAATAGAACTGCACAAAATATTTCCAGATTTTAAAACGATACTAACCCACTTTCATCCATGGATTTCAACCCCTGAAAAAACTTATACAGTTCTCGTTTGAGCCAAGAAGACCAAACATCACTCCACAAGTACCTCCACCTACCACCACCCTGTAAACCTTCCACAACTAAAAACTGCCCCAGGACACCAAGCTAAGCCATACGTTGAAAAGGACCTCGGCAGTTAAGGGGGAAAATATAAGCTAATGTTCAACACTTGCAAGACGCCCAACTGTAAAACTGCACGCGAGAAGTGAGCATACCGATACATATATATTTTTATAAGCAATAAGCATGTTTCTTATTGTTTGATGTTACAGGAAGGATAATACAGTACTGTATTATGTGTAGGGCATCATTCTTAATTTAAGTTTACATGAGCTTCCAGTACAGTTACTGTCTTGTACCCTGGCAAAGGAGCATTAAAGAAAATAAGATATCAAGGGCGAATCGGGGGCCGAACCCCCCCCCCCCTTCATCAGAAAATTTCAATACTTTCTTTAATTTAATGCAGTATTGTACTCAGGCGTTTTTCTATAGTAAAATGTAATTAATATTGACTTGAGAATGTCAATTAATATCAAGTGCACAGGACTTCAAAATGGCCTTAAAATGTCCATGATATTGATCAGATTAAAAATATAATCTGAGGGTGTTACGCCCCCAAAAGCTGGGTGGGCTCGTTGTGCTTGCCATGTTCCCCCACCCACAACTTCTTTGACTTCTCCCCTTTGATATTCCTGGATCCGTCCTTGGATATGCATGATAACTACTGCACTAAGATATACATAGATAACATGTATATCAGCTGCACTAAGACAAACATAATTAATGCCAACATAGATAATGTAGAGAAAAAATACTGGTGGAAAAAGCCGGGCTCAGTGACCGGATTACACGCGAGCATGTTAAAGTATGAACCAAGAGAGAAGGTCGCTGGGAACTTTAGTCTATCGATAGCTCGAGGAATATCAGCGGGAAGAAATACATGAAAATATGAGACAAGAAGAGCAGCAAGAGAAATGGTGGAGAGAGATGGAGAAGAGAGGAGAGAAAGAGAAAAGCAGGAAAATGAGAGGAGAACAGTTACATCAAGACAGAAGAGAGAGAGAGAGAGAAGAAAATAAATGGAAAGAAGATCTAGCAAAACAAAGAGAAAACCAGGACTAACATGAACAGGAAGGTAAATAGAAAGAGAGAAGAGGAGGAGGGAAATAAAGTTATGATAAAGATGGTGTTTAGATGAGAAGAGGTGATGATGAGGAATAGGTGATTGGGGAAGAGAAAGACGAGGTGTATGGGAGAGGATGAGGGAAGAGGGGGAGAAGATTAGAGAGACGAGGAGGAAACAGAAGGGGATATGAGAAAGAGGAAAAGAGAGAAAAAGAAATAAACAAGAGAAAACAAGAACTTGGCCACAAAGAAAGAGGACAAGGGCAGGTAGAAGAAGAAATAAACAGAGGGACAAGAGGAAAAGGATAAGACAAAGGGGGGAAGAGGAGGAAATAGAAGGAGCGATAACAAGGGAAATGTCAGTACTTCCCAAGTGCTGAGCTCACGGAGGTAGACAAAACCGCAGCACACACGCAACACGCAGCACACACACAGCACAACACACAGCACACACGCAACACGCAGCACACGCAACACACATCACACACACATCACACACGCAACACAGCATACACGCAACACACACGAAACACATTAATCAAATAAAATTCATTCAATACACAATCAGTAGAGGAACAAGGCGAATGTGTGTGGTGTTACGGGATGGAGACTCAAGTTACCCCTAGGCTTGCCACGTCCAATCCCACCCGGCCCATTATGCCCTGCCCTGCCCTGCCCTGCCCTGCCACCCTTAATCTAATAACATCTTCCTCCCCAATCATGTAAGTGAGGACGGACGCCTTCCACGTATTTCACAGACACATACACACACGTGCATATATATATATATATATATATATATATATATATATATATATATATATATATATATATATATATATATATATATATATATATATATATATATATATATGCTGATAACCACACGAAGTTCCCAAGCGCTGTGTAATTCACTCTTCAGGGTGAGTACAAACTAAGGAGAAATACATAACAAGGCATATATATATATATATATATATATATATATATATATATATATATATATATATATATATATATATATATATATATATATATATATATATATATATATATATATATATACAGTAGAGGAGGGTGAGATCAAGTCCCTATTATTTTACGCTATTGATAAGAGTATATATTTTATCACCCTCAACCTATCTCGATGCCAGTGTGGTGAGATAGTGAACATAACTATGACGTTTTAACGACCCTGGCCTAGGTTGTTGGTGGCGCAGTAGTGATCAATCAGGGCAAGATGGTAAAGGTTCAGCTAATGTGAGGAGGATATAGGCAAAATCACAAACAGAAAATACCACAAGTAACATCTCCATTGGCCTACTGTACAAAAGTTCTCCTTCTAAGTAATACTAATTTGAACAAAATCCCACTAAATCAAGTTTCTCTAAGTCCTCGCTTGGCTAGTTTAGGTTAGGATAGGCTAGGTGAGGTGAAGTCAGGGGAGATTCTGTACTACATTGCCCGCCATAAGATCATCATGGTCGCTTAATCACACAGCCAAGACACCTGTGCACTATTAACTAAAACTTCCAACACTTTACACAGATATTTCTTCACGAATTTCTCCCATAATTCGGTAAGAACACTATTTGTTTACCGGTTAACGAAACTTTTCTAATTACTTTAAAAAGACAATAAGTATGGTTTTCGAGAGAACAATTGTCCTCCATCATGTCTTAGTGTATATGAGAATGTCTTTCACTTAAAATTTTCACGTATTTCTTCTCACGATTGTCTTCCACGAGCCGGTAAGACAACGACTCATTATCTAAGTAAACCAAGTAATTGTTCTTTTCACACTTGTCCTCCGTAAGACAAGAGAGAAGACTTGGTTCTCATACAATTGGTTAGACAAAACTTCATCCAGGATTGCCTTATCAAGTATTGATCAAGTTCACTTATAACCACCAAATTTTACTTTCTTACGTGAGTTAATAAGACAGCGAGTCGTTCATTTCGAAAAACAAACAAACTGGTAATTGGAATTCTCATCACATTCGTATTTTCTTTATATAACAGCGAGTAATAACCTTGATATAGAGAGTTATACAGCGAGGGACAACGAGAGCGGATCACACCACACTGACTACAACTACAATTGGCCACCACAACCTTAAGTGACCACCTCACTTTATCTCCACCACAATCACTGTACGGCGTCTCAAGGACCACCTATCGCTGATAATACTTACTAACTCACCTGAAATCAACAAAGAAACTAGTCTGGTTACAAAGCAATCATTGGGCTTTTGTGAATGTGATTTTACCTTTACCTGGACTTTATGGGCGATGTAGTGTGATGACTGATTATAAGACTCGTGTTTCATGTAGTCGGGGAGGTAAAAGTATGCTCGTGCTAGTTACTACTGAAGTATAATGATATATTCTGAATATTAAACCACCTAGACTCTCCCTCATAAAAATCTAAATAAAATAGTGATGTTAATAGTCTTATCTTACGTCTAAACATAACAGGTAGAAACATTATTAATCTCTATTATTACAGTTACTGATGAGTTACGTTAATACAGGACTTCCTTCCTCCCCTTCAGCATCACACTGTGGGTCTGTGTATCGACTCAGACCAAACTCTCTCACATTAGCAGAGACGTTGACACCTGCGCCCCGCTTAACACACGCCGAGAGTTGGATCAGGAGAGATGAATAAGCAGATGAGAACACACAGGCTGGTCGAGGGAGGAAAGAAGGCGCTGTTACCAGGTTCATGATGCAGCACACAGAGGCCAGCAGATAACTCAGTGAGTCTGCAACTCCGGTATCTACTCTAATCTTTAATTTGGTTGATCGCATTATATTGTGTGTGGGGGGAGGAGATATACAGAGAGAAGAGGATGGGGAAGAGAGGCGAAGGAAGAAATGAAGGACGGAAGGAAAGACGGGAAAGGTGATGGAGAAACAGAAAAGGAAAATAAGGAGAAACAATAAAGACAAGCTTATGATTAAGTACAAACAAGAGCCACTGACTAAACAGACAGATGGGTAATCCCTCTTAAAATACTTAAAGATAAGACCTACGGTAGACGAGGTGATGACGGTACGGTACACTACACTCATCTTATCAGTAGGACAGTGTGAGTGAGGAGCGTCTCGTTCCTCGAGTTATTATAGTGAGTGTCACTCCTTACCTTCTACAGTATATCAAAGAACTCCTCGTGACGGTCATTGTTCATCACCATAAGGAATAAAGAACAGCTTACGAGACACTAAGCCTTCAGTATTATGCAACAGCGTCAGTTCTCATTCACCATTCAACATACGAAATCTCCATTAGACACACACAAGGCTAGACCTAACGCACCACTACTATCTAATGCAACTTTCAACACTGTCTTCACCTGAATGCACTCAAACAAATTGCTTTCCCATTATCAATCTCAACATTTTGACCTCCACACCACATATTCTATTAATAAATGTCAAAGGTTTTCTAGACATTTATGCTGACACTAATCTCCTGTTTGGCCTCTGTTATACATTCAGGTTAAAATGTTATACCAAAGACATGTTTAACTGATACCTCCTGTTATTGGCTTAAGGTACAGACAGACAGACAGGTACAACACCCACCTCTCCTTCACCAAGCCGAGCCGAGCCGAGCGACCGACGTAAAACACAGGTTGTGAATTGTTTGTGTGTAAACCTAAAGTTGTAAGGTAATTTTTTCCCCGCTGACGTGACCTGCGAAAATATTGGTTCAGCCGTCAAACCTTTCACCAGCAACACTCACTTGACGCCCACACAAACAAGTCGTACATTGAAGTGTACACCGCCCCCCTCCCCCCACACTAATTCCGTCTACAAAGGCTTCGTGAGGCTCAAGGGGGGGGGGGTGGGGAGGCGGGGGTGGGTAGTCTGACACGGGTCTAGATTGACTGTTTGTCCGAGCGATATCAGACAATTTTTTATATTGGAAGCTAAAATTTAAGACACAATAGTGACCAAAGTGTTTACGTAATTTTTTCGGGGGTTTTCTAACCTTATTTAAACAGTTTCGTGATTAAAATACTGTACTCGACTCTTCTCACATTCACAGTAAAAAAAAAACTAACAAAACCTCACAACCGGGTGTAGTTACCAGACACTTTGTTGGTCCCACAGTCAGGGAGTTTTAATTAACGAATTTTCTATCTCCAATAACGACTGAAATATTACGAGTATTAACATTCCACAGCTGGCCGATACATAGCCAATATAAGCGACACTTAAGTTACGTCTGGTGACACAAAAGTCATTATTACAACCCTGCATACCAGCTGCACCGCTCACCTGACAGGTAAGTGATCCCGTGATGAAGCAGACAGGTGTACACAGGTGAGCGGCCGAGCACACACTATCCCCTAGAGTCTAGGGCCTAGAGAATGACCTCACTGTCCTGTCCTCATTGTTAGAACACCTGTAATAGTGACAGACGCCATAATTATGTGAACCACAGTACCTACACTTGTTTGTTCCTACACCTGTACAGTTGATGATGTTGCTGTATGGTTGTACAGTATGTTTGTTATATTACCTGTATGATTTGTATTTGAGTATGTCTTGAGTGTGCAACATTGTGTAAATAAATACTGTATGTATGAATGTGTATGTATGTATGTATGTATGTATGTATGTATGTATGTATGTATGTATGTATGTATGCATAGAAGGGTGGTAGTAGCCAACACCTGCGGCTCCCCAAATGGCACTAGTCCCACGCAGGTGTTTCTTTCGCCACAGATCGTTCCCATTTTGTTTTTCCCACACATGAAGCTCAGGTTGGCCTGCCTCTATCAAAAGTTTCTACGTGAATGGGTCCCTTTTCCCCCCTATGCTTCGCTGGGAGACGATAAGCTTCTCTTGTTATCAGTACTTAAAAATAAATAAAAATAATTAATAACAGGTATTTTAATGAGACTTGGGGCAGGTAAGTGTTCCTAGAAACCAACACAACACTGAATAACTTCCTTCCCGAGAAACATTCAACACCACAAGTCACCACCAATACGCTCCTTGTACTTAAAATATAAACACCAATATGACGAAAACTTGGGCAGCTTAACACCACATTTTTTTCATGATTAATTTATCTGCTCAGAAATCATCGCCACACACACACATACACTGTCAAGTCTTATCAAGTAGTTCAAGTCCATTTATATCACTGTCGACAAACTTCCCCTTCAGCACTAACACCATTTTAACACCGTAAGACTATTTTAGGTTCAATCAGCGTAATTCGTATTACTCATAAGTTCTCCCCGATGACAACGTATCGATCCATTCCGCTATTGTCATCATCACTTTCTTTACAACAGTTTTTTTTTCTCATCTTTTCAACCAAGACTTTTAAAAATGACTTGAAATCCTCGTATTACCAATTAAGATGATCTAGGGATACTATTGTTCTACTGGCGGACACGAAAAACGCTCAGGTACACGAATACACACACAGACAGACAGCACGGGAGGTGAGGTGTGTGTGAGGGGTAGAGGAGAGCGACACT
The DNA here is from genome assembly GCF_018991925.1 of Homarus americanus. Taxonomy (NCBI): domain Eukaryota; kingdom Metazoa; phylum Arthropoda; class Malacostraca; order Decapoda; family Nephropidae; genus Homarus; species Homarus americanus. Next base: position 2,622,518 of record NW_024744839.1, read on the forward strand.
GATGAGTGAGTGTTGAGTCTGGAGGGAGGAGGTAATACTGGAGTCAGCTGACCACCTAACCTGCCTCAGCAAGACAGCTGCCTCACGTGGGTGTAACTTGATACAACCATCTCCCTCCCCCCAACACACACAGCATTACTTCATAAATTGTACATCAGTAATGGTGATCAGCTGAGTGTGTCACCTCGCATAAAATTTCAGGATAAACTGGGATCTACGTAATAAAACAAACTTAAAGAGCTCAGCTACGACACAATACAATGATCTGTTTACGCATTGCTATTCTGAAACCTCACTGTGCTTCTATCTCTACCTGATCTGTGTAGTGGTTTAAGAATAAATGAATTTGATTGATATTCTATGGTGTTTGAAGTAGTTGTCATACCGCCACAAGCGACACGACTCCAGCCATTTAGTTTTTAACAAACCATTCAAGATTGATAATCAGTTTCGCCAGTGTGACACAATGCTCGGTGCAGATTAAGACTACGCTGCTGAGACTAATTTGGTGTTAGTTGGATTTAAGTCTCGTGGTAATATCACTTTTAATTCCCCATGTTCACGAAACCCAGTACGGGGGAGGCGGTTACCAGGCACACGACACACTTGATACCGAAGCTGCTCTCAGGGAACCCAAGACGACAAGATCCTGACAGAACACATTTCTCTCCGTCATCTCCGGTCCTGTACTGAGGGATCATATACCTGGAAACTGATTACCAAGGTGAAACACAAGAGAGGAGGCGGCCAGGGTTCATCAGACACACTCACATGTCATCCAGCTTAACACATTATCCCTTTATCCGTACTGCCACTCAGGTGAGGCTTAGGTACAGTCTTATATCTTTACTTACGAACCCCTGAGAGCCTGCACCAATTAGGGTCTAACTCAGTAACATCAGCAGTATTACGTCATTCGCTATACACAAGTTAAGAACAAGTATGCGGTTAAACCAGGCTGGAGTTGGTCTATCCCGCCCAACCACCAGATGTCGCTAATAACCTTACCAATACACACAGACGAAGCTACAGCAAGACAAGAGAGCGAGTTTCTATATTATTAAACCACATAATATGGTTTAGGTTAGGTTATTGACACTATAGAGTAAATAGCCCGGTAGACCAACTCCAGCTCGGTAGACCGTATACTATCGTAGCACCCAAGTATCTTATGGTATATCCGCCTTATAAATACTTAGTGATAAAAGTATATAAAGATATAACCAATGTATAATTAATTAAAGTGATAAAGTATAAAAGGTGAAAAACCCACTAAGTAATTGAACTAAGAGAACAGAGTATTTCATAATTTATCAGTAATACATAATGATCACTAGAAGATTGCGTCTCCTCACACAGTCAAGGAAGCATAATATGAGGTTCCCAGTAAGAGCTAATTAACCGCGGGGAGGCAGTACTATGATAACAGCAGGACGACATAACACCCAATCAGTAGGGCGACACTGTGTAACGTGATGCAGTTCCCCGCCGCCGTGAAGCAGAGTTAAGAGAACATACTGGGGACACGTACAAGCAGGAAGTCAACCCTCAAATGACGAACTTGTGACTCTCGCAACTTGTCGAACATGCAGTGCTGCAGGATACCAGGGAGTGGACTATACCTGTGTAGTGCTCAGAGGTAGAGTAGTTTTAACATGAAGTATTATGCCAAGTGCTGAGAATCCAGGAAACCAATTACTTCCTCAAAATAAAATAAAAATGAAAGTGCGTCCCATAGGCCTGAGTGCCCATTGGAGTCAGCTTGGATACAGTACATACAGTAAGCTTTCGACACACTTTTCCCAACTGTAAAATTGCATGTCTATGGTACAAAAGAAAGAGCAAGAAAAGTATGCCACCACACAGACAAATCTAGTATTCCTTTCCCTTTGGTACAGTTCGGAGTCTCTACAACACACAGACAGACAGTGAGAAGCACCACGACCCGACAACACCACTCCCAGCTGACACCATCATAAACGACAGAGGCCACCGGGGAAATTAATGAACATGGGATGGAAATTAATGCCCAAAAGATGACCTAATATGTGAGCTTTATGTTATGTTCAGGGGATGGGTCCGAGCTATAGCTGTGGGACACCATTAGCGAGTGATATATCTCTGGAGGGGGGTGGCCCTGTAGTGGGGCGAGGCCTGATGTTTGTGTCATTATGATCAACTGGACCTTTAAACACGCAAGGAATAAACAATAACCTCATTACAAACCTAACATAACCCAACAGCTGACCAAACGTAAACAAGAGATAGATAAATAAATATTGTGAAATTTTGAAGCTACAAGTCGCTATGATGTACCTCAAGCGGGTGAAAGGTAAACACACTTACAAACCATGCCACGATCTTGGGTCATGTGCGTGTTGGTGAGGTGAGGTTAGGACAACTATTTCACCTGTAACTTTGTGTTGTTGACCATAGTCCTCTTTTCCGGGTTGTGTGTACAGCTGTGGCTTTCAAGACTAATGTTTTTATCGCCAGTACCGGTGTGTTTACGTCACTGACCTTGGTAAGTAGTGGGTAGTCAGCCAGCACCTCCATCACAACATACCTGCCAAGAAATAGATTATTCACTGTGTTGTCTTTATACCGTAGTTTATCAGGTGTCATTAGTTAATTCCCCAAACATCAATAGAGTATCCGAAGCTTTACTGATAAATACTTGATCAATACCTGTAGTGAACACCTGAGTTACTGACAGATGAGTCTAAACGGAAGTGATCATACTGTAGTACAAGTCACCTACTGTCGCCTTAACGCTCGGCCATCTCAACACTGCGGTCCGGTGTACAGTGTTCTAACTTGTCAACATACTCCAGTTACTACAAGATACTAGGGATGTTTAAATCTTCACTACTAAACATTACTTAAACTACGTCTGGCGTATCTTCTACAAACGTTTACTGTGGTTGTAATAGTAGTGGTTAATGTGGCGGGAAAATTAAGAATATTGTTAGTCATTTTGTATCATTTTAAACAAGTTCAAACACCTTGTCCATATAACATAATCATTACTGCCTTAAAAGTGGTACATTATCATATATCATGGGGCCAAGCTATATAAAAATATCATTATAGTTACCATTTAAAAGTATACAATATATGAGGATCATAGTCTGTTGTACACTCGTCAACAACAGTCCCGTCGCCTTGATTCACGAAGAGGCAGGTGAGGCGACAGGAGTGTACATATCACGTGTTACATTTTCACCACCAGGAAAAAGGAGAGCATGAGAATCCCTCCAGAGACCAGAGAGCCTCTAGTGTGGCACCTGACACAGGCAATATTGTGGCTCTCCAACTCCAGCCACCATCTCTCTCACACACACACACACACACACAGACACAGACACACACACACACAGACACACACACACACACACACAGACACACAGACACACACACACACACAGACACACACACACACACACACACACACACACAGACACACACACACACACAGACACAGACACACACACACACACACACAGACACACATACACACACACACACAGACACAGACACACACACACACACACACACACACACACACACACACACACACACACACACACACACACACACACACACACACACACACACACACACACTTTATATATATATATCACTTGGGTCAAAAAGGAAGATAAAAAAGTAATCGTATCAGCTTTAGTAAAAAACGTAAATCGTATATTTTATCTATTTTCTTATTTATATACAAATGAAGATGAAAATGAGAGCAGGGGGAAAATGAGGGGGGCATTATTTAATTCTACCAGGTACTGCAATCAATATGAGGGTGACCACTTAACACGTTCCTCTTAGTACTCGACCTCTCACTGCTGGCGTCGAGGTCACGTTACACTCATCATTCTGTTTAAGTTAGTTTATGTGATGTTAGATTCAGTTAATGTTGGTTATGGTATGTTAGGTCAAGTTCAGGTTCCGTTCTGGGAAGTTAAGTTTGGTTCACGTATAAGGTTAAGGTCATCTTACGTTAGGTCAGCATGGAGACAGGTTTAGGTAGGTTGAGGTTATTAAGGTTAGATATAAAGACAATTTAATTCAGTTGGGTTTAGCAAGAAAAAGTTAGCTTTAGAATAGATTAATTGTACGCTAAGGTAAGGTAAGGTAAATTGGTGACAAGTTAGTTAAATTTAGGATACGAAGGTCGTTTACATAGTTACGTAAAATTAAGATTATATTTACGAAATGTTCAATTACACGTCATGGACTAATCAACACGCGCCATTGACTCAAGCACGAGGATTCTCACTGTCAGCAAGGAGGAACTGTTGACACAAAACCTTAGAGTGAGTAAAGGAGTGAACTAGCGAGCGAGGTATACGAGGGTGGGTGAACAGCTGCGGATAAGGAGAGGTTATTATTATCTTGCTCACTTGTACCTCACAGATGATAGTTATGACCTGCCAATAAGCATCCTCTCCCTCACCACTCCTATGTAAAAAGTTTTCACCTTATACCGGTAGAAGTTAGAAGTTATATTGTAGAGGAGAACCACAATATCTTGATCTATAAACAAAAAGTAGATCAAACATGTGTGATGTAATGTGCTCTTTAAAATGGTTATAATATACAGATAATTGTTAGTCTGAATATATTTTTTTAGTTCAGTGAGCACAGATGGTGCACACACATAACTACACCTCCGGGACACGCGGAGACACTGCACTCGACCGCTTTAATTTCCACAAGTGTAAAGTCAGGAACCCATTCACAGCTGGGTCGACTGGAGATGCCCTGGCAGTTTAGGTGACTTGACTAATACAGTGACGAAGAGAATAAAGAAAACTATTACTCAGTCACAAGAAACAACTTCCTATAATATAATAATTAAATGTATTACAAGGAATAAGATAGCTACCACACCTGTGATGATATCTCGAGAGTCTATTGTAAGGGGGAGGGGGAAGGGAAGGAAGAGGAAAGGGAAAGGAAGGGGGAAGGAAGAGGGAAGTGGAAGAAAAGCTTCAGATTTCAATTATTTGTGAAGACCTTGTGGCGAGGGGGGCACCAGATATCGGAGAGGACAGGAAAAATTTGATGCCTCCTGGGAAAATTATGGGAGGAGAGGGCAGGGAAGGGAGAGGGGAGGGAAGGGAGAGGGGAGGGGAGCATGAAAGAGAGGTGGGGAGCAAGGCAACAAGGCAATAAATACAATGTTGGAAATAAATCACGTATAGTACCGCTAAACCTTCATTTCTTCAGACGACATTAACCTAACCTAACCCAACTTAACCTAACCTAGGTAAACGACCCTTGACCAGTATTAATTTGGTCAGGTTAGGTTATATTGGTTTACATTATCAACTTTAAAATGAAAAAAAGGCTTAATGGCTGAGTTCGTGGTACAATTTCAACACTACGGCTGGGTTCGTGGTACAATTCCAACACTATAGCTGGGTTCGTGGTACAATTCCAACACTACGGCTGGGTTCGCGGTACAATTCCAACACTACGGCTGAGTTCGCGGTACAATTTCAACAATATGGTAGCAAATCAACACAACACTACACGAGGCCTGATAGTTGGGGGAACTAAGGTGATGATGATGGTAAATAAACAAGAAATGTCAACGTATATCTACACTATGGGGTGGAGGCAAGGGAGTGTGGTGGTGTGGTAGAGAGGGTGGAGTGTGGTAGAGGAAGGAATGTGGTGGTGTGGTAGAGAGGGAGGAGTGTGGTGGTGTGGTAGAGAGGAGTGTGGTGGTGTGGTAGAGAGGGTGGAGTGTGGTGGGGAAGGTGTGGTGGTGTGTGAGGAGAGTGTGGTTGTGTGGTGAGAGGAAGGGTGTGGTGGTGTGGTGGGGGTGGGTGTGGTAGAGGAAGGAATGTGGTGGTGTGGTGGAGGAGTGTGGTTGTGTGGGAGAGGGAGGAGTGTGGTTGTGTGGTGAGAGGGAGGAGTGTGGTGTGTGGTAGAGAGAAAGGAATGTGGTTGTGTGGTGAGAGGGGTGTGGTTGTGTGGTAGAGAATGTGTGGTGGTGTGGTAGGTGGGAGGGTGTGGTGGTATGGTGGTGGGAGGGTGTGGTGGTGTGGTGGGGAGAGGGGGTGTGGTGGTGTGTGTGTAGGCAGAGATGGGGTGAGGTAAATGGTGGTGTGGTAGGGTGTGGTAGAAGGAGGTAGTAGTGTGGAAGGGGAAGAAGTGTGGATGGGGAGGAGGAATGTGGATGAAGGAGTGTGGATGAAGGAGGAAGGAGTGTGGATGAGGGGGGAAGGAGTGTGGATGAGGGAGGAAGGAGTGTGGATGAGGGAGGAAGGAGTGTGGATGAGGGGGGAAGGAGTGTGGAAGGGGGGAGTGTGGCGGCGGCAGGGCGGGACATCACCAGCCTCCCACACTATCACCCTGCCTCTCACCCTCCACCACAGCCTCTCCACCACCTCCGTCACCCTCCACCACGGCCTCTCACCCTCCACCACGGCCTCTCACCCTCCACCACAGCCTCTCACCCTCCACCACAGCCTCTCACCCTCCACCACAGCCTCTCACCACCACCACATACACGTGTTTTCATCTGGTTCCTTCCGTGAAAACTGTAGTCACTTTAGAGAGAGATCCACCATATACTCAAATGAGATGACTAGAACCCCGTTACAAGGACATGGTGACCACGCGTAAATTATATAGTAAAACATATAAATATAGCAACAACGTTAAGTAAAGTGACACATAAGTAATAATCATGTGTCAGACGCCGCGCCTGACACATGATTAGTACTTATGTCACTTGCTATATTAACGCGATGTGAACTTTCCTAACCAATTCCAACCAAATATACCGATAAACAAGTCTTACCCTAAACTACACCTGAACTATTATCATAAAATTAATATGCCACACACATTATACAAGGCACTACCATACAGACAGACTTACCGCGAGGAACACAAGTCCATAGTGGTCAGTGTCAGAGGTGAAGCCCTGTGTTTATACTGCTACAAGGCCTTCACTATGTACACACGTCTATGGCCCAGCTGCAAGTGACACTGAGACCCACAATTCAGTGCGTGTGGTGTCTGGTGGTGGGTACGGCTAGTTACGGGAGGGTGAAGGGGAAGTTTGAGAATTAAATAGTTTGTTCAGACGGATGAATCCAGTTCGTCAGAGATACAAGGTTTTTAGAAGTACTCAGCCGTTTCGTGTAGGCTGATGAAGTAAGGAACACTGAAATTTACGGTTAAGTTATTTGTTTTGATTTCATTTTGATGCCGATTTAATAAACGAACATAAGGGTAGCCAGAGTACAAGTGTAGGAACCAGTGAGTACGTTGTAGTAATTAGGTACACTCATAGGACCGCCAGAGTACACAGGACCTGGACTCAATAACACACCACACTCACACGTACAGTACAAACACTCCGGCCTTTACAGTGTTTCATCATTTCCAACATTTTTCTCACTTAAAATCCCGGTAACAATGACCAAGCAGACTACGGATTCTTTAAATTTCGCGCCTTCAATAAAACCTCGTAATTGATTATGTAAATATGTATCTACTGTAGTTGGCTAACCTAACCAAACCTAACCTTACCTAACCTAATAATGAAGAGGAAAGAAAGGTGACAGTAGATCCCATAGGCCAGTTGGTCCATAAAGGCCAGGAGGAATACATCACTACACTGAAGACAACCTCATCACTGCACTCGACAGCCTCATTTTCTCAACTGTAAGGTCAGGTACCTAATGATCATAATACACGACTAAGGAATGAAGGTATTGTGTAATTAAACTCTCCATCATTTTATTAAAGCCAGACCTAAAAAAAGAACCTAGAGCTGTAGAAGGCGACGAAGGAGGAGAAAACAGTCGACAGGAGATAAATAATCCTATTGCAGTCAGTGGTGTATGAGGTGTTGGCTGACATTGTTATCGAGCTGCTTATATATCATAGTTGAGACGGAGAGTGGATACTGAAAGTGGATTCCATTAAAGAAGTATTGAATGGGGTAAAAGGAAACCTGATTGATCCTCACTTGTCAATACCATATCCCAGGGCAGAGTTGTACATAGCTACACTCTCACAGGTTCCAGTTGGTCTAGACTTATAGGCTCTCACTGACATTGGCAGGTGAAGGTAAACAGAGTACGACTCTTCTGGGTTACACCGTCCTTTAGTATGTTTCAACACAGCGTCTGATGGAGTGATTTTTTTGTTCTCCAAACTTCACATAACTTCACATTTTACGCAACAGTGATCAGTGAGATAGAATTTTATAATGACACTCCCGACTGACGCTGACAACGTCGACAGCACATTTCAGAGGACCTCAGCTGACACAGGGCAGCATACCTCAAGCCGGACATTAATCAGCTGTTAACCTCAGCATTAACATATTCGTATGACTTGGACTGTGGTCAGCAGCACACCACAGGCTGGCCACACTCGATAGTGAAGACCATCGTCACTATTAGCTCAACAGGTCCCAATAGTGAGCCAGAGCGCAGGGAGTGAGAGAGGGTCCCCCCCCCCCCCTTACAGCTGTTCAACGTGCAACTGACAGGTCAGTGATTGTATCTATCGATGTTTAATTTAAATAAATTCGCTTACAACAGAGGGGCGTTTGTTGAGCCTTGTTAATGAGGAGTGGAGGTAAGTCACAGTCCTTCTCGGGTGATGCACCGCTACACGGGTGGTCCATCACTCTACAATACGTGTAACAATTAACTAAAATCATCAGTACTCTGAGCTTTTCGGCAATACAGTTGTATTTTTAAATTGTAATTAACTGTAATAATATTTACAGTTTTGTAGAATCAGTGTTCAACGATATTTCCAAACTGCACATCAACTAAAAATAAGTGTAATTAAATACAACAATCAGTAACTTTTCAACAATACCATTGTATTTCCAATGCGTATGTTAACGGCGCAATAACTTCCACAGTTTAGTCCACTAATCAATAAGTTAAAAGTTAATTAAACAAAAAAAACATTAAATGAAGTTTTATGCCAACCCTAAACAACACCCATCCTGATTTAAGATAACACCCAAACGTCAAAACTTACAGTACAACCCACGTGTGTTGATCAGCACAATCACTGCCACTACAGTTCTCGTGAGAGCGATAGTACCTCACCCCGACTCTCAATGCACCTGTAAATTATCCCAACTACACCAAGCTCTAAGCACCGTAATCAAAACAGAATGTACTAAACCTCGCTAGACACTCAGACCAAGAGGACCAGCGAAGACAAAAGACCATTATAATCAGAGGGACTGTTGTATATGGCTGCATGGGTTATTCCGCCGTATCTTTCCTGTGGAGTGTTTACCTTCCCTTAGACCCGCCTGTTGATGCCGCCCGCTAATGAGTGGTTTAAGAGGTGAGGAGGAGCAGCCCAGCCTCTAGTGAGAGACCCTTGGGCCTTCAGCACATTAATGATGATGATGATGATGATGAACAGAATGATAGTCTCCCTCACTGAACCAAACACCTCCCCCCTCACTGAACCAAGAACCTCTCCCGCTCACTGAACCAAACACCTCCCCCCTCACTGAACCAAGAACCTCTCCCCTCATTGAACCAAACACCTCCCCCCTCATTGAACCAAACACCTCCCCCCTCATTGAACCAAGAACCTCCCCCCTCACTAAACCAAGAACCTCTCCCCCTCACTTAACAAAACACCTCCCCCTCACTGAACGAAACACCTCCCCCCTCACTGAACCAAACACCTCCCCCCTCATTGAACCAAGAACCTCTCCCCTCACATGATGACCTTCTCCACAGCTCAGGGTCTGCAATATCCATCCAATCTCTCCCGGTGGAAAAAATCTGACCAGGTATGAAGGATAGAGGTGATGATTACGTGCATGCAAAACTCTACAGGTGTTCACTTCGGACCGTACTGAGGTCCAGATCCACAAAAATTCTGGGAGGTAATTCTTTTATACAATTTACTGGTGATAAGTGATCGTATCTAGTTTATTTTGTTCATTAACTGGTGATAAGTGAACGTATCTAGTTTATTTTGTCCATTAACTGGTGATAAGTGAACGTATCTAGTTTATTTTGTCCATTAACTGGTGATAAGTGAACGTATCTGGTTAAGGTAGAGTCTCAGTTTGACTTTATCCGTAGTTAATGGCCAGTGAACGAATCTACGTAATGGTGTGTGTGTGTCAATAAATCTTTATGTCATTTCAGCTAGTTAGACGTGCTGTGAGAGGCACATTCATTCACTTAATTCTGGACTCGGTTGGTTGTGAAGCGCACGCACACACACACACACAATTTGCTGTAGCTCTCTTCTGAACAGCAGTGGTGTAGGGGTACAATAAGTGTACTTGACGAAACAAACAAGTATAGAGCCAATGGTACAGGTATAGTGGAGTGACAACAGTTTTAAAGGCAGAGAAATAAGTGCAGAGAGAGAGATAGGTAGAGGCACCTCCTAGTGAGCGTGTGACTCAGGTGTTGATATTTACACAGGTGTCCAGGAGGTGGCCGGGCTTAAAACTCTGATTATTAATTACATATATATCGGGGTGTGTGTGTGTGTGTGTGTGTGTGTAAATTGCTTCTTCTCACGCCTACCTCCTCATGTACACACACACACACATACAGCAAAATACATACCTACAGTTATATAAACATGTTCATACACATATATACTTATACTAATGTAAGTACACTCCTTACACACACACACACACACACACACACACACACACACACACACGTACACAGGCAGACAGGACATATATAAATGCCGTCATGGATCGATCATATGTACATTAACCAACATAAAAGGTGGATTAATGTATCCAATGGACCGCTGGACCTGGTAGATGGTGGACCACTGGACCTTATAGTTGGTGGACCGCTCGACCTGGTAGATGGTGGACCGCTGGACCTGGTAGCTGGTGGACTGTTGGACCTGGTAGTTGGTGGACCGCTGGACCTGGTAGCTGGTGGACTATTGGACCTGGTAGTTGGTGGACCGCTGGACCTTATAGTTGGTGGACCACTGGACCTTATAGTTGGTGGACCGCTGGACCTGGTAGATGGTGGACCACTGGACCTTATAGTTGGCGGACCGCTGGACCTGGTAGCTGGTGGACCGCTGGACCTGGTAGCTGGTGGACCAGGTAGGGGCTGGACTGCCTGTAGGTGCCCAGCGGGGGTAGAGGACCTCGTTAGCGGTAATGGGTACCAGCTGGGTCTCACATCTTCCACAGCTTTATTTCTCACTACCTCGAGCACCACCCATCAGACCTACGCCTGAGTACAATGTCTCTCACCACCATAAGAGATATAAACAATGTGTCTCACCACCGTAAGTGAGAGAAAGATCTATGTGTCTCACAACCATAAAGTGAGAGAAAGATCTATGTGTCTCAGCTCTAAGGAGAGAAAATGTAAAAAGTCTCTGACATTAAGAGACAAAACAACAATAAGAAGAGAGAGAGAGAGTGAGGGTGAGGAGTGAGGTGAGGTGAGGGGTGGTGAGGAGGGTGAGGGAGGTGAGGAGGAGGAGGTGAGGAGGGAGGAGACGGCCTGTGTTTTAACGAGAATAAAATGCCTGAAAATTTACAATGTGTACGGTTGTGGCATCTTCCTTCCTCCTCTCTGTGTGTGTGTGTGTGTGTGTGTGTGTGTGTGTGTGTGTGTGTGTGTGTGTGTGTACGTCTCGCTGTTGGAATAATTCAATTTACAGAGGCTTAAGAATATGTATTTTAGAAGAGCTGATGAGAGGAAGGTACCGAAGCTCTTATTAGCCACACAAACAAAAAAAACAAATTCACACAACACTTTACTGTAGTTATCGTGATGGCGTCGTCCCGGCAGCTCGTTACACATATATCAGCCAATTATCTACAACTATACCGACAAGAGCAATTTACCAAAGTTACCCAAGTAGTTGACTCAGGCTATCAGAGGACTAGTCACTTAAGCGTTGTTCCCAGGTGAGTGAGGTCAGACTTAATGGTCTCTACACACCCCCAGGCCACCTACCTTCCTCTCCTCTTACGATCTTCCTAAATCTTTATCATTTTTTTTTAAATATTTTCTTTCTAAAAACACTATATCGTTTTATGTGTTTATTTGTCTGTTACTGATAAATGGGTGAGACAATAAAAACAGTCGTTGTTTATATTAAGACATATTAACTCGCCTCACAGTAAGAATAATAATTACGTTCATTAAAGGTGTGGTGTACCTGTGTGGCTGTGACCTGAAACATTGCCCGACTGTTTCACTATTACCCTGCCAACACGAGAGATAGATATTATAGAAGCATTATTGACAGAGTGACAGTTTACTAAGCGACTTTACGATATGACATCTGGGGGACGGCTTTACCACGATAAGCTTAATACCAATCCAAGCTGACAGCCACCTGCCCAACGGACTGACTCATACTGACTAATATACTTCAGTTCCAAGAAAATGTATTATAAGAACAAAGGAATACTGGAACTCTCATCATCATCATCATCATCATCATCATCATCATCATCATCATCAATCCCCGGCTTGGTAAAGATGTGAGAAGGGTCTTGTTATCCCGTGTCACCTCACCAAACTTCGCATGTTATCCCCGGGTTCTGTAGTCATGTTTCCTCCTCTACTAACAGTGACTGAGCACAAACCAGCCGCCCGCACGACACACGGTATTGGACTGGCCACTGTACAACTCTACGGGGAACGCACACCAGGTTTCACTTTCCTCTGCTTGAGACATTTTCAAATCGACATTTTCTCGACGAACTTTAAAATTTTGATAATATGAAACAGTCATTTAACTAAGACTAAAATACAGCATAAGTAATTCAAGTTTCTAAATCATATTTCTATATTTTCTTTTCTAATAATTCTAGTTACATTTTGTTTTATTCATCTAATTCTAATTTTATTTAATTTACACTACGTTGGAGAAACAATTTACGTAACCTCAATGTATTTATTTATATCATACAGAGAAGAAATAAATAGAACTCCAAAAATCGTCTGGTTTTATAACACGGGTTGTTGAGTGAGTCGCCTTTTATTCATACTAAAATCAACACAGAGTTTAAGACATTTCAAATTTCAAATAAAAAAAACACTGAATTTCTCTCTCATTTTCTCTAATTTATTTATTATTTTACATTAAAACACAAATTCACACCACGAAACTAATTCTTTTTGGACTGTCTAACATACACTAAGCCAGCCCAGAGAAACTAATCTATTTATATACAACCCAAGAAATACACTATTTTTCCTCACCTCTCGTAAGGGTTAAAAACTTCCTTACGAATGAATTGATTATAGGAGGTAGGGCAATTATCTTGTTTACCACTCACAACAAAACACTCCGGAGGTGAAGCCAACGTGTGTGTGTGTGTGTGTGTGTGTGTGTGTGTGTGTGTGTGTGTGTGTTTTAAAGTTAATATAAATGCTTTTCTATAAACAAGGACACCAACACGAGCAGAATTATATAATCAACAAGAGAGAAAATGATCACAGGTGTAGAATGGCGTCGAAACAGTGATAATGTTGAAGACGTCAAGATGGTCCGAGTTACCCGCTTAATTCTGAGGTTCTATTTCCGTCTCTTTAACACTGCGGCCACTCAACCAGCCCAATTACGGCCCTCTTATAATGGTGCTATGAAGGTTCCTCAACCGGCCCTAATACAGGTCCTAAAGTGGCCCTATTAAGGCTCCAAAAGAGGCCCTCACTAAGGCTCCTAAAGTGGCCCTCACTAAGACTCCTAAAGTGGCCCTGGTAAAGTTCCTAAAGTGGTCCTACTGTGGTTCCTAAAGTGGCTATTCTAAGGATCCTAAAAGTAGCCATATTAAGGCATCTAAATGGCCCTAATAAAGTGGCCCCAATGAGGCACCTAAACTGGCCCTACTAAGATTCCCAGACCGGCTCTTATACGGTTCCTTTATCGTTTCTATTAAAGCTCCTTAAATGACCTCAAACCCCCCAGCCAGTAAATAAACAAACCAAACACAGACGCCTCAGCTGCACCCACCCACCCCTGTACTGCCTCGCTGGGCCTCACGTAGAGAAACACCTGGATAGATTTGAAACAAAACACTAAGGTGGTAGGTGGGCCAACTCTCCCCCCCATCCTTGAGCCTGAAGATAAACAGTTTCCTCAACGCACAACATGATTTATGGACTTACACCCCCACCCACACCACCCCCCCAACCAGGCCATTCATCCAAGGAGCGATCGTTACGGGACCCTGTTATAAAAGACTTCTCCCGTGTATTAATGACCAATCTCTTTAAACATGCATTCTAGGTTAATACATAGTGATACATAGTGATACATGTCTCTGGTATGTATACAGATAATACAGTTCATACATACAGAAGTATACATAACCTCGATACCATAACACACGCGGGTCATATACTTATATCAAGAAGTCATACATACATACAAACATACATAGATTACATACATGCCTACAGATTACATACATACATACATACATACATACATACATACATACATACACACATACACAAACCTACGCCAATTAAAATACTAATTATATCTTAATGAACGCACATGACAAAATATACCAACAATTAACATAAATATTCAACCATAAACAAAAATAATTATAATTTATACATAAAGATACATACGTAAGCAAATACATATAAAGATACATAACACATAAGCTATACGATGAATGTTCCTCCTTTTGGTTGGTTTGGTTAGGTTAGGCTTGGTTGGTTATAGGAACGTTTATTTGGTTAGGTAGGAGGGTTAGGCTTGGTTTGGTTAGGTTAGGTTAGGCTTGGTTAGGTTAGGCTTGGTTTGGTTTGGTTTGGTTAGGTTAGGTTAGGCTTGGTTTGGTTAGGTTAGGTTAGGGATGATGGGAGGAAAAGGGAACGTGAAGAGATGGCGAACGTGATATGGAGGGAAGGTGTAGAGGTGAGGGACTGTTTACATTACCTTCATCATACAGGTAACAAACACCCGCCTTAACTTTCGACCCATGGTGTCCACTCGGCCCATGGGTGTCAACTCTGCCCATGGTGTAAGCCAGAGACAGTCTAGAGAGAGAGAGAGAGAGAGAGAGAGAGAGAGAGAGAGAGAGAGAGAGAGAGAGAGAGAGAGAGAGAGAGAGAGAGAGAGCATACTTGACCTGAACGTGTACTGTCCTGGTGGCTCTGAGTAAACCTTCCTAATTCAGTATTAAATCTGACACACACACACACACACACACACACACACACACACACACACACACACACACACACACACACACACACACACACACACACTAAACCAATTTAACCTTCCACAACTTCCGGTCCTATGTCCAATTTTTCAACTAAAAAAATCCAACTGTTTCTCACCGCCACATTCCTCATAAAAAACAATATTCACATTTCACATTAATTCTTCAGTCTCTATAATCCCACTTCAGTCTCTCCTATAATCCTTGGCTTTAAACTATAATCCCCTTTAAATAAATTCTAGAGTTATATAATCCCTCAATAATAAAATATAACCCATTTTTAATATCCTAATCTCCCTTACAATCACATAGGCCTATAATTAGATTTAACCCAAAGGAAAAAAAAGCTGCTTCATATTTTTTTGTTTTAAAGGATTTTTTGTCCCGGTAACACTACAGTAGGCCTATTAATGGTTCTTCAGTATATAGGCCTCTGTCACCCTCACTCTTTAGTCCTTCCATAAGAGCGATGGTACAATCCACCAGCCACCCGGTACACCCCACACACCTGTCCATTCTCCCCCCCAGTCACCCCACACACCTGACCCACCCACCCATCAGCCATCCACACACCTGACCCACCCACCCATCAGCCACCCACATACCTGACCCACCCAGCCACCCTCACACCAGACCCTCCCATCCACACACCTGTCCCACCCTCACACCTGCCCTAGCCACTCACACACCTGACCCTCCCTCCCACACACCTGACCCTCCCACCTGCTAGCAACAGTGACCAATGATCTTTAACTTTCTCCTTCAGATACTTCGTCGGCGCCCCCTACCGTGTCTAGTATCCGGCTCCTCACCACCACTATCCTCACCTTCCTCTTGCCTCAGTCACCTTCCTCACCTTCCACTAGCCTCAGTCACCATCCTCACCTTCCTCTTGCCTCAGTCACCATCCTCACCTTCCTCTTGCCTCAGTCACCTTCCTCACCTTCCTCTTGCCTCAGTCACCATCCTCACCTTCCTCTTGCCTCAGTCACCATCCTCACCTACCTCTTGCTTCAGTTACACCACCGTTCATTATAACTTTCCTCACCGTTACAATCACCACTATAATCCAACATGGTGCCTAACATCACATCTCGCTTCAACTTCACTATACGAGGTCACTGTACTTGTATCCAACTGGTATAAAGAAACACAATAACAAGGTCCATGAGGGTGAATAGTGATGTTGGTACCTGATTTAACCTCGTGTATAAGATCACTAATATAAATACCATTCCAGTGCCAATTAACGACCGACACACGTAGCGCATCATGGTGATTAGTGTCTTACCTGGAGATGTATATTAACTCGCCAATGTGTATGAGTCCATTTTAAGTAACTTTTTAACCCCTTGAGTACGATATCTTAACCCCTTGAGTACGATATTTTAACCCATTGAGTACGATATCTTAACCCCTTGAGTACGATATTTTAACCCATTGAGTACGATATCTTAACCCCTTGAGTACGATATTTTAACCCCTTGAGTACGATCGTCCTCATTTATATCTGTAACTTTGTCCAATGTGAATAAGTTTTTACCAGGAAATAATAAAATCGAATAAACACAGATAAAAAAAAAACAATAATATGGGCAAACTTAATTCACCTGCAAAAAAAAATAAGTAAATAAATAAATTCAATACTGTAATTTTGTCCCGAAAAAAAAAATATTACGTTACTTATTAATCCTTTCTGTACCTTAGAGAGAGAGAGAGAGAGAGAGAACTGGGCAGTGTATTTATCAGTGTAGAGGCAGAAAAAATCAACTCAGTGTAGCTTAATAATCGACTCACTGACGTATGAACTGAGACACATCAATAGGTAACAAGTAGTGATACACGGAGAGGTTAATACCACCACTAAATCTTGTAGGCAGAGACTTAAGTAGGCTCACACTAAAGCTACTCTGTGAGCCTCTCAGTCCCCCAGCCAAGATTCCAAATGTCGTTTTTCCTCCTAGCAGAAGTTAAGACGACAGACATAGCTACAGTACAGCCTCACTAAATTCCCATATTATTTTCGCCGCCATTTATTTCCATCCTCACGTCTTCAGCTAGGAAGTAAGTCTAACGTATGAACCTTTAAAGAATCCGACCACAAGCCCCGTGACGCCACCCGAAGCTGGTCCTGCCTACGAATGAGACAAGAGGATTCCCCTATAAGTGTTTCTTTGGACAGCGTGGAGGCTGTATCTAGTGAACCAACAGCACCTGACCGTCTACAGGGCACTAGATGGAGAAGACTATTATTCGTAGACTAAAAATATCCTTTACCTCCTGAAGGATACCAAAGTTTTTGACTGTCTACAACACGGTTATTAATGTCCTTCAACAGCTGTAGGATATTGGGAAGAGAAAGTAGTTTAAAGGTATTCTTAACCCCAGGAAGGATACTAGGAGTCGAAGAAGAGTTCCCTTAATCAACTGAAGGATACCAGGTCAGGTCAAAGGCCATTCTAGAGTATATTAGTCAGGTCAGAGGTCATTCTACATATTCTACAGAGGTCAGTTTTCCCGGCTTCATCACCAAAAGTTAGGTCAGTTTTCCAATCCCGATCAACAAGCTACAGTACATGCAATTTGTCCTGGCAATGCGCTTTCCCCAGCAAGGTCATAATACTGTGTCAAAGGGGAGAGCCGATATTGAGTCGCATCCGTGTTAAAAAAAAGAACAGGAAATATCAACTTCTGCTTTTTTTGTGTGTGTGTGAGAGAGAGAGAGAGAGAGAGAGTGTGTGTGTGTGTGTGAGAAAAAACATTACTTGTTTGTATGTGTGTGTGTGTGTGTAATAATGAATAATAATAATAATAATAATATACTGTTTATTAATAGAGTTGCAGCCGGTGGCTGAAAATATACAAACTTACATGTGATTTAGACATAATAATATACTTTCAATACATTTACAGGGCTGTACAGTACATAAATCAGGAGCTGTTTATTATTTTAACAATAACTGGGATGGTGCTGTTCTTATATCTATCAGTGCGGGCTCTTATGGGCTGAATTTTGATGTAGTGGCGGACTGCGCGAGGTGGGCGGGCGACTGCAGGTGGCAGTAGGTGGAGATGACCAGGATGGTGCAGTGTGTGTGTGTGTGTGTGTGTGTGTGTGTGTGTGTGTGTGTGTGTGTGTGTGTGTGTGTATGTGTGTGTGTCACCCGAGAAAAAAACACACCACTGCTCCACTGAACGACCAACAAACCGGGTACAATTAGATTTATCAGCGAGTTCCTATTATGACGACAACAACAACAAAGTTAATATTATCATCTCAGATTTTTTTTATCATCGTCCAATTACCGTTGATAATACGTCACCTGTTCTCAATTACTTGTTTCAGGGAAGGATTCATACAAAACAAGTATTAGTATGCTAATTATTTCTCTGAATTAAGTTGTTTTTCATATATGTTTTGGAGAATTGAATATAGTGTGTAATAATTAATAGAGATGACCTTTATGTATGTATGTTTAATCACACACACACACGTACACACACTACTCTACGCTCAGACACACACACACACGTACACACACTACTCTACGCTCAGACACACACACACACGTACACACACTACTCTACGCTCAGACACACACACACACACACGTACACACACTACTCTACGCTCAGACACACACACACACACACACACTACTCTACGCTCACACACACACACACGTACACACACTACTCTACGCTCAGACACACACACACACACACACACTACTCTACGCGACACACTCACACACACACACACTACTCTACGCTCAGACACACACACACACGTACACACACTACTCTACGCTCAGACACACACACACACGTACACACACTACTCTACGCTCAGACACACACACACACACACAGGTAATATATGAGCTGTGCTGTAATCGTTTATACGTGCGCCGGTATTATATTGTCTTGTTATTGTACGTGTAACTCTTTCAATAATTCAGGTGTGTGAATGTAAGTAAACAGTGTCGTTTATATAGTAATTTAACGGGTAAATTAGCTAGGATGATTGTTATTATATGTATAACTGTGTGATGTGTGTGATGTGTGTGTGTGTGTGTGTGTGTGTGTGTGTGATGTGTATGTGTGTGTGTGTGCGTTCTTACTATAACCATTTTACAACACCTACCTATGGTTCACACTGTGTTGACGTCATAATATATCTTAGAAGACGAGGAAAGCGAAGAATATTATAATCGGCTTAGCGTAACGTGCAGCCACACCTTAACCCTGGCAGGAGCTCTGATACTCACCGTGGTAAAATGGGTGGAAAATATGATGTGATGGGGGAGGGGAGGGGAGGGAGGAGGAGGAGGGGGGGAGGGGAGGGAGGAGGAGGGGAGGTGTTCTTTATGTTATTCACTGCTCAGTTGTGTTCTTAATTTATTGTTTTTGTTACTAATAAATCAACCTATTTTAATTATATTTTCTTGTCATCATAACGTAACAAAGAGAAGAGAATCCTCAATACAGGATCAGATACACGAGATGACCTTCACTGTTGACCTTATGTGACCTAATGTGTTGTGTTGTATAATACTTGTGGTGGAAGTCTGTACCTCAGTTCACGGTGACGAGAGGAGACAGACAGGTAAAGGTAGAACAGTGTGGAGGAAACGAGAGATAAAACACACACACACACACACACACACACACACACACACACACACACACACACATACACACACACACACAATTATATAAACTGTATATTATTCTTAATTTAAATCTCCCTGAAGACTTTAAGCAAACCTACATGCATAAACTTTACAACAGTGTTTGATAAAGTGCAACTTGAATTGACTAAGACTTTTTCAGACTTTAAGAAGAAAAACATAGAGGCCTTTCGTACCCAACTTCATCATGGTATCAAAAGTTTTATCCCAGCTTGGCAAAAAACAGCATGAGGAACCGAGACTCGTAAACACGTTAATTTTGGGTTAATATTTAAGTCAAACAACAAGACAGGAAGTTGGTGGTCCACAGTCGCTCACCCCAAGAATACTAAATGATATCGTCAGGTGAGTGTTGACATTATCAGCATAACACTGTTGACTCATTAAACACCGGAGTCACCCCTTAACAACCTGGGCTGCCCCCTTAATGATGACCTAAATCCTGTAATATTATGTGTTGATGCCTTATAACACACACACACACACACACACACACACACACACGAGCGCGAGTATCCGCTAAACATAAAAGCACAAATGATAATCTTCATAAAAGGTTTCAGGAACTGTGTATGTGTGTGTGTGTGTGAGAGAGAGAGAGAGAGAGAGAGAGAGAGAGAGAGATTTCTACAAGTTATTTAAACCTGTCTTCGTTGTTATTATATCGCTAGCGAATGAGGTAAGGCGCTCATAAAAGTGTCATCAAGGGGGTGGAACGGCTCGGTTGCCTGTGTCTTGCTGGAGCGGTCCTTGATGAGAAAATAAGGAGTGTTCTTGGTACTAATGACGAGAAAAACCAGAGCGCTTACAGCAGTGTGAGGTACAGTAACATTACAGAATTACCCGGTGAATTAATATGTGGATCAGTGTGGATACAGTGACTTAATATGTGGTGCAATGTGGATATAGTGACTTTGTACATGAAAATATAATTAATCTATCTACAGGGAACGAGACGGCATTTAGCTTCACGTCACCATAACATGTACGGTGAGGCGAGGATGCAGCCAGCCGAGCACTGCACTCCTGTTATGGCTGGCCAGTTACCGCAAGATTACGACCAGCTTTAGCGGCTGCCTTAAAGATGACGTGTATGTTGGTGCCGCTCACCCACCAACAGGGAACTCCTCCAGACGTGAGAGAAACTTGACACACGTCGTGGAGTATGACACCTTACACATGACGAGGACTTCTGTGAGGCGTGGAGGACACTTAGACACGGGTCGGGATGTTTCTCCAGACACTTGGGACATGTCGTAGGAGTTCATCAGGACGTGTAGGACATTATAAAGACGAAGGGGATTTCTCCTTACCTTGTCGGACACCACCCGCAACGGTACACATCATGGCGAACGACCTCACATAGGACACATCACTTGTCCTGATTCAATAAACTTTTTTCATGGGAAAATATTTTGGGCATACTATCCAGAGCGCCGTGAGGATTAATTATCAAAATAATTCACAACAATTACTCAGCACCGCCGGATTATCACCATAATTTTTCCTCGCTGGAAGAACTCTCGCTTAAAACATTGGCAACAGTAGCGTGACCAGGCCGTGTTGTGTTTACCTTATTTCATCCGTTTGTTTGCTTTTTACTTCACGCTGGTACTGAATGTGCTCCTAACGGCACTTATTAAAACACTTCACTGCTTAATAGTATCATTTGACAATTATCATTTTAGTAAAACTTCAAGAACCAACAAATGAACTGGGTAACCGTGGACGCCATTTTGCTGCAGTAAACGAAACGAAGCAACCTGGCCTAACATAACCTAACCTAACCTAACCAGATCGTACAGTTAGCTAATATCGCTGAGTGGAAGCTTCATGAGACGGTGGGACGGAAAGGAAAAAACAAAGGCGTGTTGTGCTCTGGTGCTCCTGATGAAACCCTCACAAGCACTGCCTCGCTGGTGGCCCATCCATCATTCGTGGGAAAAGCAAAGGCTGGAGCGTGGACCCCTTCCCTCCCCTTCCTTCCCCTCCCCCTATTCCCTTCTCCTTTCCCCAACCCTCCCCGCAAAGACCAGGAGAGAAATATGTGTACAGAGTTAAAATTACAAGTCTTCCCTCCATAGTGTAGAGAAACAAGATGGACGATGTTACTGTGTGAAAGATGCGGTTATGTTTGAGAGTTAGTAAAAGATCTATCCAAAAACAAGAGAGAGAGAGAGAGAGAGAGAGAGAGAGAGGAATGATCTAAACTATACTGGTAGAGGTGGAGGTAACAAGCCTAACACCTAACCTTGTACACAGTAATACGAGCCCTCTCCCGCTACCTTACCAAAGGGAACTACACACACACACACACTAAATCCTACTGACGTGTTCCATCATACAAATCCTCCTTCAGGTCTCCGTCCCTCCTACAGTAAGCTCCTACCAAATCCACAGGGTGTTGGAACTACTGCCGGTGTGTACTTCCCGGTGTGTTCCTCTACCGGGATAACTGTCAACACACGTACTGGGTAATTAGTCGAGTAATGACGTAATTAATCACACTGACGTCATACAGTACTGATGGCATTATCTATCTATCTATCCATCTATCTATCTACCTATCCATCCACCTATCTATAATGGACGCTATAACGATATAAACAATACACTATAGGAACGATTAAGTAATAAGTGTGTATGTATATGTAGGCCTATTGTATGTATGTATGTATGTATGTATGTATATATGTATGTATGTATCGTAATGTTTTCATTGTATGTCATTGTAACAATGTATGTCTATATGTCTATATGTATCTAGTACTATCTATCTATCTGGTATATCTATCTATCTATCTATCTGGTATATCTATCTATCTATCTATGTTATCTTCCACACAAGTGATAGTGATAAAGCAACTATCGCTTCCCTAATGAACGCTTATGTAAAAGTTAACTTAACCCAACGAAGCGAGAAACACGTCACGGGGTCTTGCTTCTGATGGGATGAGTTCTACTGAAGTGTTGCCTTCTGACCTGACCTGACCTGACTTGTTCTAACCTGACCCTGACCTGACCTGGACCTGACCTTACCTGACCTGACCTGACCTGACCTGACCTGACCTGACCTAACCCGTGAATAAATGAAATTACAGTTCATTAAAATCTTGTGAAGTAAAAGAGAAAATAATTTTAATATCTCAGTTCTTTTGTTTTTCTCTCAGTGAGGAGTGTAGGTGTGTACCTCTCTCGTCCCTCCATGAAGACATTGTGTCAAGTCTTCATCAAACTTCCCTCAAATTGTCTTCCTTCACGAGTAGATAACAAGATGGCCGGTATATTTTCCTCGCTCTATCAGTAAATCAGTTGATATGTTAACGATGTATCCTTAGCGAGGGAGTCAGACACCTCGTTAATGTCAGGAGGTAGGATCACCAAGGTGGGTCATCTCCTGGTGAGGCTGGAGGTCAGGAGGTAGGGTCACCAAGGTGGGTCATCTCCTGGTGAGGCTGGAGGTCAGGAGGTAGGGTCACCAAGGTGGGTCATCTCCTGGTGAGGCTGGAGGTCAGGAGGTAGGGTCACCAAGGTGGGTCATCTCCTGGTGAGGCTGGAGGTCAGGAGGTAGGGTCACCAAGGTGGGTCATCTCCTGGTGAGGCTGGAGGTCCTCTATCACACCACTGTTCAATTTCCTGGTGACAGTGGTTGCACTTACACCAGGTCCCATTGGTGTAACGTGACCGTGTGACCTGCCTCAAAACTTTCTCGCTTTCTCTGTCTATCTATCTGATTATCTACCTGTCTGTCCGTCTGTCTGTCTGTCTCTTCCTCTATCCACCTTTCTCTATTTGGTCTATTATCTATCCTCTATTTCTCTCTCTTTCTTCCTTTATCTCTCTTTCTATCTCTTTGTCTTCTTTCCAGAGTATATATCTGTGCTTACACTTTCGGTTATATCTATGTTTTTCTATGTATGTATGTATGTATATATGTATGTATGTATGTATGTATGTATGTATGTATGTATGTATGTATGTATGTTTTCCCATGTCAGGTTATTGACTTCTGCTGTTAATATTTCCCTAGTTAAGAAAAATCAGGTCATCAGCATTACAATAAAACTGGAAGGTGAACTTAGGTGACCTTCTGTTCTCGCCTCTTTAATGTTGACCTTTGACCTATAAACGCTAAAATTAAATCATCGCTCCCTTTAGAAATGCTAAACCTGACTGAAGCTTTTATTAACATAGGTCACAGTGCTTTACACCTGGATAGTGCTTGTTAAAATGCTCAACTCTAATGAACGTCTTCCAAGGTAGGAGGACGATACACACACACACGCACGCACACACACACACACACACGCACACACACACACACACACACACACGCACACACACACACACACACACGCACACACACACACACACACACACACACACACACACACGAGTATACAGCACCGTGGTGTTATCAGTCGCGGCAGACGTGGAGGGTAGCCGCTACGCTGCCCCCACAAAATGAAATATTTTTACACCACCATCTTACCCTTTCCTCCTCCCCGCCTGCTCTCCCTCACACTGTAGTACGTTCCTCATACACCTGTACGTTCCTCCTACACCTGTACGTTCCTCCTACACCTGTACGTTCCTCCCACACCTGTACGTTCCTCCCACACCTGTACGTTCCTCCCACACCTGTACGTTCCTCCCACACCTGTACGTTCCTCCCACACCTGTACGTTCCTCCTACACCTGTACGTTCTACCTCACCTCCTACCATCTTTCTGTCCTTGACGAGGGTGAGTAACTGTACTCTGAACGGGGCGGGGCGGGGCGAAGGACTGTTACTAACTCCTCTACTTCGACCCCCCGTCCCGCCCCGCCCACCACCCCTTCAAGGACTTCATGAACCATTACAACCTAAGTCAACAGAAGGTGACTGTACTGTAGTGAAGGCCAACATCTATACCTCGTGAAATTATCTAAATAAATAAATAAATAAATAATAATAAAAGCAAAACAACACTATCAAAACAACATTTCCATGGCGAGTACCTACACCTGCACAACCTTTACTAATTAACACCGTAATGAGCAGCAGGTAACGTGACTCTACCTCGTGTGACGTCACTAGGTGCCCGTCTCAATTTATCCACCATCCGGAGAGAATGGATTTAATCACGGTAAGAAATTTAAACTGGAATTCCAACACCATTTAGTTCTTCTCGTATTACTCAGGTATTTATGTAAGGTGGTTAGATGCGTGTTTACCTGGTTAGAGGGAAATTTAATTAATACCTTTATAACCTCACCTATTAAACCAGATAATAAAACACTTAAAACAGAATTGGAAAACGTAAAACCTATTCAAAAAAATCCTTAAAAGAATAAACATGAATAATTATCAAAACGTGTGTGTGTGTGTGTGTGTGTGTGTGTGTGTGTGTGTGTATCTGAGGATCTATATTTGTGTTTCGGGTAAAGCTAATTTCTTTACCTCTTGAGTACGATGATTTAGCCTCTTGAGTACGATGACTTAACCTCTTACGGTAAGTTGACTTAGACCCTTCATTGCAGTTATCGTACTCAAAAGAAACTGGCCTCTCTCTCTCTCTCTCTCTCTCTCTCTCTCTCTCTCTCTCTCTCTCATATTACCTCAACTTTCTCAGAGGCAAATTCTCCCCCTTTAGAGGTCAAAGAAGATCTATGAGTGAATTATAATGCTCGGAGATCTATATTGAAGTGACATCGTTCTGAGAAGTTGTTCCTTTGATAATAAGTCTCAAATTGCACAGTCTGTGAATCAGTGTATTTTAGGATTTGTATATTATTAAACACGACACGACACGACACGACATGACACGACACGACACGACACGACACGACACAAACAAAACCTACTCTACACTACACCACATTACACTACACTACACTACACCACACTACACTACACTACACTACATCTTAAAGACAAAATCAAGTCATTATCTTTCCTATCCCACTCTGAAAAAAAAATTCTATAAGCAATTTTTCATCATAAAACTTGACAA
The DNA here is from genome assembly GCF_018991925.1 of Homarus americanus. Taxonomy (NCBI): domain Eukaryota; kingdom Metazoa; phylum Arthropoda; class Malacostraca; order Decapoda; family Nephropidae; genus Homarus; species Homarus americanus. The sequence continues at coordinate 2,648,446 of NW_024744839.1, forward strand.
AAAAATTAAATAAAAATAAAACAAATTAAAAGTTGTGATTATTTTTCCAAGACGGAAACTAAGGAATTAATTCTATTCCCCAAGGAAGACGACGACACCGGAGGTCACAAGATTATATTAATTATTACCAAAAGAAACTCTTAATTATATTATTAATTTAGAGAATAACTAATTATTTCATCGCTACAAGAAGGACTGTTGGAACAAGCCAGAGGTCACCAAGTCTATAATTCAGTGGGTAATGATTGGTTTAGGTCAAAGGTCAAGCCTTCATAAATATTTCAACACCGTAGATGATATAAGAGGAGGAGGAGGTCAAAGGTTATGAAGTCGTATTGATAAGTGGGTGTGTCGGTGGGTGAGTGGATGGATGGGTGGGTGAGTGGATGGATGGGTGGGTGAGTGGGTGTATGGGTGGGTGAGTGGATGGATGGGTGGGTGAGTGGATGGGGGGGGTAACCTTTTCTTCAACCGCATCAGATATCATTCAATGTATTCTTGACGATAACATGTTGCTGAAAGTCAATCGGTTTTACAGTCATTTTCAGAGCCTCAGTGCTTATGACTGTTATATGATCACACGCACACACACACACACACACACACACACACACTTGCTTCATCATGTCTACACTGAAACAGATACACATACTAATTTTTTCCCATTCCTTACAGTTCTTGTTTATCGAGTGAGGATCATTAATGTATGTATGTATGTATGTATGTATGTATGCAATATAAGGGAGAAAGGGAGAGGGAGGGAGAGGGAAGGGAGAGGGGGAGGTGGAGATTGAAGACGCTTGAAAGTCACATGAAGAAAGTTTACAAAGATTCCTGAAGACTTTTTAAGGTATAGAGACAAGAAGAAAAATATTCACACAAGTTATCCAAAGCTGAATTAAAGCTGTGAGGGAGGTGAGAGAATAAGCTGAGGGTGGTGAGAGTAAGCTGAGGGAGGTGAGAGAGTAAGCTGAGGGAGGTGAGAGAATAAGCTGAGGGAGGTGAGAGTAAGCTGAGGGAGGTGAGAGAGTAAGCTGAAGGAGGTGAGAGAGTAAGCTGAGGGAGGTGAGATAATAAGCTGCGGGTTAAGGTATTGTACAGTAACTTGTTTCTCCTTATCTATACAACACTAATGAGTAATTATCATTAAGATGGTGAATAATCTGGGTCACCTCCTCCCCACAACACAACACAACACAACACATCACAACACAGCACAGCTCACCACAACACAACATAACACAACACAACACAACACAATTCAACACACAGAAACACAACACAACACAACACTCAGCAAGGGTAAATGTCTTTAGTAAGTCATCCATGGCAGAGTGTAATGGCGACAATCATACGAGGTATAAGAAAAGATTAATTCCTCCCCACAACAAAGACCAATAAGAGCAATCCCATTAACACCCCGGGAGGCCCTGACGACAACGACTTTGATTAATCTTGGGTTAGCTCCCCGCCAGCCACCTCTCCCCCGTCAGCCACCTCTCCTCCCCCGTCAGCCACCTATCCCCCGTCAGCCACCTCTCCCCTGTCAGCCACCTATCCCCCCGTCAGCCCACCTCTCCTCCCCATCAGCCACCTCTGCCCCGTCAGCCACCTCTCCCCGTCAGCCACCTCTCCCCCGTCAGCCACCTCTCCTCCCCCGTCAGCCACCTCTCCCCCGTCAGCCACCTCTCCTCCTCAGCCTCCGCCACACTCAATCTTTTCCTGTGTTCCATTCCTCCTTTTCTAGATCACTTGCTCCACACAGCCACAGGTTTCCCTTCGTTGATTCCCCCAGGTAGAGTGTCGGCACCTTCTGTATTAACCACCGTCTCGATCTTCACCCTCAGCTACCTCGAGTTATTGAGGGTTTTTTATGGATGGTGCTTCATTAGCTTGTTTCATAGTTCTTTATATATACACGACAATGGAAAGATTTTGAAGAATATATTTGGGATAGTTTTTTTTTCTTTCTTTTATTATCAGAACAGCTCTCAACCCTCATAACAGCACCCCAAAATTTTCTGTTCTCTCTCACATTTGTCCATTTATTATACCCCGTAGTAATATCTAGTCTAAATCATTCTCTTTGCTGTCTGTGTTACCTTCTCCAAGATAGCTGACCTCTCTCTCTCTCCTCTCTCTCTCTCTCTCTCTCTCTCTCTTTCTCTCCTTACCTCTCTCTCTCTCTCTCTCTCTCTCTCTCTCTCTCTCTCCTGCCTCTCTCTCTCTCTCTCTCTCTCTCTCTCTCTCTCTCTCTCTCTCTCACTATGTCTCCCTGGCAGTCCAGGAGCAGTCACGACATTCTGTTGTTTACCTTACAGCCCCCCCTCCAGCTGTCCAGACAAACTTCTTGCACTCTGTCCTCTTCCTCAAAAAAAACTCACCCTCTTCTGCCACACTCACCCTCTTCTGCAGACCTCCCTCTTCTGGCTTACACTCATCCTCTTCTGCCACCTCACCCTCTTCTGCCACCTCACCCTCTTCTGCCACACTCACCCTCTTCTGACACACTCACCCTCTTCTGCCACACTCACCCTCTTCTGCCACCTCACCTCTTCACTGCCCTCACACTTCCTGCCCACACACTCCCTACCCTCTTCACAACCTCACCCTCTTCTGCCTTGCCACCCTCCCTCTTCTACACTCACCCTCTTCTGCCACACTCACCCTCTTCTGCCACACTCACCCTCTTCTGCCACACTCACCCTCTTCTGCCCTTACACTCCCCTCCTAACACCCTCTTCATCATTATCTCCCATCTCCCCTTTAATACACAAGTATCTACAAGTTTTATGTACCAGACACCACACTCCAGGTCAACGAGGGTCAGAGCGAGTCGTGTACACAACATCTTCAAAATAGGAGGACCGGGAGTGTTATGACTCTCCTGAAGACCTTCCCGACATAACCCGTCCACCATAAGGTTGCCTAAGTCGTCCGAACTAAACAAACTGTACCAACTCCACCAAGAATAATCCTCAACATAAACAAACATGAATCTCATATTCGGAAAATGTTCATATTCTTCAACTATGTTCTGATGCATGAACAATGGAGAACAACATAGAGACGACGTAGACGGTGGCACTCAAGATTCCAGACATCTGGGGAAAATTCGGAAAACTGTCAAGAATTACGAGTTGGCAGAAGAAGCTCTCAGGACCCGACTCATACCGTGGGAATGTTGGCGGCGGCAGACACCACTCAGCTGGAGCAACACTGAGACAACCACTCCTTTGTAGGATAAGAAAGTGGAAACAACAGAAGCTGACGACGACGGAGGTGTTGAAGATGTCCCATAATATAGAGTTTCTGACAATAACAAGAGGCAGAGCAGAGAGGCACATACCAAAGGTTACTAAGGATGCCGTCATCAAAAGACAACGGTACGGAAGTTCCTTCGCCTAAAGAAAAGACGCGGCCACCTACCTCCCTCCACACCTCTTTTGTGCCCTAAAATCAATACTTCTCTGCCCACGCTCTCAAGTGTCATTTAATCTTGCCCGTGTTTCCAACCTAAAGATTCTTCACCACCGTCATTATTGAGGACATCAGTAGTGAGCACGTGGACACCCCCAGCAGACATTGGTGTGTCTTACAAAGTCTAGTCGAAGACTAGCATGAGAGGACACATTCAATTAAGAGAAGATTCAGTATAATTTCAACCCCATGTAATTAAACCAATCATCCTTGTGTCGTCTCTTGAGTGAATCACTAATATACGTCCACACAACCTCACTCATGGGTAGAATTCAACGACCTAGTCTATGAGTCACTTCCCACAGCTTCGGATTCTCAGTAGTTCGTAGGTTTTAGTTTCCTCAACCTAATGGAGCGAAAACTTATCAAGGCGGTTCACTTACGTTACGACTAAAATAAGACCAAAATATTTAATGTACTGGAGCTAAATACTTCTCTTCTCTTCTCTCAAGGGCAGAAAGAACATAACATACGAAACCTTCAACACATAAGTCCTCATCCCTAGAAGGTCCTCAGGAGTAACACCCACGCCCCCTCCTCCCACACCTCTCCACCAGGAACACTGAGGGGAGTTTCACGTTGCAATAACTGGAGTCAGCATCTGGTAATGTTTACTAATAGTGCTCCATCTTCACTGTTTTGGCATAAGAATACATATTACTGCTTTATGGAGGAAAATAATCCCCTTTACTGCTACTGGTGAAGAATATTTCATTTTTCTGCTTCCGATAAACATTCTACACTTAACATCACTGGACTATAAATCACGTATTCTCCATCCTTGACCTCAGACAACCTACCTGACCCAAGTTTTGTTCTTAAAGTCAATCACAAAACTTCCCTCGAATACCAAATGTGTTTGTAAATAATGTGTTTTTTAATTATACATCTCATTATTATAGAGCTTCTGTTTTATTATCTATATGATTTTATTTCACTTCCTTCTTATCTATCTGACTAAAATTACTCAAAGTTTTTTAAATATATTTCTTAGCTGTGTATCTCTGTGGGACTATTAAGTAAACAACTAACAAACATACTGATACATGCCATACACATGTACACAGAAGACGTGTGTGTGTATTTAAACTCAACTCTACACACACACACACACAATAAGAGAGAGAGAGAGAGAGAGAGAGAGAGAGAGAGAGAGAGTGAGACTGTGTGTATGTGTGTGTTCTATAGGCCAGTAACCCAGGAAGCCTAACGACAGCAAGACGCATCCACTTAGAGTACAGTCTGAGTGCAATTCCGACGCCATTATGATCGCCAATCAGACGTCGTTTGTGTAAGAGAACTACTTCGTTACATTAGGGTGATTCTACTCTATGCGATCGTTACAGAATCCAGGTTCAAGATTTTCGGCTTATCTGCATCTCACCTCCACTTCTGCCCATCCTCTTTACCACACAAGGACGCCGCTACACACAGCCTCCCAGCACCTCCTCAGGGCTACAGCACAGCCTCCCAGCACCTCCTCAGGGCTGGCACAGCCTCCCAGCACCTCCTCAGGGCTACAGCACAGCCTCCCAGCACCTCCTCAGGGCTACAACACAGCCTCCCAGCACCTCCTCAGGGCTACAACACAGCCTCCCAGCACCTCCTCAGGGCTACAACACATTACTGAACCATACAGTGGAGAACAGGAAATAATATTCTAAATAAGCAAACCTAATTTTTCACCATATATATAACTTTTATATTAGTTTTACCTATAATTACCCTATAAAAAAGATCACCAGAGCTTGAGAGATATGAGCGCTTAAATTCTCCAGGGATTTGGAGATTAATATTTCCCAAGTTTAGGTCGTATTTTGAAGGGAAGTAGTAATAGGATTTTAGGGGTGGTCGTCCATCATAGCCAACAGCCCTGATACACACTATCTTATGAGGGTCTGGTCAGGTCCCAGGCCCGACATGACAACACAATGGTTTATGGGGCTTGTTATGTCACCCCCTCCCCCCCACCCATACAGTATTTATAAGCCTCTTAACTTACAAGATATTCCTCACGTCCTCCCCCCCCCCCAACAGATGTCCTTTGTGTGAGGTAGTTTACAGAGATCTACGCCTCTTCTCACCCCCCACATCCTAACCCCCTACCTATACATCTATTATACCGGGACATCAAAAGAGTATTTCACCCAGCTTGTGCAGCATCCTTAAGGCTCTCTACGGCCCTATAGCTCTCTTACCTTCCATAAATCCCTCAGTATCCAACAGTGTTCCTTTAGATACAAGACCTCGGTGAGTTTTTTGTTGCTAGCAGAGACCTTCAACACAGCGCTTCACCACCCCTGTTCTAACACTGTCTTTATAGCCCTCTTTGTCACACACTCTCTATATATATACGTATATAAGGTTATAGCCGCTATACCTTGCTATACGGTAGCTTATATAAATGTACTCAAATGTGTTATCAGGAGGCGTCAAGACAACACTTCCCTCAGTATGTTATGTGGCCTCCTCCTCCTTCATCTGCTCCACCTCCTCCTCCTCCTACACACATCAGACAGTTGTGGTAAGCTCTACACCCTTCCCTGTTAGTTTTATCTTCCCCCTCCGTCCCTCCATTACTTAATTTTACGGTGTCTGGGTTCCAGCAGCCTGGCTCTGTCCGCCCTCACCGACTCGTCTCCCTGGCTCTCACGTCCTCCTCAGATTTAGTTTGTTGACAAAATTTTACAGCTCCAAATTTCGGTATAAATTACTCAGGGGAAGGTTTAGTTATAACATGAAGCACGACTTAAGAGTATAAAATCGTTATGTGTACAGCTTTAGGTACGAGTACAAAGCAAATATACAAATAGGTCACTACAAGTACAGGTTTAGGAGTAATACAGGCCAAGTGCAGTATAGGTTAGTGCTGTACCCAAACAGGTTTACTTATAAAGTAGTTCTAGGAAAAACTAAAGCACAAGTATTGTTTTAGTTATCAAATACAGCATCACATTAGACACGGGAGCTTTATGAACACACGTTATTAAGATCACTAAACTTCTTAATCGGGATAACTTCCAATGTCATTTTCATAGTATCCCATGAAAATTTAAAAAAAGACATCCGTTTTCTTTGCAGTATACAGCTGTTTACTCTTACCTTATCCTGACTCTACAGTACACCTGACCCAAACTACTGATGAATTTTGAAACTTTTTCTAAACTTTTCTCTAGGAATCTACAAAGTACCAAAAATCATATTTCTAATCACAAAATATATATGTAACTTTATTATTAAACTCTACACACACACACACACACACACACACACACACACACACACACACACACACACACACACTATAAACCTCATTTAGTAAACTCATAAAGTAGAATCATGGTAAGATTTGCTTCAGGAAAAATATGAGAAATGAACATAACTTCCAGTACTGTACACCAGGGCAGCAGCACACACATAACAACCTTGTAAAAAGAATAAATGCGTCCATGACATATACTCGCAAGACAAACCAAACCTATCCTAACCAAACCTAACCAAACCTAACCTAACCAAACCTGTCCTATCCTAACCTAACCTAACCTAACCAAACCAAACCTAACCAAACCTATCCTAACCAAACCTATCCTAACCAAACCTAACCTAACCTAACCAAACCTATCCTAACCAAACCTAACCTAACCAAACCTATCCTAACCAAACCTATCCTAACCAAACCTAACCAAATTCTAGTAAACCATCGAAAAAAAAAAGTTGCCGTCGAGTTATGAATCAAATGTGAGTCGACCAAAAGAAGTTTCCGCCTGTTAGCTCGACCACCAGGACTCTAACCCGGGTATAAGCGTTGACTCCGAACTTCCTCTGGGACTTAAGCTTATTACATCACTGTGGGGCCATTCCACTGTGCTAACAAAGCCAACAGGAAGCCATTTGTAGAGAAACTGTGTAAATCCGGGAGTAACCAACAAAAGTGGAAATCGTTTCAAGAGGAATCGTGTGGCCTTACGACTTATCTGGGCTAACTTGCGTGAATTCCTGACTAATCGTAAGAGAAATTGTGTGGATTCGAGTGTAACTAAGACAACTAGAAGTCACCTGGGAGAGATTTTATTTGGATTCTCACGCGGAGGAAAACTGTTTGGTTGTGTGAGTGTTAAGTGGGACTACTTCAAGGGACTCAAGGTATGGGTTGAGTGGAGGATTCGTGTACAAGGAGGATTTGAGGATGTATAGTAGGGAGAGCCTCTAGGAGATCAGGTGAGGAGGAGGAAGGCAGGAGGGAAGGAAGGAGGAGGGATAAAGGGAGGAGGAGGATGAGGGGAGGGGAGAGGAGGGAATGGGAAGGAAGGAGGTGGATGAAGGGAGGGAGGGAGTAGGGAGGAAGGAGGGAGGGAGTTGTAGGAAGAATTTTGCACTGCAGGTCTTCAGGAGAGAGAGAGAGAGAGAGAGTAACTGACTGTGGGGGGAAAGAACAGGACAGGAGAGAGTGATGGTGGTAGAGAAGAGAGGACGGAAGATGTTGGTAGTAGGGAGGACAAAGAGGCGGGAGAGAGGTAGGTTCGTGTGGGAGAGCATAAATGTGTAAGTGTGGGGGCTAGGTGTGGAGTCCAGGTGGGGCCAGGTGTGGGGGCCAGGTGAAGGCAGGGTGGTGGGGCCAGGTGGGAGGGGAGGGAAAGGACAGTGTGGGGGCTTGAGGTGGAGTCAGGTGTGGAGGCAAGTGGGCTAGGTGTGGGAGGGAGGAGGGACAGGTGTCGGGGCAGGTGTGGAGGCAGGTGGGGGCAGGTGTGGGGCCAGGGGTGGGGGCCAGGTGTGGGGGCCAGGCGGTGGGAAGCCAGGTGGGGCCAGGTGTGGAAGCCAGGCGTGGGCCAGGTGTGTGGGGGGCCAGGTGAGTCTATAACACATGACGACCAGTATTGAATATAAAGGAGGGGAGAGGACGTCTACCTGGCCTGCGTTTACTAAGGTGGGAGAGAGAGAGAGAGAGAGAGAGAGAGAGAGAGAGAGAGAGAGAGAGAGAGAGAGAGAGAGAGAGAGAGAGAGAGAGAGAGAGAGAGAGAGAGAGAGAGAGAGAGAGAGAGTGTGTGTGTGTGTGTGTGTGTGTGTGTGTGTGTGTGTGTGTGTGTACATCCCTAATAGTGGTAAAGATGAACCCACAAGTCTCGTCGACCTAAAACAAGACATTGAGGATTAAAAAGAAGCTAAAGTGATGAAATTTTCCCCACACTTTCTCATCATCCTGGGGGCACTGAGAAAGGGAACAAGATGGGGGGGACACGAGTTGTGTAATAAACCCTCTCAACACACACACACACACACACACACACACACACACACACACACACACACACACACACACACACACACACATGTTAAAATAATAAACAACTCAAAGATTTATGTGCTGTACAGCCCTTTAAATGTATTCAACGTATATCATTATGTCTAAATCAAATGTAAGTTTGTATATTTTCAGCCACCGGCTGCAACTCTATTAATAAACCGTTTATTATTATTATTATTATTTTACACACACACACACACACACACACACACACACACACACACACACACACACACAGGATGTAACCCGCCAGGGAGAGAAATGTCACGACCCAGGATGGTGTGACTCCTGTGTCAATATTAGCGGGTGTGCCGTCTGCTTCAGCTGCCTCATTGATTTCATTGTAATAAAAAAAATACATGAATACAAGAAGAGAAATACAATTACAGGTATGAATTACAAATGATGACAATTCACAATCACAAATACAGGTTATAGACATTTCGAACTGACAACTATATAAACTCATCAATAAACATTCATAAACATCACAGGTTCAGATATTGTGTGTACAGGTGGAAAGATTTTAACATTTATAACAATAGACAATCACTATTCAGGTTCAGTGTACATAATCGTATACACAAAACTCCAAGTACACATGTAACCAAACGTACATATAAAACGCATGTGTACATTAATCACTGTACACCGTATTATCAACGTACACAGAGGCCGACACTACTCTGGTTCAGTCGTATATTACACGTACATACCTTCACCTTGTACACATGGGAGGTCAAGCCACACGCTAATTTCACTCACACGGAGATGACATTCGTGATTTACCGTGATTTAGTGTGTGTGTGTGTGTGTGTGTGTGTGTGTGTGTGTGCTCTGAACCAAGGACAAAACCACACATATATCTCTTTAAGTCTTAATATCCAGTCAGGTCAGAGGAGGTCAAAAGAGGTCAGAGGAGATTAGAAGAGATCATGTAACGTGGAAGTTTATTCAGTCATTTTAAGACCCACCTCGTTAAACACTGGTCTATAATTGAATAAAATCCTCAGCACCACAACTGATTTATTCTGATTTATTCCCTACCTGTAAAAGCTTTCAGGTGTTAAGTAGAGTTAATTATGGGTAATATCCACACCACTAAAAACTTAACTACATATAAAGCGGGTGGAACACTAGATTAAAAACACTGGGTTATTACCATCGTGTTGTGCAAGTTCTGAGGCACCGCCAACCACCCGCTTCACTCAGCCAGGCAAACGGTGAGATATACAACGATAAAACTTGCTTTACTCCAGGCAACGTCGTGTTTTGTTTACGTTATGACAAGGCACACGGCTCCATATTTCGGGAAAAGGAAGGAAAACAAAAATGAAAACTGACAAAAATACGTGGTTATATTTCCTAGTATATATAACATTACCCTAAACAGCAATGTAGTTGAGTTTTATTTACACTGATGTCAATATTCTATGTAAACACCGCGAGTAAGTCTTGCATTAAAACAGAACTCAAATCACGTTAATAATCAAAATGTTATTACACTCTTGACACACTACAGTACTTTACTCCACTCTAATTCGATCTCGCCATCTAAATCACATAAGTCGAGTGTAAAATCCACACACCTGCCTCAAAAACACATTCCTTGCTTTAGATACAAGTTAAATTATTATGAATATCAGCGCGTGTGTGTCTCGAATGACCCACTTGGCTCCATAATTCCAATCTGCAAGACGAGGGAAGCGAGAGAGAGGGAGTGAATGTGAAAGCCATTACCAGAGACTTTATGCGATCGTCAAGACTATATCATCTCCAGGGTCCTCTTGTGTTACGTTGACTTCCCTCTTGTAGGCTCTTATATCTGGTCTGTCTGTCTGTCTGTCTGTCTGTGTGATGAGACGCTGTTAAGCCTCTATAGTTTTACAGCAAATTAATTAAAGGAGGTTAATGTAAGGGGTTAATAGTCGGCATCATGCGAAGTGTTTCCGTCTGTTTATCTATCTATCTATCTGTCTGTCTCTCTGTCTGTCTGTCTGTCTGTCTGTCTCCAGGAAGCGACATTCGTTGGTATAACATTTACATACAACTGGTCATTACAACACTCCCTGTTATAGGTCCATTTATTTAACATTTGCATATATCCAATTACTGCAGCTGGGCATATATACCTAAACAACTAAACGCATTACGGTGGCAGTCTACACATGTCAGGTGAGCTGTGTATAGACCTTATCATACGCCTCTGTGTATAACATTGAACACACCCCAGGTCAGTGAGTAATGAGGTTAACGACAACATACTCTCACACAACAGACCATAACGTGTTAAATATACTGTTGAGTGGTTTTCCGTTTAAAGAAAGTAATTCACAGATAAAAAGAAAACATTTTAAACCTTATTGAGTTTCACTGTACCAGGCAGCACAGTGGTAGAATATTTCCCCATGGAAGAGAAGGAATAAATTTTGTAAATATGATTCTTAATATTTTATAACACAAATGTGGTTCTGTGTATTAAACAAACATATAAGCGTTACGGATAAAGAGAAATAGTTTAGTAATATAGAAATATACTAAATAAACCACAAACAAATAAGAAAAATATACTAAATAAACCACAAACAAATAACAAAAAATATACTAAATAAAACCACAAACAAATAACAAAATATACTAAATAAATACAAATAACAAAATATACTAAATAAACCACAAACAAATAACAAAATATACTAAATAAACCACAAACAAATAAGAAAAATATACTAAATAAACCACATATATATATCTTCGTGTCAAACATTACGAAAATATAACAGAGTGAGCATTAGTCATTAGCTCCGTAGAACAAAACACATAGTTGTGTCCAATATGAGGAGAGGGAAGCGACTGTGTATAGGTGGAAGCAACATTCTTCCACTCGACTGAAGATCTTTCCTTGGATAATCCTAATTGGCAATTTCTCTCTGGGGAAAATGTAGGACAGTGTGGTGGTGTGGTGTGGTGTGGTGTGGTGTGGTGTGGCATGGTGGTGGAGACTGTAACACACGGGGAAGTATGGTTGAAAATCTTCAAAGTCACCCTCATATAACAACAACAACAAAACAACAACAATAACAACAACAATAACAACAACAACAGCTAAAAGACACAGTTAAGAAACAACACAAACTTAATGTCGAACAACAGCGCCAGCACGAGCGATTAACAACACCCGGCGTTCTCCTCCCTCCCGCAATAAAATGCTTATGAAGGGCTATACTTGACGAACGTTCGCCCGCCTTCTGCATGCAGTGGCGCTCTTTAAGATATACATTATATTAAGTTATTTATGAAAGTTCTAACCTTATGTATAAAAGTATTTTGTAAACCTGTATTAATGTATATTCCTTAACAGTTAGTGTGTATAAATATTGTGAGGTGTAACTCTCCAGGGAGGGGACACACACACACACACACACACACACACACACACACACACACACACACACACACACACACACACACACACACACACTTACCTTTAGGCCAGACAATTTTATAATAATTTAATCTTAAAAAACTTACCTTCCAACAGTAACACAGTATACGTACAATGTGTTATTGAGAGTCTGATGAAAACTTGGGAACCCGGCTGTGTGACCCTGCATGGTGGCTCACAAGGTCACGCCCTTACCCAATATACTGTACCTCGCTACTATAATTAGTATAATGCACGGTATCTGATGGCCAATAATAATAATAATAATAATAATAATAACAACATTTATCATCATTGTAGTTGTAGTTATTGTCATATTCATAATTTCATGGTATAACTGTCAAGGGTTATAGTTCTGTACACGAAACGAGGGAGAACTATGAGAAAAATAACGAGATGTTTACATGATCAGAGGTCGTGAGGTGGTGGTGGTAGAGGCGATAATGGTGGTTGTGGTTGGTGGTGGTGGTAGTTCTGTACACGAAACGAGGGAGAACTATGAGAAAAATAACGAGATGTTTACATGATCAGAGGTCGTGAGGTGGTGGTGGTAGAGGCGATAATGGTGGTTGTGGTTGGTGGTGGTGGTAGAGGTGGTGGTGGTGGTGGTAATGATGATGAGTGGTAATTAATTGTGGTGAGTGAAGTGGTGAGGTGGTGGTGAGGTGGTAGAGGTGAGTGGTGGTGGTAGGGTGGTGGTGGTGGTGGTGGTGGTGGTGAGTAGAGGTGGTGGTGGTGGTGAGGTGGTAGAGGTGGTGGTGGTGGTGGTGGTGGTGGTGGTGGTGGTGGTGGTGGTGAGCAGGTGGTGGTGGTGGTGGTGGTGGTGGTGGTTGGTGGGTGGTGGTGGTGGTGGGGGGTGTGGGGTGGTGGTGGTGGTGGTGGTGGGGTGAGGGGTGGTGGTGGTGGTGGTGGTGGTGGTGGTGGTTGGTGGTGGTTGGTTGGTGGTGGTGGTGGGTGGTGGTTGGTTGGTGGTGGTGGAAGTTGGTGGTGTATGGTGGGGTGGTGGTTGTGGTGGTAATATTTGACGAATGAAAAAGATAGAAGAGAAATAATGAAATAAAAAGAGCAAAAGTGTAAGTGAATCAAAGGGAAGGTGGGATGAAAAGACGCCGCGGAAGAGGAGGAGGAAGAGGAAAACGTGATGGTGGTAGTAATGGAACAGGGTAGTGGTATTAATCCTTGGAGGAAGAGGAGGAGGAAGAGGACAAAGAAGGGGAGGAAGAAAACAAGAGAGAGGAGGAGGAAGAGAACAAGAAGCAGGAGGGCGGAGGAGAAGGAGGAAGAGGAGGAGGAGGAGGAGGAAGAGGAGGAGGAGGAGGAAGAGGACAAAGACAAGCACGTTTCACTTTAAAATCCCAGTGAAGAAAATCCTATGGAACAAATATCTCAGCAAAATAATGACTGACATTATCTCCCGGCGAGTGTGTGTCAGCAGCGTGGCCGGGAGATAAGTCTACGGATTACAGTAACCTTATTTCACTAACTCGTGTCCGTAGCAAGCGATGAATGATTATTAAAGAGAGAGAGAGAGAGAGAGAGAGAGAGAGAGGAAGCAATAAGCGTAAGGTAAAACTTCATGACAAAGAGCCTCTGACCATCAAGACTTCAAAACAACGGAGGTCAATTTTCCGGACAAGTCAAACGGAAAAGGAGTGGAGTGTTTACCGGGTGTGGTGGTGGTGGTGGTGGTGGTGATGCTCCAGGGGCAGGCTATCAACTGAACCACACAGGAACGCCCGTCCACGTTAACTAAATGTTTCCTGAACGACTGTAGGACAAACTCTCACTATAACTTAACAGAACATCACTACTAGGGTAAAACTTGAGCAGGTGGGATTGTTTCCGCTTTATGGTGATGGTGGTGTTCTGGGGGGAAACTTGGTCTGGTAGTTTGTGTCGGTGCATCAGACAGAGGGAAACATTGCGACACAGACAGCTAATATACCAAGAGAGTGTTTACGATGAGTGGTTCTCCTCTTGACCGACAGATGGCAGCTCCAGTAGCACATCAGCTTAGATAGAACGACATGGACGGCTTGAGTAAGATAACAATTTTATCCAACCAAACAAAACCGAACTGTAATTTATATAATCTTTCTCTCATGTCGCTTTCTGATGCAGTTAGCGTATCAACGAAGAAAAGACTCTTAAATACTTCATCTTAAACACTAATGGATGTAATTCTCCGGTAGTCGGGTTAACAAGGACGGCTTTAAGCTAGACGACAACTAGACGAAGAACAGACTTGGCTTAAGGATAACCTATCTCTATCCAACACCAGGGGTCCATAAAACACCAGGAATAGGAGCTTGCCTAGGAAAGTTTCCCCATTAAGGATCAACAAAGAAAATGAGAGATCCAGGAGACAGTGTGGGGTTTCCTTCTGTGAGTGAGTAATGTCAACAACTGGTGGAGAAAACTAAACACAGAAGCGAAAACAGCCTTATCACATCATCTGGGATAGAAGCCACGACTGAAGAAACTCGTAGATAAAAGGAACGAAGGCAGAGGATCAGTCTTTATCAGGGGAAATATCAAGAGGGGAGGAAAAAGACGCCACGAGGCTAGACTCAGACAAAAAGCTGTGAGAAAATGGACATTTATAAAAATATAAGGAGAGCACAACTGGGAGACTATTTTAACTGGAGAAAAAAAAGAACGCTGGGACAAAGTGTAGGTGTATGAGAGAGAGAGAGAACGCTCGGAGAAGGTAATCTTTCTTGTGAGGTCAGAGAGGTGTTCACTACCATAGCTACGATGATGAAGAACGTACAGTACACTACGTTTTCAGACTGGCATAGTAGCAGCAAAGAGATGTCAGCACTCACTATACCACAGACTGACACAAGGAGACCAAGCTTCAGCACACATCCATCACAGCATGACAGTATACAACACGACAGTATACAGCATCTACAGGTATACTGAAACAACAGACCCTGAGTAACTTGACCGAGAACTGACACAGAGGCCTAAGAGTAGTGAAGAATAATAACGCTATGAACAAAAATAAAGTTACTTCGCCCACCCCACCGTCACCCTCAGGCCGCTAAGATCAAACGTCTTGCCTTTACCCACACAGTACCTACTAGTGAGTGTAAACGACGCATCCTGCACATATAAAATCCTATTCGGGTAAAATTTCAGTGGAGGATTTCTGACAGATAGATTATTCCACAGGGGAACATCTTACCATCACGCCTCCTACCGCCACCACCACGCCTCCTCCTAGCAAGTCATGTCCGGTCAGGTTATGCTGCCTGACTTACAAAATGTTTATTTATTAAAATTTATGCGGGCGGTCGTGTCAAACAGCGGATTACAGCGTCTTGACCTTACTTTAGGGATCTCCTCAGCAGTTTATGACTTCCCGGAAACACTTAGGAAGGCCCAAGACTCTAATTCTCAAAGTATAGAAACTTATATCTGACGTAACTGCTGGGTAAGAGGTGGGGCATTGTTAAGGAGAGTTGAATTATCTGACCAATCTGTATCGTAGTTGGAGCCAATTAGAAGCTCTCTCACGCCATCAGTCAAGATGATACGTTAACTTCTAAGAAACTATTTTAGTCGTAGATAAAGTGACCAACTTAGAGGAGTTTTCACATCACCAGTTAAAGGAGATAACTCAGTCTACGAGGTTATGAGGATCCCAGGATGCCTTTTATAAAACACCTTCGCCAGTTCAGAAATTCTCCACATGAAACAATGAAACATAATTTGCCCACGAGCCACAAACACTTTTTTTTTGTCTGTTGCGGGAAACTGTAATTGTCGTGGCCTAAATTACTCACACCACGAGACGTGAGCATGGTCGTGGCACGGAAGGTCCTCTCTGAAATTATATTACATCCGACTGTGGTAGGTTTTGTGGTGGTGCAAGGAGGCGTGGTGTTGGTAGGAGGCGTGGTGGTGGTGGTAGAAGGTGTGGTGGTGGTAGGAGGTGTGGTGGTGGTGGTAGAAGCGTTTTGGTGGTGGAAGGAGGCCTGGACGACACTACCACACTGTCCCAGATGAGAGAGAGAGAGAGAGAGAGAGAGAGAGAGATTAATCGCAAGGTCCATTTCATCATCGCAGGTAACGGGGTAAAAACACCTTATTAACGAGCTTGTACTAATACCAGGTAAGAACACGGACAAAAGACACTACCACTACCACGCCGAGAATCTGTCGTAGCTTCACGTTCTCTCACAGCTACGAGGAAAAATATTACCGTATAATTGTATGGGAATCCGGGGTCAAGGAGAGGAGGAAGTGGTTGTATATCTTTTTAATGGCGTCTTCATTGGCGGGAAGCAGCTCCAGACTGTTATTATCTCAAGCCAGTGAGCGCCCAGCTGCCTGCTATGATAAGGTTACGCCACACCCCGACACGCCACGCCACGCCATAGATTACAATAAGGATGTTACTGTACTTGTATTGGGTTAGGTTAGGTTAAGTATTAAATGTTTTCTAACTAGAACAGACCTAATCTAACCTAACTCGCCTCTGTCTCTAGTTATACACTATAACTTTTTTCCTCTGACTTTTTATTTTTCCTACAGTCAACCCCGAGCGAGTGAGGGGCGAGCGAGTGAGGGGCGAGTGAGTGAGGGGCGAGTGAGTGAGGGGCGAGTGTCAATACGAAGTACAGTAGTATAGCGAGAGCGAGCGCCTCACCCTAGGGAGAGAACACCAACTGTGAACAATACCCCACCAATACGATACAACGAGTTCATCTGTTATTGAGGTGAACGGTGACGACTAGGTACAAGTTCTCTTTTATTTTGTTCTTGACTTTTATTTTACCAGAACTAGAACTTATTACCTTAGGCCTATTTTTTTTTTTTTGCTTTGGGAGAAAAATAATGACTATTTTAATACCTCATACATATATAGGTTTTAGAACACACACACACACACACACACACACACACACACACACACACACACACACACACACACACACACTAAGATGCTAGATCACTGTCATTAAAAATTACTATAATTTGAAACCCAGTCATAACAGCTGTGAGCCGCCATTAGCATATGGCTATGTGACCCCCCTCCTACTGTGACGAGAGAGAGAGAGAATAATACGAAAATGTTATAAATTTCTTCTCGCACTTAAAGCGGAGAAAGGGGAGGCAGTGGAGGGAGAGAGAGGAGGAGGGAGAGAGGCCGAGAAGTGAGGGAGGGAGGAGAGGAGGCAAGGACTAGCAAGACACGCCTCCTACGCTCTCTGACGACAGCACCAAGTAACAGATCCCAAGTAACAGAGACCAAGTAACAGAGGCCAAGTAACAGAGGCCAAGTAACAGATCAAGTAACGGACACCAAGTAACAGATCCCAAGTAACAGATCCCAAGTAACAGATCAAGTAACGGACACCAAGTAACAGAGGCCAAGTAACAGAGGCCAAGTAACAGAGGCCAAGTAACAGAGGCCAAGTAACAGAGGCCAAGTAACAGAGGCCAAGTAACAGAGGCCAAGCAACGAGTATAATTTATTGATGTCCTGAATTATATATTTCTCTATATCCTTATTCACTGATTTTTGTTTGTTTATTGTTTGTGTAATTTCTTTGTTTTAGGCTGGTGGGAAAAATATTGTGTGCCCGGGGAGTCTGAAACACACGTGAAGATTAGGCACCCTAGCTTATTACACAGGATGATTTAACGCCTTGATGTTCTAACCTAACCTAACCTAACCTAACCTAACCTAACCTAACCTAACCAAACCAAACCTAACCTAACCTAACCAAACCTATACAGTATGTTGGTTATTCGTGATTTTTTGGTCATATTTCTTCTAGTTTAAGCAGAGATCTTGTTGGTAGTAACCTGAGTTAACATAATAATAAAATACAAATAAATTAAAATAACATCAACAATAAATTAATGAAGGACAAGACGTAAAAATCTCTGTAAAAAATATATATAAATAATTAATGTTGACGTTTTATCTCCTGAACACTGATAAAACTCATAATGTTGACTTCTTACATATACCGTCAAAAAACATTAATATTTACACTCTTAATATATCTTCAAAACTCTTTAAATGTTTACTATATATACCTTAAAACTCTCTGGTGTTTACTCTTAACATATTAAACTGTACCAGCAAAATACTCCTTCTGTCCTAAGCTCTAACAGAAACATTCCTCCCTCCTCTTTCCTCCCGCCGCTGCCGCCCCTCCTCCCGCCGCTGCCGCCCCTCCTCCCGCCGCTGCCGCTGCCGCCCCTCCTCCTACCCCTCCTCCCTGCCCCTCCTCCCAAGCTGCCACCCCCTCCCTCCCCGCCGCTGCCGCCCCTCTCCCC
Organism: Homarus americanus; assembly: GCF_018991925.1. Lineage (NCBI taxonomy): Eukaryota > Metazoa > Arthropoda > Malacostraca > Decapoda > Nephropidae > Homarus > Homarus americanus. The sequence goes on from NW_024744839.1 coordinate 2,666,976, forward strand.
CTCAGAACACCTTATATTCAGTGGTAGTTTTTCAGGTAATATAGACTGGATGAGGAAGAAAGACAGTGCTGCAGGATAAGGTTCGTTTCCCAGGAGGACGTGGACAAACTGAGGGAACACAACCAAAGTTTACCTGATACCGCGACGCAAACTTTTACTGGATTTGTTCTGAAAGTCTTTTAGGGACAGAACCGGGTGCCTGCCGTGAGTCTCTTGGGTTGGGGGGGGGGAGTGTCACCCTCTTCTGAGACGTGATGTGAAGACCCTGTGGTGTTCCTTCCCTTGTGTTGTGTTAAGTGAGTGACTCCTCTTCTCAACCTAAATATTAACCCAATTCACTTCTTAGTTGTCTCCCAAAATATACCTATAAATACAGACTAAAGCCTTAAATAGCCTAGTTCACGTCCCTCCGAGATGATTACACTACTTACAACTGTCTGCCGGGTGAACAGTCTTGAAAAATCCACAATAATTGTCATTGTAACTTAACAATAGAAAACACATTTAATGACGACGGATTCAGATAACAATTTTCGAAGCCATTTGAGTTGTTATCTCTGTACCGCATCTTAGGTGAGGTATTTAGATGCTCCATTATATTTCCAGCCAGGAGATATGATCAAGTTCTAGGTATAGTTGTTATCGCATCAATAATAATCATTACGATAGTTAAGTTACCAAATATAACAGCTTTATGCCCGAGTGTGTAGATGAAGTGATATTTTCTCAATGAACTTTCGCAATCGGATTAGTTGTACTGATAGTTACACACATACTACATACTGAACACAGACACAGATACACACAGATACACACAGATACACACACACACACAGAGGAGAAACAAAACAGAGACTGGGGTTCAGGAGAGAGAGTTAGTTTACTAAAAAAAAAAAAAATACGCCAGCCACTCTGTACAAACTACGATCATTTCTCTGTGACTAGAAGTTTTCCCCCCAACACCTGCAGTGATTAAACTACCACAACACACACAGTCTATCTCTATACTTTGATTAATAAAAACTATAGACACAGAAAAAAATAGAAAACCAATTGAAAAATGAGAGGGTCAAAATCAGTGTTGATAAAATAGGATAGTTTCCGTGTGACCAATACCTATAGCAATTAACCCTAAAGGTCACACGGGAGCAAAAATACACGGCTTGTATCTCTGAACCTCAATAAGTCACACAGTGAAGAATGAAAGAAAGAAAAGGCTATAAACAACAGTATAATAATAATAATAATAATAATAATAATAATAATAATAATAATAATAATAATAATAATAACAATAATAATAATAATAATAATAATAATAATAATAATAATAATAATAATAATAATAATAATAATAATAATAATAAATATATCGTATTCAAGGGGTTAAATCATCATACTCAAGAGGTTAATTCATCGTATTCAAGGGGTTAAATCATCAAACCCAAGGAAAAAAAACCAGCCAAGTAAAACAACAACACAAACAGGAAATCAAAACAACAAACCAGGAAACATAAAACAAAACCACGTCTTAAATCTCCACACAGGAGAAAAAACACCAGGAAATAAAAATGTTCCAAGGGAAAAATATACATACATTCATGCCTGGGTGAATCGCTCTGTCCTCCACCACTCAACAGGGACTTAATACCAGACCAAGAGACAAGAGCAACTACGTTAAAGAGAGAGGTTACGTGCAGTGTCGATATGGTAACACTGGTGAGGGAAAGACGGTAGATATAACTGAAACTGAAACTTACTGAAACTGAAACTAGTATTGAAACTGAAATTAATATTATGTATAATTTTTTTGTACAGTTTTGCCTCAATATGTTATCTTTTTCTACTTAATTTATTCTCATCTTGCTGTGAACTTTCCCCTGTGCTTTATAGTGTCATGGACAAGTGTGTGTGTGTGTGTGTGTGTGTATGTGTGTGTGTGTGTGTGTGTGTGTGTGTGTGTGTGTGTGTGCAGGAGGCAGCTATATAGATAGGGACCATTGTTCAGCTGTCAACACGAATTATGGAACGAAAAAATAATGTTATTGTTTGTGAGTTCTCGAGATATGAATAGCTGTTATGGTCAGTGAGGGGGAAGGAAGGGGGGAGGAAGGGAGGAAGGAGGGGGAGGGGGAAGGAAGGGGGAAGGAAGGGAGGAAGGAAGGGGAGGGAAGGAAGGGGGAGGGGGGAAAGGGAAGAAGGGGGCAGAAAGGGAAGAGGAGGGAAGGAAGGGGCAGAAAGGAAGGGAGGGAAGGAAGGGGGCAGAAAGGGAAGGGAGGAGGGAAGGAAGGGGGCAGAAAGGGAAGGGAGGAGGGAAGGAAGGGGGCAGAAAGGGAAGGGAGGAGGGAAGGAAAGGGGCAGAAAGTGAAGGGAGGAGGGAAGGAAGGGGCAGAAAGGGAAGAGAGAAGGAAGGAGGGAGGCAAGAGGGAAGGAATGAGAGGTAGGGGGGTAAGGGAGACAGAAGGGAGGTAGGTAGTAGGGAAGGAGGTAGACAGAAGAGAAGGAGAGCTGGAAGGAGGGAGGGAGACAGTAAGGAAGGCGGAAACGAGACAGAAGAGAAGGTATTATGGGGCTTCCGTCATACAGCATTATATTAGTACAGATGTTGTTGTGAGTGGTATCTGTGTCTAACCTCCTCAGATCTCACTAACACCTAAAACTAAAATAAACAAACCTTCTCTTCTGTATAAACAAGGTTGATAAAATCCCCATTGACACCGCAATCCGATCAGTTAGGAAGAGGAAAGTGTCGTGTTTCCCTCCCCAGACAAAACCAGAATTACGGCTTGACATAACAAGGCTAGACGCTGTTAAAGGCAGCATGTGTTGAGGATATACCAGCATCTTTCTATTCCCAGAGAAGAGTGGAGAAGAGGTGCCAATTTGCCTTACTCTCCTCTCACACGGCAAATATCGTAAAGGAAATGCTGTTATCTCTGAGTGTCTGATTGCTCCAAGGACATAATACTATCGAGGAAAATTTTACCCAGGTAATTTCCCAGTGGAGGAAAATCTCTCGCCACACAATTTCCCCATTGACCGAAATCCTAACCAGATAATTTTCTGCTTGATAGATTCTCTTGACACCTTAATAACAGCGGGCAGAACAACACTAGTTTAAGTTTATTTTAGTTTTCATTGTTTCGGTTAGATTAGGTTAGGTTAGGTCAGGGATTTCGCCTTAAAACTAATCTGACAGCTTCTCTCGGTCCTCAGGGAAATAAACAACCTCGCTTTAACCTGCCATTGCCGCCCTCAACCAGACACAGTGGACACCAGAGGCAATTGTGTTAACACCTCTGAAGTGGAATCCAATTTCCTGATGAGAATATTCACCGTTGAAAATGTCTTATTCAATATGAGTGTCTGGATGGTTGGTTGCTGAGTGTTTGGGTGGTTGCTGAGTGTCTGGGTGGTTGGTTGCTGAGTGTTTGGGTGGTTGCTGAGTGTCTGGATGGTTGCTGAGTGTCTGGATGGTTGGTTGCTGAGTGTCTGGATGGTTGCTGAGTGTCTGGATGGTTGCTGAGTGTCTGGATGGTTGCTGAGTGTCTGGATGGTTGCTGAGTGTCTGGATGGTTACTGAGTGTCTGGATGGTTGGTTGCTGAGTGTCTGGATGGTTGCTGAGTGTCTGGATGGTTGCTGAGTGTCTGGATGGTTGCTGAGTGTCTGGATGGTTGCTGAGTGTCTGGATGGTTACTGAGTGTCTGGATGGTTGGTTGCTGAGTGTCTGGATGGTTGCTGAGTGTCTGGATGGTTGCTGAGTGTCTGGATGGTTACTGAGTGTCTGGATGGTTGGTTGCTGAGTGTCTGGATGGTTTCCTTAAGTCACAAAGGAATAAAAGAGACATGCTAAAATAAGTGACCCCCCAAAAAAATAATAATAAAATATTTCACTTACGACAATAATTATTAAGGGATTATAGTAAATAAACAATACAAAAAATAACATAAGATTATAATAATACGATATTAATTTATGTAAAAAAAAAGTGTAAAATAAATAAAAGATCAATCAGTTACTATAAAAAATTACAAGACATCCTCAATGACGTGCAAGGCCCCCCTCAAAAAATAATCCTTGCAAATGCTCGAGAAAACTTGCAACGGGATGAGGTTCAATGACTCGTGGCAATACTGAGAGGATAAAAGGCTTGTAAAACGCCTGTCTCACCACCCTAAGTGCCACAGGTCAAGTCTTATTACCCCTCCAACGACTCTGTGACAAATTTGCCTCCTCAGCAGTTAGTATTCCGGGAGACGGCTAAGAGGGAATGATTTGCTTCTCTGGTAGGCGTTCGCAGCTGGGGGTGAGAGAAGTAATTTATTTTTTCTTTGGTGGCCATGAATTTAGAGAGAGGTTTATTGTTTTGTTTACGTCTTGGATTGTCTTATTTTTTTCTTTTTTTGGTTTACAGTCATAGTTCATCGTAGAGTCCAGGATCTTCTTCACGTTTCATTTGTCTCTGCATTCTCTCTTACTACCTAAACACACTTGACATAACACACTCGGTAAACTAAGCCATTAACTCAGAAATCCACCAATCAACCACCACAAGAGCGACAAGAGGTAGGTGACAGGACACATCACCTCCCCACCGACCACCACGACACCTGAGCAACACACCTGCCGTCATCCCATGTGATCCGTAGACCCACCACCACATCCCAGCTACTGGTGAGGGAGTGTCACAAGTGGCCCAGGGATGGAACTCAAGTGGTGGGGATCAAACAGGTGGATGATGAATGGTAAGGGAGGGACAAAAGGGAGAAAGAATATCAGGGTTATAAGCTTAGGTCAAGGTTTGTGATAAGTGAGGAGGAAATATCTACAATATTTTATTCCGTTCGTATTGTAGCATTTGTTATAATAATTCATAATCTAGTAAACATTTTTTGTCTTATAATCAATAAATCTTGGTTTGAGTTCACTAGAAGAGTCACCCATGAAATATATGTAATGAGAGAAAACGGAACAGAGAAACGAAGCGAAAACGTCATACAGAGAGCGTAGCGCCATCCCCCAGAGACGAAATTTTCCGAAGGTGAATCACGCTTGAGTTCTTGAGTTCTGTCAGCTGGCTTGGTCACTCAGAGACTCTTCCAGCTAGCGTTTGATGTTTGGATTAATATGAAGAACCTCAAAATTGATTATCACGCTTGTCTTTGAACAGAATCCTTAATTTCTCGTCATCCAAGAGTACCCAGTATTTTCTTATCTTCCTTATCAGTATTTTCCTATCTTTCTTATCAGCGTTTTCTTATCTTTCTTATCAGTATTTTCTTATCTTTTTCATCAGTATTTTTTTATGGTAACTTCATAATTGGGTTCCGATACGTAGATGTTATTACAGTATTATTTATGGGAGGTTCTAAACCTTTAAAAACTTATATATTATTTTAGTTAATTTATTATAATGGATGACAGCATATTGGGTCACTAATAGATAGATAGATAGATAGATAGATAGATAGATAGATAGATAGATAGATAGATAGATAGATAGATAGATAGATAGATAGATAGATAGATAAATAGATAGATAGATATATAAATAGATAGATAGATAATCGTTACAGTAACCTTTTTTCAGAAGAGATTGTATCTATTAGTTTCCCTTTTCTTCCTCTGTCTGTCTGTCTGTCTGTCTGTCTCTCCCTTTCTGTCTGTCTGTCTGTCTCCCTGTGGTAACTAGGACTGAGTCACGGGTAGGGGAGGGGTATATAAGGACTGTCCACTATAAACACCACACTACATCAGACACACAAACTCGGTTACCTAATAAATCACATTACCTGATCGACTAAATATTACGTCTCGTTTACTCACTACCTCACACAAAACATCTTCACTACCAGACGTAAATCTCATATTTTGTTAATAAACTTTTAAGTCTCTCCTACAAAAACAAATCCAATGTACCAAGGTTATTTTCTGAACATTTTTATAATATTTTTACTTGAGCTAAAGAAAAGAATGGTAATTTATTTCTCTGTGGTAAATTCTCTGTTATCTATGAGTGAAAATATGTTCTTGATGGTGAAAAATAGACGCTGAACCCAGGACGAGGTGTTGAGTCATACGGTTCAAGTTCGATGTGTCCGCTATGGAGTCTAGACCGTAACAACCTAAGGGAATGAGAGAGGGAGACAGGAGGCAAGGTGATAGGGAGAGAGAAGGGGAGGTAAGAGGGAGACAGGAGAGAGAGAGACACTCACAGAAGAGAAGCGGGAAGGCATCTACGTGTCCCATGATACTAAGACACTTTCCTATATTACTCACAAACCATCAACAAATACACCAACACATTCAAGGTGCTGCTAACTCCACTTCTAAATCAAGCTGACTTTTGTCGTGTAGAGATACTTCCAAATAATAAATAAACTACAATAATATATCATTTATTTAAAGTTACAAAGACTATAAGCCCCCAGAGCTGCCGTCGTTGTTATTGTGTGGGTAGTGGGGCGATATATATCAAGTAATGAACGAGGCTACAAATCATTCCAGTCTAAGAGAGTGTTTCTTGTGGTGGGTGTGTGTGTGTGTGTGTGCCACTCTATCGTACAGGATAAACATCTCACACGTAGAATGTAACACGTTGAGATAGTGAGATAATGGAGGGTGTTAGAGTGACGTAATACACACACACACACACACACACACACACACACACACACACACATCTCGTCACTTTCACAAAAACACAGTTAGAACATCTCACGTGGGAACATGTCAACAAAAAACTCAGCCAGATGGGTCACTAGAATATTCCCCCGTGTGTGTGTGTAGGGTCTACTGTATCATCCTGGTAATATGACCTTCCATTATGATGGGTCTTCTGGAATGGGATTTGAATGGGCATATTGGAACCCATAACTTGAGTCCTATAGATTGTGTCACTGGAACACTCTGGAATGTATCAATTGAACTCCCTGGAATGCATCAGTACGGATCCCAATAAAACACTTCTGTATATTTCTGCATTCCCTTCCAGGTCTTCCAGAGAGGCTTTACTGGAACACTTCTGGGGATGTGTCTGGATAGTTTTATAAATCTTTCAGGTATTTTATCGAGAAGTCCGTCAATAATCTGTGTAAATCCTCCAGTGGGACTTCTTTTTGGGGGACTGGCACGTTCAGAAGAGGCTGGGAGTCTTTCACTGAAAATTTACCAGAATTCTACTTAAGTCTGGCCAGTGATTTTCCACTGGTTAGTTTGGTAGGTGTGTGTGCGTGCGTTGAAGGTGCATTTATTATTTTTATTTAATTAACAAGATAAACCTTTTCATATAACTGTTTGTTTATATTGGAAACCGATGTTCAAATAGAGGCTAAATTACAATTATCTCTCACAGAACAAACATACACAATCACAGACAAACAATCAAACACACACACACACACACACACACACACACACACACACACATCACAATAAATCACCAACACACACCTTAACAATGTAAACAACACGCTCATTAATTGATGGAACACTTTCTGTCAAAACTCCAGTTTGTGTCGCCATAAAACACAGGTAAACAGTTTTGTCTCCTAAACCCGGGGATTACGTAATGAAGACTGATTAATCTAATTGACATTCATAATACCAAGCACACAGGTTAAACACACACACTATCTGGATATACACTAACGAGAAATAAATAAAATATCTGTTTAAATAGAATAATAAAACTTGTGCCGTAAAGGAGCGCCAAGGAAGGCAGAAGATGGACGTCCGTGCATTAGGTGGTGCTTCAGTAAGGTCGTTCCTGCTCGTGCTGGCTACACTTGTCGACCAGTTGGGATGATAAAGTATGAGTACAAAAACATCAACAGCGTCTACTTCAACTACCTGACCTACACAATCTTTATATCAGCGTCACGATACCTACACCACCTTGGGATACACACACACACACACACACACACACACACACACACACACACACACACACACACACGAACCCAACACAATAAATAACTCGGGTTAGGAAGAGGAGGTTGGCATCCCCGGGCGAGGTCTCCGCTAGTATTGTCCCCTTTAATAAAATCCACAAGGGAAATCAATACCGTAGGATGATTTGATCCGTCGACAGGTCACATCCTTCCACCCCCTCACAGTTCTCGAAAGGAATGCCTGACTCAGGTCCTACTATATGACTGACACTCTGATGTTCCCTTGTGAAGTACTGTTATACACCTTTAGGATACTCTCTCTCTCTCTCTCTCTCTCTCTCTCTCTCTCTCTCTCTCTCTCTCTCTTTATCTTTCCCTCTGCCCATATTTTGTTATCTCTCTATGCGTCTTTTCTTTCCCTCGCAGCACCAAACTTTTATCACCCTCGGGGATAATGTCCACTAAGGCGTGAAGGACGACCTCAAAGTAACAAGACAATGGAGAAGTTGTCGTTGCCTATATAAGTTGTTCCGGCAAGTGACCTGACCTGAGCAAGCTCAGTACCATCCATCTTGAGATAAATCTTCCACACACGAGTTATGTCTCCTGATAATGCCCAATTTAAATACTAATTGGCGATAAACTTCACCTGAACCTATAATAAATATCACAAACTGGATTGTGAATGAAGTTAAAACTATAAAACTCATTTTTTCTTCGCGTGCTGCTGCAAGACGTCTTCACCTTTAATGTGACAAGTGCTGTCACCGTCCATAGCAAGAAGAAAGTGCACCACATAATATTATAAAGTTGCTGTATATTCTTTAACATTTTAAATATGAAGTGAAATATTTCTAGACATAAAACATACCTTCCATCTCTATATCAACATTTACTTTCAGAAAAAATCGTAAATATTTCTCTTAAGAACAAAACAAAATCTACCAGAACACCATCCCGGAGTGGCTCAGTACAGCTCACGTCTCATCAGTGAATGATAATGGATTCGATTCCAGAGCGGAGAATTGGTTCACTATATTGTACAGTACATCAGCCGTCGTGAATTGACTAACAAACTAAGCGCCCTGTTAAGATGGTCGAGTCGATGGTAGCACAACACCGCGATGGAGGAAGTCACTAGCCCGGCGGTCCACTGCATCATAACAGGAAGTCTTGTATGTGTGGTAAAAAGTATATATTGTGTACCCCCCCCAGGTGTCGGGTGAAGTGTGAGGCAGTGTACATAAAACATACCGCTAGTTGTGTATTCTTAAATCAAATATTATCTATGTTGTTGTTGTTGTTGTTATTGTTGTTGTTGTTGGGTCTCCATAAAACTTACTACTGTACTGTATCTCTTGAAAGTGTTACCGTCACCACCACCATCATCATCATCACCCCCCAAGAGTCTTAAATCAACACCACCACCACACACACACACAGGGGTCTTAATCCTCCACCACCACCACCACACACAGGGGTCTTAATCCTCCACCACCAACCACACACACAGGGGTCTTAATCCTCCACCACCACACACACCACCACCACCACACACAGGGGTCTTAATCCACCACCACCACCACACACACACAGGGTCTTAATCCTCCGCCACCACACACACACACAGGGGTCTTAATCCTCCACCACCACCACACCACACACAGGGTCTTAATCCACCACCACCACCACCACCACACCACCACACACACAGGGTCTGAATCCTCCGCCACCACCACCACACACACAGGGGTCTTAATCCTCCACCACCACCACCACCACACACACACACAGGGGTCTTAGTCCACCACCACACACACACAGGGGTCTTAATCCTCCACCACCACCACCACACACAGGGGTCTTAATCCTCCACCACCACCACCACCACACACAGGGGTCTTAATCCTCCACCACCACCACCACACACAGGGGTCTTAATCCTCCACCACCACCACACACACACAGGGGTCTTAATCCTCCACCACACCATTATACCTTTTATCACCGCATCTTACCTGCACACACTGTTGTTGTTTTGTGATTCTTCTTTATTCCTGGTTTATCATCTATTCTATTATTGCTTTGTTTATTCAATTATACTACACAAAACGAACCTAATCGCTAGGTATATAATTCTTTGACAGAGGCTTTGTAAATAAAACAGTAAAAATTATATTGTCTGATAATCCGGCAATTCTCAGATTAAATATTACTATAATTACGAATTTAATTTATATTATCAGAAAACTCGTAGCGGGGAAACTATTTGAGTGAGATTACAGGCCCATGTGCCCGCCCTACCTTACAGTGCCCTTCCTCCTCCACCTCCTGTAGTGTTAAAAACAAACTCTCTTTCACTGTCCATCTCAACCCTCACGGTGTACTAGTCAGGAGCGGCTGGTGTTCTCTATCCCTCTATCACCCGTTATGGCCGCTCACCAGTACTGGACACCAATTCAGTTTCGGACGTTTTGTTTTATAGCCCCCGTTAACAGTATTCCGATATGAGAGTCACCCTCCGTTAACCCAGACCCTCACCCGACACGCCCACAGTGAGGAAACGTCACACACACACACACTACCATACTACCCCATTACATCATTAAGTTTTGATTACTGATAAAAAATAATAATAATGTCTATAAACACAAAAATAACCTTAGTATTCATCAGTATTATTAAAATTTTAATACTGACATTTATACTTTGAAAATACACAATTATTTTCTTTGACTTCACCGACAGTAAAATATATTCAATTTCTTTCACTCGAACTACATTCACATATATTCCTGAGGCCTTTACCTACACATGAAACAAACACAAATTGACATATTTCATAACTCCAATACAGACTGATCCGAGCTAACATAAACAAGATAACACGTTTTCTTTTTCTCTTCAATGCAAATAAACTTTTCTGTTATCCTAAGTTCCACCAAGAGTAAACATATTTTCCAATCTCTCTGACTCCACTATAATCCACAATCAATCCCATTTTCTTTGCTACTGCATCAGGTAAACAGCCATCCCCGTTTTCTATGGTTTCACATCACGTAAACAATCATCCCATTTTCTTTGGTGCCATATCAGGTAAACAACCACTCCCGTTTTCTATGACTCCACCTGCCTCTGGGTGGTATGTAAACACCCAGAAATATGGTAATGTTAATCTACACTTTCACTTGCGTATTACCATTCAACTCCCCAGAGGTCCAGTGTGACGCATTACCTGCATTCCCACGACGACGACTCTTACTTCTGGGTAATTTCAGGACACGTGGTTCTTCCGGAGTGTAGTTTATGGTTTGTACAGTATGGTAAGATCCGGTTCACGTATGTATGATCTGGTTCACGTATTCTCTCTGGGTATAGCCAGTGTTTGGACATTTTTGGTTCTGGAATGTGTTGTTGGTTGGTGTGTGTGTGTGTGTGTGTGTGTGTGTGAGAGAGAGAGAGAGAGAGAGAGAGAGAGAGAGAGAGACGTTTACTACACAGAATAAATAACTAAACTCTCTCTCTCCCTCTCTCTCTCTCTCTCTCTCACACACACACACACACCATCCCTGAGGCTCAGCGCCGGAGACTTACCAACCCTCAAGAATCTAGAGGGAAATAGTAAAGGGAAAATGTAGACCATAACCTCTGGAGTACTGAGTCAGAGGGAAAAATACTACAACTAGAAACTTTGAGAATTTAGTTCAGGGAAAATACAAAATAAAACAGGGAGAAAATAGGGAAAACTAAAAAAATACAATAGGGAAAAAAATCACTTACATTCCCTGTGAGGGTGGTACCTACCCCCCGCAGCATCAGGGTATAATGGCTGAGTGATGTGAGGTGATGAGCGAGGGTAGGGGGGGCATCACCACACTCTTGTTCATATAACGACACAATTTATATCACTGATGAGAAGTATTCAATATTCGTGGTAGACTCACACACAATATTTATTCATCTTCTGTTTTTTTAACGATACTGAATATTATTCGTTTCAAGAATATAAGGAAAACATTAATATTTTTTTTTACACGTAGTAATATTATTATTTTATGTTCTGACTCCTTGTACAAATACAGTAGTACTAATAAATAATAATAATGACAATACTACTACTACTACTAGTACTACAAACAACTACTACTACGAATAATAATAATAATAATAATAATAGTAATAATAATAATAATAATAATAATAATAATAATAATAATAATAATAATAATAATAATAATAATAATAATAATAATAACACGTAGAAGAGCAAGAGTACCGATTAAAAGTTAGTTTTATTTTCCCAGTCTTAGAGAACACAGCGATAAGGTTTATTTAACAAGCCCTGAGAGACCATTCATAAGGTTTATCTCTGTCCAGCCCTGAGAGACCACTTAGCGTTTTTACCCAAATCCCTGAGATGCAAGTTATTAATCTCTCCCAATCCCTGACAGACCCAAGTCACGGTAGCTTAACACAGCCCTGAGAGACCACAACCATGAAGGCTTTTTCTCCAACATTTGGGAGGACAGTCGTACAGTATTTCTAGCCCTGAGACCACTGCCCACACTGCCTATTTCTATAACCTAGCCCTGAGACCACTGCCCACACTATTTCTATAACCTAGCCCTGAGACCACAATCCATAGTCCCTTTCTCTCATATACCACAGCCCTGAGAACCCCAACCCATAAAGCCTCTTCGCAACCCTGAGAAACAACGCCTTGACCCCACAGCTCTGGTCAAGGGAAGGAAAGGTACAGTATGAAGACCTTCTATTTTATTCAGGACTTGAAGGTGCAAACACAAGATGCTTGTTTTTGCTATTTTCTTACTAGTTTTAAGGGAAGTGTTAATACCCTGGTTGTGTGTGATTTGTTAGTACTTAATACAGTGTGATGTTTATTCTATTTTCTCATTATAATCATCATCATCACTATTATTATTATTATTATTATTATTACTACTACTACTACATTCATCACTATTACCTCATCATAGCCATGACTTTTACTATACAGCCAATAGATAGTATTAAAGTTACTATAAATTATTACAAACACAGATACGAGACACACAGGTGAAGTAGCCGGAGAAGCTTCAGGCCCACACCTTCTGCAGGAGCACTGGTTACCACGCCCTTTACTCTCTCCCTCCATCCCTCTTGACGTCATATGAGACAGGCTTCACACATACACACACACACACACACACAGCTCTCTCATATAAATGGCGAATATTGGCAAAGGGTGTGTGTGTGTGTGTGTGTGTGTGTGTGTGTGTGTGTGTGAAAAATGAGACAGGCAATAGAAACTAGAGCCAGATGGAGGACTTTCGATTATTTTGTGAGAGCGGTGGTCATGGAAGGGAGGTGAATAGCAATCAATGTGTGGCAGGATCTCCCAGGCGGCCGCCATACAGCCACGGGGAATAACAATAAGCTGTTCCACGGCTCAGCTACGCTCCCTTGTTCCCCTGTACGCTGGAGGCAGGGTCTGTGTGGTGCTGGTTATCTGCACACACACACACACACACACACACACAAATCTGATAAAATTAAGTAGTTATCGTCAGAAAGCTTCAAACACCTAAATAACATCCATCACCAACTTTACAGATTCAGTCAATGAGACACTAACGACAGAAAGAAAACGACCTAATAAAAAAACATATATATATACAGTAAAATACTATAAGTCTTCATGCTGTACCAGTTTAAAATATATTAACAAAAATAATAACTAGATGCAGAGGCGTGTATGCGTTCCTAAAAAGTTGAACATACGATATAATCCCGAACGTCTTTAGCGCCCCCCCCCCATCTAAAAATATGGGCGCTGTCATCATTACACAAACAGTATTATACAACACCCACTACTCAACACCCTCTAAGCACTATACTAATGTTGCTTACAAAATTAATGAAAAGTAAACGACCTTCAACTTCCAGTTATAATCGGATCACGTCTATTATGGAACACGTCCCAGTTGGTGGGGGTAGTATTGTCCTTGTCATGTTCTAAAGGACACTCTAATCCCCTTCAAGGTGCTATCAATGTTCACACACACACACACACACACACACACACACACACACACACACACACACGGACCAGGACATCGTAAGTTCCCACAAAAGCAGTTATAGGTTTATCAATATCTTCATTACAGACATAACTATAAAGAAAACGTACAATAAAAAGATAAATAATAAAAATAAAAATAACTTTATCATCGTGTTCATCAGCTAACAAAATTCAACTACTAAGAATAAAAAAAAACAATAAAAAACAACAAAAAAAAGTCCTTCAATACGAGCGACAACACAGCCGGCAACGCTAAAAGCCGGAAGTGAAGTCAGACATTGTTAAAAATAAGTCAGTTTGGCCTGAGGACGGAGAGGACTTTTCTTAACAATAGCACCCCATCATCTTTAAGCAAAGGTTGTCCTTGAGAAATGACGATTGTGACAAGCTGAGCACCATATTATTTTACTTATTTTATATGTGTGTGTGTGTGTGTGTGTGTGTGTGTGTGTGTGTGTGTGTGTGTGTGTGTGTGTGTGTGTGTGTGTGTGTGTGTGTGTTTACGTCCCACCACCAGCACCACCCACCACCACCATCACCACCATCATCATCATCATCATCATCATCATCATCATCATCATCATCATCATCATTCCCTCATTATTCCTTACCCTTATATTGCCCAACTCTCGCTCCAAGTAATATTCTCAAAATGTTTTACACAGGACCTCTGGCTGGTGGTCGTGGGTAAGAACAAAGCCTCACTTAACCTGACCTATTCACTGGTCTGAGTCTATGTGGACTGAGGATTTTTTTGACTTGGTGAGATTTCGTCCCAACATTATTTTTATTCATTTTTGAGGAATATATTTTACTTATATTATTTTGAAAGTAGTGATTTAATCCATATTATTATTTTGAAAGTAATTCGTGTCTATGTGAGCATTTGTCTACGCATTATACTCGTGTCTGGTATAACTTAAGGTATTGACCTAAAACTTCAATTATAGATCTGAGACACTAACTATAACATATTTACAGTTTATATAAGAGAGTTTTGCACCAGATTAATTATACATATATAATTACTGTCATATCGCATTTTGAAAGAAACTACAGTATTGATTAATTACATACAAATACTATTAGTTATAACAGTATGGAAGATAAAGAACACCGCCTGGGATTAGTTGAATACAATAATTATATACTGTATCTAATTCCATGTAATAAAGCACACTACCAGAGATTAATTGTATACATGGTCAATCATTCACTAGATTCATCCATACATACCGACAATGAATAAAGAATGAATAACAGTAAAAGGTAACTCTCCATAGTACAGACATTCTTCTATTTACGCAAAAAATGTTCCCATGAAGATCAATCACTCGACAATAGACCAGGTGTGACTCAGACTCATTTTGCGTTGTCGATGGCGTTAAAAAAATAATGTCGAGTATTGCTAAAATGTTCAGTGGCAGACGAGGAAGGTCAGGCCATGATGTGTGGGTCTTGGGAGCGGTTCTTGCAGTGGTGGGGGGAGTCAAGGTCAAACAGGTCATGACAAACCGTGAGATGGTGAGTCGTGGAGTAGTAGAGGATGATCAGGACTATATGAATTAGGTTGAGGACTGTGTTGTAGGGCCCTGAGGCTGTGATTGATTCAGGGTTAAACGAATTAGGTCGACGAATGTGCTGTGGGGTTCGTTAGTTATCCCTGAAGGTGTGGGAGATGCAGAGTTAGTTGTAAGACAGTTGGTGATGAGGAGTAAGTACAGGGAGTTGCCCTTTAGGGTGGGAGGTAAAGTCAGACACAGCTGGTCGATGCCACGAGTTGTGCAGCCCAAGAGTAACCTTGAAGCTGCTGGAGGGTCGTGCCCCTCCCCACCCACAGGCAGCTGAAGGTGGAGGTAAGAGCAGTGGATCCCTCGAGTGTTCAAAAGTGACCAGGAATTTTAATAATTCTGATTTATGACCAGACTGGTATACCTGTGTGTTTCCGTGTGTATTTTCACAAGTATGAAGATAGTGCAGAGCTGAAGTTTGGTAGGGAGGTGCGGGTGGCCTGAGAGAAAGAGAGAGATTCAAATAACTCCTCTGTCACAAACAAAAGGACTAACACTAAGGATCACACACCACCCAAAAGCTTCATCAACTTCAACAGGGGAGGAAGGGAGGAACTCCTTATCACCCTAAAGCAGCAGGAAGTGAAGACTGTATATGGAACTATACCAACACACGGTACACAGACACGTCCAATAACTTCGCTAAATGTGAATAAATACGTCTAGTAGTAAGATAATAACTAAGGAGGAGCCATTAGACGGGGGTAATGACGAGAATGGTCAAGGAAGTAAGAGTGGACAGGTGAAGGACTTATACTGAAGGCTTCGAGTGAGAGACCAATAACAATGTTGCGGTAAATGAAATTGATGGATGGAGAACACGGTGTTTACTGTCGCCGCCATGATCTTCACCACTGATGGCCACACAGTTAAAAAACAAAACAAATGAAGTCTGGTCAGCCTGTAAGGACCTCCAGCACCCCACAGTGGACTTAATTTCTTGGTCTACGTACCTCACTCACGAGTAATGAGAGGCCATGAAGACGTTACTAGTGTTATATCGCCTCTCTCAGATGTCGTGTTCGGCGGATCCTACTTCCTAAAGTTGTGTGGCCCAAAGTTTTCACTCACCTGGAAAAGAAAAATACACGTATTAAAGACTCGAAGAAGAATACACTGACTTGGCAGAGGCGGAGGTAAGACACAAAACTCTGGCAGCATTAAATAAATAAAAAATATAGCAGTGGGGCCCCAGACGTCACAGAATTTGTCACCAGTTCCGCCGGTCAGCCAAACTTACTGTACTCGTAACATGAAACTGAAGCTTTACAGATGTGTCTCGTCTCCAGGATGATAGAAGATAACTAATGACGTGTCTGTAAACAAGAAGGGCCTCGCTGTAAACCTAACTGCTGAGGACATCCACATAATATACACACCTGTACAATACATGATGGTTACACTGTCTTCAAAATCATTCCAA
The DNA here is from genome assembly GCF_018991925.1 of Homarus americanus. Taxonomy (NCBI): domain Eukaryota; kingdom Metazoa; phylum Arthropoda; class Malacostraca; order Decapoda; family Nephropidae; genus Homarus; species Homarus americanus. Next base: position 2,683,949 of record NW_024744839.1, read on the forward strand.
ATAAATCTGTGAGACTAGTTATATTAATAAAATTCTCAGTCAGGCGGACACACGGACGAACGTGGGTAAAATTATATACACTATCTGGCAGAGGCGAAAACATAGAAATATACCAATGTTTTTTTTATGACGAAACAAAATAATATTAAGTCTTGGTTATAACGAAAGATCAGGTTCTCAAACACTAGTACGGTCAATACTTTCACCGAACTATGTGTGAGAATACATCCATCTGTTAACTTCAACTACGACACAAAGTTGATGATTGAAGTGGCGTCGAAGTGGCAACGATATTAAAGAGTTATGTCAGGAGTTGAAAGTTAGCAAGATACTGAACTCTGTGTGTGTGTAATAAAAAAACATACGAATCATCGAAAATCCGAACCCAAAGCATAAGATAGAGAACCTTATGCTGTTTGATAAAGCCATGAAGCGAAGTAAAGCTAAATTAATGATTGGCTATCGATTACACTAGACTGCCAAGTGTGTGTGTGTTGCTTTGTCCAATGGCCTTCAATCCCTATCTTGTTTGCATACCGAGTGGCCAGAGAACCAGGATGCAGGTATATATGTTCCAAACACACAATAATGTCCAGGTCACAACCAGATCCATCGACACAAACTAACACAGAACAAAGACCTTGAATATGAAACCTGTACAAAGTATCTCTCTTATTTAACCATAGTCTCACCCAAGTACGGTATCTGTCATAAAGAACACTACACCATATAAGACCTCGTTGGGTAAATCTTTATGTTTTGTGTGTGTGGTAATGTTTTGGGTTATGGAAGGTGTATACTGTATATATCAAGGTTGGGTTAAAGGTGTTTCATATATCTCGACTTATTCTGAAGATCCGCCTTTCAGTCTTCCCTTGGCAGCCGGCAGGAGAGCATCTTATATACGTTCTCTCAAAATCTACATGTAGTTGGTGGGTTCTATATCTTTGTGTATATTTTATCTTATATATTAACTTACATATTTACTTCACTTACATGTTTATCTTTCAATCTTCACCATCTTCATCCATCTCCTTTAGGGTTTACACAAGCTTAAATGTTCTGCTTTAGTATTTATTTATATTTTAATGTTTTCCTTTAAATCTTCACCGAGGGTAAACAATATTCATTAAATCTTCACTTAAACTCAAAGCTGTGTATTTAATCTTCATTTAATCTATGACATAACGCCGCTATTATAATCACACCTCAGCTATCATGATTATTATTATTATTATTACGTATTATTAATATTATTGTTATTATTATTACGTATTATTATTATTATTATTACGTATTATTATTATTATTATTATTATTATTATTATTATTATTATTATTATTATTACGTATTATTATTATTATTATTACGTATTATTAATATTATTATTATTATTATTATTATTATTATTATTACGTATTATTATTATTATTATTATTTTTATTATGGTTATTATTACTATTATTATTATTATTTTTGTTATTGTTATTATTATTATTATTATTATTATTATTATTATTATTATTATTATTATTATTATTATTATTATTATTATTATTCAAGATTTGGATAGACTTATGCTAAGGCGGTTTGGTCTCCTGGGAAATTCTGGCAAGGCTGCTTTCCAAGGATTTATTTTACTTTAATATTTTAGTGGAGGATTTTGTCTGGTGGAAGCTTTTCCTTTGAGGGATTTTGTATGTGGGCAACTTCTCTACTCACAATCTCTCAACCACTCCTTCTCTACCACTACCTCTACCACTACCTCTACCACTACCTCTACCACTACTTCTCAACCACTATTCCTCAACCACTACCTCTACCACTACCTCTACCACTACCTCAACCACTACCTCTACCACTACCTCTACCACTATCTATCTACCATTACCTCTCAATTCTCTACCACTACCCGTCAAGTCCCTACCATTACCTCTCAACTACTACTTCTCTTCCACTTCCCTCCACCACTTTAACACCAAGTAACAGTCGTCAGCGCCTGTAAGCCTCTTGCCCACCAACTAATGCCTCCCTCATCAGCCGTCTTTGCCTTGCCAGTAATGAGCTTGGTCGTCAGCACACACCTCATGTTCTCACACTCCTATTTGCTTCTTCTTGTGATCGACTCCTAAACAATCTATACAGAACACAACATGATGTAGTATTGTTTTCTTAATTTATAGTATATATTTCTACTCTAACTCTACTGTATCTATTAAAGAAAACTAAATTATTATATGCTTTACACACACACACAATATATATATATATATATATATATATATATATATATATATATATATATATATATATATATATATATATATATATATATATATATATATATATATATATATATATATATATCAAGACAAACAAAAATCATCAACGTGTCCAGGCCACTTATCATGAACATGGGCCTGTAAATAAAATATGCTAATTAATATGAAATGAATTCGCATATATTGCTGCATGAAATTCATTACCTAGACTAAAGAATATTTTGTAATACTGCGCTGGTGTCGTGTACTGTGTATGTGTATATATATATATATATATATATATATATATATATATATGCATGCTTGACTTCACCTAAAGTTGGTTATATTATGATATCGTTTTCTAAAAATACTAAAACAAAAACTACGATATGATAAATTTGTATGATGGAAATTTTATTACTCGTGAATAAATATTACGTTGATATATATGACGGCATGATTTCATCCAAGTGTATATAGCATTTTATTATATTTAGTGAAACTCCAAAAATATCACACTAGTCGTGCACCACTCACCGTGTGCACTGACCCTCTGTAATTTTTACTAAAAATAAAATAGATTAAAGACTCGCCCCAGGAAACTAGTTTTCGTATATGAGGATAAAAGGTGAATTCCTTAGTAAGATAATATTTGGTCAAACACTTGTATGAAGCTCAAGGGTCGCTCTCAACACACAGTAATGTATGAATAGTCGCCTCGTGTTTCACCCAGCGGGCCTCACCTTTTCGAAATGGAAATCCTTGTTTATGTTTTCAGGAGACGTGGGAAATCAAGAAAGTGTAGAACACTTTCACATATTAACTAAGATGGCCCCAAGGGAGGTGCCAATTCCCGCCTGGTGCCTTTATGAAAGCTGTGACCTTCACCTTTGACCTTTTGACCCAAGAAACAAAGTAGCTCTGGGGAGTATTGTGGTTAGCGAGGAAAATCTGAACTGTAAATATATCCCTAGTATGAACACTAGTTGGTTCAGACTAAGTCTAGTGGTGGGAATACTTAGAGTTGGGTACAGTACAGACGCCACCGGCTGGAGTAACTACATTGTGGTGGTTCGGTGCTAAGTTTTATTCTTCCATAATAATATCTATGGTAACACAGCAGAGTTCCACGGTAAACATTAGCTTTTATTATTTTAAAGTAACATTAAAAGAATTTTCACTATCAAAGCAGCTAAAAATATAACATCGCGTCCACAAAAAATAAAATAAATAAATACTCAATATCTTTCATCAGAAAACAAACTAAAACAAGTATATAAATATATTTCAGTGAAGGGAGAAATAGCCCGAGAGAATATATCTTGTTTCTTGGAGAGCTGGAGGCCCCCGGGAGGACCAGACTGAAACAACTTACCAGCAGATGCCCTTGGGAGCCTCGCTAACTTCTTTCAAGAAATCACTGGGCACAATGAGAAAAAAGAGTGTACTTATTTCATTCTCCACACACACACACACACAAGCGGAGGTACACAAACTATGTGAGTCACTCCTATAACTTCCCATTAAATCAAATTTATTAAAGTCACTGCCATCATATATCCAGTTTTGGGCCCTCGCCCGCCTTAGGTCCGGAACTGTATGTCTGATGGCTGTCGCTGTCTGTGTGTCTGGTGCCTCTCGCTGTCTGTGTGTCTGGTGCCTCTCGCTGTCTGTGTCTCTGGTGCCTCTCGCTGTCTGTGTGTCTGGTGCCTCTCGTTGTCTGTGTGTCTGGTGGGTGTTACAGTTGTTAAAGTATATGTCTGTATGCCTGATGGCTGTCTGGTGCCTCTCGCTGTCTGTATGTCTGGTGGCTATCCCTGCCTTTATGTCTGGTGCCTGCCGATGTCTGTGTTTGGTGGTGTTAGCAGTCTACTGTATGTATCTGTATCAAGTGACTTTCTTCACCTCATGGACTATGTGTCTGTACCTCTCACTATCTACTAACTTTATCTACCTAACAGGATTCCTCACCCGAGACAGAACTCATCTCGTATACATGGGCTCGTAAAGGTACTTAATGCTATCTTCTACTACGGGATTCTCTTTGCGTAATTCATGAGGCTTTATCCGCTAGGCCCAAGGGTTCAGGTGGATGTATTGCTCCCTCGCTGTGCCTATCTGTTGATATTTTTTCTTCACTGTAGATTCCCTTCCTTCTCTCACCTGCCTTTGCAAGATCTTCCTCAGTGTCAGATAGGAATTATATCTTGTTAATTCCACAGTAGTGAAGAGTATATTGTAGTATAATAATAATAATAATAATAATAATAATAATAATAAGACATAAACAAGATCAATAGTAATTACAATAGCTTATCATGATAATAGCAACTAACAATGCTATTAATACTGACAATAACCACAATTATCCGCTGTTCAACATAATATCATTTTACACAGAAAATTAATTTAAAGTGTATTTAAATATTCGTCTCATGCATCACAACCACGGCACGTCAGCTATTCATCAGAGCCACCCACACCGCCTCCCACACCCCTCCACCATCTCCCACAACAGAATACCTCCTCCTTCACATTTGACTTCCTCCTCTTCCGTCTCTTTTGGTTTCTTCCTCTTCCTCATTCACATCTGGCCTCCTTCCCCTCCTCCCTCGGGGAAGGACCCAACTCCCCAGCTAGACCTCAACTCCGCCAACCTACGCTTGAGGACATGGGTTAAGATTCTCACCGTCACCTTCCCTACGACTCCACCAAACTGGTTGACTTAAGCAGCAGCAGAAGCAGCACAGAAAATCAGCCAAAATTATGTCGACATCACCTGAGAACTCTATTGTAGTTAGATATAATATATTTAGTTAAGAGAAACAAATTTTACGTTGGTGGCTGTGAGAATGTTGAGGTACCTCCCACTCAGGCAAAACCTGGCCAGCGCGCCACTGTCCGCCGGGATAAAAGATGCACCACCCGCTCCTCCTGCTCTCATATTCATTATTCGTCTCCAGTAGAATTTCTTTTCATTTCTTATGCTGATTCATGTTTTATGCGATTCTGAATTTTTCTTATATATTTTGTAAATTTATTTTCTTATCTCTTCATTGTCTACAAGGAATAGAAGATGCAGTTATTTACCCTGCAACAGATATGCTGAGTAGTGTTTTCAGGCTTATCTGTCTGTCTGTCTGTCTGTCTGTGTTCCCAAAATAAATCAAGAATGGAAAAGTCCGAGAGACGGAGAAATGAGAACTGAGAATGGCGGAACTCAGTGTGATAACCTTTTAATGCGGGGATTTTGGAGAGTTAAAAAAAATCGGTATTAAAGAAAACGATGACATAAGACAGTGTCCAGGGAGACTAAATTAATTTATAGTGACAGCACCAGTAGTTCGATATTTACCCTGCAATGATAACGGTTCATGGGCTGGGTTTGTATCCTCCAAGGGGATTTTTTATTACAAACTCACTGACTGGATACAGCGACAGTTCCATCTTATTTCTCGGTAATAGAATATAATTATGAAAAAAACAGAGTTATAATTTTCCTCTTTTAACGTAAGCTCGTCTTTGTCGTCGAGGACCGAGACTCTGTATAGGAGAGTAAAAGTCTTTGAGGTGATGTATCAATTAACATCAATACCCTTAAAGGATCCTCTTGTTGACGTGGTTCATTATTTATCACAAGACGTCATGTGTTGCAGTAGGTTACAACCCTCAGTATGTGTGTTATTTCTCACACGAGCTTCAGTAAATATACATTGGATAAATTAAGTCACAGCTCTTAATATCGTCGTAATCTGTGTGTAAGATACAAATCAATAAACACTTATACAACACAGACCAATGACTCAACTAGGAATCTACTTACATCTCTACATGAACCTTACAAAGTACATAGGAAAATCTAGTAAAGGCTCTCTACTTAGACCGTGTTAAGTATATCCTCAAACTCACTTTAGGTCCCATTAATATCCTGTTAAGTACGTAAGAGAGCCTAATAACACTACCAGGATCCTGAAGGGCGTGAAGAAGGTCTGACAATACCCTGAGGAAGGCTTCACCAACACACAGTAAGTCAACAATAGAGCCGCAACCGTGACCCTGACGCCAAGACTCCCTCAAAACACGTCCAATATTTCATCCCAGTTCTTGTCAACAAAAGAGACAGCCAGCAAAAACTCTCTTTCACACACACACACACACACACACACACACACACACACACACACACACACACACACACACACACACACACACACACACACACACACACACACACACACACACACACACACACACACACACACACACACACACACACACACACACACACACACCTTCTTAATACGTTATTGTTCCTTTTATGTTTATTTAATGTTTTTCATATCAATGTCGTTGCTTCTGACACGAACTTATCTTCTATAAACTGCGAATTTCCTTTTTGAATTATAATTATATTCTGTACATAAGACACAACTGTTACCTCTACATTATCTTCCCTTCATATGTTCCTTTGTTCTTTAATTCTTCTTATAAAAACCTTTCATTACTGACCAGGTGGTGTTGAGGTGACCCAGATAATAATAGTGTAAACAAATTAACATTCCAGAAAATATCTTCATTGTTGAGACACGTACTGTACTTATCTATCTATCTATCTATCTATCTATCTATCTATCTATCTATCTATCCTTTTATCTATCTATCTATCTATCTATCTATCTATCCATTTATCTATATATCTATCTATCTATAGCTATAAATATCTCGCTCTGTATCTATTTCATTTAACGTAAGGTCAAAGGTTGTATGACACTAAGGTCAGGCCGCAGGGGAAACAAATCATCCCTCATACAGGCCGGACATCTCTTCCCTATTAAGGATAATCTTAAAAGGAAATAATGTAATAGGAATTCTTTATATAATCTTCCCAGACAGACCATATTACCAGGAGACGCATCAGAGCCGCCAGGTAGTGTCTTGACTCTAACCTAACCTAACCTAACCTAACCTAACCTAACCTAACCTAACCCAACTGAAGATAAAATGAATCCCCTAAAATAATGTAAAAAAAAACAAAAAATCTTACACTGAGACTCTACGTTAACTATGCACCTTCACTTAACACATGATTAACGTAAATAATCTTTCTAATGGTTTTCTAGATTAACGGTGTACCATTACTAATACAGAGTTAACGTACTGTACAGTGTGTAGGTACGATACAGTTGTAATGGAATATTTGACACTATTATGGAAGGTCATCTTTGTGTTTTCCCTGACGTCAGATAATTAAATGTGACCTTATATCTCCATACAGCAACGAGTAAAACTTAACCTTTGACCTTTGAGCACCCGGACTCTGGCTTCCTGGCCCATGGAAACTCTTGGGAAATATCCTAATGGAGAAAATTATATATTATTTAAATTATTTCCCGTCTAGCACAAGACACAGAAGAGAGAGGTTTGTGGAATCTAATTTTAGAATCATGAGATTGACAGAAATTCATCTCGGTATGATACACGGAAGACACATTTACGTTATTAGTTTAAGAACTTTGACATGTTTACAGAGAATGTAAAAGTAATTATGGAAATTTCAAATCCAAGAAGAAATTCCTGGATTTTCTCAGAATTACGAGAAAATATCTCCCTGGAACAATGGTTTTGTCTCGTTTACGAATAATTATTTTTTTTTTTTTATCTTGAAAACATTGCACCGAAAAATAAATTAGTGCAATTGGTTTCAAAATCATTGAATAAACTATATTACCGATATTAAGAAATAAATTAATTAACTTTACCAATTACAAGCGAGTTGATTAAATTTCCCAATAACGAGGAGACATTAAGCTAGACATTGAGAGTGGTAATGTTCCTCCCGCTTACAAGGTCTTCCCGCTGTGGTCGAGGACGGACAAGATCAATTCTACACCACAAGAGCTTAATCACTGGCATTTGTTCTCTCTTGAGTGTTCCCTTTCACAATGAGGCCACAGGATATCCAACCGTTTAATCCCGGCAGCTGTACACACACACACACACACACACACACACACACATACACACACACACACACACACACATACACACTGATCTACAAAATAGCCTGAAAAACTAGACAAAACAACAAACAATATAAACAACAACATCACATAATATACGTAACTCTATACAGGGAGGTAGGATAGGGCGGGTAGGGGGTAAGGGGAGGGGGGGGTTAGGAGGTACGGGGAAGAGGGGGAGGAGAGGGGGGGGAGGGAGGGGAGCTAAAATCATGTCCCAGGATAAAGTCAGTCATCCCTAAACACATCCAACAATAAACAATGACCCCAACAAAATATTCTCTCACTGAAAAAGTCACTTAAACTAAAAAAAAAAAACCATTGAATTTGACTGATTACTGAGGGAGGACTTTTAAAAATTGGTTGTGAGAGAGAGAGAGAGAGAGAGAGAGAGGTCATTATCTCTCTCTGCTCCTGTGATGATTGATAACATTTTCCGCGCGTAAAACTATAGCCGTCTTGTGTTAAAACCATCCATATTATAAACTGTTTCTGGGATAAACTTATGCCGTGTAAGGTGTCTTGGCTAAAACCATTTGAGTTATTCCTCTCATATTTTCAAAAGTAATAGTATTAAAACTTTGATTAATTATGTAGTTATCTCTCTTTGTTTACTTATAATGCTCACTCTAGCCACTATTTTCATATAATTTTACGTAATCTCTTAGACAGTAAATTCTCACCTGAACTTATCATACAAACGGCTGCTGAAGACAATATATTTATAAAGCTCCCGTATCATTAGTTTTAGTATTCGAAAACATTTACTGAAGGTTTTAAAAGACTTCTTTCCTCACATCGATTTTCGTTTTGTATTTACCAGCGACTTAAATAAAAAGGTTCATTCTTATAAAACCGAACCTTTTTGATCTCACATCCGGTGTTGTGTATTTACTCACCTGTCCGGGCTGCAGTGGTCCGTATATTGGTTCCAGGTGGAATTCTAGTGTTTGAGTTTTATATATATTTTTTTTTAATCCACATCCTTTAAATTTACAGTTATTCCATTAATTTTCTGTAACTGTTTTATATGAAAAGTAATTATATTTATCAGATAAGAAATTTTTATTTTTATTGTAATTTATTAAACTGATATTGTTTCTTTTTAATAGCACTGATGATGGATAGTGTTCATCTGATTAGAAACAACTATATATCTGTACACATTAATACACCGAACTATATTCTCTACCTAAAATAACTGAGTAAGTCAATTTCGTTTTAAATCACGTTCCTCGGTCCAATCTGAGCTTAAGTGAAAAACTTCACGGCGAAGAGAAAAAAAAATATACCTTCAATCTTGGCAGTCAAAGTTTTAGTATTTTATGATGTTGAGTTGGTGTATAGAGTCCAGTACGGGGGAGGCGGGTGTGAAGGCGAGTTTACCTGGTACAGTACATCCCCCTTCCTCCCCAGCCTTTACCTGTATTGATATGAATTATGTAGCTTTATATAATCTATTAATTTTGGTGATTATTGTTATTTTTTTAGTATTGCTGTTGTTATTATTATTATTATTATTACTGGTATGATGATTATCTTATTATTGCTATTATTTCAATTTCCCTCTTTCTCTTTCATTCCTCCTCCTCCATCCTTTACAGTTTCCTCTCTCTATATCCCTCCCTCACACTCCCATCATTCCCTACACCCCCCCCCCCATACTACCCTCCATCCTGCCTTTTTCTCTTTCCCTTCCTCCCCCACGCCTCCCTCTCTTCCTCCCACACACTTCCTTTATTCCTCACGCTTCTCTTCCCCCACTTGTCTCTATCTCTCTCCCTCCCTCACACTTCCCCAAATATTCGTGGCCGCTGCTGCATCTCGACCAGGTAAACCTCTTATTTCCGCTACTCAGAATGATACGATATTTCACCCCTGATGTGCGTGAGAGACATTGAGAGACATTCCTCGTGTAAATATCTCGGTAAACCTTTTGATTTACATTTCTCCTGTAAAGATAAGATTGTATTATGTTCCTACTGTAAAACATTAGGGATTCTTTGATGTTTCTGGTGTAAATTTAAATGTCTATTGAAGGACGTTCCTAGAATGAATGTATAATACCTCCTGAATTCGACACTTTTTTAAATGCTTCTACATTTACGTCCATATTGTAAATGCCTCTTGAGATTATCACCTACATTACATAAAAAATCTTAAAGTACGCTCGTAAAGGCAAATCGTGATATCTATCTCCCGTCTTCAACGTGAGGAGGATCTTTGAGGCAATCTCCCCTTATGTCCCACCACCTGCTTCACCTTCTGCGTGATGGTGCTTCAGGTAACCCTCAGGCCACATAAACATTATCCTCGACGCCTGGCCTCATCGTTTACCACCCCGGCGTGTTTGTGTCTTAGAGCTCCCTCGGGTGTCATTAACTATTCCAGTACCGGCTGCCCTGATTCATTCTCACCCTGACGTGAGGAGCTCTGAGACCCTCCTTAAGGTGCTGAGACCCTTTTTCAGCACCTGTTATATCCTTCCGCCCGGTTTCACCCTCTGCCACCCTGACGTGAGTCTCTCTCCTAGACCCTCCTGAGGTGAGATTATTTAATGAACACCTGTAGCGCCCCTCCCACCACCTCCCTGGCGTGACAACAGTTCCAGAGTACCAAAACCAGCGCCCCGAGTACCACTGCTTCCCACCCTCTGCCATCCTGACATGACAATAGTTCCAAGGTACCATAATCAGCCCCAATGCCTCCCTCCGTCACCCTCTGCCACCCTGGCGTGATGATGGTCATAGGAGTCTCCCTCAGGTCACAGGATCTGACAGCCAATCACCCAGCAACACGGGGTATTGATCGTCTCTGTCACAAACAACTTCAACACCATTCATATTGTGCGTGGGGTGATGCCCCCCCGATGCTCACCTCACCTCGGGATAGTGCACGAGGCCCTCATTCTAATGGATCCCACTCATATTGGCCCTTAAATCTCATAAATCCCACTGTTAATGGGCCCCTAATTCTAATGGGACCCAACTTAAATTAGCTTTAACATAAAAAATTGTATTGTGCTCCGTAAGACTCGAGACCTAATAAGACTGGTTCCCATAAGGCGCGGGGTTCATTACGACTGTATCCATTACGACCAGGCCCTAATCTTAATTTAAGGCAAATGAGGGAAAATTAGGTCTGAGTCCCATTTACCATAACATAGCTGTTCCACTTTAGCTTGTAAACTATTTTTAAAGAAAGTGTGTGTGTGTGTGTGTGTGTGTGTGTGTGTGTGTGTGTGTGTGTGTAATGTTCTCCATCAAAATACACATAACCCCTGACCTTGAATATGGGAAACAAACTAAAAAATAAGATAACACTAAAATACTATAGCAAGAAATTAACAATAACTTATAAAAACACCCCAAAAAATAACAATAAAATTCAACTAATAATAATAATACAAAAATAAAAACAAACAAACAAAAGTAAAACAAAATAAATCTAATCAAACGAATAATCAAATAAAATCGAATCTTCTCTAGTTAATTCCGCCACACAGTCGACAGGTAACGAAGGTAATCACGGAGATCAAACAGGTGAGTTAGGTGGCCCCAGACGTCCTCTACAGATTAGATGGCTACATGGGTTTAAGATTCTGACGGTGTTAATATTTATGTGTGGAGAGCTGAACCAACCCCCCACCCTCCCCCTCCTCCCCCTCCCAACCTAACCACCTTAATTACTTCCTGATTAACTTAGAATAATTATCAAAGTAGAAGTTTTTTTTTTTTTACAAGTTAATATTACTTTTTAGTTTAAGCCATAAGAGAGGCTGTAAATTATATGTAAATAATTCACCTACATGTATAGTTCAATCTGTTTTAATTTATTTACATGTGAATTTAAGATACTGATTACTTATTCATTTACAATAAAAATATATTTGGTTTAGTGGCCAAAGTTAACAGTAAACCATTAAACCAAACTCAAATACACATACTGGTTTAGCTGGTTTATAAATACAATACGAAAAATATAACCTTTTAGCTCTATATTATATTACACACATAAAATAGGGATTACTGGTTCCATATAACATTGTAGGAATAATACCCTATAGAAAGTTCCCATTCCCATTGAGTATTTTTTAACCCATATTTTGTTTTTTTTTATGGTTATGTTATGTTATGTTATGTTATGTTGGGTTAAGTTATGTTTGATCAGAGTAAGTTAGGTTAGGTTAGGTTAAGCTGGGAAAGGTTAAGTTAAGTTAGGTTGGGTTTGGTCAGGTTAAATTAGTTTAGGTTAAGTCTAGGAGAGGTTGGGCTAAGTTACGTTTTGATCAAGTTAGATTAAAAAGTCAGATTAGGTCAAGTTAGCTTAAGTCAGATGAAGTTAAGTCAGGCTTAAAATTGAACCAAGGTCGTGAAATTAGAGATCCCTGATTGAAACACTCTTTGGGTTTCACATTAGACCACACACACACACACACACACACACACACACACACACACACACACACACACACACACACACACACACACACACACACACACACACACACACACACACACACACACACACACGTAGGCGGCAGTAATCTCATCTCCCTGATCCCACCGGAACACCCGTCCAGTGTTCAACCTTCATCTGGTGTCGTCAGGCGTTTGCATACAAAGTTATCATTATTCATAGAGTTTTATCCGCGTGGCGTCCGTGTAATCAGCATCTATTTTCCATCGTGTTTTCTTTTTGTCCCTTAATAGTAAATAGTTAGACGTAAACACAGGTGGACAAGAAAGGTGCACATCAGAGGCAGGTGCACATCAGAGGCAGGTGCACATCAGACAAAGGTGCACATTATATACACACAACAGACACATGACCTTCGTAGTGACCCTTAACCTTTGACCAAGATCAAACTATAGCTGGTTCTTCCGTGACCAACATCCAACCAATTACCCCACCCCCATACACACACACGCACCACCCCTCCCACGCGCACCGCCCCCACACACGCACCACCGCCGCCACACACGCTCCCCACACCACCACCCGCCACACACGCGCACCGCCCCCACACACCACCCCCATCCACACATACACGCCCCACACACACCACCCCACACACCACACCGCCCCACACACGCACCACCCTCCCTCCCTCCCACATACACAAAAAGCAATAACCCGGTTCGTTACATATTCAGACAGGGAGTTGATGAAATTATACATTAAAGCAGTGTGTCGTGGAGCCAAAGAAAGAAAGAGAGAGAGAGAGAGACAGAGGTCATGTTTTCTCCCTCACTGTTACACTTACCAACACCCTCCTCAGGAAGAGATGGTGAAGAGAGGGAGTACTGTCTCTCTCTCTCTCTCTCTCTCTCTCTCTCTCTCTCTCTCTCTCTCTCTGTCTCTCTCTCTCTCTCTCTCTCTCTCTCTCTCGGCTTTTGTCTTTTGAAGGGCTGAGAGAGAAAATCCCATCTAGAACCTAAACACACGAGTCGGTGGGATATTGTCTGGTTGGTGATTTTGGTGCGAGTTTTGTCCAGTGAAATAGTGTTTGGTGAGATTTTGTCCGTGTAACGTTGTGAGGGAGGGAGATGGAGAGGAAGAAGGAGGAGGAGGAGGAGGAGGAGGGGAAGAAGATGAAGAAGGAGGAGGAGGAAGAGGAGGAGGAGAAGAATCGGAGAGAGAATTCGGTGGTGGCGATAGAGGCTTGTTATTCGTGTGTGTGTGTGTGTGTGTGCGCGCGCTCCGTGTTTAAAGCTGATGTAACAGTCACAGGCGGTGATGGAGGCTGGGGCCACCGTACTCCATCAGTAGGGGGGCAACACCACACACACTTGTATTGGCACCTCAAAAATTTTCATTCAGAGCTTGACTTTCCTCCTTGCTCACGCGCACGCACACACACACACACACACACACGCGCGCGTGGACAGAGAGGAAGCACTTCTGGTTAAGTTTAATCAGACCGACGCCGCCCACCATTCCTGATCTGATTGATGAGGTTCCTCCCGCAAGAAAGCTTTTTTTAAATGTGACTTGACGCAGTGAATATTTTTTTAATTTTTTTTTTTTACTTGGACAATTCAATAACCAACATCTTTATTTCGTTCGTCATCACTTACACGATATGTTTGGCCTTCAACTTTTCACATATAATCTTTCAATTTCTTTCATTTTTTTCCACCAAACGAAAGATGTTATATTCCCTTCCTTCCCTGTCTTACCTTTCCCGTCTTCTATCATCAACTAAACAACTTCTTTCAATTAATTTCTCATCTTCCATCAAATAAACAACAATCATCTCTTCTCTCACAAACGAACAATTTTCTGTAGTTCTTTAAACCTTTTGTTCCTCCTCCAGCCTCCGCCAGGGCCCAGGAGACACAGACCCAGCAGCCCCAGGGCCCGGGAACTGAACCCAGCCTCCGCCAGGGCCAGGAGGAGACACAGGCCCCAGCCTCCGCCAGGGCCCAGGAGGAGACACAGACCCAGCCTCCGCCAGGGCAGGAGGGAACCTGAACCAGCCTCCGCCAGGGCAGGGAGACACAGACCCAGCAGCAGCCAGGGCCCAGGAGACACAGACCCAGCCTCCGCCAGGGCCAGGAGACACAGACCCAGCCTCCGCCAGGGGCCCAGGAGGAGACACAGACAGCAGCAGCCAGGGCCCAGGAGACACAGACCCAGCGGCAGCCAGGGCAGGAGACACAGACCCAGCGGCAGCCAGGGCCCAGGAGAACCTGAACCCAGCCTCCGCCAGGGCAGGAGGAGACACAGACCCAGCCTCATGGGGCTTGGGAACACAGACCCAGCCTCCGCCAGGGCAGGAGAACACCTGAACCCAGCCTCCGCCAGGGCAGGAGGAACCTGGGCCCAGCAGCAGCGGGCCCAGGAGACCTGAACCCAGCGGCTTAGCCAGGGCCCAGGGAGACACAGACCCAGCAGCAGCCAGGGCCCAGGAGGAACACAGAACCCAGCGGCAGCCAGGGCCCAGGAGACACAGACCCAGCAGCAGCTAGGGGCCCAGGAGGAGACACAGGCCCAGCCTCCGCCAGGGGCCCAGGGAGGGAGACACAGACCCAGCAGCAGCCAGGGCCCAGGAGGAGACACAGGGCCCAGCAGCAGCAGGGCCCAGGGAGGAACACAGACCCAGCAGCAGCGGGGCCCAGGGGGCCACAGACCCAGCAGCAGCCAGGGTCAGGAGGAGAACCCTGAACCCAGCAGCAGCCAGGGCCCAGGAGGAGACACAGACCCAGCAGCAGCCAGGGCCCAGGAGGAACACAGACCCAGCAGCAGCCCAGGGCCCAGGAGACACAGACCCAGCAGCAGCCAGGGCCCAGGAGGAGACACAGACCCAGCAGCAGCCAGGGCCCAGGAGGAGACACAGACCCAGCAGCAGCCAGGGCCCAGGAGACACAGACCCAGCAGCAGCCAGGAGGTACAAATCAAGTTACTCCCCTAACACTACTCTCTATTTCTGGTCACGGCCACAGCTTTTGATCTTAGGTGGACAATGGTTGGTGTCTCTTACTGCCCACGGGGATACCTTCATGTAATATACCACAGATGAATGGTTATAGGTTGCTGCATGTATCCTAACCTAACCTAACCTAACCTAACCAAACCTAACCTAACCTAACCTAAAGGCATTGATTTTAATTCCATCTACAGATATCCTTCAAGTGCAATCCTTAGGAAAATTTTCGTATTCATGTCACTTATTTTGACCTCTGACCTTTATCCCTGAGGCCACGAAGGAAAACCACACATGAATTCTGGCCAAGATATAGATGTGGTTAGAGGTCACGACACAGCGGCACATGAAACCTTTTTTTGGCGGGTCAGAGTCAGATTGACCTCTGACCTTTGACCTTTCTGTTAACGCTACTATCATAACCAATATCGAAATCGCATCGTATTGTCAGATAAAACTCCCAAGACATAACAGAGAAGCCTTTAGTATTTCACCAGATCATAACATTACGATACTTGGAGCTAGAGCGACGCATTTCCTTTGTTACTCATCGGTATTTCGACCTTATCACCAAGACGTTCCGATATATTAACACTAATTATTTTTTGGAGGATAGAATATACAATTACGATATCGGAACATTGATGGTGTGGAGTTACTGACATAATCCCCTTGTTTTGTTATCGGTATTTTAACCTTATCTCCATCAAGTTCCGATATTGTAATGCTAACGTGTCTTATATTTTCAAACACGTGATTTAAACTACCTATCCTAACTATACAGTCACTTATGAGAGAGAGAGAGAGAGAGACTGTGTTGTGTGCGTTGTTAGTTTGTGTGTGTATGTGTGTGTGTGTGTGTGTGTGTGTGTGTGTGTGTGTGTGTGTGTGTGTGTGTGTGTGTGTGTGTGTGTGTGTGTGTGTGTGTGTGTGTGTGTGTGTGTGTGTGTGTGTGTGTGTGTGTGTGTGTGTGTGTGTGTGTGTGTGTGTGTGTGCGTGCGTGTGTGTGTGTGTGTGTGTGTGTGTGCGTGCGTGTGTGTGTGTGTGTGTGTGTGTGTGTGTGCGTGCGTGTGTGTGTGTGTGTGTGTGTCTAAACGTCTCCATTCTATACAACTAAAAAAAACCCACAAAATTCACAGGGAAAAAAAAACAACACTCATCAGTACCCAAATCTCCCTAAGTCACGTACCACGTCCAGACCAACACGTGTATCGTCACAAACCTTTCCCAAGCTGTTAATAGTCCCGGTGTTATAAAATATTATTTCATATATTAATACCATAGAGAGAACGTTGTCCCTGGGGAAAAAAATGCATATGTATATTTGCATTTTATTCATGGCGATAATTTAGTTGAGTGATCATTCATATGTATTATGAATGAATAATTAAAATTAGTATAGATTTTATGTTCTTTGGGATAAAATTGAGATAAGAGAGTCTTATTTTAGTCTTTATTTTGACGTATTGTATTACGAAATATTGATGATAGTACTTTACATGAACTATTTATTACACAGAAATAATAAATATTTTGTTTGAATGACTTCCGTTAATGTATTTATTATTATTAAACATATTTATCTATACCAATAATATGTCCATTGAGAATATACAAAATATAATAAATAGTCTAACACAACTTGTCAAATATTCCCTAAAGAGATATTCATTTCAATATTACCTATATGGAAATATTTATTCTAACCAAAATTAACTAATTATACCATTATCACCGCTAATGACATACTTACATAATTATAGTAGGAATAAATCTCTTTAACTCGCACTAAAGAGAAATAAATGTTACCCCAACATTACCTTCCAGGACATGTTTAGACTCGTACTATACAAAAGCTCGTTAATCTAAGCACATTGTACATTATGACTTTATACCTAATTAGGCCAACTAATTAAGTAGCACCTGTGGTCATATTTTAACAAGCCATATTGGAGGTATCACAAAATATTCCGTTGAAAATAACAAAAAGAGAAAAGGGTCCCGAAAAGCACAGGCAGCGAAACCTTGTATATTTTGATAAGAACCTAACCTAACCTAACCTAACCTAACCAAACCTAACCTAATCCAACCCAACCCAAGAAGGTCAGCCTCACAACAAAGGAGGATTGTAATACACTCACTGCAGAGAAAGATTAATAGTTCACAAAGCAACTACCCGAGGCTCTTCCCCAGAGGTATATTTTTTTCTTATAGTGATTTCTTTAACTAAATGCTGAACCTGCTTGGGAGAGACAATGGAAAGGTTTTATGGTTTATGTAAAAGATGATATTTTCGACTGTTTACTTTTCAGAGTAAAGTGAGAAATTACAAAAATAAAAAGTTTCTCAGTTTTGTTAGATTATTTTTTTGGGGGGGCCGAGTCTGTACGAGAACTGTTACGATGTTGTTTATTTTGCTCATAAAACAGGAGTTGTTCCGCCGGGTTTGTTGGATTCCTCATCAATAATGGGTCATAACTTTTGGTGAAATTCGTCAGAGAGGAATGATCTTCACACACACACACACACACACACACACAGAGAGTCGCTCTTCCATATAGAGGAAATTCCATTGAAAACCAGTCAATCTATCTATCTATCTATATCTCTCTATCTACCGGTATGTATGTATCTATCTATCTATCTATCTATCCATCTCCATCTATCTATCTCTCAGGAGTCAACAGGAGGGCGCGTGTAACATCGGGTGTGACCAGAGACAGATCGTGTTTAGCATGTTGGTTCCCCCTTATTTACTCTGGCGGGCGACTCCTCCATAAATTTCACGCCTGTCCATAGCTGGCTGCTGGGGCTTACGATCTAACGGGTCACGGTGGGGGAGAGAGAGAGAGAGAGAATAAACTGACATAATAACTTTACTCACTACCAGTCGTCAAGTCCAACACTGGCTTAAACTTTTTGTACAATACGAATAGCAGAAAAAGATTTACTAGTGAGCAAAAATTAATATTATTAAACCAGCAGCCACCACCCCTTAACACATACCACAGAATATAATAAAACACACTACAGCAACAACACCTGAAATAACTACATCACTATTCACTTTGGTATAAATTTGATGTCAAAGAGTTTCCGTTTCAAATTTTTTGTTCTTCTATTTTTTAATCTCATTTTCCTCCTATTGTGTCACTACTACTGACTACTCCGGCAGCGTTACCCACCGGCAATAGACCTTGATAGCACAGTTACTCACTTATAAGCGGGCTATCTATCTCTCTCTCTCTCTGTCTTCTACCGCCCGCCCTCGCCTGGGATTTATACGCCGCAAGCAATACACTTTGACAACTTAGTTATTGAGTCGATTCATCTCCTTAAGCGGTCTATCTCTCCTGCTTTCAACCTTCAATTGTGCTGTTATCCACTACCACCGACTCAGTTCCACCTCTTCTTCCACCTTTACTATATAATCCACCGTCAATCTCTCTCCTAAAGCGGCTTATCTCTCTGCTGTGGACCAAGCAAAGACTTTACCAACACAGATACTGACCCCATCCATACCTCCCTTGTCCCTAACTTACTCAAACTAGACCTGATGAACAACACGCTCCTCACCCTCTTAATAAACTTTCCCTTGGTAAGACTTCCATCACATCTCTTTATTAAGGAGGAGACTTTTTTCTTTCTTTCATTTTTATTATCGTCAATAAATAGCAATTAATCGTCACTTCATTTCTTAGCTAATTTATGTTTACAATTAGCAGGATTGTACCTCGGTTTAAGGTACCTATTTTTTTATATTGATTTTTCTAATGACACTTTTTGTTGTTCAGTTGTATATAGAACAATCAAGATTCCCAAGTTACCACACACACACACACACACCATACACACACACACACACACACACACACACACACACACACACACAACACCACACGGACACTTTACATAAAAAACACCAAAAACAAAACAAAACAAAACTAAAACAAAGGAAGGAGCCATAAAACTTCTTGTTTAATTTACTGGAGCGGAAATATAACTTGAAGACATAACCACTTCTCAAATTACTGCCACGTAAAAATCATATTAACTTTCCACGACGGACGCTGATGAGAATGGCCCCGGTATTACCATCTGCCAAATTAATTTCTGACGGCGGTGGTAGTGTGGTGTGGTGTGGTATGGTGATTGTGGTGTGGTGTGGCGTGGTGTGGTGTATGATGCATATTTCATCCAGTAGGAAATTGCCAGATGGAGATTTTGTCTGGAGGGATTCTGTCTGGCTTTCTAACTTACCCCTACCACACCCACCACCACACCATCCACCACACCCTCCACCACACCATGCGCCAGACAGAGCTCCTCCACTCACCAGAAAGACGTGTAAGATCCAACACCCTCAACTGTAATTAAGTCAAGAGTGTATGTAGTCTAATAGTATTTATCTGGGTCATATACATACCAAATAATGTCTGTGTGTGTGGAGTCTTATACCATCCCTATATAATACTCATATATACTATAGAATTCTCCTATGGTCTTATAGTGTTCTCTTATCTCTCTCATTATCATATATACCTTAAGAGAATTAATTATACTCTAGCATTATTCTCGTACCTTGAGAGACTAATAATTATACTCTGATGACCTCATAGTTGTATACAGGATAAAGGTAATTTGATAATACTCGTCTCTCAGGGTAATATCAGCCGTGGACATTGTGTGTGTGGGGGTTTTTTCTCATAAAGTATTATACGTCAAAGAGAATATGTTTGATCTCATAAGCCATATTAACTACATGAGGTTTAATACTTTAGTAGTTATTTTGAAACACCCATAAATCATAATAATAATAATAATAATAATAATAATAATAATAATAATAATAATAATAATAATAATAATAATAATAATAATAATAATAATAATAATAAATAAAACCTGAAAAATTTACTCGACCTCAGACGTACACAATATATTTCACGATTCTTTTAAAAATCTTTATCTTGTTTATGAAGTAAGACCCAGTGACCAGAGGCTACAAGACCCTACAGGTCGCCCAAGTAACCTACCTCAGTGCAACAACTACAACAACAACAACAACATATCGATCACAGTAAAAATCCAAAAGTATATTATCTGCTTTGTTATCACTGAGCCGCTGTAGTTTGGGCCCCGGTCATCCCAGCCCCGGTCATCCCAGTCCCGGCCATCCCAGTCCCGGTCATCCCAGCCCAGGTCATCCCAGCCCCGGTCATCCCAGCCCCGGTCATCCGAATACCCAGTCTACTGTCTTAACATCCAGTGAAAATCCGGAGTTATATTTTACTGTTTTGTTCTGTTCTGTTCTGCTACGACATCTAATACGGCCACAAAAGGACCCACCCGGCCTGGCTCTCATAAAGACGTGAAGTAGACTCTCATAAAAGCAGGAAGGAGGTAGAGGAGGCACCCAGAGGCACTAATCCCACCCAGAGACATTATTCCCAACCAGAGGCACAATTCCCAACCAGAGGCACCATTCCCAACCAGAGGCACCATTCCCAACCAGAGGCACCATTCCCACCCAGAGGCACCATTCCCAACCAGAGGCATTAATCCCACCCAGAGACACTTTTCCCAACCAGAGGCATTATTCCCAACCAGAGGCACTAATCCCACCCAGAGGCACCATTCCCACCCAGAGACACCATTCCCACCCAGAGGCACCATTCCCAGAGGCGCCTTTCCACAGGGCACTTTTCACCAGGCACTATTTCACCCAAGAGACACCATTCAACAGAGCCTTTTTTCACAGAGCACTTTTCCACCCAGGACACTATTTCACCAGAACCATTCCTTAGGCACTTTCCCTCCCAGGGCACTATTCCACCCAGAGCTTCCATTTCACCAGGGCATACTTCCCAACCATCAAAGTGAGGTCTTTAAAGCGACTAAAACTATTTAATAACCCTTCTCCTACCACAGACTTATAATCAAAACATAAACACTCACCAACACGGTTCAAAGATGGAAGTAATTTTCATGGTTAATTACAATCCAATTTTTTTTCTATTTTCATTAATTATTAAAGGTTAAAAATAAAAATTAACAACCCTCTCATATATGTTAAATTATCACCCTCACCCTTGTTCTCTCTATGTTATGAAGGGACCGTTCACCAACCAGTGTTATTAAACCTAATTTTATCTCCCAAATATCGATAAAGGGCAACAAAAATAAACATTAAGGTCGATTTACGTATATACGCAGCCCCATTCCCTGGTAATGTTTGTTCTCCTAAGGTTAGGTTAGGTTATACCACACATGCTCTGCCGAAGTCATTAATATACTGAGGTTAAGCCGTACTACAATGTTTAGGCAAAAGCCGTGAAATATTCTCTTAATACACCACCAAAGCCGTGAAATATTCTCTTAATACTCCACCAAAGCCGTGAAATATTCTCTTAATACACCACCAAAGCCGTGAAATATTCTCTTAGTACACCACCAAAGCCGTGAAATATTCTCTTAATACACCACTAAAGCCGTGAAATATTCTCTTAATACACCACCAAAGCCGTGAAATATTCTCTTAATACACCACTAAAGCCGTGAAATATTCTCTTAATACTCCACCAAAGCCGTGAAATATTCCCCTCTGGCGCGGCTCACAGCACCATTCATACAGTCATCTCTCCATGAATACAGAACAGAGAAATAAGAATTCCCTCACACTCATTTTCATCCCCATTAAGACATACATTCATCTCAGAACAATGAGTAGAGAAGAGTTAAAAAGGGATTACACGAGATTACCCCTCCCCCCCTCTGTCTCAGCCCTGAAAAAAAAAGCCTGACATTCAACTTTTGTCTTGGACCGACATCTACCCTTCCATTACTTGCTCAAGGATAGGAGTTTCACATTTTTTTATTGGATTCATGTTTGTGTGTGTGTGTGTGTATGTGTGTAATGCTACCCACTAGTCTCCATAATATATTCCTATAACTGCATTATTTGCCAATATTATTTATGAGATTGTTATTACCATTGATTGTTGTAGTGTGCTCTCTCTCTCTCTCTCTCTCTCTCTCTCTCTCTCTCTCTCTCTACCCTTGATCTTCACCCTCATGTTCCTTTATTCAATCTGTAGCAACTAGGTTCTCCTGACAAAGGGGTTAATTAACGCGGTATAGTGTAAAGAGGCTATAGTGTAATAATGTAATATAGGACTACAGAAATATATCATTCTCACCACACCTGTTCAGCACACCTGTTCAGCACACCTGTTCAGTTTCACCCCTCGTCACACTCACCCGATATGCATAATTAATTAAATATCTTCAAATCTAATCTAATTCTTTAAAATATACAGGAAAAAAATGTCCTTGAAATGCATTTGTAACTAATAAATTCAACCTAATCTGATTTTGACTGTGCGAACTAAAAGGGTTAAGTCATTTGCATGTATCATATATATATTTTTAAGGGATGTTCAAGTCCTGACGTTCGGGATTTCAGGCAAATTAGCGCGTTTCTTGCGTGAGGTAATAAAAGTGCATTATAGCAGCCCTTTTTCTCAACTAAAATTAATATCCAATTTTGTAGTCTTAAAATCTTCAATCTTTTCTGTACAGAAAGAAAAACGTGAACAGACAGACAGGTAAAATGAAATGAAATGAGATAAGCGAGATGAAAGAAGAGGAAAAGTGGAAACGAAGGATAAGGAGGAAGGACAAAATCAATTATAGAGCGAGAGAGACGAAAGGGAGAATCATGAAAAGGGAAATGATGAAAGAGGTAGAGAGACAAAGCCAAAAGTTATGAGAATTAGAGAGACGAAGAAAGGAGGAACTTCGGTATACGAAAGAAGAAGAAGAAGAAGAAGAAAACGGAAGATGAGGAAGAAGGATAAACTTAATAAATACACAAGAGGCACGAGAGAAGGATAATAACTTCATATAAATTTATGATAATAAATAAATATTGTCACAGGAGATAAATGCAACAAGCAAAACATCCCCCAAAAATCTATAACAGAATTAGTTAGTAAACAAAAAAAAAGACTTTATTCTTGTAACAAAGACCTCATTACCTGGCTTAATTAACCAAATTAATTACAATGTGAATAGCTTACTGTTGAGCCTGGAAACTCTTATACCACAGTTTATTAGTCATCTCTATATATATAACAGGTTCTAGGTTAACATATAAGGTATTCCTATATAACAACTTATCACCATAATATATATAAACAAGTTAGTCTTATAGGTATAGTTATTATATATTATAGGTAGTCACATATGTATAATTACCATAGAAGAGGTTTAATATACGAACGTTGGGTGTTAGTATCGACGTTAACAATATTTACACACATGAGCCATTGACTGTTTGGCCGAAAGGAACAGAAACAGAACACAAATAACTATAGTTTATTCACTTCACCCTGAAAGCTTTCACTACAAGAATGGCTTCATTTTTCACTCATACGACCATCATGCATTCACTTTTGTTCTGCCACTCTAAATGAATAATGATGTCATTGGTCAACGTTCACACTGACGTCACGGCGCCCTGCCATGTAACTAGGAGGCACTTATTCAATAGATCAATTAATTGTTTTTAAATATGGGAAAAATAATATAATCTTAGCGGTATATTATCGGGTATTACTTCAGGCTGTGATTACGAATGAAGAGAAATATATTAAATAAATAAATAAAAAACGAATAAAATTGAAAAACTATACATTAAAACAAATAAAAATCCAAAAACGATAATACATAAACAGGAAATAAAAACTATAAAAAAAATTCCTACCATATTTCAACAAAATATCATACTAAATAACTTACACTCAGTTAACATTACCACGACACCTGTACCACCTTGGATAGCTAAGGCAGAAAAATCTCTTACGTAATGTAATGGTAAGATGACTGTGTGTGCTCCCCCGTTAATTAAGATGAGAGGGATGTCACCTGAGTCACCCAGCTCACCGGGATGTCATGTTTAGGGGATGTAATTTGACGCTGACTTCACCACACCCATCAACCTCACCACAGTTTATGATGGGAAACTAGGGGGGGGGAGGAGAAGAAGAGAAGATATAACCTCCCCATTCGTGACCAAAACAGGACTATGTGCAGAAACGACACACACACACACACACACACACACACACACACACACACACACACACAAAGACACACACACACTGTCAACACAACTCAGACAGACAGACACACAGATAGTAATGACACCATCTATAATTTACATTCAACATTAACACAACAATTCAACCTGTAAACACAACATTAATTTTCAATAGCTTTCTAGTTACCTGGCTAGTGTACGGTTAGTGGAAAATGGAAAAAAAAACCCACATTTGCATTTATAGATAGTTGAGTGAGGTAAGTGTCGTTAGTGTTATTTGATGACTGGCCAGCGAGCAGTAAACATCGAGTATCGCTGCTTTCATTAAACAGTTGATAGGTTCCTCAATACTTAAATTTACTTCTAAATCGATATTGTTCTCCGAAATATACGTCCAAATGGCGACCAAATGGCGAAATGGCGTCCAAATGGCGACCAAATGGCGAAATGGCGTCCAAATGGCGACCAAATGGCGAAATGGCGTCCAAATGGCGACCAAATGGCGAAATGGCGTCCAAATGACGAAATAGTGACCAAATGGCGACCAAATGACGAAATAGTGACCAAATGGAGAGCACATGGCGAAATATTGACCAAATGTTTATACTATAGATAATGGTTTTTAGAAAATTCAATTAACGTAGACTAACTAACTTTGGTATATATAAATGTACAAATACACACTCACGCCTTTTGTATATACGCCAGCAATAGTGGGAGCAAACACGTCCACAGACACCCACACGCACACAAATACTTACATACACACACAAATATACAATTAGCTTGTCTGTCTCTGTCTGCTCTACGAAAAATAATTAAGCATGACTAACCGGGCGGACTCTTAACCTATCAACAGGTGCTTATCTATTACCAACCAACACTGGAGTGACCAACGACTAGTAGCTAACAAATGATTAAGAGGATTATTTATTAAGTAAGGAAATATTGTATACATAACAGTGTCTTAAGGCAATGAAGCTGGAATTGGTGGGATTTGTCCACTTAACGTAATAAAGGTATTTCCAGAATTCTGTAGTCGAGTGGAATTGTCTTTTATTTTTTCCCATGGGATTTTCTCTATTGGGATATAGCCCCCGATGACACCTTCTCTAGTAAGGTTTTCTCCGGCGGTATTCTCCTGATGAGTTGTGTCCTGCCAGGCACCGACGGGTGTCAAAGTTCTTAAATCGTAAAGAGAATTCACCATTGACCTTCATTTCATCAAGTACTGTAATTAAATATCATAAACTTACTTACATATAACAATTCTTGTGGGTAATCCCCTCTGATTGTTTCTCAGTTCCTCCGCGTCGACATTAATACACTCGTTCCCAAAAGCAGCAGAGGAGAAAGACAATGATGAAAGAGACGAATTATCTACAATACTTTAGCTTCACCTCCCCTCCCTCTCCCCTACCCTCACCTCCACCCCCGGCTCCCCCCAGCCCCACCAACAATGTCATTAGCCAGTGTCCTGTTATTGAATTAAAATGTTTTATTCATGATAAATGTTAATGAAAGCAACTCTGGCCTCGATCAGGCGTTAAACTCAACATGTAAACAAACCAAATTAGGAACACTGAGCACCAACAACAGTACAGTAACTCATAACTCGGGACAAAGTTTAGTTCAGTTCATTTGTTTACGTTTGTCATCATGTGAGGGCTATACAAGCTGGGCCTCAGTGGAGAGTCTGAAAAGGAGTTAGTTCTTTATGTACCCAACCATCGCTTAGACTAAACGACGAGGGCATTTTAAGAAGTCTTTTCAGGGGTTAAAAAGATGGCACGTTACTGTGTGTGTGTGTGTGTGTGTCATATTAAAACATTCCTCTCCCCGCGTACTCTAACACACACTATCTCCTGTACAGTGTCCACCCGAACCAAACAAACAACCTCCCCCTCTGTGCACACCTACTACTGTTTCTACCACACACACACACACACACACTGCCTCCTAAGCATATTTTCTCCCTCACCCGCTCTCCGTGCACACACCTAAATGATATGTAAATACGCACAGCTGCTAGCATACTGAATATTCAACCCTTGGATTTAATTAAATGTATTCTTTAGCTCAACAGGACCTAGTGGTGCTGACCATGACAGCTTCAATATACAAAGTGATACAGATGACAGGTCTGGCCTTCACCCCAGTATGGTATGTGGGGGACGCTCATGGTCAACACAGGGTAATACAGTATGCCTCAGTTACTCTCTACATGGAAGCCTTCAAGTTTAATGGTCAAGGAGGAGCGTATACACTGAGGGACTATGACAGACAGACAAGTAACTAGATACTCAAGAGATTCCTACATCAAGTTTCTCCCCTATGTGATGATGTGAGAAACCATTTAATCATCCTTACTTAAACAACGAATGTATAAAAAAGGCCACAATAGCATCTAAGCTACACCTGACATTATAATTAAGGTAAGATTCGTAAAATAACTTAAGGGAGCATTTTCTTTACCTTTTCCACTACGAGAAAATATTCCTCGTACGATCCTCTGAGCAGCCAAGCCGTGTGAGGGAAGAGATGAATTAATGATGGTGAATAAAAAGATCCTGATGTATATTGAATCAGAACAATAAGTTGATGATAAATGATGCAGTAAGAAGCAGGGCGACTAGGGACCAAACAAAGACAAGAAGCAAGAAGAGAGAATAAGTGAAACAGAGAACGGATTAAAAAAACCCAAAATAAAAATAGTCAATAACGGAACAAAGGAAAATAAAACAGAAATGGAACTCGAGAAATACAGATGATGAAGGTGTAGGAGAGGAAGAAGAAACAAAGGAACTGATGAAAGTGGAGAAACAACACACTGTATATGAAGCCTTCGGTACAACAAGGAGGCGCCTAACCTAACCTGACCTAACCTAACCAAACCTAACCTAACCTGAACTGACCTAACCTAACCTAACATAACCTAACTGTATCCAATCGCCCCCCTAACAGAAATAGTATAGTGGTGATAATGAAAGAACTTGAAAGACAGGAAGATAGTAATGCGGGAAAGGAAGACAGAAGGACAAATATAGGAAAAGAGGAAGATAAAGAGTAGGGGTAGAATTAAGAGGAAGAGGTAGAGGAAAGGGTGGAGAAAGGGGAGGAGGAGAGGAAGAGGGAGGAAGAGCCGGGTCGCTGACAAGGAATATATAGATTTAAATTGGATTGTGCCATGGACGGCTAAGGAAGTTTGCTACGTGTTTCACTAAAGGCGGGAGAACCATCTCTTACCAGGGTGTGTGTGTGTGACCAGTAAAGCCAATATTCAGCCAATAACCGTGTGTGTGTGCTGTGTGTGTGTGTGTGTGTGTGTGTGCGCGTGTGTGTGTGTGTGTGTGTGTGTGTGTGTGTGTGTGTGTGTGTGTGCACGTGCACGTGCACGTGCGTGCGTGCGTGCGTGCGTGTGCGTGCGTGCATTGCGTGTGCGTGCGTAAATCGTGCGTGCGTGCGTGCGTGTGTGTGTGTGTGTGTGTGTGTGTGTGTGTGTGGATTAATGTTGTCATGTATTTTTTACAGAGGAACAATTAAGTTGTAGGATAAATAAAAAAACCTTGAAGACTGGGAGAAAAATATCAGGTTAGGTTAGGTTAGGTTAGGTTAGGTTCAAGGTGCGGAACCTAACCTAACCTAACCTAACCCAACTAAGCCACATATAATTTCGACGAGATGATACAGGAGGTAACACGCTGAGCTGGCAATCAAGCGAGACCAGATTATAATCCCCAGGTGAGAGGGGCGGTAGAGGAGCCGTATCTAGTCTAAGGCTATATCACTGACGTGCCCATTAACCCTCACCTTGTTATACGTTCCAGCATAAATATCCGGGAGGAGGAAGATCTGTATGCCTGTGACCACACCTTACTTCTGTGTGACGATTTTACTGAATATCGACCTATCTATCTACTCATAACTGTTCTCTATCTGGCTAGGAAGAAAGAACTTGGAGACGGCGACAAACTAAAGAAAAAAGCGAGAAAAAAACCCAGTTGAAGTATAATAATAATAATAATAATAATAATAATAATAATAATAATAATAATAATAATAATAATAAAATATTACAGGAACTAACAAAATATTATTCAGTAACACGTAATACTGTACAAAATTCACTGGATTAACAGCACAAAGCGCGTTGAAAACTTTTGGTCCAGGATTACAACGAAACAGACCTCCCTAAATCACATAAATACAACGATAAATGTGTTCCTATTAATATAAGAACAAAAACTCGCTACAAATGGCGTAAATGGACTTGAACTTAATATTCATGGAAAAAAGGTCAAGTTCAATCATGAAAGCTTTGTATGCCTCGTTGTAAGTGTTCATGAGATAGTAAAGTAACGCCATTAGAGGTCAACTGACTCTCTGTGACCTAATGAGAGATATGGCGTGTAAAGGTCACTCACTCATCCCCAATACGTGTTAGGATCAGGATGAAATACATGTTTGGTCAAGATTTGGTGAGCTGAGCTGTGATCATTCATAGGATGTGGTGATAATGGTGGCAATGGTTACACACACACACACACACACACACACACACACACACACACACATTAGCTTTGTTATATAATCTAATATTCCTGTAAATAAATGAACCACCTTACAGTACATAGGTTGATAACAAGGTGTGATGGGAAGCTCTGTTATATGGCATTGTTGACAAGAGCCAAAGGATGATCCATCACTCACTAGCTGGAAGATGTTTGATACAAAGTGCCACTCAATAGACTACCATTCACACGCTCCGTATTAACACTTAGTAAGCAGCGTAATGATGCGTGTGAGCTTAATGGCACCGACGCCATTAATTTCAACAGTTTATTCCATATTATAGGACACGCGATAACGCCATCACCTGTGAAGTCTTTACGCCTGTAAATTATATTCGTATATGACGAGACAAAATTCCTAACATCGGTTGTTCGTGGGTCACACACATAATTAATCGTTGTTATAACAGTCGCTCCGTAATGAAACTGAATCACAGGAGAACCTCACAGGCAAACACAACAATACCCAACTAATTAACTGACTTAACTGAGGCGTCAACACCAGCTGACGCAGTAGAGAGACACAGCTGTTGACACACGTGTATGAGTGAGTGTCTTAACGCAGACAAATGGATATAATTGCCGAATAGCGATAACTTCTGACTGGCCGGAGACGATCATGTAGATAATAATAATGCATATAAATAAATAGCTTCATTCATAACCTAACCTAACCTAACCTAACCTAACCTAACCTAACCTAACCTAACCTAACCTAACCTAACCTAACCTAACCTATTTCGAGTGAGAAATAATAAGTATAAAACGTAACAATATTAAAAGTGACACAGGTCTATTTAAAATGAAAAAATATTTACATACGTAATACATAAACTTATGTGTACCTTCATGACTGTGGTGCCGATTAACATAAAAACCCGATATACACACACGTTCACACACCTGGAACAAAATACAGCTCATACACAAACACCCAAATATATGTACGTACAAATACACACATAAAAATACATACAAGCATAATATGAAAATCCATGTATGTACAGTTTCGTTCAAGATTCTTCGAACACTGCTGTAGACAGCTGGCAAATCAAAGCAGTCGGTTTATTACAGTACGAAGTATAATATAACACGAAACAACAAAGCCCAACCAGTAAATTAAGCAACGGGGAACTAAGTAACCAATCACCGATCATTTTTACATTCATTCATAATTTTTACTACGTACTAAAGTAAACAAACGGCCTTGAGTTGCCAGCTGTCTCCTGCAGTGTTCGAAGAATCTTGAACGAGACTGTACACTCACACACCCAACCACACCCACTTCTCCCCCACATCCACACAGAAATAAACGTCAACTTTGGAATTTGTAAGAAGAATTTGAGTTAAAATAGTTGCACACCCAAACCGAGACCGAGAAAGAGGCTGTGTGAGGAAGCAAAGTCGACCCAGGATCACGAGGTGGGGAAAATAACATTACCTTCTGCTGTTGCTGCTATGATTACTCCTGTGATGGCGAGGGTCCCCAGGTAAATAGGGGTCGTGTATGCTTATATGAAATTGTAGGTAACTCACTCACACACACACACACACACGGTATTAATGGGTGACTATTAACTCTCACTATGAACTTCTTGCTACAGTTTCTCATCAACGGGATCATTCTGAGACTTAGGCTCTCCAGTGTTCCCCTCCAGTGTTCCATTCTGAGCCTTAGACCCTCCAATGTTCCCGTCGTGTTCCATTCTGAGCCTTAGGCTCTCCAGTGTTCCCGTCCAATGTTCCATTCTGAGCCTTAAACACAGAAGGGGTTTCTTTCTGACCCCTAAACACCACTGGGGCTCCCCTGATCTAAGACTTCCCTGTAGGATCCCCCGCTACTGAGGACCTCCACAGGATCCTCAAAGTATCCCTGTGTTGCTCTCAGAGGCGCCTTATCACCGGAACCTGATTACTGGCCACTCCCTCTTAGCGCCCCCCCATCCTATCATCTCCCAGGGGCCTTCAAGGATTACTGGCCATCCTCTTAGCGCCCCCCTGTCCCAGGCCTGATCTCCAGGGGGCCTTCGCCAAGGATTGTCAGCCATCCTTCTTAGCGCCCCATCCTATCATCTCCCCAGGGGGGGCCCCTTCGCCATGATTTTGTCAATATCCTTAGCGCCCTCCATCCCATCATCTCCCAGGGGGCCTCTTCTGATTACTGGCCATCCTCAACGCCCCCCCATCC
Organism: Homarus americanus; assembly: GCF_018991925.1. Classification (NCBI taxonomy): domain Eukaryota; kingdom Metazoa; phylum Arthropoda; class Malacostraca; order Decapoda; family Nephropidae; genus Homarus; species Homarus americanus. The sequence continues at coordinate 2,715,525 of NW_024744839.1, forward strand.
TATCGTATCTCCCAGGGGCCTCGCCATGATTACTGGCCATCTCCTTAGCGCCTCCTATATCATCTCCCCAGGGGGGCCTCCTCTTCTGCTATGATTACTGGCCATCCTTAACGCCCCCCCCCATCATCTCCCAGGGGGCCTCATTATGATTACTGGCCACCCTTCTTAACGCCCCCTCCTCCTATCATCTCCCCAGGGGGCCTCTTCTATGAGATTACTGGCCATCCTCTTAACGCCCCCCTCCTATCATCTCCCAGGGGCCTCTTCGCTATGATTACTGGCCACCCCTTAACGCCCTCCCATCATCTCCCAGGGGGGGCCTCTTCGCTAAATTCCTTCAGTAGTGTTGAACACTTCACCCCATACCCCTTCCCCCGCCTTTTATATTGGGCGCCTCTCTCTTTCCTCCTCCCCCGCTCACCTCTCTTTCCTCCACTCCTTTCTCTCTCTCCTCAACAACTTCCTTTTTTTCCTTTCCCGTCATCAGCATCCTCCTCCCCTCCCCCTCTCTCTCCTTCTCCCCTCCGTACAAAGCCCACCTCATCAAGATAACTTACTACTGCACACTAAGACCCCGATCTTCAAAAACTCGTACGTTCTCTCTCTCTCTCTCTCTCTCTATGGATGGAGATATGAGAACGCTTCAAACTGGCACAGTGAAGCTACGACATAATAACAGCTTTCTGAGATAAGATTACACCGAGACTGTTTACCGTAACGTGAAGGTATTGTCTAACCAAAGTATCTGAGGAGGAGACGTGAGCTAAGTAAGAATTCTATACACTGCCAGGCTCTCCCCCTCTCACCTCTCCTACACACTATACACAACATTCAATAGTGAGCGTATCTTAACCATCTCATATTCCTACCTACTGTACTAGAGCTAACACTTACTGAACATTATGAGTGCTGTAGAGGAAGGTTAGGTTATTGTCGGGTCAGAAAGCGAAATATTATCTGAAATGTTTTAGGCACTGTAAATTGTTAACAGCACACACCTCACTACCAGGAACACACGCTCTATGAATATTTTTGTTAGATACATTACTGAAATATTTGCTCGCTAATTATAAACAGGTTTACTCAGTCACAGCAATCAAAAACATTTAATGCTAATGGTGAAATAACTGAGCTTCGTGCATTTCCATTGAAAAATACCGTACAGTATAATATATATTGTATTTTTTGACCCACATGTTCAGCAGTATTGTATCATACTTTTATAAAACTAATTCTTTATATTATATACGACTTTTAAATGAAATAAACCTTACACACACATATGATACTGGTATCATATATATATATATATATATATATATATATATATATATATATATATATATATATATATATATATATATATATATATATATTATGTAAATCCACAATGAAAAATAAGATTTGTTGATCCACCAAGACGTCAAGATGTCTTGAATAAAGACGAAAGCCAAGGGTCCTGTTGTTTCCATTTTCCCGTGATTTATCAAGATATATATATATATATATATATATATATATATATATATATATATATATATATATATATATATATATATATATATATATATATATATATATACTACTCCTTAGTCTGTACTCAGCCCTGAAGGTGTGAATTACATGAAAGCGCTTGGGAACTTCGTGTTCCCATTTAAATTATTTTACCCCCCAAAAATCCTGAATCCCGTCCGTAATTAGATATTAATGAATATTTTGTTTTGTATTAAAGCAGCAACACATCCATCTGCTGCCCGAGTTCTAATACTGTTATGTTATATTAAACTCATCACATTTTATGATAACACTTGTGTCAGCACTGGCTAAATGACACCAGTGATGGAACACTGAGTTCGGCAGAATTATTACTACCCGGTACAAGAAACATCAACGTTGAAACGGTGAAAACAATAAAACTCTGGGTTACAACAATGACTACAGCAGCAATGTTTCATATTTCAACAGTCAACACCACCTGAGGCCCCCCAGCACCCCGCCAGCACTGTGCCCCTACATGGCCTGTGACCTTAATGAACTTGAACTACAGTGTAAATTCACCCACCGGCATAAGGGATGGATTTACAGCACAACCTAGAAACATAAACAAATGCTCGCGGGCTACAGTGTGTGACCCCTACCCCGCCCCTTGGCTTCAGGAGAGCTCCGGGGTCACACTATTCATCCGGTAGTTGCTTCAAAATAAACCTAACAAACACCGTACAAGTAACAGTGACTCCAGCAGAAATATATCAATTTAAGACAAAGAAATGAGAGCACTCCAGCAAAAGATTCAAGAACACTATATTGGAACTGTGATTCAGATATAAAGTCTATGTTAGAGCAACACACACCCGGGCACGAGGACTACATCACGCAGGAAGGAGCACCTCGTCCCCCTTTATATCCCGTCGTCTACAGCGCCTCGAGGTCGCCCGATTCATCAACAGCTGCCAGACAATACAGTCGAGCTGATCCATTTCGCTGTCGAGGGAGGGCGCCTCTCCCCTCTAGGCGACACTGGCCTTACATACATTTAATGGTGAACACAGCGTAAGTTTCCATAGTGAAGATAAGTAAACAGCTAGGGGCGATAGTTAGATGAATCTGGGGTAGTTCAGTAGTTACCAGTAAAATAATAAAACGTGTTCCCGGTTCTCCGACAGACTCTGTTATTTGATTTTTTACTTCAACCATAAAAAATTTGGGTAAATATATAAATAAATAAATAATGATGGCACATGGTTATTAGGTAATACTACCACTTGGCAACTTTAGACAACACAGGTTAGCTTTGATTAAATTAGTAAAGGTCAGCATCAAGCTATTCATAGTTACAGTTATATTAAGCTAAGTTAAACGTAGGTAGATGCGGTGGTAGCGGCAGCAGTACATGTTAGGGCAGCCTGGAGTGGGGAGGAAGGCGCTCGTCTTTAAAACACCGAGCTGAAGGGTCCCCGAGGTACATTACCCTCTTACCTCCTACAACAATAAATAACCTATATATAAAGAAGATGAGCCCAGGCCGGTGATGCACTCAGGTAGCCTTTGATACTCACGCTGTAAATCCTGAGTGTTACAGTGAAAAATCTGGGCTAGGAGGTGCCAGGGGGAGGGTAGTATCTTATTATAGTAAATAGTGACTAAAATAAAACAAAAAAAATTAACCACATACGAACTGATTTTCATAGATTAATATGAATAAAAACAAAATGTTATCCGTATTCGGTAAAAGCATCAGTTGCTTTTTAAGGCTTAATCCACACACACACAAACACACACACACACACACACACACACACACACACACACACACACACACACACTAAAGAAAACAACAACAGCAAAAAAAAAAATCACTGCACCTCATAACAAAGGTTGGACCAAACAGCATGCCTCACACAACCCCCAGCCAGTCAGTCAGTCCTAAGTCGAGCAACAAACGTCGAGATTAAGAGATCCCCAAGTTCATAACAGATGGAGTGGTGTAGATGACCAATTTTTTCTCCTAATTGACAATTATAAAGTTTATCTTCCCCGAGATAATTGGCCTCACGGGTCCTCAGGGAGTAAATTAGACGGAGAGGAAAGGTTGTTGACGATGCTTGAGTCACCTTTTATTTTTACCTCACCGACGATTGACAGCTGGTGAAGGAAGGAAGGAGGGAGAGAAGGAGGGAGGGAGTGAAGGAAGGAGGGAGAGAAGGAAAGAAGGAGGGAGGGAAGGAGAGTGTGAAGGCGTGATGTTATTCCTGATTCCGGCCAGCCAGCGCCCTAGTCTGAGAGTGAAAACAATATTGAATGATGATAAAAACTCTCTCTCTCTCTCTCTCTCTCTCTCTCTCTCTCTCTCTAAAAATAGATATAAAGGCCAAGAATTTTCAGGAATCGAGTTTAAATTTTCTTTTATAGGGTTCCTGTTTTTCCTCGACTTTACAGGAATAGAAGAGAAAGGAGAAGACGAGGAGAAAAGTGAGGAGGAAGACGAGGAGAAGAGTGAGGAGGAAGACGAGGAGAAGGGAAGGGTGAGGAGGAGGGGGCAGGAGAAGAGAAGGGTGAGAAAGGAGAAGACGAGGAGGAGAGTGAGGAGGAAGACGAGGAGAAGGGAAGGGTGAGGAGAAGAGAAGGCGAAGAAGAAGAAGAAGAAGAAGAAGAAGAAGAAGAAGAAGAAGAAGAAGAGAAAAAGTAAGAAGAAAGGGAATAAACAAAGCAATAAAAAGAAGAAAGAACAATAAGGATAAATGAGACAGAGACACGGAAGAGAGAAGAAGAGAAAATACAACAGATAAGAAAGAATGAAGTAAAAGATGATAAAGAAGAACTAATTAAGAAGAAGCAACAATAAGAACAAGACACCCCCCCCCTCCCATGATTACTGTATATAACGTATAAAATATATGATAATGTATACAGTATAAAACACTCTATTTACCGGACTATATGGAGAGGAAAATCCAATATATCGAGGATCCGTTAAATATAAAATCTCCAACTAACGAATTATATAGAGATGAAAAGTACGTTATATCGAGGGTCCATTAGATATGAAATTCTTTATCAAACGGAATGTGTGGAGAGAGAGAGAGAGAGAGAGAGAGAGAGAGAGAGAGAGAGAGAGAGAGAGAGAGAGAGAGAGAGAGAGAGAGAGAGCACATATCCAAGAGAGAAGACTAGACAAGAACTGGGCAGACTTAGAACCATCCCTCACAAAAATAATCCCAATCAAGGAAGTAAAATAAAATGTAATCCCGGTCTCACACACACACACACAGACACACACACACACACACACAGGTAAGAACAATTAATTAATAACTACAGCGTTTCATAAGCAATGGAGAATAAAATCTCTAACGTGACACAATGGAAATGGTACGTCAACAACAAGCAAAAGCTGGTCTCTATTACACCACTGGCTGACACACATCACATAGTAAAATTTAACTACAATATTGTGCATCGATACGAGAATTACGGTGTGGACAAAGGTGTGACTCTGACGTTCATTGAGCCACACCGTAACACCCAGACAGTGACCACATCTCATCATTATCATTACAATGTCAGATAACTATGAAGCGAATCTAATTAAAACTGTACTGTCATACGTCCTTTCAGCGCGGAGAATAAAAACAAACTCGACACGGCAGAAAATTACGAATACTTAGGAACGGAAAAACATCGTAGTGTGGGAAGTGCCTTTGTTGACCAGGAAATAAACCCGGAGTCCGGAAATGGATTTTAAAGGAGAGAAGGGAAGTTTGGGTCACAGGGGGGGAGGGGGAGTCATGGGAGGGAGGGGGAAAGGGAAGGAAGATGGAGGATAAAGGGAGAGAGGGAGGGTGGAACAGAAGCCTGGGAGGGAGGGAGGGAGGGAAGGAAAGCCTAGGAGGAAAGGGACAATAGTGAAGTCGGCCCTCAGAAAAGCCGTAGGTAGAAAGAACACGAGATTGGAGCAGCAGAGTCAAGTGAAGGCGAGAGGAAGGGTGGAGACAGTAGCAGAGAGAGAGAGAGAGAGAGAGAGAGAGAGAGAGAGAGAGAGAGAGAGAGAGAGAGAGAGAGAGAGAGAGAGAGAGAGAGAGAGAGAGAGAGAGGAGGAGGGTGTAGATGGAGCTTAAAGGAGAGGGGGAAGATGGAAATGAGGAAGATAAAACATAAAGAAGAAAAAGAGATGGGAGGAGAGATGGAGATAAGATGGAATTAAAGGGTAGATGGAAGACGAAGGATGGCGCAGGGTGGAAGGAGAGGGTCATCAGAGGGGGGGGGTAAGGGCTGGCTACAAACAACTTTTAAGGTCAAGGGAGCAAGCAGGTCGTAACCTTTGATGGTCGTAGCTACAGGATATATTCCGGTTGATGGCTCCCGCCCGCCGCAACACGCTTCTCGCTCCGGCACATGTTTGTTTCTTCACTAGTGTTTACATATGACGTCAGATGCCTTTGAGGTAGAGACTACGCGAACATCATATTCCTGGTGTGAAGAATGTACGCGCAGGTATATTTGATATAAACAATGTGAACACCCAAGAGATAAGTAAACTAAGATGGTTCTTCGTTCCATCGTTGTGTACATGTGACGTCAGGGGATCCAAATGTAAACAGTCGCTTGATCTCCTGAAGAAAAAGTGAGAAGGCAAATAGAGAGAGAGAGAGAGAGAGAGAGAGAGAGAGAGAGAGAGAGAGAGAGAGAGAGAGAGAATAAAACACAGAGTGAGAGAGCCACACAGACATAAAAACATCACACGCTGCGAAATTTTTTGGCTGAAATTCAAGCATTCTTATTGGCTGATGAACCATTTTGTATGACGGTGTGAGAGCCGCGCCGAGATCAACTTAAGTCACGATCGAGTAAAATAAAATGTTGGAAAAATTAAATCAATAAAGATATCAGTGATTTCCTCATCTGCTCCCGCTATAAATTACCTGTAACAGATAACCATTCCTCTGGCAGTCTAGATGGCATCCCTTCAGCCATTTGTATACGGCCGTAGAATAATTTAGGCACTAGATGAGATACTAATGGAGATTAAGAACATTTAATACAGCAGTTCGTGGCTTCTGATTCCATTTTCCTTCTGTCCTAATAAAAAAACGTAGGCCATAATTGTTCCATTAAGCAACACTGAGGCCATGTAGACACAGGGACGGGAGAGTGGGAGCTCACCTTTGACTATTTACCAACACGTTCTTTTATTCAGGTAAGCAAGTTACAGCAGCTTCGCCTATTGCTTTAAAAATACTGTTTGGGAGTCGCAGGTCAGCCATGCCGAGGTTGTGGTGGGGAGGGGATGGGGAGGCGAGTCTGTAAATGTGAGGTCAGTCATTCTATAGTGTGGTCTGCCTGTCTCAAGGTCTAACAGTGAACCTTCTCTCAAAATAACACACTGAACAATCTCCCCCCCCCCCTCCCCCGCGATGTACCGCCAGTCACTCGCTATGTACTGTAGTGTGATTGTTGAGTCTATCT